>NC_042621.1:113816854-114461567 GCF_901001135.1 Rhinatrema bivittatum
GAAGAAGATGTTCTAATCAATATTTCCACTCGCTGCTGGGATGAGTGGCATTTATAAAAGAAAAAGTCATAGTAAGGAAATCAGCACAGTGTATTTTTTTGTATTCATTGCTTGAAAAAAACCCAAAAAAAGTTGTAATCCTGAAACACAAAATCTTGTCCCCCAAGTGCTCCCAGCAAATCCACACGTATTCTAAGGCTTGAAGGCGTCCTATATCACAAAGTGTTCATATTAATATAAGAAAGCACCAGGGATCATTCAACCAATTGGATCACTGTATTAGTTGACATTACTCTACTCCCATTCCAGCACTTTGTGCAGGAGAACTGTCCGGATCCCACTGACACTCCTTGTGACTTTGGATAAGTCGCTTCGGTCTCTCTTGACTCAGGTACAAAATTAGGGCCTCATTTTCTAAAGTATTGCAGGCCTGCGATACTTTAGGAAATGAGGGGCGGGGGGCCGAAATGGGGGGCGGGCCTGCGCTAGCCAGCAGCGATCGCACCGTCGCGGTGCGATCGCTGCCGGTTTCGCACCCAATAGCGCCACCATAGGAGGTGTAGCTATTGGGAGCGAAATAGGATGCGAAAAGGGCCTTACCTTTTCGCTGTCCACGGCATCGGTGCAGAGTCGGCCCTGGTGACGCCCCGACTCCTTCTCTTCCGGGGCCGACTCCGCCCCCATCCTGGTATCGCGTGCGATCCGGGTGGAAAATGAGGCCCTTAGTGACCTGATTACAGGGACAGTTAACTTTCCAAACGGGTGCACCGGCTCACATATACATGTGTACTTGGGCACGCAGCCAGATATGCGGCAGTTTTATATCCCGTGTACACATACGCGCGCATATTATAAAATAGCTCTGGCGTGCACATATGTGCTCCTAACTTTACAAGTATGTACACACAGCCACACACTGATTTCACCTGCTTGTCCAGTCTACAGCTAAGTCCTCCAAACCCCCCTGTTTTTTTTTAGGCTGAACTTACCACACTTAGGGCCTCATTTTCCAAGCACTTTACTGCATGTGATAAATTCACAAATCACGTTAACATGATATTTGCACTTCAATCATTGCGGTCCACAATAGTCCCAGACAGCCCATATATGAGAGAGAGAGAGAGAGAGAGAGAGAGAGAGAGAGAGAGAGACTTATAGTGCTTATGCCCTAGACAGGTATTTTAATCCCTATGGGATCAGCGTCGGGGGTTGGGGGCCACTTTCGCATTCCACATGAGACCTACGGAAAGAACAGTGGTCTCTAGTGAAGATTTGCTGGCCGTCGGAGTGAGGAAACTCACTCCAAGAGGAGATTTGGGCAACGTTCTCTCCACCTAGCTTGTTGTTGCCCAGGTAGAGTGTCCAGCAAGCTAGGTGGAGAGAACGTTGCCCAAATCTCCTCTTGGAGTGAGTTTCCTCACTCCGACGGCCAGCAAATCTTCACTAGAGACCACTGTTCTTTCCGTAGGTCTCATGTGGAATGCGAAAGTGGCCCCCAACCCCCGACGCTGATACCTAATCCCCACCCCGAGTTAGTAGGTGGCCCTCCCATAGGGATTAAAATACCTTAGACAGGTATAAGGGCATAGGCACGGCCCTTAACCTCAAACACTTCAGTGATGCCTGGAAGTAGTTTTATTGAGACTTACACCTCCTCCATAGCAGAAGTAACTTTATGCTCAAATATACCTGGGCGTGTGCCAGGCACATAGGTACTTGTGCGCACATCTCTTGGCCCCGCCCTGGAATGCCCACATTCTGCCCCATTTTTTTCCACTGATGTGAGATATTTATTCATTGGGACTTGTTCACCTTTAAAGTTCTATGTCTGCAGCAACATGCTTAGTAAATGGGGCCGGGAAATACTTACCAGACAGAATGTAAATCTCTTTGAGCTGCCAGTGATAAAGGCGTGAGCTAAATTAAAAAAAAAAAAAAAGCAGTCCAGCTCCCCTCTCTGTAGACTTTCAATTTCGCTGGAAATTGGAGCATGAAGCGGACTTGCTTTTCGAAAAGTAAATTGCACACCGCTGAAAAGGCCTTCCTCTGCGCAGTGACCCGTACTGAATAATCCGGTGCCATGCGGATGCGGTGCCCTGTAAGTAGCCTCTACATGCAGATTCCATATTTTATAGAAGCTGAAAAATAGGTGAGCATTTTCATTTTTGTGTGCACACATTCGTGCATTTCAAAAGGGCAGTTTAGGAACCTCATGCGCATATGTTTGCCAATCTACTTGTGTAACTTTTGCACTTGCTAATTGTTTTGTGTAAGTGATAGAAAACATGTTTCTATCCGGTTCCCATCCGGTCAATAACATGTGTTATTGACCGGATGGGAAGAATTAGATCAGAGGAACAAACGGTAAGATAGGAGGAGGAGAGGAAATGGGAAGTTTCATCCTCCATGATTTCAGAAAAGGCAGAAAAGCTTTTTTTTTTTTTGTGAACTTGCTGGACTGTACAATGAAGCTGCCTGTATACTGGAGCTTCATCTATTTGAGCGTTCCTCATCCGGTCCAATTATCCCCTGATGATTAATGAGAAGAGGTTGAATGAGTTGGGTTTTAGTGTAGCCTCCTAGGGGAACCACATTCTTTTTTTTTTTTAGTCTGAAGGAAAGAAAGCATATGTGGTGTGTATGTGTTCCCCACTAATTAAGGTGGTTGTTTTCTGTCACTCATATGTCCCTCTTCTTCAGAAAATCTTTGATAAAATATCTTTAGTTGATTGCTGTGTATCTTCTTGGCACTGAATCATATGGGACAGTCATTCTTTTATGTCTTGAAATAAATCACCTCTATATTTTCACCCTTGTGGCTCCCTGCCTTGTGCTATTATTCTATTCCTAGGATAATTTCTGGTACACTTCTTTCGAGTGGAGATATGACATGTCATATTTCTTAAATCAAGAGTCTTCTGAGTATGAAGGCCTAGCTTCTTGTCCGTTTCAGCTGAGAAGATGAACCCAGGATTCCCCTTAAAAAGTAGTGCCTATCTGTATGCAAGGGAGCAGAAAATGAAGAGTTGGTCTGCAAACATCTGAAGAGCCAGAAGGAGATTACTGCTTGCTAGCAGTGCTCAAATACATACAGTAAATGGGATATAAACAAGATGGTGATATATTTCTCTCTGTTACTGGGATAGAAGAAGAGGTAGGGAACTTAAATTGCAGCAGAGAAGAATCAAGTTAGACATTAGGAATGCAATAGTAATTAGCACAAAAATGCATTAAGTTCAGAGGTAATGGAATTTCCATCACTGGAGCTGATTAAGAACAGTTTAAATAAACATTTATCTGTATAAACTTACATACAGTGGTTCCTACCAAGAGACAGAAGATGGACTAGATGATTTCCAGTCCTACTTATCTATAATTTTAGGAGTACATGGTAAGATGCCAGAGACAAGGTTCCTGGTATTGTATAAGAATTTTGAGAATAGCCTGAACACGTAAATCAGGGCTTCATAAACCTATCCTGGTGACCCCACAGCTAGCTGGGTTCAGGATATCTACAATGAATTTACACAAGATAAATTTAAATACATTGGAGATGCAATATATTCAAATTCAGTTCATGTGTATTCATGTGTATTCAATTGTATTCATAGTGGATATCTTGAAAATTTGACTGACTCCAGGTCACCAGGTCAGGTTTGGGAAGCCCTAAAATAGAATCATTCTGCTTCCCATTCAGTCTTTCAGTAGATGATCATGAAATTAGGGAGCAACTGCCTGAACAAAAAGTGGGCTGATGCAAACATGGACCCTTGGACTGAGGTGGAGTTGGTGAAACCTGCAGGGAGGAGCCCTGAAGGTCCCCACCGTCAGCTGGCAGAGTGGAATCAGGCAGAGGCCCAACTGGAGTTTTGCCTATACCAGCCCATGTTCCCCTTAGAGTGAGCCCTCGGGTGCTGGAGCCAGCAGGTCTTAAGTAGGGGCCTCTGCCCAAAGGGCTGGTGATCCATGGATGAGGTCATGGTAAATTGGAGGTGTCTGAGGGAAGCTCGGGTTAGGCCAGGTGGCAATCAAGAATGTCCACTAACAGGTAGTGGTCAGTGGCAGGCGGCAATCAAGAGAAGTCCAGGAAGCAAGCTGGGGTCAAACCGAGGATCCGTCCAAGAGAAGGCAGGATGGATAGGCAGGGCAGGAGGATGATGATCAGCACTGGAGGCAAGGCACACTGAAGAACGAAGAGCTGATGGATGAAATAAGAATCAAAAGAACCGGGGACTGAAGACCAGACGAAGACCAGGAACTGAAGACCAGATGAAGACTAAGAACTGAAGACAGGAACTTGGGAATGCTGAGAGGATGCTGAGAGGATGCTGAGGCAAGTCACACTACAAAGACTGTAGGAGAACTGTTGCTGAGGCAAGGAGGAGATGCAACTGAGGCCTTTTATAGGCCTAACCCCATGATGTCATCCAGGTGCGCCACTGGCCTTTTCTCACCGCAGACCCTTTAAGAGGAGCTGGATGTGAGTGGCGGTGGTGCCCTGCTGTGAAGACCATCAATGGTGTCTTGCTGGGATTTGGCATGGCATTCTGCTGCGCCGGAGGGGAGAGTGGCCTGGGGGCATTGGTAACCAGTGACAGCAGTTTGGATCTACTGGTGAGTGTGGTGGTCTGCAAGTGGGACCTGCGGACCACCAAACACAACATGGGCAAGGAAGGGCACTGAAGAATTTTAAACCATGAATAAATTTGCCTACATAGGACACCAGAAGAGCAGGGCACCATTGTCACTATAGAATTAGATGGCAAAATACCTTCTTTATCAATAAATGATGAATTGTAGAAAGATACAATTTTGTATTAAATAAAACAAATATAGTATAGCAGGGAAAATGTTCATAGTCAACTAGGGATACCAAATTAAACAGCCTCTAGTATACTTACAGCAAAAATATGTATAAGGCAAAACATTAAAAGCACAAAGTTCTATGATTTGATGGTTAAAACTCCAGCAAATTCTTCCAGTCAATAACTTTATGGCACTAAAGAGACCTAATGTCATATTCATACTTTAATGGTTTGCCTTGCTGACCTAGAAGCTAGGGATGTGCATTCGTTCTGAACGAAAGCGCAATCCGCAACAGATAGGTCCCTTATTGTTGCATTCGTGGGTCCGCGAAACATATGGCGAACCCCCACGAATGCAACATATCATTACCGAATAAAACCCCCACCCTCCTGACCCCCCCAAAACTTGCCAAAAGTCCCTGGTGGTCCAGCAGGTGTCCTGGAGCGATCTCCTGCACTCGGGCCATTGGCTGCCAGTATTCAAAATGGCGCCGATAGCCTTTGCCTTTACTATGTCACAGAGGCTACCGGTGCCATCTGTTGGCCCCTGTCACATGATAGGAGCAATGGGCGGCCGGCGCCACCTTGTGCTCCTACCATGTGACAGGGGCCGACCGATGGCACCGGTAGCCCCGGAAATGAAATCCTTATTATTACTTATAATGCACTACTAATGACTTAGTAATGGAGCACAGCATTAATGCAACAGTGCTAGCAAGATTGCTCAAATATCAACTTTTCTTTCCCTTTTAAACAAACAAACAAACAAACAAATAAATAAATAAATAAATAAATACAATATAAACTCGCCTTATTGAAAAACATACATTACAATTAGTTTACAAAACAAAATAGTTATCTTATGACCAAAATGCAGTAAAAAGGAATTCCTCCACTTTAGCTGGCTTCTCAGCATTAATTGGATCAGTGAGAGTAAGGTGGTTCCGCTTACATTTGGAAGGTGGCAGGGCTGCTCACCTCCCTTTTTCAGGGTTAATTTTGAATGGCCCGCATTGTTTGCACAGTGGACCTGGGTGCTTTTGTGCTGCATGCAATGCAGCACTGGGAAATCATATGTCTTGTTTTCAATTGAAATTGAAATTCCTGTTTTCTTCTGTTCTAAACACTCCCCCTGGAATGCTTCTTCAAAGCCCAACTAAAAGTACACATGCTATGGAAGCTCAAGTGTGCTTCCAGCCAAGTAGAAGAGGGCAATTTTCAAACAGGTCAATGTGCACAGATAAAATTGCTATTTATGTATCATGGTAAATAGCTCAGAAAATGGTTCTAATTGTTTGGATGACAGGAACTCACTTATTATTGTAAAATAGGTCCTGTACACTTTCTCATGGGAGGAAACCCCCCCCCCCCCCCCACATTGGGGTATATTTAGAAATATTGGGAAGGAAATCCTATATTCTGTTTGGAAGAGCCCTTTACCAGACAAGGCAATGATGGGCAATAAATCCATTATCCTTAGTATTCAGCGATTTCAATCTTGACATAATCCTTTCATCCCAGCATGTAACTATTATTTTAGCACAGTAGTTTTCTCTTGCTTCTTTGGGCTTCAGCAAACTTGCATCAACTTTCACTTGGTCTACAGTGCCATGAGTTTTCATTCACACCTTCCCAGGGTTTTTCTTCCCCATTTTTACCATCCTTCTCTATTAGCTCAGACATCACAGTGCCAGTACTCAGCCAGGGACCACATACTCTAGCTCCTTCTGGAAGAACATGGGTATGCATCCCAAGTCCCACTAATAGGTGTTGCTGTCCCATAGTGCCTGGATTTCCATCCTTTAATGGGCCATAAATGCATAGACAGCAGCTCCAGCCTTGGCTGAAAAGTAGAAATCCAACTCAGGAGTCATTGGCTAGCCCCATCCAAACATACTTTACAATTTAATACTTGAGATTATTACATTTGGCACTACATTACTCTAGGCACCTGGACTGCATGAAATCTCACAGACGTAAATAGGAAGAGAAAATAATATTAATACCTTTACTCAACTGAAACTGTATAAACTGACGCACAAGGAGATAAAGTGACTTTTTAGAATGTCGGTATGAGAGAAGATGTTAATTTGCATCTTAGGAGTTCTCTTAAGTAATAGTTCAATGCTAATCATTAGACCTGACCTCGCTCCTAATAATGACCATGGAGCATTCTTTGGGGCCGATGCAAGTGTGTTCAGCCGAGCGCACTGTTTAACCTGCAATAAGGGGATTAGCGCCTCCACAATATGCATCCAATGCAGGGCGAAACTAATAGCGCTCATCACATGCAAATGCGTGTTGATGAGGCTATTAGCAAATCACTCACAATGCAAAAAAATGTACGTCTAAAACGCACATTTTTAAGCTCAAAAATTAATACCTGCCTAGAGCAGGCATTAATTGCTGAGCACTCCCAAAAGTTGTACAGAAAAGCAGAAAATACTGCTTTTCTGTTCATCCTCCTAATTCATTTTATTGTGATATTAAGTAGGAGGAATGAAAACTTTGAAACTGTTAAAAAAAAATAAAGTTAAAAAAAAATGCCGGTGGTCAAGTTCAGGAAACGGATGCTCAGTTAACAAGCGTCTGTTTCCCAAACCCCTGGCTGTGCGCCTATTAGGAAAACGGATACAGATAAATTTGCTCATGGGCTCCTGGGCTTCTGCTGTCAAGGAGGCACTAGGGACATGCAAGTGACCCTAACGTCTCCTTGACAATGTGACTCCTAATTTAAATATTGTATGGCACCCCCAGGAGGAGTGCCTGGGGTGTGTTAGGAAAGCGGGCGCTGTACACTCAGGGGCAGATTTTAAAAGGGTTACGTGCATAAGTTATGTGCGTAACCCTTAAAAACCCCCCCTGCGTGCGCCGAGCCTATTTTGCATAGGCTCGCACATCAAGGGGCTTGCGCGCGCCGCCGAGCCAGGGCAGGTGAGCAGGAGCTGGGGGAAAGTTTGCCCGATCCTGGGTCCTCTAAAGGTCTTGTCCCGGGGGGTGAGGGGGTCAGGCAGTGAAGCAATCATTTGCACAGGGCAACAAAACAAACTGCACCAGCCCTTCTCCCTTATCCATTTCCTGGTACCTGTCATTTCAAATGTCATTTGAAATGATAGGTACCAGCGCACCCAGGATACTGTATAGGCGCTGTATAGCGCTCTATACAGTAAAATGGATTGCGCTTCATGGACGTTTCATGGACGCGCGTTGGACGCGGCTTGCATTTGCATGCCGTTTAAATACTGTATCGAGCGGTATGTGATCCGGACTGTGCGTGCGGCAAACGAGGGTGCGCCCGGCACTACCGCACTCTTTCTTCCGTGTCCTTACTGTATCAGCCTGAAAGTTAGGAACTCTCAATCTGCTGGCAGTCCCCTGCTAGAAGGATAAGAAAAGGAACAGTCTGCAAGGTGCTAAAAACTTCTTTCACTGAAACAGCTTGTACTTCTTCAGAAACAAGAAGCAGTACCTCCTTCCCCCCACCCACCCTTCCTGATGCTAAAATAGGTAAGAGCTACACAGGAAGGTGCCTGACCTGCTGGAACCAATCAGAGCTCACTGGAGCCAGGGAGCTAGTGCAGAATGTGTTGTTTTATAGTGTGTGGATTAAGCAGAAGGTCCTGCTGAATTCAAGGAGAGAGAGAGAGAACAAGCAGCAGAGAAGGAGCAGGAGAAATGCTGTTTCTACAGCCTGGAAGTTGCAAAAGAGAGAGCTGGGTTTCCAGAAGCTGTGATATAGGGCTCAGGAGAAGAGGGAGTCAAAAGACCAGCAAAAGAAGAGCAATCTTGCATCAGCTTCAGAGGTTTCCAGGGAATCCCCCCCCCCCCCCCAGAAGCTCAGATTCAGATAAATAAACACTGGTGTGCAAAGAGAGATCCTGGGGAGGAGAGACTTGTCTGGGTTAACTTTCTAGGGGGTCTCCAAACTTTAATCTGGCACTAGACCTCCTCTATGTTTGTTTACAGCCTGTTAACCCTGGAATATGGTGTCCAGCTGACTAGAGTCAGATCCTATTGAACAAATATCAGCTAAGAGAGTATGGATGGATCCAAGCCTAACCATCCCCCACTTTCACCAGTTACTGCAACTATCCTTGAGAGTGGTTACAGTCCGTGTATAAACAAAACAACAGGAAACCAGCACCCCCAACTGTAAATGTGCATCAACAGCACTGAAATATTAGAAGTTGTGGACTTTTTTGGGTTCTTTAGAACTTACTGGCCTGTTGAAAGATTAAAAAGTTGCTTTGTCTTTTGCTAGCATTGCCCAAAACCTACTATCTGCATGGAGCAAAGCTCACAAAACCAATATACCATTTTAGGAGTCTAGCTGCCACATGCCCATGTGCCGTGCCCTCGATAGACCTCCTAAGGGGGCTTTACTGCCACTGTTCTACAAAGCTGCCAGGCTGTAGTGACTCTGCCGGAGGCAGGATGCTGGGCTACTTGGACCATTGTTCTGAACTAATTTAGCCATTCTTTATGTATCACTCTAGGGGTCTTGTTGCCACTGCTCTGCCTACTTGGCATACCTCAGATGTACCACCGTAGGGGTGCTAGTATGTCTACCTGCCATGCCCCTGATGCATCATCTTAGGGGTTTTGCTGTTACTCGTCTGCCTACGTATCATGCCCCAGATGTACCACATGCCTACCTGCAAAACCCCTGATGTACCACCTTAGGGGGGGTCTTATTTATTTGTTTATTTAAAAAATCTTATATTCCACTGAATACAAATAAATTGTTTAGTCTTTTACTGCTCTGCCTACCTGCCATATCCAAAATGTACCGCCTTAGGGGGTCTTATCACTACTCTGCCTACCTGTTAAGCCTATGATGTAGCTGCATGGGCGATATGGGGCCTCCATGTTGTTTGCTACTTGGATCTCAGCCTAGGTTCTCCCACCCTGTTCTTTTGTTGGTTATACTAGGGTGTTTTTTGTAGCCAGAAAAAAATGTGACAAAAGAAAATAATCCAGGTTGATGTCACTAAAGCAATACTGACAGATCATTCTCCTGTACTAAATCTAAAAAGTGACAAGTGCTTCCACAGGAAGACAGACATCTCCCATGCCACTCTGACTTGTGCTATACCCCTCATGCTACACTTTGGGGTCTTTCTGCCATTCTGCCTTGCTGCTATACCCTAGACTCTATACCTTGAGGTGTTCTTGCCACTGTGGTGGGGGGGGGGGCTGCTTTGCACCTCTCATGGTGCCTCGGTGAGTTCATGCCACTCTTTCTGCTGCTTGGTCCTTTTGTTGATGCCTTAGGGGTTTATTACCACCTTTTCTGCTTTGTTCCCCTTTCATGGTGACTTAGGATTTGATGCCACTCTTGGCTCCATTTTGCCTCTTATGCTGCCTTCAAGGGTTCATGCTACTGTTTTTAGTGCCTTTTTTTTTTTTTTTAGTGCCCTTGGGGTGCTCTTCCTGTGCAGGCTCCATGAGCACCATCAATGCTTTCAGTGCCAATCTCTTCCCCTCACCCCTCTGCTGTGGATAATATAAAGAGCAAGAAGGACAATGCTCAGTTTGACGAAATGAAACACAATCAGACCACTGCATGTAATTTAATATTTTATGTAGAAGTGGTAGTGATAGTACAGAACAGCTCTGCAGGGCTTCCTTTCTTGTGTTATTTAGCCTAAAAAAAATCTATAAAGTGAATTCCATAACAAATCTTGCTGCGTATAAGATTATCCCTACCTTTCTTTGATCACGCTCATGTTAAACCCAGCAGTATTGATTACTGTTTATATTGACTCTTTCCTTCAAAATCACCTCCAGCAATAAACAAATAGAATATTAGGAACTGCCAGTAGAATAATTGACTCCATCTGGAAATATAAGTGAATAAGATAAATATATGCAGTAATATACCTCAAGGCAGAATGCAAGAAAATTCCTGTCTGTCTAGTTATAGAATGTAACTGGGTAGGAAACACTTCTCATCAAAACTGTGATAACTTTTGGTCTAAAAGGGGCAAGTCATGTTGTTAGCATTAAGGAGTTAATATCATTTTTATCTTAATATGGCTTGCATTTATGAGAATGTCCAACGCACTTAAATGCTTTGTTCAGTAGTGAGGTTTATATAAAATAATTACCTTACAATTTAAAAGCACCATTAAAAAGCATACATACATACACACACACACATTGATATGCATAAGTTTCATGCAGAAAATTTATAACATATGAGTACAAATTACTCATAGCTATATGACATGAGAACTTTCCCACCCTCGCAGAGGTTAGGGTTAACAAATATAGACAGGGTTTGAATCATGCAAAATCAGATTGGCCTCTAGAGAGCAAATAGCCATAGATGTTGATGAATAGCAATGAGCAGGACTTACTATGCAGATATTCGATATGGCCAAAATGATATTTAGTGCAACCCAGGTAAAGATACTTAGTGTGCACAGGAGGCAGAGCCATCATGGACACTTCATTTATTTGCTCTGCTCTGCCATGGTCATGCTTGCAAATATCGATTCACCCAAATACACACCTGCCAAAGTCTCTACACACAAATACATTTTACTCCTGCTCTGGTTCATTATGAGCAGTGCGCCGAGAACCACTGCATTTGTGCAGCTCCTACTAGTGAAAAGGTCCCTCAAAAATGCTATACAAAGAAAAGGCATGGAAAATGGGGTTGTACATGTGTGTTGTTACTGGTCCCGGGCACACTGGGGAGTTTCCAAAGTGGACTTATGCGCATAAGCCTGCTTTGAAAATTTGACCTGAAGTTTGCGTGTACTTTGTATACCCAAACTTCAGCCCTACACAGATCACTGATAATTACCCTACCTACGCCTCTTTTATTTCTCATGATCCATTTAACCGTCTGATTCCTATAAAGTTGGGTTTTATAAGCAGTTTTGAATGCATTTAAATAAGACTGCTGACTGTAACATAAGCAAGTGTTTTGGGCTTCATGCTTTTACTTCATACAGTCATCACACAAAAAATATGCTCATTGCTCACTGTGATTCCTCCAACCAATTCCAGACGTTAGAAGCATCAGAGGAGCAAATTTGCATATTCAGTGCACAAAGAGACAATGAGGCTCAGGCATAGAGAGGGTAATAAGAAAAGTCATTTCTATTTCTAAAACTGTCTTTTACCCACAGAAATGGGGGTCTTTTATTATAGGCCACCCTGAATGTGGGTTTGCAAGATGTGGATACTTTCATAACTGCTATTACAAATAACATATGCTACTTTTTATTTATTTTTTATTTTTATTTAAACATTTTTCTATACTTGCCATTTTAATGCACAGAGCAGACTTTGCCAGATTTTTTGCCAGTTAGCACATCACCCTCAAAATATTTTGAACTTAAAAGTGGGGGCTATCCTAAAACTGCAAGTAAAGTGGGTTTATTTGGCTTTTTCCTGATACACAGGGCATCTGAGCCTTGTATTTTTTCTGGCATAAGTTTGATTATTTTTATTTGCTGAGATTGGCAATTGTATTTCTGCTGGAAATTTTTCTAAGTCCCAAAAGGATAAATTGATTTCATACTTTTCATATCATTGTGTCAGTTATTTTTTCTAGTTAAAACGTATTGGTTGCTATTTTATTCAGATCCAATATGACAGTAAGAAACTCATATGCCTACAATAAGTGTGGGGGGGGGGGGGGGGGGGGGAAACCCTGCAGGTCTAGTGACTGAATTCATATATGTTTACTAATAAGTTATGTGATCGGTGTATCATTTTCATTAATTATGTTTTTGGATTAGGTGGGTGAAGAACAGGCAGAGAGAGTTTTCCAGCAATGGAGTTTTTCTTTTAGCTTTTTCAGAATACTTCCCATATATATCAGCTGCCCTTCCACATGAGCTTCCAATGATATGATTTCCGATTCTGTAATGGATTTTTAAAGCTGCAGTCTTAGGGAGGACAATTTTCAAAGCAATCTAGGTTCATTAAATTGGATTAACAAGCTGAGATTGCTGCTGTCAGAAAACTGCCCTCCTCTGGTAGACGCGGGCTTCCACAACGCGCATGTTTGTAGCCAGACTGCAAGGAGGTGTTCCTAAGAGTGCATTTAGGTTGGGGGAGTAAAACGGCAAACATACTTGGCATTTCAAAAAGTGCATGTGCATTTTATCCTCCTTGGCTGTCTGCTCAAAATAACAGGTGTGAAGTTCATGTGTGCTTTCAGAGCACATACTTTAATTATTTAGGATTTCTTATAAATTGCCTTACAGATTACAGTAACTCGGACATCAAACATCAAACTGGAAGAACTATTTAAGAACTATTAAAGAAGAGCTGGAACCAGGACAGATGCAATACAATTATTGCAATCAATTTACAAAGAAAAATTATCCAGAAATATGAATACTAGGGCTTTTGGGAGGCTGTGCAGCAGGGTGAGTACCGAGGCTAGTGGGGACCTTGCAGTGAAGGATGTGCATGCTGGGGCTGAGGGGGTGATGGGAGGGCCTGCTCTGGGAGATGTGAATGGTGGGGCTGAGAGGAGAGGGGCTGTAGATTCAAATTAACTGGAAAATGTACCCAGCACTATTTTCCACTCTGCAAAATCACAAATAAACAGCAATATCTACTATCCTTGAGCCCCTAATTAGCAGCAAAATAAACATCTAAATTTATAATTTATAAACACCCAAAAACAGAAGTCTTCATTATAATATATACATATTTTTACATATACACAAACAAACATATCAGTTTTCAAAAGGATCTACCAGCTAAGTTTGAGAGTAAACCTGTTGGACACAAATATTTGGACAATTTCCTTCATAGAGTGGCAGATGAAGTTTAATGTGGATAAGTACAAGGTGATGCATATAGGGAAAAATAACCCATGCTATAGTTACATAATGTTAGGTTCCATATTAGGTGCTACCACCCAAGAAAGAGATCTAGGCGTCATAGTGGATAACACATTGAAATCATCGGTTCAGTGTGCTGCGGCAGTCAAAAAAGCAAACAGAATTTTGGTAATTATTAGAAAGGGAATGGTGAATAAAACGGAAAATGTCATAATGCCTCTGTATCGCTCCATGGTGAGACCGCACCTTGGATACTGTGTACAATTCTGGTCACCGCATCTCAAAAAAGATATAATTGCGATGGAGAAGTTACAGAGAAGGGCTACCAAAATGATAAGGGGAATGGAACAGCTTCCCTATGAGGAAAGGCTGAAGAGGTTAAGGCTGTTCAGCTTGGAGAAGAGACGACTGAGGGGGGATATGATAGAGGTCTTTAAGATCATGAGAGGTTTTGAATGAGTAGATGTAACTCGGTTATTTACACTTTCGAATAATAGAAGAACTAGGGGGCATTCCATGAAGTTAGCAAGTAGCAAATTTAAGACTAATCGGAGAAAATTATTTTTCACTCAACGCATTATAAAGCTCTGGAATTTGTTGCCAGAGGATGTGGTTAGTGAAGTTAGTGTAGCTGGGTACAAAAAAGGTTTGGATACGTTCTTGGAGGAGAAGTCCATTAATGGCTATGAATCAAGTTTACTTAGGGTATTTGTTTATTTATTTATTTATTTATTTAGCATTTTTTATATACCGAGGTATAGCAGAGTTGCCTTCACTCCGGTTTACATACAGAAACAACATGTTACATTGAACGATGTATGAAGTTTACAATTTAAAATTAACGATAAATAACGACATAACAAGGAAAATGTATAACAAGAAAACACAGGATAGAACCCTGATGTACAAATATCTCATAAAGTATTGAATGGCATCTGAATCATTGAAACAGGGAAATTGGTAAATAGCAGAAAATATAAAAGTATTTTAAAGTCGTTGAGAGCTATCTTTAAAAGATTGGCTGAGTAGCCAGGGTTTTAGGTCTTTTTTGAAGGATTTTAAGTTCTCTTGATTGGTGAGGAAATGAGGTAACGAGTTCCAGAGCTTAGGGCCGATGATGGAAAAGGCTCTGTTTCTGGTGGAGGATAATTTAGCCTGTGGAAGTGAGGGAATCACTAGATTAATTTTGCTGGCAGTTCTTGTAGTTCATTGAGAGCAATGAATGTGAATGATGTCATCAAAGGTGGAGTAGTCGGCTTGTGGAGTATGGTGAGAACTTTGAATTCTGCTCTTTTTTCAATAGGGAGCCACTGTAATTGGTTGAGAACAGGTGTAATGTGATCAGCTTTTCTTTTGCCTGTTAGTACTCTGGCTGCAGCATTCTGAAGGAGCTGCAAGGGTCTCAAAGAAGATTTTGGAAGGCCGATCAAAAGGGAGTTGCAATAATCCAAACCTGAAAAAATGAGGGCTTGAAGGACGGTTTTGAAATCATGGGGGTGAAGTAGGGGTTTTAGATGTTTTATTATTTGAAGTTTGTGAAAGCCTTCCTTTATTTTTGTGAAGATGTGGTTTTTGTAGATTAGGTCAGTGTCTAACCAAACACCTAGGTCTTTAACGCTCTCTTTGAGATGGACGAGGGTCTTGTCAAAGTGGAAGGGTGGAATTGTTAAATGTCCAGGATTTTTTTTGGCAATTAGGATACATTCGGTATTGAGCATAAGCATAAGAATATGCCATACTGGGTCAGACCAAGGGTCCATCAAGCCTAGCATCCTGTTTCCAACAGTGGCCAATCTAGGCCATAAGAACCTGGCAAGTACCCAAAAACTAAGTCTATTCCATGTTACCGTTGCTAGTAATAGCAGTATTTAGACATAATTTAGACATAATTTAAGATGAATTAGCAAGTTTCTAATTGCATCCAGGTGTAAGGCTGCTTTAGACATAGCGTCTTCTATCGAGGAAGAAATAGGAATGAGTAATTGTATATTGTCTGCATACATGTAAATCGTTATGTCAAGTCTAGATAAGAGATGGCAAAGAGGGGTCAGGTAGATGTTGAATAAAATTGGTGAAAGTGCTGAACCTTGAGGCACACCTGTATCGAGGGGGATAGGAGATGAATAACTATTGTTGTGAAAAACTTTGAAGTGTCTGTTACTGAGGAAGGATGTGAACCAACTGAGTAGAGATGTGAATCGTGTCCTCGATCGTCTTAACGATCGATTTCGGCTGGGAGGGGGGAGGGAATCGTATTGTTGCCATTTGGGTGTGTAAACTATCGTGAAAAATCGTTAAAATCGTGAGCCGGCACACTAAACCCCCCTAAAACCCACCCGACCCTTTAAATTAAATCCCCCACCCTCCCGAACCCCCCCCAAATGCTTTAAATTACCTGGGGATCCGGCGGTGGTCCAGAACGGCGGCGGTCCGGAATGGCCCCCTCAATAGAATCGTGTTGTCTTCAGCCGGCGCCATTTTTCAAAATGGCCGCCGCAATATGGCGGCGGCCATAGACAAAAGCGATTCGACGCAGGAGGTCGTTCCGGACCCCCGCTGGACTTTTGGCAAGTCTTGAGGGGGTCAGGAGGCCCCCCAAGCTGGCCAAAATTTTCCTGGGAGTCCAGCGGGGTTCCGGGAGCGATTTCTTGCCGCGAATCGTTTTCGTACGGAAAATGGCACCGGCAGGAGACAACACGATTCTATTGAGGGGGACACATATAGGGGACGATTTTCAAAGACTTATTCGCCTCTGGTATGTGAAACTTGTGAGATAAAGGTATGGGGGTTTTTTTCGGGCTGGGGGTCGGGACAGGTAGGGGAAGGGAGGGGAAGGTGGGGGGACGGGGGGAAGGAAAGTTCCCTCCGAGGCCGCTCTGATTTCGGAGTGGCCTCGGAGGGAATGGGGAAAGCCAGCTGGTCTCCCCGAGGGCTCGGTGCACCCCCTTGCACGTGCCAACTCCTGATTTTATAACATGCGCATGGCTGTGCATGAATGTTATAAAATTGGGCGTACATTTGTGCGCGCCGGGTAGCATGCACAAATGTACGCCGCGCGCATACCTTTTAAAATCTGCCCCATACTGTATCTGTGTCTGTGAGTGTGTGTGTGACAGAGGCATTTTTGCCCGCACTGTGAGGGGATAGCCCTAGAAAGACAGAGACTTAGTTTATGTACTAGCAAGCTGCTAACTCTAGTAAGTTGGTAGTGCTTGCTGTGTACTGTTGTGAACTGTCTGTGAACTAGATCATGTGTGTGTGACAGACACATTCATTTAGTACTAGAGTGGTACTGTGAATCCTAATATAGTAACAATAAACTCTACTGTGATATCAAAACACCTAGTAGGCACCTCAAATTCCATCATGCCACTGTGAGGAAAGGGCAGAGAACTGGGTATTGCTGCAGAGCCAGCCCAGCCTGTGAGAAGTACAAGCAGTATTAGTATGAGCAAGAAAAAAGGGAGTCCTGTCCCTAAACGTAAGAGACTTTTTTTAGACACAGAGCTAAGAGTGGAATTTGAGTCAAGCCAGAAGAAATTTAAATTGGGAGAGACTGTGCCACCATCACCTGTTCCACTCTCTCTTGTTTTGAAGCAGAAACAAAAAACAGGAGAGTCATAAGAGGCTGGTATTATCAGGGCAGGGGCAGCAGAAATGCCAGCAGTGCACTCCTACTGAGGTAATGGATGCAGTATTTTCAACAACCAATTCTAAGAAAGAATCTTGATGGGTTCCTTGAATCAGAAGCTATTGAAGAGCTAGTAGCTGAAGAAAATGTGTGAAGTCTAGTCAGAAGCATTTTAGCCTCTAGTGAGGTGAAGGGGAGAGAGATGATACTGATGGTATTGAGATGATCCCCCAGGAAGAGCAGACACTGCATGTAGAGAGTGTAAATGATGCCCCTTGCCTTTTTCCTCATGGTTCATTCTCAACTTCAACTCCAGTGGCAGCATCAGCCCCCAAGGATGCAGGAAAGTGTTTGCACAAGACATCTCTGGTGTGGAGACACTTTAAAGTTAGGGATGACCCGTGTTTTGCTGAGTAGATTTACTGCATTAAGGTTATCAGTTGAAGAAGGTGCTGGGAAATTTTGTTTATTTATTTTGCAAACTTATAGTCCACTTATCCACAATCCAATCCAATTCTAAATGGATTACAAATCATAGATTAACAAATATGTCAACTTAAAACACAAAATACATGTATAAAATCTATAAACAATTTAATACCTACATAAAAAGCATAGAATTTTATATTCAGACTCAGCCCGGTTGCAAAGTTAGCCAGATAATCTAAAAAACACTGGCATCCAGCATCATCTGTAGAAGCAGCACCCATTAGCATTGGCATCAGGGGAGGGCAGCAGTACTAGCCATAGGACCCTCTCTGCCACACAAAGCAAATACGATAGGAAAGGGGTTTAAAAGCTGGAGACTCTTCCCAAACCTTATCTCATGGCCCCTTCCAAACGTCAGGGGCAGGCCAGTAGCCCCTTGCCATGCATCTGCCACAGCAACCCACCATAGAGGAAATGGGATGGTGCTCTGTATCACTGTCCTGGGGCAAGAAGCAGGCAGCATTGGAAGTAGTAATGAGGTGCATCAGAGAAAAGATTTCCCTGGATGATCAGTCCCTGCAGTTAGTGGAGAACCTGGGCTTTAAATGTCTGCTGTTCCTGTTAGCCCAAATTACAAAGTGCTATCCAGGATTACATTCAGTAGGCAAGTTATCCCCACTCTGTACAACCAGAGCTGGACCGGCCTGGATGCTATGCACACTTCCCTCTCCCTGACAGCACATGGGTGAAAGTTGGCCAAGGCAGATACAAGAAGTAACACTAATGGAGGCCAAGTGTCAGGGTACAGGTGGGCTGTGCTGCATACCCAGGTGATGGATAGCCTTCATACCTCATGCAATATCCTATCAGCCATAAGAATGTGGCTGGAAGGATGGCAGCTTAACCTGAGAGGCAAGAGTTTTCCTGCAGCTTTTTAAGTTTGTCCCTACCTTTAATTACGTGGTTTATTTATTTTCTTTACTTGATGTACTGTATGTTCTGACTTGCTATGACATGCTTTCATCTTTTTGGTGGAAAAGAATGGAATAGATAAATGATGACGACGATGATGAAGTAGTGAGAGCCTGAGATAACCGTCATTTATATGTATTTTCTCCACCTCCCCCTTTAAAATATTCAGAATGCTGATACTGTGGAAGTATTTGGATTCCAAACATTCACTCCACCAGTGTTTTGCATATTTCAAAGGAAGAAGAGGGAGAAAATACATGCAAATGAAGGTCAGCTTCAGCTTTCACTACTTAACTAAGCTTGGGTTTGGAAAAACAGGTAATTAGATCAAAGGATGCAGCAGCCATGTAGATTTTAAACAAAGGATTTCCAACCAATAAACCATTGGCAGGAAAGGCGGAGACAGTCTTCATCCTATGGCTGTCTTTTCTGCAACTGGGACTTGGATAGTGAATGTCACCCCTCCCACTGGTGATGTCAGAGCTGGTGGTAGGTTGAAGAGCTGACCACTGCCCAGGGGTGGGTTGCCCTGATGTGTTACAACTAAAGGAGTAAACCAAAGGAGGGTTACTCTCTTGTCTCTTTGGTAGCTCCTTCAGGCTCAATAAGGAGTATGAGGCATCTATTGCAGGTTGGGATTTCCTTATTTTTTTGGGTGGGAGAGACAGATTTATTTCAGTGTGTTGTTATTTTGTCCCTAACTTTTAATGAAAGAGAGGATGGGGGATAGGAAATGATTGTGAATAATTTGTGAATAATTTAATGCATTTGATATTCCTTTTGGAGGAGGTCAGCATATACATATTAAATAGAATGAAATAAATCCATATTGAAGATTCAAGTGTCATCGGGTGCCCAACTGGGGTCAGGACACACCCCCACATGTGTGGCACAGAATTGCAGAGCTGGACAAGATCTGGTCTTCTGCCTAGCCAGCCCCCTCCCCCACAGCTTAAGCCCTTGGGTTCTTGGTACTGGTAGGGCTTAACCGGATGAGGCTGGACAGGGCGGGATGGGTTGGACAGGCTGGACAAGGCAGGTGAGGCACAGACTGGATGTTGCGTACAGAGACAGACTGAAGGGAGAGGTCTGAGTATTGGAACAGGCAGGGAATTGAGGTCTGGATACTGGAACAGGCTAGACACGACTAGATATAATACTAAGCAGGAACTAGGACTGGATACAGACACAGTCTTGGGCAGGATTCCGAGCAGAGACTGAGAGTGGATAAGGACTGGGGCAAGGCAATAGCAAGGTAGGAACTGGACTGGGCAGGGCAGGACAAGACAAGAAAGACCAGAACAGGACTTGACAAGGACTAGGCAAGACAACACAGATGCCAGAAGGTAGCAATACAGAAGTCCCGTAGGCCACTAAGTATAAAGCCCAGAGGCCACAAGACAAGGTAAGGCCTGAATAGACCATAGAGTAAGCTCTAAGGTAAGAACAGGCCCAGAGGCCACAAGGTAAGGAAAGGCCTGAGTAGACCACAAAGCAAGTTACAAGGTAATTGAAGGCCCAGAAGTTATAAGACAAGGTAAGGCCTAGATAGGCTGCAAGTTATAAGAAGGATTGGAAACCACAAGGCAAGTGGAGGCCTAGAAAGGCCACAAGACAAAGAGCAAGGTAACAGAAGGCCCGGAGGTCACAAGGCATGAAGCAAGGTAAGAGTGGCCAAGTCAGACAACGAAGTGTGACTCCATGAAAAGGCATCTAGGCTCTGGCAAGGCAAGGCTAAATGGGGCTGGAGTTTGGGTGTGGTGTGAGCAGCGAAGAGGAGCTTGGCAAGGCTGGAGGTGAGGCTTGCTAAGAACCCCTTTTGGAGGGGAGGCTGCACAACAGGCTGAACCAGGGCATGAAGAGTCTGTGAAATAGGCAAAACCATGGTATCAAGCCATTCTTCACAATATATTCCAAGTACTCTTTTTTTTTTTTTTTAATGTTGGGGTATTATTAATTTGATTTCCAAAATCATGAGAATGCTTCCCCATTTAAAATTGAACAAAAGCACTGGGTTCCATTCTCCTGTGTGGGCCCTATACAACTTTAATCACATGTATGTCCTTACACAAAAATGCACTAGAAGTTGCAAATGGTATATTTTCTAACAAAATCTAATTATTAATAAAAAGCAATAAAAAGGGAACACAGTTTTGTTCTCTCAAACCTTGTAACTAGCTATTTTGGAACTGATATGTTCTACCTTTTTTTTATCTCAAGGATATCTGTATCTTATCTCCAAAAGGCCATTAGTGAATGTAAATGTGGTGTTTATTGCACATGTTAATAGTCAGTATTAATGAGCTGAAAATGAGGCACACCTTACTGCCGATGGTAAAAGTCAGTAAGGCAAAAAACTGTACTACACTCTTGGAAGTCTAATTACATTTTTTTTTTTCATTAATGCGTTTACAATACATTCTGTGTGTTTAATGTGAGTATTTTTTTGCTGCACTAAGTAATGAGCTATTTTTATGCTTGTGTATCTCATTGCCTCAGCTTAGATTTTGCATGAACACTATCACAAGCTAGGCTGCATGCATTAACAGTGCTGTTAATGTGCATTAATTGCTTGCAATTTATAACACAGGTGTTTATATGCTTTCGTACAATGGCCTCTTTGTTACAAAATATATATATGTTTGCCGTAGATGACATATCATAGATGATACATGCACTTTTGATACATGTTCTTAATTTATGGCTCCACCAGCTCAGATGAACTGATATTTCTATTAACTTGTTACACAAACATATGGAAAGTCTATAAAAGAAATCATTTTTTCTTTGCTGTGGCGCCATTAATTTCCATGGAACCACATGTGGTGCTTGTGTAGCTGGCCATGAAAATCCATTCTATTAACAGAAAGTGCTGTACTAAGAAAAGCCCCTGCATGAAGCAAAAATTATGTTATTTGCACCTTTGAATGACTCTGGTGACAACGCATTCCTGGCTATACTGTTTGAATCATGATTCACAAACGCTCATGAAAATACTTTGATATTTATGGCATTTTCCTTATATATCATAGAACATGCATTTCTATTTTGCTTTCATCTAATTTCCATATGATATTTTGGTATGCATGTGGCATTATGCGCAATCTGCTCTTTTTTGGGCTGCTGTTCTCCTCTTGACCCACTGGAGGTACTATAGCTCAGTGAATTTGTAATTTTAGATGCTAGGATAAGAGATGCTTTTGCTAACATTTAAACTAAGTAATCACCCTTGGCTAGTTATGTATTTATTTTAGTAATAATAAACCCCTCCACTGGGGTTTACTTTAATCTTTCTGCTGAGGGTGCATATCCACTTTCACACCTGACCTTTGATATGTGGCAAAGGGGTTTGGGTTAGGAGAAGAACATGAGCTCATATTTCTTTCCCATCTGATATTTGCCGTGCTGATTCAGTTCAGTGAAATCCTGAAGGGAGTTCAGCTGCAGGAAATGGCATCTCTCAATTGTGGGGAGCTTGAAAATAACTGCTCAGAAACACTCATGTGTCAGGTAGTGCGTCGTTCCCCCCAGCCTCCTCCCAAAATGAACCAGTCACTTCATCCATGTTCTAATGTCTTAACGACTGCTATTCTTCTCCTATGAAAATGCCTTTGCCTAAACAGCCACCTGCCTGAGAATTTGTCAGTAGCCAAATATCTAACATTGTATATGCAATCACTTAATCCAGTTTTGACGTGAGCTCATTTTGACTTGAAGTCACTAAGATTCAGCATAATGCTGAGGCCTCAGAGAGATTTTAGGACAGAATAATTTATGTTCTAATTGTTTCTCATTATATTAATCCTAATGCAGTTTTGCTATATTTATAAATGTGGCAGTTGTGACTATGCTAGTCTACATGGTACAAGATTGGAAATGTCTTGCCATCGATTCTGTTTTCTTAACTCCTACAGCAGTCAGGACCTTAGGGCAACGCTGCTTGAGGACTGTAATAGAAACTAATAGCTTTAAACTGGAAGTTGCTTCATAGTAATTCCTTTTCTATCTTTTCTTCCTCCCAGTCTTTCCTTCAAAGTTTGAGTATTCTTCCAGCAATTCAAAATCTGAAATGTATATCTCAAAAGTGTTCCTTGGTACAATGTTAGTCTTTGTACTATGCAGGTCTCTTTTGGGCTGCTCAGAAATATGAGCGTAAAATGTGCGGATCGGGCACACATTTTTTTTTCTGTGTCTGGGGCGAATAGCTATTAGCCTCATCAACATGCATTTGCATGTGATGGGCGCTTTTAGTTTCGGGGGGGTTTGGATGTATGTTTTTGAAATGCTAAACCCCTTATTGTATAAAGGGTAGTGGATACGCATCCAAGAAGTGCATCCAACTGCGGATTAAACAGAACACTCAGCTGGTCTTGTTTGCTAGGTTGAAAGGTATCAAACCTAATACAAACCAACCTAATCGACAACAGCCAAAACATCAGATTAAACACTAAGGTAACCTCAACATGGAAAAACTTTGACACCGCCTCCACCCTTGAAATTCAACCAATCATAAAAAAAATGAACCCCGCCAACCACCCCCTAGACAGCATCCCCATAACAACTCTCAAAGCAATCAAACCCACCATATCTAAAACTCTCACAAACATCGTCAATTTATCCCTAACTGAAGGTAATTACCCCAAATGCCTCAAATCTGCAGTAATCAAACCAATACTAAAAAAGAACAACTTGGATCCTGAAATCCTAGCAAACTACCACCCTATTTCAAACCTATTCTTCATAGCCAAGGTCATCGAAAAAGTCGTACACTCCCAACTTGATGATTACCTTGAAACAAACATCCTATCACCAACTGTTCAGTTCGGAGTTAACAGTCTGCTTGGAGTTAGCAATCTGTTCAGTTCGGAGTTAACAGTCTGCTTGGAGTTAGCAATCTGTTGTTATTTAGGAGAGTTGTGGGTGGATTCTTGGACAGGTGGCAGATGACCACGCCCCCAGGGGAGATCCCATGAGGGACCACCGGTCAGGCTCAGAGTATGGAGACAGACACACACTAGTTCTTTTATTAGACAGTATACTGAACCACCAGAGTTGGCAGTAGTGAGCTGGAATGCCCAGCTGGGCTGTAGTCCCTCAGATACTGGAACAGCGATCCCTGGAGGCTGAGCTGTAGAGAAACTGAAATATAGTGAGTAGGCAGGCTTTGCAGAGTTCATGTAATGAACCAGATGGTAACACTCACACAATGTCTCATAGAAGCCCAGGAGCTGGAATGTATAGGCCCTCGAGGAGTGAGTACCTGGTTCCAGGGAAAGCTCTGAGACAGCGATAGTAACTCACTGATGTAGCTGGCAGTGATGACTTCCAGGCAGAAGAGAGTACCAAGTAAGTCTGGGAACGAGGGCCCTCGAGGAGCGAGTACCAGTTCCAGACTGTTACCTGAAAAACAAAGGAGAGAGCGAGGCCCCCGAGGAGTGGGTACCCCTGGTAAGTCCAAGGAGGCAGAGTAGCTTAGGTAGAATAACCCCTTGCTAATTCAATCTGTTAGCAAATTCTAAGACCTTATATATCCGTCGCGGGTGACGTCATCTTCGGGGGACGCCCCCGCAGTTCGCACCATCGCCAGTACTTCAGTTGGGGCCATGCCACGCGTGCGCCCCTAGGCCTCCAGGAAACATGGCGGTTTGCAGCATCTAGCCGATCCAGGGACGCCAGAGGACCTCGGCAGGAGGACGCCGCAGCAGCCAATCTTCCCGCAGACGAAGAGGGAGGCACCAAAGAGGTAAGGAGGGCAGAGAGAGGGTGTCAGGAACCGACGGACACAACACCAACCCAATATGGATTCAGAAAGAATCTAAGCACAGAAACTCTCCTACTCTCATTGAATGACATGATACTAAGAGGATTCGACAAAGGCAAAAAATACCTGCTCATACTCCTTGACCTCTCAGTTGCCTTCGACACAGTAAATCACACTATACTCCTAGAACGGTTGACTGAAATTGGTTTAACTGACACTACCTTACAATGGTTCTCATCCTATCTATCCGACAGAACCTACCAAGTATCAATTAACAACAACCCATCCAAAAAAATTAGCCTCAACACTGGAGTTCCCCAAGGCTCAGCGCTATCGGCCACTCTATTTAACATATACCGTCTTCCTATATGCCAACTACTAAAAGATAGTGGAATCACCCACTTCCTCTACGCTGATGACATTCAACTTCTAATTCCCATCCAAAACTCAATTGAAGAAACGTACAAATAAACATCTGCTCTACTTGTCTCAATTAGATATCTTCTAACATCCCTGAAACTCATAATCAACATCGACAAAACTGAAATAATCCTCATGGATAGAAAACCCAATCCAACACCACTACTCCAACTCATACTTGGAAATCAAATGAACCCAATACTCCCTGTCACCCACACCAGAAACCTAGGAATAATTATTGACAAAGATCTTTCCTACAAGAACCATATATCAAACAAAATCAAAGAAGGATATCACAAACTACTAACCCTAAGACGTCTGAAACCATTTCTTAACCCTTATGACTTCAGAACTGTATTACAGCTACTCATATTCTCAACCATCGACTACTGCAACTCCCTACTGATCGGAATACCATACTCCAACATCAAACCTCTCTAGATTCTGCAAATCTCAGCAGCCAGAATTCTGACTGAAACAAAGAGGAATGATCATATAACGCCAATACTGATTTCACTACACTGGCTTCCAATTAAATCCCAAATTGAACACAAATCCATGACCATTATACACAAATTACTACACAATAAACATCAAGGTCAAACTGGTTTAAGCATAACCCCCCAGAATCCCCAAAGAAATTTATGTTCAAACAACACAGGCCGTTTAACAGTCCCCCCCATCAGAGATGCTAACTTGACAGCAACCAGAGAGAGAACATTTTCCATCGCCTGCCCTAAAATATGGAACTCCCTCCCAAACGATTTGAGAACCCAACCTAACCTCAAAACATTCAAAAGGATCTAAAAACATGGCTGTTTTACAAAGTCTACATTGAGAATCAAGTATCACAACATCCAAACACCCAACAGAATTACCAACCGAAACCACGCAAAAACAAGACACCAACCTGATCCAAGCAAACCCTTCTCATTCAAAAATGATTTTATGTCAGACTATAAAAATAATAACTTTACGTTTAACTAATTTCCCCACCCTTGTAACCCTCCTTTCCCCACTCTTTCCTTTCACCCCACCCCCCCATAGCACTTCCACACACTAATCCTTACCCACTCCGATCCCCTTTATCCGCTCTTTTTCGAATATAATATGTATCCTGTTATACCCTTAATTTGCATATGTTAAGATACTACCTTTTGAATCTTGTAAACCGTTGTGATGGCTTCACCGAATGATGGTATATAAAACTCAACAAATAAATAAACAGAATACTTGGCTGGTCTTGTTTGCTAGGTTGAAAGGTAAAGCACGCTGATTGGTGTAAGATCACCATTTCATGGGATAAGAACAAAAGAAGATAAGAAGTGCTATGCTGGGTCAGACCAAGATATTCAATCCCAACATCTTGTCTCTGTCGGCAGCCTGTTCAGCTAACAAAGGCCTTGGCAGCTCCTAAAAAGTAGATCCGGGGTAGGCAACTCTGATCCTGGAGTGTCACAGCAGATCTGGTTTTCAGGATATCCACTATTAGGGATGTGAATAGTTTTTTGACGATTTAAAACAATCGTCAGATATATTTTAAATCGTCAAAAATCGTTAAGAGTCCCGATACAATAGAAATTCCCCCGATTTATCGTGAAAAATCGTAAATCGGGGGAGGGGGAGGGCGGGGAAAACCGGCACACAAAAAAACCCCCTAAACCCACCCCGACCCTATAAAACAAATCC
Organism: Rhinatrema bivittatum; assembly: GCF_901001135.1. Lineage (NCBI taxonomy): Eukaryota > Metazoa > Chordata > Amphibia > Gymnophiona > Rhinatrematidae > Rhinatrema > Rhinatrema bivittatum. Next base: position 113,843,378 of record NC_042621.1, read on the forward strand.
CTTACCTTCCCCCACCCTCCCAAACCCCCCAAAACCTTTTATGAGTACCTGTGGTCCAGTGGGGGCGCGGGGACCGATCTCCCGCTCTCGGTCCATTGGCGCCATTTTGGCTGCCACTCAAAAATGGCGCCGATGGCCCGATAAAAAAAAACCCACCCGACCCTTTAAAAACGACCCCTTAGCTTCCCCCACCCTCCCGATCCCCCCAAAACATACCTGGTGGTCCCGGGAGCGATCTCCCGTTCTCAGGCCATCGGCTGCCACTCATAAAGATGGCGCCGATAGCCCTTTGCCCTTACCATATGACAGGGTATCCGTGCCATTGGCCAGCCCCTGTCACATGGTAGGAGCACTGGCTGGCCGGCGCCATCTTTAAAGATGGCCACCGCCTTCGTAAAGATGGCCGCTGCCATCTTTAAAGATGGCCACCGCCATCGTAAAGCACAAAGGCACCTTTGTAGTAGAGGGAGTGAGAACAAATTGGATCAAGTAAAGTCTGTGACAGCACAGTAATCAGTAGGGGTGTGCTGGGATAAATAATTAGTTTTGTTTTGTTTTCAGGAGGTTTTTCCCATATGAATTTCATTTTTTTTAATGTTTAATTTGTTTCTTTCATTTAAAAAAAAAAGATTCAAAAAAAAAAAAAAAGGAAACGGGGCTTCCCATTCTCATAATCCATTCCTCCCACCCAGAAAAATGCCGGGGCCAGGATCTCCCCGACCACCACTTGGTCAGGCTGCTGGGGATTCACTGGCAAGAACTAAGTCTATGCCAAAGCCTCAGCCTTGCATAGGCTGAGGACATGGTAGGTTACTGGGACCTTGGCCTAGGTTCTAAGCAAGACTGAGGCTTGGAGACCTGGTCCCGATGCCTCAGCCTATGCTTGAAGCTGGGGCTTAAGCCGGATGCCAGAGTAACGGCCAGGGTAAAAGCCAGGACCTGGACCCAATTCCATGGCCCAGACTGGAGACTGAGTAGTGACACCTGGTCCTCGACAAAGGCCCAGGCCTGATACCGTGGCCCAGCCCAGAAGACAGGTCCCAACACCTGGGCCTGGACTGGAGACTGGGTACTAACTCCTGGGCCTCAGCCTAGGCCCAGGACTGATACCAGGGCCCAGCCCAGAGGATGTGTCCTGATGCCTAGGCCTCAGCCTAGACCAGAGCCTGGGCTTAGGCCTGATGCCAGAGTGTGGTATGGTAGCTGGATCCCGAAGTCTCGGTCTAGGCCAGGGCCTGGGCCCAGACCTGATGCCAGGACCCAGTCCGAAGGCCAGGTCCCAAAGCCTGGGCCTTGGCCTAAGCCAGAGCCCAAGCCAAGATGCTAGGATGTAAAATGGCACCCTCTACTGATAAGAATGCACTGGAGTTAATTTACTCTGGCGTGTAGCCAGCAGATGCTGTCATTTTCAAAGAAAGAAGACATGAATACCTACCAGCCAGCAATCCTGCCTTGTGGCCTGGACCTGACATTGGGCCAAGGCTCTGGATTCGCTGTGGCTTCGGATACCTGACGGATCAGATAAGTAATTTTTCAGGGGGGCCTTGGCTTTTCTCTAAGATCCCTGTGTTGCACTCGGTCCTAGGCCACAGCACCTGTTTTGGGCCTCAACCTATGCCCTAGGTGTAGGTCTGACTGGAAGTTTTAACTGAATTGAGAACATAAGAACATAAGAAATTGCCATACTGGGTCAGACCCAGGGCCGGTGCAAGGGGATTTGGCGCCCTAGGCGAGCCTTCTCCCTTGCGCCCCCCCGTTGCGCTGCCACCCCCCGGTCTCGGCCCCAATTCCTACCTCATTCTTGATCACGCCCGTTGACTGTGTGGTTTTCCGGTCACAAGCAGGTTGGGCACTGCTTGCGGCCCGACAAATCTCCACTCCTCTTTGCCATCGCTTGCGGCCCCATATGACTCGCACCCAGTGGCGCCCCAAGGATCTCCGGCACCCAGGGGCCAATGCATTTGTGTGCCTCTCCAGCATTGCCCCCTTAATCCTTCTTGTACTAATGGTTAAGGTCACAGAAAATCAGTGGTATCACTAGACAAAAGAATTTGGGGGGGGGGGGGGGGGAGCCAAAATGACATTTCTTCATCACACCCACATCTATAGCATGGATCGTGCTTTCAAATTGGTTATTAAAAAAAAAGTGTTAATAAAAAATTCCAAAGGCTCTTCTGGGTAATTTTAAAAAGCTGGCCAGTTTCACACTATAAAATTATTTGATAGCCTCATTCAACTAATTCTATAGGGCTATGAGAGTGAAGTCAGGAATATATAGGAAGGAACAGAATGTCAACATAAATCCTGCACCTCCAGTTCTCTAACTCTGTGCATCCACTGAAATTCCCCCAAACAATGGAGCTTGGATGTTTCCCTTACAGCTCATCATACTAAAAGATATTTTCAAATTCTGGTGTCACCTCACAGTAACAGCAGCACAAACACCTTCCACTGCCAGGCACATTGTGAACTAACACAAAACCCCGCAAAAAAGACACTCAAAATCTATACTGCAATCCCATCGTAACATAACAGTAATAACACCAAGGACTCAAACAACAATAACCCTACCTTTGAAAAAGCAAGGGTAAATATTACACTGGGTCCTAGAATACCAATACACCACCTACTGAGGAAACAAAACAAACCCGATTGCTAATGATCCCTATACAGACACTATAGGCAAGCAGAATCTCTCATCATGGTCACACATACAGAGCAGAGACAGACCTCTTATCAAATACAGAATAAAGCCACATAAAGTATAAACAGAAATGTGCAGACAAAAACTGAACTGTAAAACGCATCACGCCAGACTCTATACAGTGTAACAATGGAAAAACAAAAATGTCACCATTGCTTGTGAAACAAATCAATAATATAAAGATATATAAATCATTAATCATAATTATAAAACCATACAAATAAGATCATTTCAAAACAGCTGATGAATAGAATATCCAATAATTAAAGATTAATGCAAATTTTGAAAGCTTTACCAAACACCGATAAAATATTTCAAACAGCAGACACATCACATACTACCCAATAATTAAAATGGTAGTCCATCAAGAAAAATGAACTTAAAAAGCCACCTTTACTTACCCTCTCCAGTGTTCTCCTACTCCTTTCCCTTGCAGGTCATACCAGAAGCAGCAGTAGCTGCTGAAGCTGTCCTCACAGTCCTCTTCCTTAGGGACCACAACCAGTCTCTTCTCTCTCTCTCTCTCTCTCTCACACACACACACACACACAAGTCACACCCTCAGGACCAGTTTCTGTCTCTCACACATCACTCATCTCCCAACCAGTCTCTCTCTCTCTCTCTCACACACACACACACACACACACACACACACATACCAGTCACCTCTCTGGCCAGTCTCTCTCAATCACACAATGCTCTCGCTCTCTCTTACTAACACACAGGCTTTCAATCACACACATGCTCTCTCTATTTCACTTATACACAAGCTCTCAATCACACACGTTCTATCTCACTTACAAACAGGCTCAATAACACACATGCCCTCTCTCACAGCCACAAGCCAGCCAAAAACATGCTCCATCTCTCTCGCACACACACACTGACACACACAAGCACCCTCCCTGACTCACATATACACCACACACATACAGAAGCACTCTCCCTGTCTCACATACATATTACACTCACAGAAGCACCTTGCTTTCAGACTTACAGCATTTTTCACTTTTACTAAAAGTGAAAGTGATGCTCCCAACCATTAAATAAGAAAACCACATTCTTATCAGAAGGCGAAATGACACCCTTCCTTCAGGTTCTGTCCTCCCAAGGGACAGCCACCTACACCTTCGCTAGTTTTATGCTTTCAGGCAATAAAGCAAGTGTGTTTCTTCAAACTATCAGTCGTATGATTATTCATGTGGGAGATATGGAACAGAAAGACATCCTTAGTCAGCTTCCCATTTATATGGGAAGACTCCAGTCTTAGCCATTTAAAAATATACATTTTCTAAAGGCTTAAAAAAAAAAAAAAAAAAAGCAAAACTGTTTCAGATTGGAACTAGTCTTCATGCTTAAATTATGCTTAAAAAAAAAAAACCCACCTGGCATCAGTATCTTAAATTTGTGATTTTGCAGAGATGAACATTTTAAATACTTAATTTTTTTTTTACTTTAGTATTTGTCTCTACCCACTTTGTTAAATTTTATTTTCCAGCAGAGGGATTCTTAAAATTTAGTAATTTCATCTTTCATCCAACTTTTCAACAAAATCAGCACAAAAGTTGAGGTATATGTATTATCACACTTCATTTTTTTAAACTGGCAGATTCCTTTCTCACATACACATCACATACACACACACACAGAAGCTCCATTCCTTTCTTACATATACATCACATACACAGAAAGAAGATCGGCGCAGCCGGTCTAGCTGATCATGAGGCCGAAGAAAGGAAGACCAAGATCGGTGCAGCCGGAAACCAGCCGCCGAGACTTAAGGGGCGCCGCGGCGGGCAGCCAGCCCCCGACTCTCCCTGCCTCCCCCCCAGTGCCACCCTCCCGACGCCCCCCCTAGTGGTCCAGCGGAAGTCCCGGGAGCGATCTGCCGCTCCCGGGGCCTCAGCTGCCACTTAGCAAAATGGCGCCGGTGGCCTTCAGCCCCTGTCACATGGTAGGGGCTAAAGGTCACCGGCGCCATTTTGCTTAGTGGCAGCGGAGGACCCGGGAGCGGCAGATCGCTCCCGGGACTTCCGCTGGACCACTAGGGGGGTGTCAGGAGGGTGACACTGGCAGGTCGAGTCGGGAGCTGGCTGCCTGCCGCGGCGCCCCTTAAATCTCAATGCTTGGTCTCCATCTAGGCGAGTCGAAGGCTGGCAGAATTTTGAAAGGGCACTTTTTGCCCTTTCAAAATTCTGCTGCCTGCCGTGGCGCCCCCTAAGTCGCGGCGCCCTAGGCACAGGCCTAGCTCGCCTAGTGGTTCCGCCGGCCCTGGTCAGACCAAGGATCCATCAAGCCCAGCATCCTGTTTCCAACAGAGGCCAAACCAGGCTACAAGAACCTGGCAAGTATCCAAACACTAAGATATAGTTGCGATGGAGAAGGTACAGAGAAGGGCAACCAAAATGATAAAGGGGATGGAACAGCTTCCCTATGAGGAAAGGCTGAAGAGGTTAGGGCTGTTCAGCTTGGAGAAGAGACGGCTGAGGGGGGATATGATAGAGGTCTTTAAATGATGAGAGGTCTTGTATGAGTAGATGTGAATCGGTTATTTACACTTTCAAATAATAGAAGGACTAGGGGGCATTCCATGAAGTTAGCAAGTAGCACATTTAAGAAAATCGGAGAAAATTCTTTTTCACTCAACGTACAATAAAGCTCTGGAATTTGTTGCCAGAGGATGTGGTTAGTGCAATTAGTGTAGCTGGGTTCAAAAAAGGTTTGGATAAGTTCTTGGAGGAGAAGTCCATTTATGGCTATTAATCAATTTTACTTAGGGAATAGCCACTGCTATTAATTGCATCAGTAGGATGGGATCTTCTTAGTGTTTGGGTAATTGCCAGGTTCTTGTGGCCTGGTTTTGGCCTCTGTTGGAAACAGGATGCTGGGCTTGATGGACCCTTGGTCTGACCCAGCATGGCAATTTCTTATGTTCTTATGTTCTTAAGAAGATCCCATGCTACTGATGCGAGTAGTAGCAGAGGCCATTCCCTAAGCCAACTTGATTAATAGCAGTTTATGGGCTTCTCTATTAACTGCTATTAAACAAATAGCAGTTAATAGCAGTTAATAGCAGTTAATGGACCTCCTTAATTTGTTTTGGGACCCTCTGAATGATACAAATTGCCCCTTATTGATTGTGTTTGCAAATTTGGTTAAAATGAATGCATATCCGTAGTAATCAGGCACAAATGGGCAGGCTGGGAAGGTGGTGGTGGTGGTGGTGGTGGGGAGGGGGCGGGGGGTGGGAACCAAATGGCTCTTACCTGTTGACATTCTCTGAGTTTCTATATTTCTTACACAATATCTGAAATGTATGAGGGGGGGAGGGGTTTCTTCTCATTCTCTGTCTATGGGAAAAATACTTAGTAAATGAGACACTAAGTTTGTACTTGAGGTAATAGTGGCAGAAGTAAATTGCCGAAGGTGACAAGGAGGGTCAGCGATTACTCCGGAAAGACTAAATCATAAGCCTCATCTGCAAAGAATTTTCCAGTCATACCCATGGGAAATAAGATGGGAACAAGGTTTGCTGGAGCCACTTCAGATGAGGTAATGTTAAGTCACGGAAGAGGTAAAGGCAGGCAAGCCTGAAGAATCAATGGGACCAAAACAGTATGCAAACTCAGAAGAAAAAACCAAGCCAAGTTCCCTCTTCCAACAGCAGTCCTTCCCAGTCAGTGTTTTCTGCTGCTTCTGGACTCCAGAGGGGAAAAGCCAAAAGCACTGCTGCAGTATCCTCGGCTGTGCGGCCTTGAATCCCAGTCAGACTGCTATTGTTCTTGCTGATGAAGGAGAGGCATTGTGGGTGTGGGCTGCTGTCTTAGTGGGAGGATCATGCGGGATGGAAGTATACTTTTCTGAGTTTATACCCATGAATACCGTTAAACTTTTGTTGTGAGTGAACTTTTATTTGTAGTGACTGAAGTTAAGATAATATATAAAATTAAATTGAATACAGTTCAGGTGATGAACATATCTACAAAACCAATGAATAAAATTATTTTTCACTCATACAATTAAGTTCTGGAATTCATTGTTGGAGTATGTGGTAAAAGCAGTTAGTGCAGGTGGGTTTAAAAAAGGGTTGGATGTGTTCGGGAGTAGAAGTCCATAAATTGTAAATAACCAGATAGAATAGGGAAAGCTACTACTTAATGGGATCTATCCATTGTTTGGGATCCTGCCAGGTACTTGTGACCTGGATTGGTCACTATTGGAAACAGGATACTGAACTTGATGGACCATAGGTCTGACCCAGAATGGCAATTTTTATGTTCTTAGGGCTGATTTTAAAAAGTATTTATACACTTAAATTGAGTTTTACACGTGTAAATGCACTTTACCCATGTAAGTAGGTTTTTGAAAATTGCTATAGTAGTATGTTACATTTATGCGCATAACTTCTTTGAAAAGTCACCTGTTATTGTTTTAAGTGTCTGTAAGCTGCTTTTTTTGAAATGTTTCTGCAGCCCTGGTTGTAGACGAATTTAGAAAAGAGATACAGTACAAATTCATAGTCAGTATACTTCAAGTATCTGAGAGCTCCTTAGTGATATCCTTGCTGAAACTGACCAATCAGGTCTGGGATATAGAACATAAATTTTTGGTTGTTTTCATAATATGGCAGACATTTATACATTAGGAGGCCAATGTTCAGTAGGCCATTTAGGGGACAAGTTATCCAGCTGAGGTTAGCCAGATAACTTGTCCCTTATATTCAGCAGGATAAACGTTCCGCTGAATATACTTGCTTAAAGTTATCTGGCTACATGTTTGCTATTATTTAGCCAGATAAGTGGCTGAATAATATGCCAGTTGTTCCAATTAGACAGATAACTTTTAAGCTATCCTTCTAAATGGCTTTTGAATATGGATCTCTATCACATGAAAATATTTCAATTTGTTGTATTAGGTTTTCTGCTTGATTTGGGGATAGAAGGGAGGTATAGATAAACAAAGGATGGAAGGAAAACATTCTCTTTGGGGATAAGGAAGAGGAGACAGACATAGGAAAGAAGGAAGAGAGACAAAGGATGTAAGAAGGGTGCCAATATAAGTAAAGAGAGAAAAAGGGGAAGAGAGTAGAGCATTGTGACTTCTATTTTGGAAATTTTCTGAGTTGTCTAACTATCTAGACAGCCTGAGTTATTTTTTTTTATCATACTGCAAAAGAAAAATCTGCAGAAAAGGTGAAATTGACTCTAGGGGATCTTTGGCTCTGTACAGCAGACATTTTCTCACATATATAATTTTTCACGTCTCCAAATTTCACAGAAAAAAAGATTGTGGGAGTGAGAAACAGACAAAAATACAAAGAGACCACATTATCAAAGATCAAAATGATTTGTGGAATTTCTGTGCTACTTAGCCTCCAAAGTTCCTGCTTTGGATAACAAGGAACCATATTTTAAGGTTATGTTTTTAATTCTTCTTCAGGAGCTCTATTTGGCTCTCTTTGTTAAAACAAACAAATAGGAGAGAAAGCAATGCTCTCCAGAAAATCATCCACACATCAAAAGGAGGTGCAAGAAATAAGTACAGTCCATATGTCAACAAGCTTATAGTGAAAAAAGTTTTTAAATCATTTATTTCTTAATCACTTAGTACGGCAACTCCATTGCTCATCTTCTATAGATGGTAATTATCAGACGGGTCCCCCGACATAGACCCCATGTTTCACCAGAAGGCTGCGTCAGGAGGGACTGCTACAATGTATATTTCCACAGCTGTAATATAAACAAAAAGAAAAGTCACAATATCTTAAAATTAAGGACTGCAGCATAACAGGGCATACCGTCAACATTACGGGGGACCCGTCTGGATAATTACCAACTATAGAAGATGAACAATGCAGTACTCCACCATCTGGATCCTGCACATCCCTTCATTGTGGAGGTCGATGCCTCAGATGAAGGCGTAGGGGCTGTGCTAAGTCAGGCCAGTGACTCTAAAATCCTGCATCCATGTTCCTTCTTCTCCAGACGCTTCTCGCCATCGGAGAAGAACTATGGCATTGGAGATAAAGAACTACTGGTGATAAAGAAGACGTTTGAAGAGTGGCGCCCCTGGCTTGAAGGTGCACAACATCAGATCACAGTTTTTACTGATCATAAGAATCTGGAGTACCTCTGTCACGCCCAGCACCTTAACCATAGACAGGCGAGATGGTCCCTGTTCTTCAACAGATTTGACTTCGTGCTAAAATATTGCCCTGGAGATAAAAACGTCAGAGCAGATGCCCTATCTTGCTAATTTCTCTCTGAGAACATACCTGATGAACCTCAGCATATCATCGACCCGAAGAGAGTTATTCTATCAGCTACTCATCCGGTGCCCTTGGGCAAGACCATCATACCCAGCAACCTAAGGAAGAAACTGTTAGCATGGGCTCACAACTCTAAATTGGCTGGACATCCTGGTCAACGAAGAACTCTGGCTAAGCTACAGAAATACTACTGGTGGCCATCCATGAAGGAGGACACTGTTGCGTACGTAGCTTCTTGCTCCAATTATGCCAGACAGAAATCTCTGCCCGGATGTCCTTGGGGCCTGCTTCAACCCTTGCCAGTACAGATGAGCCCTGGACTCACATAGTCACAGACCTTGTGGTGGACTTACCACTCTCTGGAGGTAACAATACCATCTGGGTTACAGTGGATCGTTTCTCGAAGATGGCTCACTTTGTGACACTTCCCGGCTTGCCTTCAGCTATGGAACTTGCAAAACTATTCATCAGCCACATCTTTTGCCTGCACGGAAGGCCTAAACACATTGTCTCTGACAGAGGAGCCCAATTAACAGCTAAATTCTGGAAGGCATTGTGCAAGAAGTTTGATATCACACTAGACTTCACTTCAGCTTACCATCCTCAGTCGAATGGCCAAATCGAGAGGATGAATCAAACTCTCAAGCAGTTCCTTTGTGCCTACGTTGGTTCATGTCAGAATGATTGGGCTGAACTGTTACCCTGGGCCGAGTTCGCCATCAACTCTCATCCAACAACATCTACTGGATCAACACCTTTTGAAGTGGTCTATGGACGACTACCCTTTCCACCTTTACCACTTCTGCATTCAGTGTCATCCCCAGCAGCTCAATCTACTGCCAAAGATATACAATTACTGTGGAAACAGACTAAAGAGATGCTCCAAAAGGCTGGACTCCGAGCTAAAAAGGGCTATGACGGTCACCACTGCAAGGCTCCTGACTTCAAACCTGGTGACAAGGTCTAGTTGTCTACAAAACACCTAAGACTCAAGCTACCATCAGCTTGTTTTGCTCCATGCTATGTCGGACCCTTTCCCATCCACCGACGTCTGAGAAATCTCACTTACACTCTGAAACTTCCTCCAGTGATGAAGATTCATAACGCTTTCACGTCTCACTACTGAAACTGCTCATTCTCAGCAAATTCTCCACCAAGACACCTGATCCTATTCCTGTAGATGCAGAAGAAGACATCAAATACAAGGTAGATGCTATCCTTGACGTAAGAAAGAGAGGCAGAGTTTAGGAATCCCTCTTGTCATGGGAGGGTTACAGACCTGAAGAAAACTCTTGGGAACCTTTGGCTAATATCATGGACAAGGAGATGCTGCATAAATTCCACCGATCGCATCCTCAAAAACCAAGAGCAGGTAAGGGGTCTAGAGGAGGCCCTTTGAAGGGGGATACTGTTGTGTCCTTCAGACTCAGATGGCTTCATTCTTTGTGCCTCAGCTTTCTTCACGCTTTCTCCACTAGCCTCAGGAAGATGTCTACCACCGCATCTGCAACCCACGCTCCCGGCATGCCCAGAACAGCTATGGCAAGGCAATCCGCCACGTTTCTCCTGAGGGCCTCCTAGGGTGCATGCGCGCATGCCACCCATGTCTTTATTCCAGCTATGGTGCGAACCTCGGGGGCGTCCCCCTCGAGTGACATCACGCCATCCGGGTATTTAGCCAGCCCTTCGTTTGCTAACAGATTGAGTTAGCAAGAATTGGAATGCCTCCAGTTTGAGCTGGAAGCTCTCTCTGCCCTTCGGTGTATTCTACTAACTTGGGTACCCGCTCATCAGGGTCCCTATGCTTTATTCCAGGTGCCTATCCAAGAAACCAGGTACTCGCTCCTCGAGGGCCTACACTTTCTGCCTTGGTGCCTAAATCCATCTACTTCTGTCTGTTGGGATCTACACAATTACAGTTACAGCTTAGTGAGTAATCTAACCTTGTCAGTTTGTCTCACCAACAGCTCCATTCTGAGAACTGCATTGGAGCTCCCTATACCACCATTGTGGGATGGGTCTCCTCTGCCAAGGACCCCTGGACTGTCTATATCAGATCGACTCACTACTGCCACCTCTGGTGGTAACTTCAGGCTGAATAATAAAAGACAATCTTCTGTGTTTGTGCATCCTGAGTCTAGCTCAGTACTGCAGTTCCTCACGGGGCTCCTCCCCGTGGGAGTGGCCATCACTGCAGTACCCAAGAATCCACCTAAACACCTCAAAACCATAACACCTTCTCAACCATCTCTTTTCCAAGCTAAAGAGGCATAGCCTGCATAGCCTCTCATCATAGGAGAGATGCTCCATTCTCTATCATTTTTGTTGTCCTCCTCTATACCTTTTCTAATTCTGGTCTGTCTTTGAGATGGGCAACCAGAAGTGCACATAATACTCAAGGTGCAGTCACACCATGGCTCAATAGAGAGGAATTATGATTATTTCCATTTTATTCTCCATTCCTTTTTGGATCCATTTTCCAGTTTATTCTCTGTTCCTAACATTCTATTTGCTTTTTTGACCACCATTGTGCATTGAGCAAAGGATTTCAACGTACTATCCACAAGGACTCCAAGGACCTTTTCTTGGTTGGTGATTCTCAAAACAGAACCCAGAATCCCCTAGGTGGGATTATTTTTCCCTGTGTGCTTCACTTTGCACTTTTCCACATTAAATTTCATGCCATTTAGTTGCCCAGTCTCCTAGTCTCACAAGGTCCTTCTGCAGTTCCTCGCAATCCTCTGCTGTTTTAACAACTTTGATTAATTTTGTGCTATATGCAAATTTGATCATTTACAGATAACACACTTATCATTCCCTTTTCCAGATCTTTTATGAATATGTTAAACAGCACATGTTACAGTACAGATCCCTGTCTTTCTCCATTTTCTCTATTTGGAAAACTGACCATTTAGTCCTATTCTCTAATTCTTGTCTTTTAACTATTTCCCAATCCACAGTTGATCACTTCCTCCTATCCAATTTCTTTGTAGTTTCCCTGAGGAGATTCTCATGGGAGACTTTGTGAAATGCTTTCTGAAAATCCAAAAAACTATATCAACTTGCTCTATGAGGGAGGAAGCCAGAATGGAGTCACCGTCTTCTCCACCAGACCTGTCGGTATCTCTATCCCCTATCTGCAAGGCTCCACCGGCAAATCCAGTTGTCACCCGGGATCGAGAAGCCCCATTGGAGGAGCTGTTTGCTGGAAGTGCTGATGATCTCCTTAATCGAATGGGGTCTGGACTCCCCAAAGAAGATGGAGGAGAGCTGGAGCAGGCCCCGTTTGGGGTATAGCCGACCTATCCAAGGAGGATTTTGATCAGGTTGTATCAGTTTCTACCCCAGTATTAAGACTTCTTTGTAAAATCTCAGTACCCACTCCAGAGAGACGCAAGTTAATTATCTTGGATACTATCTGGGATGCAATTGTAAATCTGGGGTCCTCTATGACTTTGCAACTTAATCCTATAATTGATAAAGTTAATAATGTTAAATCTAAGGTTATGTCTTTGGAAAAATCTGATGAATCCCTTCTCAAAGAACTGGAGGTAGTGAAACAAGAAATGCTTAATTTTAAGCCACCCCAGGAACTAATGATTAAGGAAAGCAAGTTATTGCAAAATAAGGTTGATAATTTAGAAAATGTTTTGTGTGGGAAGAACTTACTCTTTATTAATTTTCCCAAACTTCCTCAATTATCTGCAAAGGAAATGTTTTAAGAATTATCTTGTGGAAGTATTGAAAGTTCCTGAGATGGCAGTTCCTCCTGTATCTAAATTGTATTATTTACTAGCCTTTAAAAGAAGTGAGAATCAAGGGGTCATCATAGAGGATGGATCTCATAACTCCTACACTGAATGTATCCCAGCTATTGGAAACCCCAGATAGTGTCCTGGTAAAACTGGCTATAATGATGGTCTCTTTTGCATTTGATATGGATCGGAACTGGGTTTTGAGACTGTATTTCAAACATCGCTCTGAAGTTTTTTATCACCTGAATATAAGAATATAACCAGATGTAGATATATCCAGATGTAGATATACCCTCTATTAAGCTGGCCAGACTGGAAATAACTAGGAAAAGGGCATTTTCAGTAGCTGGCCCTATTCTTTGGAATTCACTCCCTGACTCTCTTCAGCTTAACTCTTCTGCACAACAATTCAAAAAAATGTTAAAAACTTATCTATTTCAGCAAGCCTTTAGTACACTGACTACTTCTTAATTTCCCAAACACTAAGTTCAGGTTTTTTGTTTTGTCTTTTTTGTTTTGTTGTCCTTTTTTGTTTTGTTTATTTATTTAGATGAGCTTTTATTATATTTTATTTATGTTATGTTGTGTATTATCTGATGCCTTGAATTTTATGTATGTTTTTATTGTGAACCGTTTTGATTAATTCTTTGAATTGTAAAAGCGGTATACAAACATTTTTAAATAAATAAATAAATGTATCGAGGTCTATGCAAAAAAGAAGACAACAATTTTTGATACTTAGGCCTAGGGCTTTACAGATTGGCGCCTCTTTTGTATTGAAATTCCCTTGTAAATGTTAGGGATGTGCAGAAGGGTCGTATTCATCTGACTTGGTATTCATATTCATCGGGATGCAAATACATTGCATTCGTTCAAGGGGGGAAAACCCCAATTCATTGATAAGTTTCATTCGTTTTTCGGTTCCCATTAAAGTCAAAGGGGGAAGTATTTGCAACCTATTTTTGGCTGCAGAATTGGGGTTTTCTTATCAATTCTGATGAAACTTTGACTGTGGCAAAGCATGATTTATGGCTGGGAATTGGTGAAAAAATTCAGACAAAGAACAAGATATTATATATAAACCCACCTCACAAGACAAGCACCTCAATACTGGCAGTGCTCAAGATGTTCATTACATGCCAGTGTTCCAGCGTTTAAGTCCTAAGAGTTTGGACTGCTCCACTGCAATATATATATATATATAGATATAGATATAGATATAGATATAGATAGATAGATAGATAGATAGATAGATAGATATATTCTTTGGTTTTGATTTACATTGCAATTTTTATTAGTCCTATATTATTATATATACTCAATTTACTGGGACAATAAATGTAAAAGTCAGCTAAGTACAGTGTGAAGTTATTTTCTGTTTTTTATGTGGGAATTAAGAAAGAGCCACCTAGCAACCTTATTCACTTCCAGACCATTAGAGTGGAGACCTACCTGATTGATTATTGAATGGGGTGGGGTATTGGGTGAGGTTTGTATTCACATGAGCAACTTTGAGAGTTTATTTTTATATTTGGGTGACAGACAGGCACAGCATTCGAGATCAAACTCTCGTAGAGACATAAGTCCTGGATGGCCAGGTACAGCATTCGAGGTCAAAACCTCGTAGAGATGTAAAGCCTGGATGGACAGGCACAACATTTGAGGTGAAGCACTTTTAGGGACATAAGGCCTGGATGGACAGGCAGAGCAATTGAGGTCAAACTCTCATAGAGACGTAAAGCCTGGATGGACAGGCACAGCACTCGAGGTCAAACCCTCATAGAGACATAAAGCCTGAATGGACAGGCACAGCATTCGAGGTCAAGCACTTTTAGGGACATAAAGCCTGGATGGAGAGAATTTGAGGGCAAGCACATTTAGGGACAAAAGGCCTGGATGGACAGGCACAGCATTAGAGGTCAAACCCTTGTAGAGACATAAGGCCTGGACAGACAGGAACAGCAATCAAGGTCAAGCAATTTTAGGGACATAAGGCCTGGACGGACAGGCACAGCATTTGAGGTCAAACCCTCATAGTGATCTAAATCCTGGACAGACAGGCACAGCATTAGAGGTCAGGTACTTTTAGAGATGAAAATCCTGGATGGACTGGCACAGCAATCGAGGTTAACCAATTTTAGGGATGTAAATCCTGGACGGACAGGCATAACAATCGAGGTCAAGCAGTTTGAGGGATGTGAAGCATGAACGGACATGCACAGCAATCGATGTCAAGCAATTACAGGGATGCAAAGCCTTGATGGAGGCACAGCAATCGAGGTCAAGCACTTTTAGGGATGTAAAGCCTAGACGGACAGGCACAGCAATCGAGGTCAAGCACTTTTAGGGACATAAAGCTTGGACAGACAGGCACAGCATTCGAGGTCAAACCCTCGTAGAGGTGTAAAACCTGGACAGACAGGCACAGCATCCGAGGTCAAGCACTTTTAGGGACGTAAAACCTGGATGCACAGGCACAGCATTCAAGGGCAAGCACTTTTAGGGACAAAAGGCCTGGACGACAGGCACAGCATTAGAGGTCAAACCCTCACAGAGACATAAGGCCTGGAGGGACAGGCACAGCATTCAAGGTCAAGCACTTTTAGGGACATAAGGCCTGGATGGACAGGCACAGCATTCGAGGTCAAACCCTCATATAGATGTAAAGACTGGATGGACAGGCACAGCATTAGAGGTCAGACCCTCACAGTGACATAAGGCCTAGACGGACAGGCACAGCATTAGATGTCAAAACCTCATAGAGACAAAACACCTGGATGGACAGGCACAGCATTCGAGGTCAAGCAATTTTAGGGACGCAAAGCATGAACGGACAGGCACAGCAATCAAGGTCAAGAACTTTTAGGGATGTAAAGCCTGGATGGATAGGCACAGCATTCGAGGTCAAACATTCATAGAGATGTAAAGACTGGATGGACAGGCACAGAATTAGAGGTCAAACCCTCATAGAGACATAAGGCCTGGATGGACAAGAACAGCATTAGAGGTCAACCCTTGTAGAGACATAAGGCCTGGATGGACAGGCACAGCATTTGAGGTCAATCCCTTGTAGAGACATAATGCCTGGATGGACAGGCATAGCATCACAGGTCAAGCACTTATAGGGGTGTAAATCCTGCATGGACAGGCACAGCATTCGAAGGAAAGCAATTTTTGGGACATAAGGCCTGGATGGACAGGCACAGCATTAGAGGTCAAATCCTCATAGAGACATAAGGCCTGGACGGACAGCCACAGCATTCGAGGTCAAACCCTCATAGAGACGTAGAGCCTGGATGGAGACAAAGCATTCAAGGTCAAACCCTTGTGGAGACGTAAATCCTGGATGGACTTGCACAGCATTTAAGGTCAATCTCTTTTAGGGACGTAAAGCCTGGCGGACAGGCACATCATTCAAGGTCAAGCACTTTTAGGGGCATGAGGCCTGGATGAACAGGCACAGCTTTTGAGGTTAAGCACTTTAAGGGACATAAGGCCTGGACGGACAGGTACAGCATTAGAGGTTAAACGCTCGTAGAGACATAAGGCCTGGATGGAAAGGCACAGCATTCAAGGTCAGGCACTTTTAGGGACATAAGGCCTGGATGGACAGGCACCTCATTCAAGGTTAAACCCTCATAGAGATGTAAAGACTGGATGGACAGGCACAGCATTAGAGGTCAAATCCTCGTAGAGACATGAGGCCTGGACGGACAGGCACAGAATTAGAGATCAAACACTTGTAGAGACATAAGGCATGGATGGACAGGCACAGCATTAGAAGTCAAACCCTCACAGAGACATAAAGCCTGGAAAGATAGGCATAGCATTAGACGTCAAAACCTCATAGAGACGAAATGCCTGGATGGACAAGCACAGCATCAGAGATCAAGCACTTTTAGGGGCTTAAAGCCTGAATGGACAGGCACAGGATTCGAAGGCAAGCAATTTTAGGGACATAAGGCCTGGATGGACAGGCACAGCATTAGAGGTCAAATCCTCATAGAGACATAAGGCCTGGACGGACAGGCATAGCATTCGAGGTCAAACCCTCGTAGAGACGTAGGGCCTGGATGGAGACAGAGCATTAGAGGTCAAACCCTTGTACAGACATAAATCCTGGATGGACAGGCACAGCATTCAAGGTCAAGCTCTTTTAGGAACGTAAAGCCTGGTGGACAGGCACAGCATTCAAGGTCAAGCACTTCTAGGGACATAAATCCTGGACTGAGAGGCACAGCATTCGAGGTCAATCCATCATAGAGACGTAAAGACTGGACGGACAATCACACTATTCGTGGTCAAGCACTTTTCGGGACTTAAATCCTGGACGGACAGGTGCAGCATTCGAGGGCAAACACTTTTAGGGACATAAGGCATGGACAGACAGGCAGAGCACTAGAGGTTAAATCCTCGTATAGACATAATGCCTGGACGGACAGGCACAGCATTTGAAGTCAAACCCTCATACAGATGTAAATCCTGGATGGGGAGGAACAGCATTAGAGGTCAAGCACTTTTAGGGACATAAAACCCGGATGGATAGGCACAGCAATCGAGGTCAAGCACTTTTAGGGATGTAAAGTCTGGATGGACAGGCACAGCATTCGAGGTCAAACCCTCATAGAGAAGTAAAGCCTGGAAAGACAGGCACAGCATTAGAGGTCAAGCACTTTTAGGAACGTAAATCCTAGATGGACAGGCACAGCAATCGAGGTCAAGCAATTTTAAACATGTAAATCCTGGACGGACAGGCACAGCAATTGAGGTCAAGCACTTTTAGGGGCGTAAATCCTGGACAGACAAGCACAGCAATCGAGGTCAAGCACTTTTAGGGACGTAAGGCCTGGACGGACAGGCACAACAATCGAGGTCAAACCCTCGTAGAGACATAAGGCCTGAATGGACAGGCACAGCATTTGAGGGCAAGCACTTTCAGGGACCTAAGACCTGGACAGACAGGCACAGCATTAGAGGTTAAACGCTCATAGAGACATAAGGCCTGGAAGGACAGGCACATAATTCAAGGTCAAACACTTTTAGGGACATAGGGCCTGGATGGACTGGCACAGCATTCGAGGTCAAACCCTCATAGAGATGTAAAGATTGGATGGACAGGCACAGCATTAGAGGTCAAACCCTCGTAGAGACATGAGGCCTGGACGGACAGGCATAGAATTAGAGGGCAAACACTTGTAGAGACATAAGGCATGGATGGACAGGCACAGCATTAGAGGTCATACCCTTACAGAGACATAAGGCCTGGACGGACAGGCACAGCATTAGACGACAAAACCTCATAGAGACAAAACACCTGGATGGACAGGCACAGCATTGGAGGTCAAGCAATTTTAGAGACGCAAAGCCTGGACGGACAGGCACAGCAATCAAGGTCAAGAACTTTTAGGGATGTAAATTCTGGACGGACAGGCACAGCATTCGAGGTTAAACACTCATAGAGATATAAAGATTGGATGGACAGGCAAAGCATTAGAGGTCAAACCCTCGTAGAGACATAAGGCCTGAACGGACAGGAACAGCATTAGAGGTCAACCCTCGAAGTGACATAAGGTGTGGATGTACAGGCACAGCATTAGAGGTCAAACCCTCATAGAGATGTAAAGACAGGATGGACAGGCACAGCATTAGAGGTCAAACCCTCGTAGAGACATAAGACCTGGACAGACAGGCACAGCATTTGAGGTCAAAACCACATAGAAACATAGAGCCTGGATGGAGACAGATCATTAGAGGTTAAACCCTTGTAGAGATGTAAATCCTGGATGGATAGGCACAGCATTCAAAGTCAAGCTCTTTTAGGGACATAAACCCTTGGCGGAAAGGCACAGCATTCGAGGTCAAGCACATTTAGGGACTTAAGGCCTGGATGAACAGGCACAGCATTTGAGGACAAGCACTTTTAGGGACATAAATCCTGGGCTGACAGGCACAGCATTCGAGGTCAAACCCTCATAAAGAAGTAAAGACTGGACGGACAGGCACAGTATTCATTGTCAAGCACTTTTAGGGACATAAGGCATGGACAGACATTCACAGCACTAGAGGTTAAATCCTCGTAGAGTCATAAGATCTGGATGGACAGGCACAGCATTCGAAGCCAACCATTTTTAGGGACTTAAGGCCTGGATGGACAGGCACAACATTCGAGGTAAAACCCTCACAGAGACTCAAAGCCTGGATGGACAGGCACAGTATCAGATGTCAAACACTCATAGAGATATAAATCCTGGACGGACAGGCACAGCATTCGAGGTCAAACACTCATAGAGACATAAATCCTGGATGGACAGGCACAGCATTAGAGGTAAACCCCTCATAGAGACATAAGGCCTGGGTGGACAGGCACATCATAGAGGTCAAACCCTCGTAGAGACATAAGGCCAGGATGGACAGACACAGCATTCGAGGTCAAGCACTTTTAGGGACATAAAGCCTGGATGGACAGGCATAGCAATCGAGGTCAAGCACTTTTAGGGACATAAAGTGTGGACAGACAAACAGCAAACGATGTCAAGCAATTTCAGGGATGTAAAGCCTGGACGAACAGGCACAGCAATTGAGGTCAAGCAATTTTAGGGATGTAAGGCCTGGACAGACAGGAACAGCTTTCGATGTCAAACCCTCGTAGAGATGTAAAGCCTGGTCAGAAAGGCACAGCATCCAAGATCAAGCACTTTTAGGGATGTAAAACCTGGATGGACAGTCACAGCATTCAAGGGCAAGTACTTTTAGGGACAAAAGGCCTGGACGGACAGGCACAGCATTAGAGGTCAAACCCTTGAAGAGACATAAGGCCTGGACGAACAGGCACAGCATTCGAGGGCAAGCACTTTTAGGGACATAGTGCCTAGATGGACTGGCACAGCATTCGAGGTCAAACCCTCATAGAGATGTAAAGACTGGATGAACAGGCACAGCATTAGAGGTCAAACCCTAGTAGAGACATGAGGCCTGCACGGACAGGCATAGAAGTAGAGGTCAAACACTTGTAGAGACATAAGGCATGGATGGACAGGCACAGCATTAGAGGTCAAACCCTCACAGAGACATAAGGCCTGGACGGACAGGCACAGCATTAGACGACAAAACCTCATAGAGACGAAACACCTGGATGGACAGGCACAGCAATGAAGGTCAAGAACTTTTAGAAATGTAAAGTATGGATGGACAGGCACAGCATTTGAGGTCAAACACTCATAGAGATATAAAGACTGGATGGACAGGCACTGCATTTGAGGTCAAACCCTCGTAGAGACATAAGGTCTGGACGGACAGGAACAGCATTAGAGGTCAACCCTCGGAGGAGAGGAGAGAGGGTCTACACGCTGGGAATTCCTTGACCGCCGCACTACCTGCTCGTAGTCTTGAGATTGGAAATTCTTCTCCCGGTCAAGAGAGGGGAGGCCCGGATCGGAGGGGCGGAACCCCGCTGCTGCTGACGTCATCATTGAGTGCCCCGGGACAGCATAAAAGTAATGGCACTGTGGCGTGTATTGCCAATATTCAAAAGTAGCGCCGGCGCCATTTTGAATATTGGCATCGGACAGCCTGCATGCAGGAAGTCGCTCCCGGACCCCCGCTGGACTTTTGGCAAATCT
This sequence comes from Rhinatrema bivittatum, assembly GCF_901001135.1. Taxonomy (NCBI): domain Eukaryota; kingdom Metazoa; phylum Chordata; class Amphibia; order Gymnophiona; family Rhinatrematidae; genus Rhinatrema; species Rhinatrema bivittatum. Next base: position 113,863,724 of record NC_042621.1, read on the forward strand.
TGTGGGGGTCAGGAGGGCCCCCCAAGCTGGCCAAAAGTCCCTGGGGGTCCAGTGGGGGTCTGAAAGCGATCTCCTGCACTCGTGACGTCGGGTGACAGGAACCAAAATGGCGCCGGCGCTACCTTTGCCCTGTCATATGGTAAGGGCAAAGGGCCACCGGCGCCATTTCTATTAACGCAGCCGTGGCCCGAGAGCGGGAGATAGCGCTGGGACCCCCCACTGGACCCCAGGTAATTTAAAACATTTTGGGGGTGTTCGGGAGGGTGGGGGATTTGTTTTAAATGGTCGGGGTGGGTTTTAGGGTTGTTTTGGTGTGCTGGTTTTCCCGCCGATTTACGATTTGACGATTTTTTAACAAAAAAGACCATGACGATCAGATTTCCCTCCCCCACAGCCAAAATCGATCGTTAAGACGATCGATCACACGATTCACATCCCTAGAAGGTAATACTACAGATCAAGCTGATCCTCCTCCAGAAACTCGAGTGCCCTAGTGATGTATAAGCCTGCTGTTTATCACTGCTTCATATTTTGTTTTGTTTGTTTGTTTTCTCTATATTGAGAGACTTTTCCTTGTAGCCATTGGATCCTCTATTGTGAACTTTTGGGATAGAAAAACTAATCTGATATTTCCTTATTGTTTTGATTGCTTTTTATAATCTTATGCTTCTCTCCCTTTTCTAATTCAAGATGTTCCCTTGATAATTCATGGAAATTGAATAAATACAAAATTAAAAAAAAAACATTTTAAAAGATCGGTAAGGCAAGACGTCCCTTTGCTAAAACCATGTTGGCTCTTCCCCATTAAGCCAGTGACCAATGATTTTTGTTTTTAAGAATGACTTCTACCATTTTGCCCAGCACCAACATCAGGCTCACCGGTCTATAATTTCACGAATCATCCCTGGAACCCTTTTTAAAAATCGATGTTACATTGGCCCGCCACCTCCTAGTCTTCAGGATAGGTTACAGATTACTAGTAGCAGGATAACGACATCATATTTTAGTTCTTTTAGAGCTCTGGGGAGATGCCATCAGGTCCCAGGATTTGTTACCTTTTAATTTGTCAATCTGATCTTTTACATCCTCTATTGTCATAAATATGACACTCTGCCTTGCTGCTTTACCTATTAAGCTACATTCGGGGAATCCTGCTGCCACTCTGCCTAGTTGCCATGCTCCTGATGCTTACACTTGGTGGTCTTACTGACATTCTGCCTGTTGAGGAAGTGAACCCTTGGACCCACAGGGAGGGGCGCTGCAGGTTCTGACCATTGGCAGGCGGAGCTGGTTGGTGCAGAGACCCAACAGAAACTTTGCCAATACCAGCCTTTGTTCCCCTTAGATAAAGCCCTGGGGTGCCGGGGCTAGCTGGACTTAGGCACGGGCCTCTGTAATGATGAATTCATCGCAGAAAGCCAGCAGGAATAGAACAAAGTCAGTCCAGGTAGTGGACGAGGCAGGCAGCAGTTATCAGAGACGATAGCAGGCAGAGGTCAGGGACAGGCAGCGTTCAACAAGACGAGGAGCAAGCAGTGATCTCAAGGCAGGCAGAAGTCAAATGTAGTCGAGGAGCAGGCTGAAATCAAGCCAGGAATCCAAACAAAGACAAACCTTGGGGTCTGAACCGAGGTCAAGCTGAGAAGTCAATCCAGGGGAAATAAGGCAAGGCGGAACCAGCAGGAAGATGGACAAGGAACCACAAGACAGGAACACAGGAACTCTGAAGACACAGGAAGAAACCAGGAATACAAAGACAAGGCACTGGAACAGGAGCAGGAATTGGAACCAAAAACGAAGAGGCAAACAGTTACTCCGAAGAGTTCAACCTATTGTTGAGGCATCTGAGGCAGGGCAGAGCAGGCCTTATATAGTAGAAGGTGCGCTGTGGTGGATTTCCTGCCGTGGGCCCTTTAAAAGTGCTTGAGCTGCGTGTGCGCATGCCTAGGGACGCCCTGCTCAGCTGAGTGGCATTCCTAGTATATGCGTCGGGCCTCTACGGCGGCCAGCCACATCTTCACCCGGGTCCCAGCCATGGCATCGTTGAGTCCCCTTCTACCCGGGACTGGCCAAACGCAACACTGCCTTCCTGCTATACCCCTTCCACCACTCCTTGGTGGTCATGCTGCCACTCCTCATTGCTGTTTTATCCCTTATGCTACACCTTATGGGTCTTGCTGCCATTATGCCTTGCTGCCCTGCTCCTGACTCTACATCTTGAGATCGTACTGCCACTCTGCCTTGCTGCCATCCATACCCCTCATGCTACACCTTGGGAATCTTGATGCCACTCTTCTTGACTGCTTTCCCCCTTATGTTACATCTTGAGGGTCTTTATATCTCTCAGCCTTGCTGCCATACTATAGACTTTACACCTTGGTGGTCTTTTTGCCACCAGTCCTTGCTGTCATACCTCAGACTCTCCACCTTGGGGTGTTCTTGCCACTGTGGGGGGCTTCATTGCAATTCTCATGGTGCTTTGGGATCTTTATGTAACTATTTGGCTGTGTTTCCCCTCTGTCAGTGCCTGGGATTTTTTTTTTTTTGCACCTTTGCTGCTTTGCTTCCCCATCATGCTGCCTTAGGATGTTTATACTACTCTAGTTGCCACTCTGCCCCTTTCATGCTGCCTGTGGGGATTCATACCACAAAGGAACCTTAGAGGCAGAGGGCTGTTATTGGTGCCATCTTTTGAAGACTGGAGTGTTCTTGACATTCTCAGTGCTGCTTTGCTCCTCTGATGGTGCCTTGGAGAGCTACTGCCACTGCTATTATCCTTTTACCCCTTTACAGTGCCTTAGGCTATTCAGGCCGTGTTTGGTGCCACTTTGCCAAAGTCTTGGTGCCTTGGAGCTCTGTTCTCACTTGTGATGTTGTCTCCTCACAAGTTTTTTCTTAAAATTGATTAGCAATCCCCAATTTTGAAGCTCAAAATAGGCTGCATTGCTTCTCCCATTGAATTCAATGGGAAATAAATGAAACAAATGAATGCATTTTTTTTTCTTTTGTAACTAATGAAATGAATGGAGGCGACCTATGAAATGAATGAATGAATGATCTGACACAAAATTTTGCCTCTGCTCTTCTCTAGTTGTATGTATGTATGTATATGTATATATATATATATATAATATATTGTAGGACCCTGTAATGGAATAGTGCGACAGGACTTGTGAGGTTGATGTATGAATGCTGAGGAGGTGGGGAAATGTGTGATTAGTGAGTGTGTTGGGCTGCTTGCCCAGTTGATAGGTGTTATCAAAGCTGCTTATAAACAGACAAATGCTCACAAATTAAGCACTTCATTTCAGCTTGGCTCCCCCATGGAATCCTTTTTGGCTACCATTCCAGCCTACTTATAAATAAATTAATCAGTTCTTTTCCTCATTTAGGAGTGAATTTTCAAAAGTAGCATACATTGTAGCAGTTTTCAAACGGCCATTTACGCACAGATAAATTCAATGAAATTTCAGAGGAGTTACATGCAAACAAGTAGTAATTTTCAAAAGTCAGTTTATGTATGTAAAGTCCATTTATGCAAGTAAAACCCACTTTAATGCACATAAATCCTTTTGAAAATTGTCTCTAACTTGTAAAAATGTTATATGATGGGGTATGCAGCCCAAACTTATTTTGTGAAATTCATTTTTTGTTTCATTTTGTTTTAATGTGCTCTAAATCCCATTTAGTGTGTAGTATTTTAATTTAATGTGCAGAAGAAGGATAAATTTAAAACAAACATGCATTTTATATTGTGTGTACAATTGTCTGCACTCTATATATAATATGCTTACATCTACCCAACAGGATATTTACAGCATGTATTTTCAACATAGTCACATAGGTAGCGTTTTAATGCTTCTTTGGCTATCTTAATTAGCCGGATAAATAGTTCTTGAAAATTATCTGCCTAAGTGGCAGCAAAGCCATCACTTATCTGGAGAAGTCAAAATGTATCTGGATAAGTGGCACAAATCTGCTATCTACGCATATTTGTGTTCCTAATTGTAATATTTACATAAGGACATTTTGCTCACATCTTTTTCTTAGTACTTGTTGGCTTTTACAAGTATAAATCATTAAATTTAGTAACATGTACATGTGAAGGAAATTACCAGTTTTACCAATTAGTCCACCAATTTGGCCAGTCTCTCTCTAGGTCATGAAGCCCCCCCCCCCCCCACACACACACACAAATTCTTCAGCTTGAACTCCCCCCAGTTTAGCCAGTCCCCTCACCCTGTCACTGGTTATAAAGTATTTTATTCTCACTTACACCAGATAATTAGCACTGCAAAGGGGCTGTTGGCCATCTAGTGCACATGTATTCTTGTTCAATGATTTTTGCTTTTTGGATATCAGTAGGGAACAGAATCGAGGTGATTCTCTCTCTTTCACTGGACATTTCTTATATGCTGATTGTTTATCAATCCATGATGATGCCAGCTACCCTTCCCATTTACATTAAGATACTTGTGGACATTTTACCATCATTGTCTGTGAAGGTTCTAATGGTCAGCTGGAAGTTCACTACATTCCTGGATGTTTGTTTATTGGTGGAGCCTAGTCTGTGTTACATACCATAATTAGAAAATGATGGCTGAAAAAGCTAATCAAATGCTTTTATTTCATACATTTTGGGAAACAGTGAAGAGATATAATAGTGGCTGATGGTCTGCATACTTGTTGTTTAACAATTGTTATGTAGAGTTTTACTTTTGTGGCCAGTCATGTATATCCATAGTCATGTTTGTTGACACATTTGTTAGGGTTTTTAAAATTCCTTTTATTTACTCTACTTTGTGCTATTGCATTCTCAACTACTCTGTTCATGTTTTTTGTTTGGGCATATTTCAATAAAACTATTAGACTTTAATAAAATAGACAAATGTTGAGGTGTGCTTTAGAGATGATATGACTGTCTTTTTAAAAGAAAGTGGTGAGAAATGACTCTGAAATGAAACCTTTTTTACAACTCATTCCTGGAATTTTTTTCTGATTCCATTCTAGAGGAATTGGATAGATTAAAAAGGAAGAAGGATGCAAAACCCCTATTTCTGGCCACCATTGCCCTAATGGATACCCAAACTTCTTAGGGTGAATTGAACCCTAAAAGGTGAATTTTCAAAAACTGTGCATGTTAATAATAGTACTTGCACAAGGTAAATAGCATTTGACTCTGGGACCCGTGACTTTACCTTTTGTCCCCAGGCGCTCGTCCACCTGCTTTTGCTTCAAGGATCACTCTGACACGTATCTTGGGTAAAACTGGCCGCAGCTTTTATTTAACCATATATAACAGCACACAGTGTAACCATAACAACCCACCAACCCGGGCCAATACATACCACTTCAACCACATCTTCCAACCAGACCAACGAGAACAGCATACAAAAATACTCTTAACAGCACACATCAAAACCTCTCTAAGCAAACGTGCCATGTCCGCAGCAGGTCCATCACAATGGAACTCACTTCCACCAGCACTCCGGGCAGAACTATGCCCAATCAACTTCAAAAAGAGACTGAAAACCTGGCTATTCGAACAAGCGTTCGAGTCATGATAATTATATACCTCAACACCACCACCTTGACCAAAAGCCTAAATAAAAACTTTCATACCTTTCTTATATTAGAACACAGATGCCTATTAAGATAAATTTGCTTTCTTCCCTCTCTAGTATGTTCCAAGTTTTTGCTCCCCACTTACTCTGACCCAATTTTACTTGGACCCAAACTTCATACCCTGTACTATGTATTTAGCATTAGCATTAACATTCTCTCATGCTTGTTTTCACAGTTCCATGCAACTAGCATTACATGTAATTAGCATTTAGCATTCTATGTTATCAGCATTTTATGTTCTATGTAATTAGCATGCTCTCATGCTTGTTTTCAGTTTCAATGTAAACCAAGACGATATGCAATATCTTGTATGAATCCCGGTATATAGAAATGTTAAATAAATAAATAAATAAATACATATATATCTATTGTCATGCGTTCTCCCAGGACCATGCCCACCCCGCGCCGCCTGCCACGCTCCAAGCAAGGTGACTTCCATTCACTGGCCCCCCGCCGTGTAGTAAGCAAGGGGGCCCTGTCTCTGGGTGTGGTCCCCCTTTTCTTCTGGCAATCTGCCGGGTGTGGTGCGGAACAAATCAGGCATATGTGCTTGAATTTACACTCCTTGAAATTGCAGGAAGCCTTGTTGTATCTCCAACAAGCGCTGTTAGATGCACCTCTAGATCCTGCGTAGCCTAGTCCAGAGGTTGAAGGCCTCACAGCTGTTCGACTCCGTCTACCGGCGTCACTGGCTCTGTTGGTCATTTGTTTGAGCCGGAGGTTCACATCGGACATTCCCCAGGATAGCTGCGCATTCTCCTCCATTCGATCGCGGAAACGCTCATCATAATTCAACCAGGCCCATCCCTCGTACTCCCGGTACGCTTCTAGGATTGTGTCTCCATAGGTTAGCATTGGACCACACTGCCCAGGATCGTCCTTTGTGATGACGTTCATCATGCGGAAATATGCGCGTGTCCAGTTCACGATATTGCGCACAATTTTCTCATTATTGTCCGGCAGTGGGTCGCTGGTCTTCGCTCTCTTCCTGTCTCGCGGACCCCTCCTTCCTTCCATGAGTTGGAAAATGTCTATGTATTTTCTGTGCTTTATCCTCTTTCACAACTTTCTTGGCACACTTTCCCATAGTGGAATGCTCTGTGCAGCGGCCGCTGTTGCCTCCACTTCTTGTAGTGTAGTTGGCTGATTCGGATTATTTTTGTCCGCCCTGTCTGTATCCGTAGAGGTGCTGCTTTCGCTGGAGCTGTACCTCCTCCTAAGCTTCGTTTTTCCTTTCTTTTTAATCGCTTGCGCAGTTATGGGTCCCTGTAGGGGCTGGGGGGTGGGGCGACTTGTGCAGGTAACTCACCTCTGCTTGTCTCCTGCATTGCCTCTAACCCCTCCGTCGTCTCAGGAACGATTGTCCAGTGCTGTCGTCTCTGCTGTCCCATTCTTGGGTGGATGGGTGGACTGTTCCTGGCTTGGTGCTGCTTCCTGTATGATTTCTTGTGGTGTGTCAGCATAGGTCCTTTCGACGCTCCCCTTGCAGTTCTGTGGGTCCCTTGCATCATTAGACGTGGAATTCTTTGGTGCGCTGTTCTGCCCCGAAGTGGTGGGGCGATCCTCTGGTTGCCCAGGCCAGTATCCCCAAGGGTACATCTCGTAAGGGAATGGTCCCAGGTAGGCTGCTGGGAGCCATTGCGGGGGGGGGGGGGGGGGGGGGCATGGTGGCCTCGGGTATATCTGGGTGGTCTTCTGCCTGGGATGCAGGTGGTAGCTTGCATCCAAGGGGCAATGCCCCATGGGAGGGGTAACCCCGGGTAAGCAGGGGACCTGCCGGTCGGCTGCTCGGATGTCAGCAGGGTCGCGGTGTGTGGCTTGCGAGGTGCCCTGGGGAGGCTCTTGCGTTGGGGATCCGGTCCGCCCTGATCTCCCGGCTGCCCTGTATGTTGTCCCCTGCAGGTGTCTGGGCTGGAAGTGGCTGCTTGCGCTGGTTCCCTGTCCACTAGCTGGTGTGTGGCTGGTGTCGGCGGGGGGAAACTCTTCGGACCCTTTGTTGGACGGGGTGGGGTCAGCAACTGGGTTCCCTGAGTCCCAGTCCCCCGATTTCCCCTGGTGGGGGCACCCCTGGAGCACCTGGTTGGTTGGTCCCCGGCTCGCGATTTTGGTCCCTTTCCCATCGTGTGTCGGGATTTGTTTACTCACAGTTTTTGTGCCAGCAGCGGGGTGTCCTGTCGGCCGGGGGGGGGGGGGGGGCTGGCCATGCAGTCTTTGCTCGTTCTGGGAGTCCGGGGCAGGGACACAGGCCGTGCGGTCCTGGACTGGTTCCGGCTGGGTATCCGGGGTCCGGGCCATGGGTCTGGACTGGTTCCGTCTCCTGGTGCCTGTGCCTGGTGCCTGGTGGTGCCTGGTGTTTTTTTTTTTTTTTTAAATAACCCCTTCTTTTTTTTTTTTGTTTTGTTTTGTATGGCTTGGGCCTCCGGTGGCTTTAGGGGCCTGCCTCGTGGCAATCGTGCCAGGTGAGCCGTGTTGGTGCTCCGAAAAACGGCTCGCTTACAAAAGGGCCGGTTGCCAAGAGGCTCCGGCCCTTTAAAGCCCGGCCGGCCTCATCGGCCTGCGACAGCCTCCCCGATGACGCCAGCCGCAGGAACGCCCCGAAAGGGGTGGGGCTCCGGGCTCCAGCGTCATTGGAGCTGATGACGCTGGCCTCCAGAACGCCCTGAAGGGGCGGCCTCTGCCCTCGGCACAGCCCCCTTTTGCCAACGTTGCCCAAGAACGCCCCCCACCGGGGCTGGACCCTGCTCCCAACGTCATCGGGACGTGCCGCGAACCCGCGGCGCGCCCCGATGACATCACGCTGTGCGCCCGGCTGCCCTCCCCGAGCCCAGGTAATCCGGGGGCTCCGATTAAATAGCGGGCCCACCTAATATGAGAGTATATACTATTTTACAAAATGCTGCATACACATGTACATCACAGTCCACGAATACATTTACAAGTGTAAAAAGAGCGGCAGGCCAGGGATTTCCAGGGAAGGGCCAACATTTTTACCAGTTTCTGTTTTACAACCTGCCAAAGTGGCACATGTAAGTCCTTTACTTGCATATATTTCCACCTGGTCATTATCTGGCGTAAGTGATCGTAAACATCTTAAAAGTGAAAAAAATGACTGGGTGGAGGGCCTGGGTGAAATGGGGGTCCTTCAGGCTAAAAAGCTAGGAAGGTCTTCATGAGCTGCAGATGGACAGGACTTGGTAAAACTAGTTAGGTCATTGCTGTGCGCATGATAGAAAATACCCTGCCTTGCACGTGTAAAAGCCAACTTACTAAGGGGTAGATTTTGAAAAACTGCGCGATCGCGTACTTTTGTTTGCGCAGCAGGCGCAAACAAAAGTACGCTGGATTTTATAAGATACGCGCGTAGCCGCGCGTATCTTCTAAAATCCTGGATCGGCGCGCGCAAGGCTGCCGATTTTGGGCAGCCGGCGCGCGCCGAGCCACGCAGCCTGCCTCCGTTCCCTCCGAGGCCGCTCCGAAATCGGAGCGGCCTCGGAGGGAACGCTCTTTCACCCTCCCCTCACCTTCCCCTCCCTTCCCCTCCCTTCCTCTACGTAACCCACCCCCCCGGCCCTATCTAAACCCCCCCCTACCTTTATCCATGGATTTACGCCTCCCGGAGGCGCGCCAAGACCGGACCCGGGGGCGGTTCCGGAGGGCGCGGCCACACCCCGGAATGCCCCGTCCCGAAACCACGCCCCCGGGCCCGCCCCCGAAACGCCTCACCCCACCCCCAAAATGCCGCGTCGTTCGGCCCCGCCCCCGACACGCCCCCTTCCGAAAACCCGGGACCTATGCGCGTCCCGGGGTTCTGCGCGCGCCGGCGGCCTATGGAAAATAGGCGCGCCAGCGCGCAAGGCCCTGCTCGCGTAAATCCGGGCAGATTTACGCGAGCAGGGCTTTGAAAATCCGCCTGTAAGGGAGTTGTAGGTAAATGCGTCTAAATAACACAAGTAAAATCTACTTATGTATCCCTTTAAAATAGTACAAGCAAGCAGTTATATCATTTTTGCACACTTGTCCAGCTAAATTCCAACTTACCTGGCTAAGAACAAATTTGAACTTTTACGGATAAATAACACTTTTTTAGACTTATCCAGCTATCTTACATACCCCGAATAGTGCTACTTAGATGGACAAATAGCACTTTTCAGATTTATCCAGATAAGTGACGTTACTTTTTCAGAGAAATCTGAACTTCCATGACTTGTGGTTTTTTCATACACGAGCATTTATGCATGCATATGTACTTGTATTATATAACCTAAGCATATCATAATCATGGATATATGCAGGTTCTAAAATACTATAGCCACTTTTCCTGCTCTCATATACATGTCTAAATGATCACATGAGAGCAGTTTGAAAATTATTCTCTGTGGTTAGATTCATAAACTAATAGGATTACAATGAATAGAAGATGTTTTAAATAAATAAATAAGAGCTATTCTGGTCCAATATACTCAACATACAGAATGAACAATATTGCTAAAATATCATTCGGACTGCAAGAGGACATAGGCTTATTTGAAACCTGTTCAGCCACTGGAAACTTGTTTCCTCTTAGGTGGTGTCTTTCAGTAGGTGAGAACCAACGAAACTAACCTGACACGTAATGCCAAGCTTTTCTCATCAGCACGCAAAAATAGAAAAATATTCACGAGGTGGAGGAGGTCGGTTTTTGATTAAAAACATTACACATTGCAGGATGCAATGGTTTAAAGTTGTATGAAACCTTCCTCTTCTCTCCCAATAATTTTTTTGTGCCCACTATTTAGTGGTCACTACACATTGCATTGAGTTCATTTGAATGGATTTAGGGAATTTTTTTCTCATTATTGTAAAACGAAAAAAATTTTTTTGAATACTTTTGATTGAGGAGATATCGTGTTTTTTGAAGCTTTTCTCATCAGCATCCCTGTCCAGTGACTGTCCTACAGTAGGTTTTACTTTTGTTAAAGCTCTATTCTGTGAAATTCTGAAGTGTGCAAAAATATTTTATACTGTCTGGGAACCCCAGCTTTACACTGCAGCCCTGTAAACTGGGGTAGACTGCACCATATCCTGTAATGCCTGATGAAGAACATAGAAATCTTACTGTCCAGTAAATACGAAGGCTTGACTGACCAGAGGAGCATGCAGCAAAAATGGAAAACAAGGAATGGTCCCGGTCAGTGGCCAGGGTGAGCTGTGCTTTTGTGCTGGCACTGATCTATGAGTCAAAAGAATGTTGTAGAGTTATTTACTGAAAAAGGATAAGACACAGATATAAAGCTCACATTAATAATTCCCTCCACCCTGCACGCTTACTAGATTGATTTTTGAACTGATAGCAGTCGTATTGCAATAAATATACTTGAAATCCACTGCGAGTAAAGGTTTATAAATTGTGAGCCATAATTCAACAAGTGACGGTTTTATTTGGTTTTTTTTTCCCCTAGCCCTTAACATCCCGTTACTCTTCTGACATATTAAACTGGGAATAATGAAAGAGCCAATGACTGCATTTCTCTTGCTAGGTTTAGGATATCAGGCAATATGTTAAATTCCCACAAATACTGAAACAAAAACTAATGAAAAGGGAAGCCTTTTTCTACAGAGAGAACAGAGCTACCTGGTATAAGGCTCTTTTAAGGGTCACCACTGTAATACTATTTATATATAGAAACATAGAAATGATGATAGAAAAGGACCAATGGTCCATCCAGTATGACCAGCGAGCTTCCCATGGTAGAATCTGCTGCGCTATACAGGTTACCCCCATGTATCAGTCATTTTTGCTTGATGTGCTTTGCTTATAGACTAGGCCATAGAAGCAGTCCTGTGCTTTTTCCTTAACGTCTGAGCATCAGTAACCCAGACTGTAAAAAAGTCATGGCTTGTGTTGGTTGTCTCTGAATTTAAATTTCACTTTCCTTTCATCCCTACAGCCCCCTCCTTCGAAGCAGACAGTGATCTTGCAGCTGCATAAAAAGCATCAAGGCTTATTGGTTAAGGGTAGTAATCCCATGCCTTCTGTTAAGGGTAGTACCTACTATCTGCTGCTCTGTGCTCATGAACCCCATGTTCATCAATTCCACAGACCATAAATGTTGGGGGCCTTGTTGGTTGCTGTCTAAATCCAATTCCCCTTTCCCCCCTGCAGTTGAAACAGAGAGAAATGTTGGAGTTGCATCAAAAGTATCAAGGCTTATTGGTTAAAGGTAGTAACAGCTGCACCAGCAAGTTACATTCATGCTTGCTTTCTTCATTTCCTTTAGGACTTGGCCATAGAAGCAGTCCCGTGCTTTTTCCCTTATGTCCGCATAACAGTATCCTAGACCATGGAAGTTGGGGCCCACGGTTGTCATCTGAATTCAATTTCTCTTATCCCACTGCCATTTAAGTAGGGAGCAATGTTGCAGCTGCATTAAAAGCATCAAAGCATATCGATTAAGGGTAGTAATCTCCATGCCTTCTGCTAAGTGTAGCAACTGCCATACCAGCAATTTACCACTCTGTACGCTTATCTCATTTCTCTCCTCTAGCCTTCTGAGATCCTCAGTGTTTATCCCATGCCCCATTGAATTCTTTGACTGTTTTATTCTTCACCACCTTCTCCAGAAGGGCATTCCAGGTCTCCACCACCCTCTCCATGGAGAAATATTTCCTGATGTTGGTTTTAAGTCGTTGTCCCCCTTAGTTTCATCTTGTGACCCCTAGTTCTATTGTTTTCTTTCCAACAGAAAATATTTGAATTCTATATATCATTGAAATCTTTTGGGTATCTGAAAGTCTGTATCTTATCTCCCCTTTTCCTCCTCTCTTCGAGGGTATACATATTCAGATCCTTCAGCCTCTCCTCATAGGTCTTCTGATACATACTCCACACCATTTTCATCACCCTTCTCTGGACCACCTACATCCTGACTCTATTCTTTTTGAGATACAGGCTCCAGAACTGAACACAATACTCTAGGTGAGGCCTCACCAAGGACCTGTACAAGGGCATCATCACCACCTTTTTCTTACTGGTTATTCTTCTCTCTATGCAACCCAGCATTCTTCTGGCTTTAGCTATCACCTTGTCACATTGCTTCTCCATCTTCAGATCCCCAGACACCTTCGCCCCATGATCCCTCCCTTGGTCTGTGCACATCAGTCTTTCACCCCCATCACATACAGATCTTTTGGATTACCACATCCCAGCTGCCAAATCTTTGACCACTCTTACAGATTTCTTAAATCACTTTTCATTCTCTCCACTCCTTCAAGCATGTCCACTCTATTGCAGATCTTAGTATCATCCGCAAATAGACATACTTTACCTTCTATCCCTTCTACAATGTTGCTCACAAAGATATTGAACAGAACCGATCCCAACACCAATCCCTGTGGCACTCCACTTAACACAGCTCTCTCTTCAGAGTAGGTTCATTTACCAATGCATGCTGTCTCCTATCGGTTAACCAGTTTGTAATTCATGTTACCACCTTGGCACTCACTCCTGAGCTTCTTATTTTATTCACAAGCCTCCAGTGTGGGATCCTATCAAAAGCTTTTTTGAAATAGTTGAAAAAAACATGCATTGTATTTCATCAGAACCATTTAACTGTGTCAGAATTCTTTAATACACACTTAACGTTATTTGGTAGTGACCGAGGACAGGGTAGTTTTATCAGTGCCTGACATCATAAAGTGCTTGAGCTCAACTGAAATTTAAATTGCCAGTAAAAGTAGGCTTGATGTTTAATGTTTGATGTTTGGTCCAAAGATCTTTTCTTAGTGCAGCAATATACTTCAGTGTGTGCATTCAACAATCCAGACTCACTTCCTGGGTACTGAGGGCATTCATTTTTGGATCTAGCATATCACAAGGCAACGGCACACAAGTTCCGTTAAAAATTGGTTGAGAACACTCAGCTAGTCTTATTGGCTCAAAGGTATTACCTGATTATACATCAAGGGGGTAATTATCAAAGGGGGTTGTGCACATAAAATGGACATATATGTGCGTTCGTACCCTCTGTGTATCATAGAAACATTTTCAGAAGGGCTGGTGTATGCGTGTACTGTCACTGTCACACAGAAAAGTATGCAAAGAAAAAGATGGTGTTCTGGCCTATAGTTTGGTACATGCACATTGACAAATTTTATAAAACAGAGTATGCACATACATTATTAAACATACGTACATACTTTTAGACTTGCTAATCAAGCCACAGATATTAAATCTGACTTCTCTTTTGTCTGCATTTTTGTATGGAGGGTCTGGGGCAAGTGGAGAAGGGTGTAGGTGAACTGGTGGAAGGTGGAGGGTGTTGGAAGGTGGAGGATGAGGTTCTTGGAGGGTGGATGCTGTTGGTCATCCGGTGAAAGTCTGGGTCAACTGGTAGAGGTCTCAATGAACTAGTAGTTGGTAATATGCACACAAGTATTTTCATAAGTGAGTTACATGCATATATCAACCAACTTCATAAAATGTCTGCCTCCATGCATAAACGGAGAGTTATTACCTGCACGATAGAATTATTTAACATGTAAAATATATTCACATATTTTTATAATATAGGTGTATAAACTATGCAGATCTCTGCATTAAAAAATGTGCAGGTACTAAAACATACATGCTTTCTATTGGGGAAGTGATACATTGTTTTATAATCTGTGTGGCTAACACTGCACAGTTTATAAAACACAGATGTAACTTTAGGTACACCTACTTATGTGTATATGTGCTGTTATGCTCACTAGTGAAAATTCCTCTTTATTTGTTTACAAACATTTGATTACTTGTCTTTCCCTTGAAAACAATATCCAGGCGGGGTACAAACATAATAAAAAACAAATCAAACAATAATATAAAAAAACAGATACATATGATAGGAAAACAACATTAAACAGCTATTAAAACAAGATACATAGAGACCAAGATGCCTGCCTGAAGGAGAGACACGTCAGACACGCTCTGCTCTGGGCTGAATTATTTCCTGTCTTTGCGCTTGTTTGAAAACATGCCACATACTAAAAGAAAGGGCAAACTGAGAGATATACCCTGTGTATCGTCTCCAGTAAGCCTGACTCAACAGAGAATTAAAACAAGATACATTAAATACATAATTCTGTATCATTATATAGTTTGCTCCTATAAACCAGGTTCTTATACCCACAAGCTTATCATGTTTTGAAGTCTTAGAATGTGGACTGAGCTGCATCTGGATCTGAGTGATATATTTGGACCTGTCAACAAAATGTTTTCATTCTGAGAGAATACAAGCCGCCATAGCCAGGTGAAGAAATATAAAAATAAGTCAAAAACCTTTGCGTGCATTCCTGTGAATGACAAATGTTCTAAAAGAACCAGCATCCAACACTCACAGTATTAACAATTTTGGAAAAGGGCTATATTGTTTAACCTGCTCAGAGAACAGCACTACATAGCCAGAAAAAGAGGAAGCCAATGGAATGCTGGAGACCATTTAAGGTAGAAAAGGGCAATATTTGGCTGACCCTTTGTGTGCAGGACAGGACCAATCAGGAGTCGGGGCCAGGAACCAGGAAGAGATAAGTGTATCTGGCAGCCCTGCAATCAGCTCTTTTAATTAATAGCTAACTATCAAGAGGGAGAGGCAGAAGTCTGCACTTTGTGAAAATAGAGAGACAGACAGCTTTTCTTTCCTCATAACCAAGCTACATGTAAAATCCCAACAAGGGACAGAGGAACAATCTGAGAGATTGAGAGACTTCCTTTCCAGAGATATCCAAGCCCAGTAGCACATGGATAGATCATCCTAAAAGACGGAGTTAATTAATATAAGCTTTGCACATAGAGAATCTTAGCAGAGGAGGGAAAAGGTTTATTACCTTGCCTTTTGTCAGAAATTCTGTATCTCATCGTAACTGCTTCAGCCTATCAGTCAAAATCAAGCATAAACCCTTGCTGGCAGGTATTGGGAAAGAAAGCTGGTGAACCATGGTATTGCTGTAAGAGCTGAAACCAGGCCCACTTTTTATTTAGTACCAGGTAAACAATTTGGGGAAGCTCACCAGGAGAGAGATACCTTTCACACACTGCTGTGCTCATCTATTTGGTTTGTCATCCAGCCAGCTCCACCATCAAAAGGGACTTCTTCATTTTCTTGATTATTTTTTTTTCCACACAATTTTGTGGTTGGTTCAGGGTGCACCCTTTGCAAACTGGTGACATTGGGGTGGATCTATAGCCCCCCTCACACACACACCTTTTTAAGTACTCAGGGTTAAAGACAATTTTTGAAAGCTGAATTCTTCCCTGCTTTCCCCACCAACTTTTCTCTATTAGCATTCTTATTTTTTTTACTATCCATATGAGTATGGTGACTTCCCTGGCTAACAGGCCATAGCCTGTACCTGTATTATTTTTGCATTGCTTGATTTAAAATAAAACTGCAAGTTTATATTATATTATATTTCACTGCCATACTATCTAAATTTAATGCTCTGGTTGGATTTACTGTCTATTTACACAACACTAGTAAAAGGGTAAATTACTGTTTTATTTTGGTGTGATGATTTTATTGGGTCTGTTTTGCCCCAACTGAGAGGTTGTTTGGGAAGGGTACAGAATTGTGGTATCAAGGTGACTGGGACCCAGTCTCATCCCCCACTCAGGCTACGAACCCAAAGATAAATCATATCAGTGAATATAATTTTTCATATGGTTCTCCCTACCCCAAGCATAGAGTTAATTCATAATGCTAAGAAATAGGGATGTGTATTCGTTTGTGATGAAATAGGAAATAGCGATGATATTTCCTATTTCATTGCATTTCAGGGGGGCCATGAAATGATAAGAAAACCCACAAAATTTTGTGTGGTTTTCTTATTGTTTTTTGGGGGGGAGAAAGGGCACATTAAAAACAAACAAACCCCAAACCCACCCCAACCCTTCAAATTTAATTAATTGCACCGGAGCAATGGCGCCGGCGGTCCATTGCTCCTACCATGTGACAGGGGCCGGCCAATGGCACCGATAGCCCCTGTCACATGGTAAGGGCAAAGGGCCATTGGTGCCATTTTGTTTACTCGCAGCTGATGGCCCAAGAGTGGGAGATCACTCCCGGGACCCCTGCTGGACCACTAAGTACTTTAGAAATGTTTTTGGGGAGTCAGGAGGGTGGGGGATTCTAAATAATTAGATTTAAAGGATCAGGTGTTTGTTTTTTTTTGGCCCGGGACAGCCGAAAAAAAAAAAACATTCAGAACCGCAGGAAACGAAGATTTACTACGGTTCTACGAACCCGATACAAGAAACGATTCCGGAACCAATTCACATCTCTATCCATTATGATGCCTAGATCTTTTTCCTGGGTGGTAACTCCTAATATGGAACCTAATATTGTGTAACTACAGCATGGGTTATTTTTCCCTATATGCAATAACTTGCACTTCTCCACATTAAATTTCATCTGCCATTTGGATGCCCAAACTTCCACCTTGCAAGGTCCTCCTGCAATTTATCACAATCCACTTGTGATTTAATTACTCTGAATAATTTTGCATCAGCTGCAAATTTGATTATCTCACACATTGCATTGCTTTCCAGTTCATTTATAAATATATTGAAAAGCACCAGTCCAAGTACAGATCCCTGAGGCACTCCACTGTTTACCCTATTCTACTGAGAAAATTGACCATTTAATCCAACCCTCTGTTTCCTGTCTTTTAACCAGTTTGTAATCCACGAAAGGACATTGCCTCCTATCCTATGACTTTTTCGTTTTCTTAGAAGCCTCTTATGAGGGAATTTGTCAAATGCCTTCTGAAGATCCAAATACACCTCATGTACTGATTTACCTTTATCC
Organism: Rhinatrema bivittatum; assembly: GCF_901001135.1. Lineage (NCBI taxonomy): Eukaryota > Metazoa > Chordata > Amphibia > Gymnophiona > Rhinatrematidae > Rhinatrema > Rhinatrema bivittatum. The sequence continues at coordinate 113,881,168 of NC_042621.1, forward strand.
ACATGTTTATTAACCCCTTCAAAAAAAAGAAGCATATTTGTGAGGCAAGACTTCCCTTGGCTAAATCCATGTTCACTGTGTTCTATTAAACCATGTCTTTCTATATGCTCTGTGATTTTGATCTTTAGAATAGTTTCCACTATTTATCCCAGCATACCACCTGGTCCAAGTGATTTGCTACTCTTTAGTTTGTCAATCTGGCCTACTACATCTTCCAGGTTCACAGTGATTTGGTTCAGTTCATCTGACTCATCACCCTTGAAAACCATCTCCAGAACTAGTATCTCTCCAACATCCTCATTAGTAAACATAGAAGCAAAGAATTCATTTAGTCTTTCTCCAATGGCCTTATCTTCCCTAAGAGCCCCTTTAACCCCTCTGTCATCTAACAGTCCAACTGACTTCCTCACAGTTTTCTTGCTTCTGATATATTTTAAAAGTTTTTATTATGAGTTTTTGCATCTATGAGCAACTTCATTTCAAATTCTCTCTTAGCCTGCTTTATCAATGTTTTGCACTTAACTTGACAATGCTTTTTCCTATTTTTTTCAGATGTATCTTTCTTCAAATTTTTGAAGGATGTTTTGTTGGCTAAAATAGCCTCTTTCACCTCACCTTTTAACCATGCCGGTAATCTTTTTGCCTTTCCTCTGCCTTTCTTAATGCATGGAATACATCTGGTCTGTATTTTTAAACAATGTCCATGCCTGTGGTACACTTTTAACCTTTGCAGATGCACCTTTCAGTTTTTCCTAACTATTTTCCTCATTTTATCAAAGTTTCCCTTTTGAAAATTTAGTGTTAGAGCTGTAGATTTACATATTTCCCCCCTTCCAGTCATTAGTTCAAATTTGATCATGCTTTGATCACTATTGCCAAGTGGCCCCACCACCATTACCTTTCTCACCAAATCCTGTGTTCTACTAAGAATTAAATCTAAATTAGCTCCCTCTCTCGTTGGTTCCTGAACTAATTGCTCCATGAAGCAGTTGTTTATTCCATTCAGGAACTTTATGTCTCTAGCATGTCCTGATGTTACATTTACCCAATCAATATTGGGGTAATTGAAATATCCCATTATTACTGCACTGTCAAATCGGTTACTTCCCTGATTTCTCTTAGCATTTCATCATTGTCTGACCATTTGGCCAGGTGGACGGTAGTATACTCCTATCATTATACTCTTACCCAACACACATGGGATTTCTACCCACATAGATTCTACTGAACATTTAGGGGTAGATTTTCAAAGGTGCGCGCGCTTGTCCATGTGCGCAAGCACACATGGATGCCAAATTTTATAACACGTGCACGCAAGTTATAAAATCATGATAAAGAGGTCTTGCAAACTACCTGACCCCAGACCCTTCCTCTATCCCCCCAAACATCTAAAAGCCCCATAGGGAGCAGGTGTGAACTTACTTGTTCCCAGTGATGTCCAGTGCAGCCTCTGTTAAAGCTGTCAGTTTACGCTCCAGTGCTAGAAGTACCCTCAGAGAATGAGCTGTCCTTTACCAGTATAGCAGTAAATTGGACACTACTTATGAGTTTTCATTCGCTGTGCCTCTGTTTCAATAAGTGTCACTAGATGAAGTGTCAGGAGACTTTGGGGTAATTTTCAAAGCCATTTGTGCTCATGAAACCGGGTTTTATGTGAAATCAGCAAGAGCTCTGTTCACGTAAAAGAATGTGTGGAACTGGTTTTGCATGTACTTTTGAGTGAACTGAACAGAGATGTTCTAGGGGTGGAGATGGGGCACAATTGGCACGTCCATGCACACTTTTTGATTTTCAAAAGCATTGTGTGTATGTGCTCAAGATACGTCCTCTGAAGAGGAGGTGTAAATTTACTAGAATGAATCTCTGCATGGACTTGGTCACCTACCTGCAAAATTTCAAAGGAAACATGTTCATTTTGAAAATCTTTGGTACAGTGCAGAAAGTTATAAAATTGCCCTACCATCATTGTCAGGTCTTTCATCAAAGGTCATCTACTGCAAACATTTTATAACGTTCTGGAATGCTGCACTTCACACTATTAAACTTTGATGCAATATCCAACAACTCTTCACATAATTTGATTTGGTGTTGCATTAAAATGACAAAAGTGAAATGATTTTTGTATTATTTTGGATCAGAAATGACACAATGCATACCAACAAATTTTGTTGGAGTTTCTCTGTCATTTTAAAATGACAGCACATTTCTGGTTGTAAATATCTTGCATGTTTTTGCAGCACCAGCTGTTGTGCTGCTCATCCTGTTTTCAGTATCCTGCAAGGCCTTGCAAACAATTTCTTTTAGAGCTTCGCCTGTTGCAGAAGTGCACTGAATTAGAGCAATCAAGCATTCTTGGGGTGCTGGCTCTGGTATCGTGTACCAATGAGCTACCCTCATCTGATCCATGGCACTTATATCCTGTTTTGTGACCATTGCAACAGAAAATATTTTAACTTCATGACTCTCATGGGAGATGTGCTCTCTCCGTAACAATTTTAAATATTCTCAATTGCACGATTAACTCTTGATAAATGCTATTTGTTTCTTCTTAGGTGGTTTTATAATTTATTCAATCTACTCTGATAGTATGCCATCAAGTTCTAATAGCAGAAAATTTGCATAAACCACATGTGATAATAGCATCATGTAGTTTGCAAGCACATGGGTTTTTAAAAAAGTTGACAATTTATTGTTTCTAAAATCACAGCCTCATATGGAAAGGAGTTATAAATTCAATCATATAAACATAAAGCAGGACTCACCGGTTTTACAGAACAGAATACATACTTTAGACAAATGGCCAGACAACAAGCAGATGAGATTTAAAATGGAAAAACACAGCATAATACATTTGAGGCACAAGAAGAGACAGTCTTTCTTTCTTTTGTATGGCATCAGATATCAACTTCCAAATCTATAATAACCCTGGCCCAGGGTTTGCTCCACTCAATTGCTGCTCATAGGTTTCGTCCAATATCCCCAATCTCTTCCAGAGTCCTAAGAAGGTGTGGATTTGAAGATGGATCATGCGCGTAGAAAAGTAAAGAAGAATGTGGATGTGCCATGTCTGCTACAGCAGCTCACATGAGGCTGCTGCAATGAGCTGATTCTCCTGCTATAAATACAGGTGTCCCTAGTGGTCTGTCTGGATTTTTGCTTGTGAGAAGGAAGGAGCTTTTCTGTTCAATTCCAATTAATTAGTAAAAGTAAGGCCCTGAGCTTTAGGGTAAGGAGCCCTAGAAGAAGATAGGAGGCATTTTAATCTCAAACTCACACCCAGCAAGTATAGATTTACTCTCAAATTATTTTTCAATATCTTTTCTGAAAAACTCATTTTATTTTGGGAGCTGGATAAATATATCTAGCTAACTTTAGACCTGCTCTCACTTTCAAGTGTTCACTCCTTTTGGCTCCTTTACTGGGAAGCCTACTTCTCAGAAGTCCAAGTTCTTGATTTACCTCATAGTGAGCTGCCGTCCTCTGTTCAGCTTTAGGATGACCTTCTGGTGCATATTCCACTCCGGGTCGGAAGTTTCGCCTTCTTCAGGTTGGCCTGTCAGGTGCGTCGATCACGCTGGGTTACTGAAGCTCTGTACAGGTTGGTTGCTGCTATGAGTCTTGGCCGGATTCCTCTATATGCAGAGTTTTAACTCTGCTGTCATCTTTCTACTCATCAAGTGTCTTCATCAATATTCCTGATATTCTTCTCTTCAGCCTTGCCTCAGCCTTACCAAGTATCATCTTCTGATCATGTCTTCAAGTATCGTCATCTGACCATGTCTTCAGTCTTCAAGTCTTGTCTAAGTCTTCAAGTTCCTGTCTTGTTCCAAGTTCCAGTACCATCGCCTGTCCTCGACCTATGTCCATCCTGACGCATTTGCAGTTCCTGTACGGCAGGGCCGAAAGGGCTATCGAGTGGCTGGAGGGCTACCCCAGAGATCAGCATTGTGCATTGTTGGATCTCTTCTGATGCATTCAGGTTCGGCAGAGGTCAAAGACCCTGGTCTTCAGCCTGTCCGCCTGTGCTTGGACACTTCTTACCTGCCTTAGCACTTCTACGGAGTGCTCTGCAGTCACGCCATGAGCCAAGGGCACACCAACCTCTCCGGATTTGGGCTGCTCCCTAGCGCTCCCACAACAGATTGCAAAGGCCATGTGTCCAGTGAGCACGTTCCTGTGATGGGCCTATACGTTGGACTTTCATGAACTTTTGTTTCCAGAAAAATTTGGGGTGCAACCTTTTCCCAAAATTTCTGTGTCTTGCCTACAACCCGCAGGAGGCGCCTGCACCTACTTGATAGCCATGAACCTTCCTGAAGCTCCTACAAGACCCGGGTATATTTTTCTTTACGACCTGCAGGAGGCGCCTGCCATCTTCATTCTTCCCACTGCAATGTTGGCTCCTCTCCCTGGGTTCCATATGACCTGCACCCAGATTTCCACATCCAGTGCCAAGTTTATCTTCATCGCCAAGTATCACTGAGCTTGAGTTTGGGACTGTGTTCTCTTAGATGTGGCCTTGAGTACTTTATCTCTTCAGTCCCTCTACCAATGGAATTCCATGTCCAGTTCATCAAACCCTCCAAGTCTCAGAAAAGCAAACTTGAGGAGGGGGTCCTTTGAGGAGGGGGTGCTGTTGTGATTCTGCTCACGGCCAGGCCTGTGAGCAGACTCTCATCTTCTTTTTTCAGCCTGCCTGTGGTCTTCTAGCCATCCTAATGCCGATGAGTATTGGCCGGATTCCTCTACATGCTGAGTTTTGATTCTGCTGTCGTCTTTCTACTCATCAAGTGTCTTCAACAATGTTCCTGATGTTCATCTCTTCAGCCTTGAGTCAGCCTTGCCAAGTATCATTGTCTGATCATGTCTTCAAGTATCATCATCTGACCATGTCTTCAGTTTTCGAGTTCCTGTCTTGTTCCAAGTTCCAGTACCATCGCCTGTCCTCATCCTTTGTCCATCCTGACGCATTTTCCGTTCCCATATGGCAGGTCCGAAAGGGCTATCGAGTGGCCGGAGGGCTACCCCAGAGACCAGGATTGCATTGTTGGGTCTCTTCTGATGCGTTCAGGTTCAGCAGAGGTCAGAGTCCCTGGTCTTCAGCCTGTCTGCCTGTACTTGGACACGTCTTACCTGCCTCGGCACTTCAACGGAGTTCTCTGCAGTCACGCCATGGTCCAAGGGCACACCAACCTCTCCGGATTTGGGATCGCTCCCTAGCGCTCCTGCAACATTCAGCACAGGCCAAGTAAATAACTTAGCCGGATATGACACTTCTTAGCTGAATAAGTTAAATCCAGCTAAGTTAACTTAGCTGGATAAGAACAAATATCTCTATTTATCCAGTTAAATTAACCAGATACATAGTGCCGCCCAGATCCACCCACTGCCCGCCCACAAATTGGCCTGGTAAAAGATAGCTAATAAGTGACTTATCCAGCTATGTAGCAACTTCTGATTTTCAGTGGTCGCCTAGATAGCTGGATAAGTCCTACTTATCCGGCTCTAAATGCACTTTCAATTTCGGGCCCATGACATCTTGGCAAAAGAAAATCCAGTTTTCCCTACTCTGCAATTAATTGCAGTCTGATACAGTACAGTGCGCTCCCATAGAGCGCACTGTTAACCGGCATTTGGACGCACATTTTTGACGCACTAGCTTTACCCCTTATTTGCACGTCGAAAATGTGCGTCCAACCTCCCCAAGACTAATAGCGCCCGCAACATGCAAATGCATGTTGATGGCCCTATTAGTCATTCCCGCGTGATACAGTAAGTAAAATGTGCAGCCAAGTTGCACATTTTACTTTAAGAAATTAGCGCCTACCCAAAGGCGCCAGGGAAGTGCACAGAAAAGCAGTAAAAACTCTTTTTCTGTGCACCCTCCGACTTAATATCATGACGATATTAAGTCGGAGGTCCCAAAAGTTAAAAAAAGTAAAAAAAAATTTAAAAGCAGCCTGTGGCTCGCGGGTTGAAAACAGGATGCTCAATTTTGTCGGTTTCCGAACCCGTGGCTCTCAGCGGGCTTGAGAACCGACGCCAGCAAAATTGAGCGCCAGCTATCAAACCCGCTGACAGCCGCTGCTCCTGTCGAAAAAGAGGCGCTAGGGACGCGCTAGTTGCCCTAGCACCTCTTTTTACCGCGGGTCCTAATTTAAATATTTTAGTTTACTGAATCATGCGCACAGGACACTGGCCTATGTGCGCGCCGGGAGAGCGGGCACTTGCCCTGCTCTCCCGCGAACTTTACTGTTTCGGCCCATTGGTGAGAATTTTCCTCTTCTGATCATGGTACGTAAACTGAAAGTACAATTCCATCTCTCTTCCCCCCCTCTCCCATCATAAATAGCTCCATCTTCTATAGTGCCTGAGTTCTCATCTTTTGCTGCTCCAGCAATGTTACCAACACAGAAAAGAAAAGCAGGTTAGGAGTGAGCAGACAGTGGAAACTGGACATTATCTAACCACCATTACATTTTACTCTTTGTATGTGCCCAGTCTTCTCTCTCTCTTTCTTGCTGCTCCCACAAATTAAACAGTTGTTAGAGAGCATTGACGGATTCACAGAATATTTCCTTTGAAACTCTTATGTTACCTTGGTTCACTGTTCATGGCAATTTGCTTTGATTGCTGCAATATACATGGGGCAATCTTAGGCCAAGACAACAAGGGGGGTGGGGGGAAGGTCTCATGCCAAATCCTATCCTTAAAGGGACTCTGCATGGAGACACTGACAAGTTCCTCAGAGCTCTGGTTTCTGAGCCACTGCATGTCAGCATCGAGAGAGCTCCCTAACTCCCCAATTGCCATGAACAAGTATAAGGCCACCCGTGACAGGTGGGATTTAGCCAGATATTCAACCAGACTTTTACCCAGGTAAATGTGACTGAAGATGCAGATATAACTAGGTATATTTACTGAGTTATCTTACCCACTCAGTAGGCTTTTGAATATTGACCGCTATGGCTGCTTACTGCTGACTCCAATGATTTGTTGGCATATCTGTAGTATTCGTAAAATTTCCAGGGTATGCTATATACCCAGGGCAGCCCTCAAATTTTATTTGCTCTAAATTGTGCCAGCTGTGCTGTGACAATGTCTGTTAATATTTACATTGAGGCTGTCACACATGTGTCACATGTAACCCAATCTATAGCTCAATCCATGCGTTACAGAAGCAAAAGATTGTAGGGTATACTAGTTGCCAATGAGTTTCAGTTAAGAATATGTTACTTGCTGCTTCTTTTGAATGAATAAATGCTCTAGTCTAGCGCTCAATATTATTAGAAAATGGCCATCATTTTGAAGCTTCAATCATTTAACCTTTTTTTTTTTTTTTTTTGCTTCTTTTTTTTTTCCCCTCCCTTAGCTTTTGCTTTTATTTATTGTGATTGGAGTCACTGTTTGAACAAGCTCAGGTACCGCCCGCTCGCCTGTGTGATTTGGGAGCCTGTCCGCAGCATTATTCACCGCCTGGCCGCTCCCCATCACTCAGCCTGGAGTAATGAACGCTCCCAGCCCTGGCCTCACCGAGCCACGCAGCCTGCCTGCAATCACAGAGTCTTCATCTCCTTTAATGGAAAGTGTCATCAGCAAATGAGGAATTTCCTAATTACCCAGGCCCTGCCAGGAAATTTGTGGGGCAATATAAGTAGCTGTCGGGGAGCACGCATGAGATGGGGGGGGGGGGAGGAGGGTGTGTAATATTTATTGGAATCCCACCTTCCCTAGAAAGCTGTAAGTCAAAGGATGATAGCTGGGACATCTGTGTGGCTTCCTTTCATGTTCAGGAAATTGCTTTGTAATAACCTCAGCGCCCAGTGTGTTTGAAATGATCCTGGCACTTCAGGTTACGGCCCTTTAAGATGGCCATGTCAAAATGTTCTCCAATTCCCTCCCCCCCCCCCCCCCCCATCATCCACCAACCTGAATTGTGTTACAGATACACTACACTGGGCTCTCATGGGTAGTGTGATTTGTAAGGGAAAAACGCAACATGATGTCAAAGCCACCAGAGCAAGGTGCTTAATTTTGCAGGACACAGCTGATCCACAAAAGAATAATGTTAGGAGAGGAGATGAAGAGGTAGGTCAGTCTATAGCACTTTTTTTTTTTTTAATTTCCCCTAAAACTGACTCGAGGTGCAATAACTTGAGTGTTTGATAGCAAATGGGCAATTTACGAAATATGAGCTCTTGAGCTTGACATCAATTTTCAGGTACAGTTATATCTGTTTTATACAAATCTGTCCACAAAAATACGTGAAATTTTTATGAAGACATGCATTTTTCTAATACATTTGCTTAAGGGTCAATTCACTCTTGCTCAGGACTTAGAAAAATTTGTGGGAATAAAATTATACATCTCCATAGGGTAAACAAAATAACCATATCCTGAGTTTGAAAAATACTGTGGAGAAGCATCTCAGAAACCCCAATTAAACCTCTTTATGAGAGATTGTTTTAGGCCTGACCTCACTCCTTGGTGCATAATACATGATCAATTTCATTACCTTATGCATAAGACTCATTATCCCTATTTGGGCATGCAAATTCATGCTGCTGATGCCTGCAACAGCTGGAATTGGGTGAAAGGAGCACACAGAGCATGCTTATGGCTTGACATCAGCATAAAGTGTGGACAAGAAGCCAAAAACAGCAGCTCACACTTCAGTCAACTCACTGCTTCATTTAAGTATGTTCTCATATACATGAGCTTACTCCGTAGGAAACAATGGAAGAAAAAACAGCAGCATGACACGTATAAAAAATTGTCTTATTAGAGGAAAAAGCCACATCAATGACTTATGAAGATACAAATCCCATCCCAGAGTTTTTTTCCAGATCTGTGCTCTACCTTCTTCTTGTATGCAACACTGGTTTCTCAGATGGCAAAGCACACTTTACTTTTCCTTAGAAAAGTCAACAGTCAACCCCAGCAATGTGTCATGATGGCTCACGATAGTATCCGACATATACAATATATGAGGATTAACTATTTCTTAACATTTCATCCGTTTATTTTTCTCCAGAAATTGGTATCAGACTGCGTGCTCAATCGCTTAGGCTCTTGCCCTATACAGGGCTGCAACCTCTTTCATGATGGCAATGGCACTAGAATAGTTACTTCATTTACCAATTTCACTAAAGTAATCTTTTTATTTTATATGCCAACTTTTTAATCGTTTTAAAAGATTTTTTTACTTATCTTGCCAAATTCATGACAACCTCTCCACACCATTGCGTGAACTTGTCCCGTGAGTATCCAAGTCACCTGCCTTACAGGCAGTGCTATCGACCAATAAGTGTGTGTGACTGTTAAAATTTTACCCTCCCGACATTGCAATGTTTCGGCGGCACAGCTCGCCTGCTTCAGGGGATTCCTCCTAATAAGAGAATATGAAATACCATTTTCATTAGTGTCACTATTCCCATTTAAAAAATTTTTCCAAACATTCTGAAGTTAAACATGGGACGCCCTTCTCTTTACTATCCATTGCCAGTTCTTTTCTCACAACGCAAAACTTGCGGCGCACATGCGCTCAATATGTATTCACCACCTAATATTAAACCTCCCCCTATCTTCAACATCTTCACTGTTCTCATTTCAAAAAGATTCCTTTCAAACATTATTAAACATAAGACGCTCAACACAACGGGACTTACTCGTTTTACTGTCTGTTACCGGTTCCTTCCCCACAGCACAAAACATCCAGCGCACATGCGCTCCGTATATGTTCACCGCCACTTCCTGATTTTTAAACCTCCCCCTGTCTTCAGCATCTCACCAATCAGAGAAAACTTTCAAAATCCAGCCAATCTCTTATGATCGGTGCACTGGCGCTCAAAAGAACTTTTCTAAAACGTTCTAATGTTTAAAGTTCCCACCTACCCTTAACTCACAAGTAATCAAGAGAGCCTACTTCCAGTTCATATCGGCACTCACTGCCTACATAAACACTGACCAGTCTACCTCCTTATTTAAGCCCGAAGGCTCCGTGGTCCGCAATTTAAAAATCCACCTTTGTCATTGTTGTAGTAATTTTAAATTGAAATCACCTCCCCGTATATCCTGCTTCAGCACTTCTAGCACTGTACATCTCATGCTACTAAATGAGTGGTTTTGTTCGATACAATGTTGCACCATTGGTGCTTCTAACCTCATACACTTTAATGCACTCCTGTGCTCAATCAAACGTGTTTTCAGGCTTCTAACTGTTTTCCCAATATACACCAATGTGCAAGGACACCATATGGTGTAAACCACTCCTTGAGTAATACAGGTCGACCTTGCCTGAGGTTTATAAAATCGTAGTTTCTCTATTGGAATGCTTATATTAGAACAAGCATTCTCACACACAGTGCATGCACCGCATGGGAAATGACCCAATGTTATACTCTCCTGTGCTTGACTGCGCTACACAGTTACTACCCAACACTGAACCCCCCAGAAGAAGGGTGTACCGACAGAGACTAAGGCAATGTCCAATTATATTCAAGAAAACTTGGCAAAGGTTTTATTCGGCCTTCTAAATCTCCTGCTGGAGCTGGGTTCTTTTTTGTGGGAAAGAATGATGGATCCCTTCGCCCATGCATAGACTACCGCGGCTTAAATTAGATCACCTTGAAAGACCACTACCCCTTGCTATTGATCTCTGAACTTTTTGATAGGCTCCAAGGGGCCAAAATATTCACTAAATTGGACCTCAGAGGGGCATACAACTTGGTCCAGATACGCCAGGGCGACAAATGGAAGACCACATTTAATACCCGTGATGGCCATTTTGAATATTTAGTCATGCCCTTTGGCCTTTGCAACGCCCCGGCTGTTTTCAAAACATGATGAATGAAATCTTCAGGGATATGCTTTACAGCTGTGTAGTAGTATACCTAGATGACATACTGGTCTTCTTTCAGGATCTCCAGAGCCATCAATTAGACGTCATTAATGTCCTACAGAAGACTTCGAGACAACCGCCTATATGCCAAATTGGAGAAATTCTCCTTCCACCAGGAGTATGTTTCCTTTTTAGGCTATATGGTATCCAGCAAAGGGTTTCAGATGGATCCGCATAAAACCAAGAGTATTTGGGACTGGACACAACCCACTGGCCTCAAGGCTCTGCGAAGATTCTTAGGATTCACTAACTACTACAGATCATTCATTCACCATTATTCTACTTTGACTATGCCTCTTACAGCCATGACTCAAAAGGGAGCCAATCCCTCTCAATGGTCTCCAGAAGCCATGACCACCTTTCAAGAACTTAAAGAGGCGTTTCTCCAAGAGCCATGCTTACGCCATCCAGATCCTCGGTGACACTTCATCATAGAGGTGGATGCTTCCTACGTCAGGGTTGGTGCCATCCTCACCAACATGATGGTAATCACAACTTACATCCCTGCTCATTCTTTTCTCGATACTTCTCCCCAGCTGAGTGAAACTCCGGGATTGGAGACAAAGAGTTATTAGTGATTAAATTGTCATTCGAGGAGTGGTGTCCATGGCTCGAGGGTGCACAATATCAAATCACGGTTTACACCGACTACAAAAAACTTGAATACTTACGTCATGCGCAATGCCTGAACCACAGGCAGGCCTGCTGGTCCTTATTTTTTAATCGTTTCAACTTCCTCTTGCGGTACCGTCCCACAAACAAGAATACCCGTGCTGACTCACTCTCTCATTCCTTTTCCACGGAAAACGTACCTGATACTCTGCGACACATTATTGACCCTACAAGAGTACTCCTCTCTGTGACCCACACAGTTCCGGCCGGGAAGACAGTGGTTCCCCAGACACTCAGGAAAAAATCCTCAGATGGGCACGTGACTCTCTGCTTGCAGGTCATCCTGGACAATCCAGAACACTGGCCACTCTACAAAGATTCTCTTGGTGGCCCACCATGAAGAAAGATGTTCAGGCCTACGTAGAGTCGTGCTCTACATGCGCTTGACAAAAAACACTGGTTGGACATCCTTGGGGACTTCTGCAGCCACTTCCCACACCTAGTGAACCATGGATGCATATAGCCATGGATTTTATTGTTGACTTACCCGTATCCAACAGCAACAATACCATCTGGGTCACTGTGGACCATTTTTCAAAGACGGCTCATTTCGTGGCATTACCCGGGTCACCTTCAGCTACTGAACTGGCAAAGCTTTTTATCCATCATATCTTTCACCTTCATGGCCTGCCAAAACACATACTCTCCGACCGAGGGGGTCCAATTTACAGCAAAATTCTGGAGATCCCTATGCAAAAAATTTGACATCTCTCTGGATCTCATATCAGCTTACCACCTGCATGCCAATGGGCAGATTGAGAGGACGAACTGTACGTTGAAACAGTTTCTCCGGGCATACGTTAACTCCAGACAGAGTGACTGGTCTGAATTGCTCCCCTGGGCCAAATTTGCGTTAAATTCACATCAGTCTGCTTCAACCGAATCTTCACCTTTCCAACTCATCTACAGACGTCAACCTCTACCTCCTCTCCCAGTGCTTTGTCAGTATCGTCCCCCATAGCACAGGCTTCAGCGCAAGAGCTGCACCAACTCTGGGAGCATACCAAACAAGTCCTTCAAAAGGCTAGACAAAAGGATAAGAAATTCTATGACGCTCATCATCGTGCAGTTCCACAGTTGCATCCTGGAGACAAGGTGTGGCTCAGCACCCGTTTCATCCACTTAAAGCTGCCCTCTACTTGATTTTTGCCCAGATACATTGGACCTTTTTCTGTTCTTCGCCGCCTGAGTCCAGTCACTTACAGCCTTCAGTTGCCTTCTACTCTTAGAATCCACAACTCCTACCACATCTCTCTTCTAAAGCCAATCATTTTCTCAGAATTTTTGAAGAGAACACCTGAACCTCAACCTCTTACTGCAGAAGAGGACATCACTTATCAGGTCAAGGATATTTTGGATGTAAGAAAAAGGGGAAGGCGCTGGGTACCTTATCTCATGGGAAGGATTTGGTCCCGAGGAAAATAGTTGGGAACCTGCAAGCAACATCCTCGACAAGGATTTGATCAGACAATTCCACATTTCTCATCCTAGGAAACCAAAACCCCCTGGGAGGGGACCTAAAAAGGGGGGTACTGTTACACCCATCGGTCGCAGATGGTTGCGATCACTAATTCTCACCTCATTTTTTTCTGCATTATCAACCGTTGGGAGAATGGCGGACTCTGCCAACCACCGACCAGCCTGCCGTTCCTGGGATGGCGTGGGTGCTGCCGACCACCATCTTGCTCCAGGAATTACTTAGGCACATGCGCGCGCTTGGGCCACCTTTGTACACATCATGGCGGGAACCTTGGGGGCGTCCCTTCCGTATGACATCACCCATCCATCGTACTTAAGCTGGCTGGCCCTTCGCTTAGATGAGTTAGCAAGGATTTCCCTCTTGCTGAATTCCGCTTTTTTTACTTACGGTTCCAGATTCTACTTTGGTGTGAGACACTCTGGGTACCCGTTCCTCTGGGGCCCTCCTTTGTCTCTGGTCATCCACTCCTCGGAGGACCTTCTGCCTTCGACTGCTCCTGTCTCGCTCCCCAGAACCTCTCCTGGAACTATCTGCTGGAATACCTGTTCTACTGACTCCAACTTCCTAACCTCATTGTGGGATCCTCTACGGTGTACCCTGTACCTCGGGGCACTACTGACTTATCCCAGAAGGATCCACTACGGCATACCCTGCCAGCAGGTTATTACCACTCCACCACTACAGGAACCTCATTGGGGTTCCTGCACCTCGGACAACCTTCTCATTAGCATCACTGGGACACATCTCCAGCGTACCCCGCTCTGTGGGCCACTACCGGATCTGCATGTCTGAGGTATCATTCCACTACAGCAAGACTTTCTGGCGTACCCTGCTCCGTGAGCCACTACTGGATCTTCACATCTGAGGTATGGCCTGTGGGTATACCCCTCTGCTCAAGACTACACTTTTTTGCATTCCCCGCTCCGCGGGTTGTGCCTTTCTCTCTCCTCAATAAAGACTCTACTTACAGCTGTGTCTGATGTTGCTGTGCTTGCGCCTACCAACAGTGAGGCTCACAGGGCTCCTCCCTGAGGGCGGAGACATCTCTCACCTCAGCCCAGGGGTTCACATTTTACAAAACATAACAGCCAGAAGTCGTTCCTTGGCCACAGAGGCTGAAGAAGGAGATTGATGCTGCCTGCTATGTCAAGGAGGAAGTGAGTGAGAGGGAGAGCATGTGTGTGGGAGATTGAGAGTGAGCATGTGTGCTTGTGTGTGGGAAAGTGAGAGCATGTTTCCATTGTGGGAGAGTGAGAGAGAGAGCATGTATGCATGTGTGTGGGACAGTGAGAGCATGTTTCCATTGTGGGAGAGTGAAAGAGAGAACATGTATGCATGTGTGTGGGAGAGAGAAGCATGTATGTGGGAGAGTGAGAGCATGTGTGCTTGTGTGGGAGAGTGAGAGCATGTGTGCTTGTGTGTGGGAAAGTGAAAGTGAGCAGGTGTGTATGTATGTGGGAGAGTGACTTTTGTATTTTTCCAAATTCACATGTGATTGATAGATATGGGAAAGGGAGGCATAGAAGTAGGCAAACTCCTAAATTTCACCTAATAAGTACATAAGAAAAAAACTTCAATTTAAACATTATTAATGCTGGAGAAAGATATGCTTTAGTTAAGCACCAGCTCTCTCTCACACAGTGCCTATGTATGTCCACAGCTAGCATTGGTTATGTTTCCCACTCATTTCTTGGGTACTAACTTGAAGCAGACCTAGAGTGTATAGGACCCTGAACCTCCAGATATTGTAAGTGTACCGACACTTAAATGGCCTCAACCATACGACAAGATCTTCCCTACTGACATTCCTGAAGCTAGATCACAGATCGATGGCCTTGATGTATCCATTAGGTATTCTTCAATGCTTTGAACAAGAATGCCTAAAACGTGTATGGTTTTTTTTGTAAATGATTTTTATTAAATTTCCTGAAATTAACAATAAAAATAATAAAAAAATGTTGTAGCAACGCAAATGCTGCCACATACGGCTTTGAAGGAAAAATAAATAATATATGCAAAGCTCAGGATTAAGCATTTTCATTCCCCAAAATAATCAGATGGTGGAGATAGTAAACAAATACAGGAAAAATATGGTTTGGTAAAGGGTAAGCTATATCACCACATTACAAAGGAAACTGCAAAGATTCAAAGAAGCCTAGTCAGAGGTCTCCAAGGATGACAAAGAAGCCAATTCAACCATAACTCCCTTAACCATTTCACCCTCATGAGGTTTAACAAAAGTAATTAGCTGTTCAGGTTCTTAAAATAGATATATCAACCCCTGAAGGTCACCTTTATTTAGCTGGAAATTGTAAAGTAAAACCAGCACCTAATTTTTGCACATCAGAGTGAGTGAAAGAAACTTCTGCAATTGCAAATGCCTGGAGACATAGGGGAAAATACTAATTTAAGAAAAGAAAGGATTTTATCCTTCTGCTTAAAAAAGGTTTTTAACACCAAATCTCTTTCTAAGAGGAATGCAAACTCTATTACCAGTGTAGCTTTATCTGCAGAATTAGAAAGTTTTCTGAAAAGTTAGACATTTTGAGGGTGATTTTATAACCATGTATTGTGATAAAGTTTGCGTGCACCGTTTATATGCAAACTTTATCCCAAATTTTCAGTGAATATAATATATATGAATAAGTTCACTTGAAAATTTGAGCTTAAATGACCTGGAACATGCACACATTCACATGCAGAAAGTTAGGCCTGCTCTATTGAGGGTGTAACTTGTGCAGGAAAATGTACACATATACTTTATAAAAATAAAAATTATGCAAATAAGTCCCAATACCACCCCACATTTGCTCCCCTAGAATGTTTATTCCCAGTACACATAAAGAGGCGGATTTTAAAAGCCCTGTGCGCGTAAATCCTTCCGGATTTACGCGCGCAGGGCACTTGCGCGCCGGCGCACCTATTTTGCATAGGCCGCCGGCGCGCGTAAAGCCCCGGGACACGCGTAAGTCCCGGGGCTTTCTAAAAGGGGCGTGTTGGGGGCGTGTTGTGGCGTGGCCGGAGCGATGCGGCGTTTCAGGGGCGGCGACGCGGGCGTGGTTTCGGCCCGGGGGTGTTCCGGGGGCGTGGCCGCGGCCTCCGGACCAGCCCCCGGGACCAGAACATGGAGCGGGGCTGCTGGCCGGCGCGCGCAAAGTTAGAGGGGGGGGTTTAGATAGGGCCGGGGGGGGGTGGGTTAGGTAGGGGAAGGGAGGGGAAGGTGGGGAGAGGGCAAAGGAAAGTTCCCTCCGAGGCCGCTCCGAAATCGGAGCGGCCTCGGAGGGAACAGGTAGCGCGCTTGGCTCGGCGTGCGCAGGTTGCACAAATGTGCACCCCCTTGCGTGCGACGACCCCGGATTTTATAAGATACGCGCGAACAAAAGTACGCGATCGCGCAAATTTTTAAAATCTACCCCAAAATGTTCTGCAAAATTAGGTTGTGCATAAATCTTTACGCACACTGTGCCCTGGAAATTTTATAAAAACCATTTATGTGCATAAAACCTGGTTTTATACATGCGAATGTCTTTGAATATTCACACCTTTATTTTCCAAAGATATATATCGACTAATTTGTTTCTTGATGTTTCATTGCCTCCTTTGTCCTGAGGAAACAGTTTATTTATAAAACATTTTAGTCAGATGAGACAAAGAACTCTCCGAAAATTTCTAAATTTCTATTAATGACAAATGAAATCTCTCACAGAAGATAGTGACTTGGAAAAATGTTTATCAGTCTCAGATTCATACGCCTCTTATTTTGTAAACTTTCAAGATGATGATGCAGAAATTCAATATTGTTCCTTACTTTAACGTGAGGGAGGACATCTTGCAAATGCTGGTTTGCAGCATCACCTGCAGAAGCTGCACCCGCTAGCATTGACCTCATTGGAGGGCTGAGTTACTAGCCTGGGGACCCCCTCTGCCACTCAAAGCAAAAATCATAGGAAAGGTGTGAAAAAGGGAAGAATTTTTCTATGGATGAATCTGCGGCATCTTCCACCAGTCAGGTGGCAGAGCAGCAGCTCCCTGCCATATGTCTGCAGTAGCAAGATTTCATAGAGGAAATAGGGTCATCTTTTGTGACATTGTCCGGGGGCAAAAGGCAGGCTGGCAACAATCATGGTAGTAATGAGGTGCATCAGGAACATTATTTCCTTGGATGACCAGCCTCTGAAGATAATGGAGAACCTAAGTTTTAAATGTTTGCTGTATCTGTTAGCCCCTAATTACAAAGTGAAGTGCTGTCTAGCACTACATTTAGTAGGGAGGTTATCACCATCCTGAATAACCAATGCAGTAGTAGTCACATGTAGGCACAGCTGGCTAAGTCAGAGGGGAGTAGTATGCATTTCCCCAGTGATATCTGAATGAACAAAAATGCAATGCATGCTTCTCTCTCCCTGATGGCACATTAGTGGGAGCTGGCCAAGCAGGGACAGGCAGCAGCTCTATTGGAGACCGAACATCATGGTGCAGATGGGCTGTGCTGTACACCCAGGTGGTGGATAGCCCTCATACCTCATGCTATATTCGATCAGCGATAAGAAAGATATTGAAGGGTTGATAGCTAGACCAGAGAGGCAGGTGTCTTCTGGCAGGTTTCTTTGTGACAGACTGTGTTGCAAATATGATAAAGGCAATAGAAGATAGAGCTTCCAGGGTATCTGTTGCTTTCCACACTTGATGCACTTGGCAGTGAGAGTTGCCCTGGGGCTAGGGCTTAAAGATCACAGGATTCCAGATCTGAAGGACCTGATAGACTGTTGCAGGAAAATAGCGGGGCATTTTCATCAATGCGTGAAGGGTGGGCAGACTATCCATGCAAAGCAGGAAGAATTTGGGATGCCCAAGACATTTTAATGGGCTTTTAATTGATGTTCTTATTTTTTAGTAGTATATGAATTTTGTATTAGATATATTTTGCTCTGTAGCTTTTATTCTGGTCTTATGTTATTTTTATTGTATTGTTTTATTTTTTTTATATTTTTTTTATCTCTTTATTTATTTGCGTGCACTTTTTATTTATGTATGTTTTATCATATAAGCTGCCTAGAGCCTTGGCAGCAGGTGGCATATAAATGCCTAAAATAAATAAATAGATCAATGTTGACATGCACTGGAATTCCATTTACCTGATGCTGCAGAGGTTAGTGGAGCAGCAAGCACCCTTTTATGATCTACCTCTGGAAACAGTGATGGAGGTGGTTCGCCCTTGAAGCATAATGATTGAGTAGTGATGAGGCAGCTGGTACAAATCCTGAAGCCCTTCAAGATGCCATGGAAGATCTGATTTCTAGAAGTGCCACCCTGGATGGGGGTCATCCCCCCAAGTAAATATTCTAGATGAAACATTAGACGGTTTCCATGAGCAAGAGGAAATACAAGCAGATATGTTGCAGTTTGTGGACTCCTGGCAGCAGCAGATGTAAGTGAGACTGAAATCTCTGACAGAAAATAATGTTTACATGCTTGCCACACTTTGTGATCCATGGGTGAAAGGGAGTCTCATCCTCCAGTCCCAGCATCTCACATACATGAAGAATGTACTGGCAGTTAGGATGCATGAACAAGAGTGACAGAGGCAGAGACACGTAGGGTTGTAGCACAGGAAAAAGGGGCCACTCTAGAAAGTATTGCAAACATGAACAGCATCTTATCAGCTACCACTTCTCTCCCTCTACCTCAATATGCCAAAGCCACATTACCTCCACAGAATGGTCTCTCTTAAAACAGGTCAAAGCAAAAGCACCTGGCAAGAGATCTTCATTGCATTCCAGCAAAGGGAACCCCAACAGAAATTTCTATGATATACTATCTAACATAGACTATCGAGGTCATGGACACAGCTGTCCTGGCATAGTGGGAACACAAACCCATAAACTGGCCAGACGTGGCCAAGGTGGTTCAACAAAAATGTCTTCTCAATCACAAGGGACATCATGAGCCCTCATCTTCCAAGGCTGGTGCCAGAGTTAATAGAAAAGTTGGTCTTTTTGAAAATCAATCTGCCTTTGCTGGGCTTTCTAGAATTTCCATGCAAATGGCAAAAGGACTGAAAGTATCTTTGAGGTCTTGCTGCCTCTCTACCTAGCTGCCATACTTCTGTACCACCTTGTGGTTTTGCTGTGACTCTGCCTACTCCCATGCCTCAGATGTTTCACCTTTGGGGTTTTGATACCTCTGTGTAGTTTGCTCCTTGGATACCAGGCTAGTTCTCCTATCCTAGTTCTTTCTTTGTTATACTGGGGTATATTATCCCCAAAATAAAAATTTGAAAAAAGAAAATAAACACAAGTTTCTGCTCCCATCCCACTTCTTTTCTGGTTCTCTAGCTTACTGTTTTGCTGTACCCCTCTGCAATCCTAGCCTAGTTATCCCACCTTGCTTCTTTCTTGGTTATACTGGGGTATGAGAAAAGAAATAAAATGCAAGTTTCTTCTCCAAACTGACTTCTTTACCGTTTTTACCTCTTGCAGTATACGCATGCCATTATTACTGCTCTGCCTGCTCTTGGCTCTCTCATGGTGTCTTAGAGAAAATCTGCCACTTTGGCTATCATTTTGCTACTTTGTAGTTCCTTTGTGGTATTCAAGCCATTGTTGGTGCTTACTTTACTACCTTGGCCTGTTTGGTTCCCTTTACTCATCTCATGTTTCCTTGGGGTTTTTTATACTTTTGTGCTGTTTATGATTCTCCATACTCTATGCTTTGAAGGTTTTGATGCCTTTCTTCTGTTTGTGAATCATCACACTCTATGCCATGGAGGTTTTGATGCCTATGTGCTGTTTGCAATTCCCTGCACTCTATAACTTAGATGTTGTATTCCATTTCTGTTGTTTGTGATTGCCTGCATGGTACACCTTGAGGATTTTGATACCTTAGTACTATTTGCAATTCCATGCACTCTATGACTTGGAAATTTTGATGCATTTGTGCTGTTTGCAATCCTCACACCTTATGCCTTGTTGAGTTTTGATGCCTTTGTACAGTTTTTGATTCCTCATACTCTATACTTGGGAGTTTTATTGCTATTGTGCTGTTTGTGATTCTACATACTCTATACCTTGAGGGTTTTGATGTATTTCTACTGTTTGTGATTTCTTATATTCTATGCCTTGGAAGTTTTGATGTACTTATGCTATTCACAATTGTCTGCACTCTATGCCTTGGGGTTCTTTATGTTTTTGTGTTGTTTTTGATTCCCTTCATGGCATGCCTTGGGAGTTTTGATGCCTTTGTACTGTTTATGATTACCCTCAAAATGTGTGAGATGCATTTTTTGCACACATTGTAAGAGTAACTGTATGCAGTATTATACAACCATAGTTGTATAATACTAGGTATAACCTTACACTTTTGATGCCATTCTTCCTATTGCCTCAGTGCTTGCTGCGAATCTTCTTACTGTATTGCTCTGATCCTACCATTTCTGATTTTAATCACCAATGCCACTGCTTCTGCTGCTACTCTAAGTCACTTTTGGTATTTTAATGTGCTTCCTTCTCTACTCCAGCTGTCTTTGAAGTTCTTTACAAACCCCCTACCCTATTCACCACTTGTGGATAATCCAATGCTTTGCATACTCAATTCACCACTCAGGCTCTTTATGACACTCCTGATATTGCTTGGCCTTTCAGTGCCATTATTCTTCCTGATTCAGCCCTTAAGGCCTTGATTCTCTCTTCTTTCTATGTTGTCTGCTCCTATGGTTTCTGATTGTAATCACTAGTGCCACTGTAGCTGCTGCTATTCTATGTCATTCTTGGTAACCTAAGATGCTTTCTCCTCTGCTCAGGCTGTCTTCAAGGTTTACTTTAATTTCCTTTTTACTATTTATATCCTGCATACTCCAGAGTTTGTGGTGGGTTATAACATTATGTTCATATACAATAAAAATGCACAGTACAACATAATTGAGAATAAAAAGCTCTCGTAGAACATAGGATACATAAAGAACAAACTAAAATACAAATTATGAAACTAAGACCCTTCTTGCCATTCTGGGAATCACTTTGCCCTTTCTGGTGCCTTGGCATTTTGATGCCATTCTTCTTCCTTTCTCAACCCTTGAGATATTTGGGGATCTTTCTGCCATTCTTCTTACTGTATTGCTCTGCTCTTACCATTTCTGACTATAATCTCCAGTGCTACTGCATCTGCTGCCACTTCAAGCCACTCTTGGTATCTTAAGGTGCTTCTTCCTCTGCTCTGGTTGTCTTCGAGGTTCTTTCCAAATCCCATTCCCTTATATAAATTCACAACTCTTGGTTTTGCCCTGGCAATCAAATGCTTTGCACACATACACTGCACTACTTTTGGAAGTTTGGGCCCTTCATGTCATTCAAATTAGCACTTTGCCCTTTGTAGTTCCTTGACATTTTGATGCTATTATTCCTCCTGCCTCAGCTGTCACAGTATATCTGGGGTCTTTCTGGTATTCTTCTTACTGTATTTCTCTGTTCCTACCATTTCTGACTATAATCTCCATTGCTACTGCATCTGCTGCCGTTCCAAAACACTCTTAGTTCTCCATGCTGCTTTCTTCTCTGCACTTGCTGTCTTTGAGGTTCTTTCCAAATCTCCTTCCCAAATGGTACTTACTGCCTTTTGATCTTGTTTTGGCAATCCAATGCTTTACAGAGGCCTTACCCAGTTATCTTTTATGGGTTAATTCTGTCTTAGACTTTTTTCTTCAAACTCCTTTCCCTTACATTTCTTAAGACTAATGGTTTCAAGCGCTATTTAGCCTTTGATGAATTATACCATAGCAAAAGGCAGAGGCAGAAGAAGTGCAGCACACAAAACCAGGACTGTGCTCCTCCAATATTATTGTCTCTTGGGTAATGGTGGCTGTATTTACAAAAATTAATTCAGAAGAAGAATTATGTCCTTAATTCCCTGAATCACAAGATATTAAACAGCTAGGGGCTGAAGAACCTTTGGTGCCTCTTGTCAGTAGCAACTTAGCCTCCAGTGAAGAGGCAGATAATACTGTAAAGCTGAAAATCAGATTATATACAGAAAAGGGGAAGATCAACCACAAACCTGAACAGACAGCTCCCTCATCTAATGATGCCATTTAGAAACAACATCTGACCTCCTCCAAAGATTTCCTATAGCTTCTCCATGCCTAGGCCTTTGTACCAATTTGATTAGTGACCATTGCCCTTCATTTGAAGCCTTGGGATATTCTTGCCATTCTGGGTGGATGCTTTGCAACTTTTATGATGCTTTGGAGTCTTCATACAACTCTTTATTCTGCTTTGACCCTCTATCACTGTCTTAGGGGTTTTCCTACCTCTTTTGGTGCTTTGTTCATTAGAAATGTTAGAAATCCCCAATTTGGGAGCCCAAAATAGGTTACATTGCTTCCATCATTGCTATACTAGAAAACAAATGAACAATTAAATAAAAATATTTTTTGATTTGAAATGAACCAAATGGATGACTGTGATCTACAAAACCAATAAATGAACTAAAATGAATTTTTTGCTTCTATATATGCCTAATATCAAAGCCCTCCCTACCATGGAAGATTGGTAAAATCTAATTGTAGAATTTTGCTGTGATTAAATTTTGGTTGTGCTGACTGGTGAAGTTTGTTTTCTGCTCTTTCTCTTGCAGGAGGCCTGCTTTTCTGTGGTTGATGTTGCTGATGTATTAGATAGGCTTCTATGAAATTAGAAATTTTGCCTTCTGTAACGTGAGGTTGAAGTTTTCTATTTATAAATGGTTTCTGTGCCATAGCTACTGACAGGGTAAGGAGCATGGGACATTGAAATTTAATGAAATTTACTGTTTCTTCCATCTTGTCTCCAAAAAGATTATTTCTTGTGCATGGAGCATCTGCTAGCTTTTTGTGAACAACTTCATGAAGGCATAAAGCCCACAATCATGTTAGCCTTTTAGCTTCTGTGGCTACTGCAGAAGCTCTAGCGGATGTATTGTATACATCATACGCTGATTGAATTAAATGCTTTCCATATTAATCGGCTTCTTGTAATTTTGGTATAAAATGATCCATATGATCTGTAGGAAGTTGGTGGTCATGTTCTGTAGCTTTTGAAACTAAATATACCTACACTGGACCATGTACAGTTGAGAAACATCTATTCTATGTTAACATAGCTGACTGGAAAATCTTCGTTGCCATACTTCCTAGTATTACCTGCAGGAGTACTTAGATGTATATTAGAATGATTCACTTTCTTCAAATCTGATTCAACTGCCATGGATGTATGTGGAAGCTGTATTTTTTGATGATCTGGACAGGATTGCACCTTGTGTATGAGGTCCACTTTCTTACTACAGGCAGTATAGATATTATGGTTTTTACCACATTTTTGCCTGGAAGTCCTATAATACTTTTTGCACTGGTACTGTCAATACTTGTTTAGGAGCTTGAATATATTTCAGTATTTCAAAAATATATTTGCTAGGCTCAGTTTCTTCTTGCAAAATAAATGGGATAGAGTTTTCCATTCTTTGCAGAAAAGCTGGATATGATCTAGTTCTGGGAGGCTAAGGAGTTGGGTGATGGCAGAACAGTCAATTTTTCATTCTCAGAATGGAATAAGAAAAAATTGTATGATGTTTGTGATCCTTCCTGGGAGTCTGATAGTATCATGGGTGGTTCCTCTGAAGATGGCCTGACTTTTAAAGAGTGGGGCATTTGAGGCTTAAATTGAGGGTCAAGGTACAATAGATCTTGTTTGGCCAGATATAGCAGAATTGCAGACTCAGTTTCAGACTTTGTGGCAAAGGGTTGCAAAATATGCAACTCCAACCGAGATGGTAAAGGTGGAGAGCTAGGGATGTTGGTGAAAATTTTTTATAAAGACCAGCCACATTTTTCTCACAAAAGAATGGTGTTCTGCAATAGGAGGACAGATCCTCATTGAAGAACTATCCTATTCTAGAACTAGACTTGGATGAACTGCTTAGATTTGGAAGGAACTAATGTTTTTGATTGGCTAGTGCTGTTATTTCAGAGCTGAGTTGTAGATTGTGCTGACAAGGACATGGGTGCTTTATTTGTTGATGGTGCCAGGGAGGCTACAGTGCCAAGAAAAAAGAGGTGACTATATTCTCTGCACCAAGTAGTCATTGGTGTAGGTCAGGTCTGTTTTGGTGTCTACTTGTTTCAGCACCAAGGAATGCAGTTTCTCTCCTTCCTTAACTGAAGAGGAACGATGATTGCTACGAGACTTCTGAGAGTCATGGCACTTAGCATGAGATGGCTGACCTTTTTGTTTTAGGTACTGATCTCTCAGTTGTTTGCTTCTTCTTTACTGCCATAGAAGTTTGAGGAGAACTTAAACATTCTAATACTGTCAAACTTCTGAACTTTTTATGCAGGCAGCACAGTTGGGAACATCATGGATTGCCCCAAACAGTGAATGTAATGGTCATGAAAATCCATTAGGGACATTTATAGGAACATATCAGTTAGCTTTTGAAGCCCACTGTTTTGTCCATCATAACAAAAAGGGATGAAGCCAAGTCTAACTCAGTTTTTGTAAGTTTCACAAAAACAAAAAGATTTTTTGTTTTCGGAGACTCACCAAAAAAAAAAAAAGAAACAAAATGACACAAAAGACTAATGAAGAAAATAATAAATGGTACTGACCAAAACACAGAGCAGCTAATTGAAGAGTGGGCACAATTGTATCTTTTCATCAGAGCAGAAGAAAAGGACTGAGGAGATTCGCACGGGGTGGCTGTCAGGAAGTCTCGTGCATGCTCAGAAAGACCTTCTTGGACTTTCTGAGCTCTGTGCGAACTGCTACGCACTGTTGAATGATGTCACCCATATGTGTGGCTGATTAATTTCTTGCTTGTCTAAGGGAAACTGTGCTGAATGGCGTTCTATTCCCCTTCCTGCTCAGTTAAAAAAAACGGTGCAGGAGATGCCTCCATTTATCCCACTAAACTCTGCAGAATAAAGCTGTTGATAGGGTAGTGGGCTGAGAAAGGCAGGTCCATTTCCCTTTTTACTTATCCATCAGGCAGGAATTGAAAAAATAAATAAATAAATAAATAAATAAAGAGAATCCCATAGACAGAAAACACTGCATTGTGCTAAGCAGTTGCCATTTTTTCTCATCCTATTTTCAAAAAGTGTAGATGTTTTAAATCCTTTAATTCTTTGGATTCAACATTTAACTTCAATTCAAACCTTTCAAATTTATGTGTATCATCACATAGAGGGACTTTATGCACCAGAACAAAGTTGGATTGGTCAATTGGTTCTCTCTCCAGATTCTCAAATTATAATTTCATATGTAGTGTAAGCCAGCAGGCAAACTGCTAAATATGAATTTAAAATCTTTATTTTACTACAGCTCATTTGTTATTGCAACTTCCCGCTTAGCACATGTGTCCCTTGTCAGTTTTCTAGTCCCTTTGCTTGAGTGAAATTATGGATACTTTTTTTGGAGTGTGATTTCATCTGAATCTTAATTAACTTGGCTACTCTCGATAAACACAAGCATGTGCATACATATTATACCACTTCATTATAAGTCCATAGATGCCTTTGATTTTTCACTCTTATTCATATAGTTAGTTTTAAATTCTAATCAGCAAGAATTAGCTAAAGCAGTACTTTTTCACTTGCCATACATTGGAGTGAGACAATGGGGACTAAGTACTAAATCCTTTCTTCCGTTCTGTGTCTAAAGGGAAAATGCTTAGGGGCGGATTTTAAGAGCCCTGCTCGCGTAAATCCGCCTGGATTTATGCGAGCAGGGCCCTGCGCGCCAGTGCGCCTATTTTACATAGGCCTACCGGCGCGCGCAGAGCCCCGGGACTCGCGTAAGTCCCGGGGTTCTCCGAAGGGGGCGTGTCGGGGGCGGTCCCGGTCGTCGCGGCGTTTTCGGGGCGTGTCGGCAGCGTTTTGGGGCGGGTACGGGGGCGTGGCTACGGCCCGGGGCGGTCCGGGGCGTGGCCGCGCCCTCCGTACCCGCCCCCAGGTCGCGGCCCGGCGCGCAGGAGGCCCGCTGGCGCGCGGGGATTTACGCCTCCCTGTGGGAGGCGTAAATCCCCGGAGAAAGGTAAGGGGGGGGGTGTAGACAGGGCCGGGCGGGTGGGTTAGGTAGAGGAAGGGAGGGGAAGGTGAGGGGAGGGCGTTAGAGGATTCCCTCCAAGGCTGCTCCGATTTCGGAGCGGCCTTGGAGGGAACGGGGGTAGGCTGCGCGGCTCGGCGCGCGCCGGCTATACAAAATCGATAGCCTTGCGCGCGCCGATCCAGGTTTTTAGCAGATACGCGCGGCTCCGCACATATCTACTAAAATCCAGCGTAGTTTTGTTTGCGCCTGGAGCGCAAACAAAAGTACGCGCTTGCGTATTTTTTAAAAATCTGCCCCTTAGTATATAGGGTGCTAAGGCTCAAAATGACTCTAAACTGACTTGGGTTGTACTAAAGTGTTACAGAAAGATATTGTAAAATGGAAAACAATTTTAATGATCAATCATAGAGTGCACACTGCACTATAGAGCAGGAGATGGCTCATAGACCACAAATAAAAAAAGGCTGATGAGTTTAGAGTTAAACTGGGGAATCTATGAGCTATTTCAGTACATAACTCAGCACATACCTGCAAACGTAAGTCTTTCGAAAGTTATGACTGTATTTTTAAACTGTGCAGAGGGAGCCACGCAGTTTATAAAATGACATGTACCTCTGTCCTGAAAGTATGAGCATTATTTTTCAGTATGACCACATTATTGTATGCAGGGAACCACTAAGGGGCGGATTTTAAGAGCCCTGCTCGCCTAAATCCGCCCAAATCCGGGCGGATTTAGGCGAGCAGGGCCCTGCGCGCCGGTGAGCCTATTTTACATAGGCTCACCGGCGCGCGCAGACCCCGGGACTCGCGTAAGTCCCGGGGTTCTCCGAGGGGGGCGTGTTGGGGGCGTGTCGGGGGCGGGCCCGAACCGCGCGGCGTTTAGGGGGCGTGCCGGGAGCGTTTCGGGGGCGGACCCGGAGGCGTGGTTACGGCCCGGGGCGGCCCGGGGGCGGCCCGGGGGCGTGGCCGCGCCCTTTGGACCCGCCCCCAGGTCGCGTCCCGGCGCGCAGGAGGCCCGCTGACGCGCGGGGATTTACGCCTCCCTCTGGGAGGCGTAAATCCCCCGACAAAGGTAAGGGGGGGGCTTAGACAGGGCCGGGTGGGTGGGTTAGGTAGGGGAAGGGAGGGGAAGGTGAGGGGAGGGCAAAAGGAAGTTCCCTCCGAGGCCGCTCCGATTTCGGAGCGGCCTTGGAGGGAACGGGGGTAGGCTGCGCGGCTCGGCGCGCGCCGGCTATACAGAATTGATAGCCTTGCGTGCGCCGATCCAGGATTTTAGTGGATACGCGCGGCTCCGCGCGTATCTACTAAAATCCAGCGTACTTTTGCTTGTGCCTGATGCGCCAGCAAAAGTAGGCCTATTCGCATAGTTTGAAAATCTATCCCTAAGTTTGTACACCTATTTAAAACCAGTATGAACACACATTTTATGTACAAAATAATAGAAATGTATGAGTGTAATAACCCTCAGTTTACACTCATAGGCAGGTATTTTATAAAGTTGGCAGATGTATACATGTATCTCGCTTATGATATTTTTATTTATTTTTTTTATTTGTATTTTTCTATACCGGCATACACGGAGTTCGTATCATGTCGGTTTACATAAAACAAGGGGTGAGAAATACAT
The DNA here is from genome assembly GCF_901001135.1 of Rhinatrema bivittatum. Taxonomy (NCBI): domain Eukaryota; kingdom Metazoa; phylum Chordata; class Amphibia; order Gymnophiona; family Rhinatrematidae; genus Rhinatrema; species Rhinatrema bivittatum. The sequence goes on from NC_042621.1 coordinate 113,908,920, forward strand.
TATAACATAAATAACTAATAACATAAGAGTATACATTAAAAAGTAAAACAAGTGCATGGAAGAAAAAAGTTACAATAAAACGGGGGTCATTCTAACTGGGATTAGAGTTAGAGGAAAGATAAAAAGTTTAACGAGAAGTAAAACATTGTAATGATTGGTAGATAGAGACTGTTTCAGTTTAATAGGAAATGTTCAGTAATGCTGCATTTGATGGTAGTGAATCTTTAAGGGTCCGGAAATGCTTTCATGAACAGCCATGTTTTCAGTCTTTTCCTGAAGGTTGGAAGACATGGTTCCTGTCTTAGTTCTAGGGGGATGGAGTTCTACAGTGGGGGACCTGCTGTGGAGAAGGCCCGATCTCTCAATGTTATATGTTGGGTGGTATTGTTGTGTGGTACCTGTAGATATTCTCTATATGCTTCTCTGATGGGTCTGTTGGAGGAGTGTTTTTTAAGAGCTATTTGTAGATGGAGTGGAGCCAGTCCATGGATATTCTTGTAGATTGTGGTGAGGGATTTATGAATTATTCTGTAGTGGATTGGTAACCAGTGTAGGTCTTTAAGGACTGGTGTAATGTGATCTCTTCTTCTTTTGTTTGTTAGAATTCTTGCTGCGGTGTTCTGTATCATTTGGAGCGGTTTAGTACGTGATGATGGGATGCCTAGTAGGATCGAGTTGCAGTAATCAATTTTCGCAAATATTATTGCTTGGAGCACTGTTCTATAATCATGGAAGTGAAATAGGGGTTTTATTCTTTTTAATACGTGCAGTTTGTGGAAGCAGTCTTTGGTTGTTTGGTTGATAAACGATTTCAAATTTAGCCTGTTGTCTATGGAGACTCCTAAATCTCTTACTTTTGAGGTTTGCAAGTTGGCTGGCGGGTTTGTAGTGATTTTGCAATTATCTGGAGAGATTAGAATGAATTCACTTTTTGATTGGTTTAGGATTAGATTTAAGCTGGATAAGAGCTCGTTAATTTCTTGAAAGCAATTTTCCCAAAGTTCTAGCGCTTTAGTGATGGATTCTTTGATAGGGATCACAATCTGGACGTCGTCGGCAAATATGAAGTGTTTTAGGTTCAATTTGTTTAGCAGTTGGCAAAGCGGGAGAAGGTATAAGTTGAAGAGTGTTGGTGAGAGAGAGGAACCCTGAGGAACTCCTTGTGATGATGGGTATCTGGAGGATTCTTTGTTGTGAATTTTAACTTTGAAACCTCTGTTTTCTAGGAATGTTTTGAACCATGTTAGTGCTGATCCTGCAATACCGATGTTCGCTAGTTGATTTAGTAATATGGCATGGTTCACAATATCGAACGCTGCCGATAGATCCAATAAGATCAGTAGGAAGGCCTGTCCTTTATCGAGGCCCAAAATAATGTAGTCAGTCAGTGAGATGAGAAGGGATTCGGTGCTTGAGACTTTTCTAAAACCGAATTGAGTGGGGAAGAGAATTTTGTGTTCTTCTATGTAATCTGCTAGTTGTGTGTTAACTAGTTTCTCTATCACCTTGGCAATGAAAGGCAGATTTGAGATTGGACGGAAGTTGTTAGGATCTTTGGGGTCCAAGTTAGGCTTCTTAAGTAGCGGTTTGATGGATGCTATTTTGAGGTCGTCTGGGTAGAAACCCTGGATGAATGAGCAGTTTATAATGTCTGCTAGGGTTTTGGTTATGGTGTCCGGGATTAGCATATTGATATACTTCCTTGTTCCCACATTTCCATGCCCCCATTCGCTGAGACCTGCTTCAGTTGATGCAGACATCCAGCACTTGGTCCATACCCTTCAGCACTTACCCTAGACCCTCCACAGCCAAAAACTGCAGTAAAAAAAAAAAAAAAAAGATTTAATTTCTGTGACCTGATTAGCATGTGTAAAAGCATCCATGCATGTTTGATGATGTGTGTGTGCGTACTCTGTCTATAAAATGTGCTAGGGTACAGATAGGGGTAGATTTTATAAAACTACGCCCGCGCGTACTTTTGTTCGCGCACCAGGCGCAAATAAAAGTACACTGGATTTTATAAGATACGCGCATAGCCATTTTAGGATGAGAATTTTCTAACTCACAGATCATATCAAGTGGTCTGTGAGTTAGAATATCTTGACGAAAACAATATCCTCACCTCAAACCAATTTGGCTTTCGTAAGACTATGAATACCGAATCATTATTAACATCATTATCAGACACTATCATTTTCAACTTAGAAAAGGGCCAACCTTGCCTCCTCGCTCTCCTGGATCTCTCATCAGCGTTTGATACCGTTAACCACTCATGCCTCCTGCAACGCCTAATAGACATCGGCATTACAGGAGTAGCTTTTAACTGGTTCAAATCATTTTTGGAGAACAGATCATACAAGGTCAAGATAAATAACAAAGAGTCCCACACCATCGAATCCAAAAGGGGGGTACCACAAGGATCATCCCTCTCCCCGACTCTTTTCAATATTTATCTGCTCCCACTCTGTCAACTTCTCACTAACCTTAAACTAAGACATTACCTATACGCGGATGATATTCAAATCCTCATCCCTATAGAAGATTCCCTACACAAAGCCATATCATACTGGAATAAATGTCTGTCAGCTATCAACAATCTACTCACCAGCCTCAACTTGGTTCTAAACAAAAACAAAACTGAAATCCTCATAATAGCACCGGAAAACTATACCCCCTCCTCACATTCTAACACTAACCAACATCCGCACACCGCAGGGCTCTCCACCACGCAACAAGTTAGAGACCTGGGAGTCATCATAGACAGCAGACTCAGTCTCAACAAATTCGTCAACAACACAACAAAAGAATGTTTCTTTAAACTTCAAACATTAAAGAAACTCAAACCTCTCCTCCTATTCAGAGACTTCCTCATGGTTTTACAAGCCATCATACTCCCAAAGCTGGATTACTGTAACTCTCTCCTCCTTGGCCTACCAGCATGCACCATCAAACCACTTCAGATGGTCCTGAACGCCTCTGCAAGAATTCTATCAAATGCCAAAAAAAGAGATCATATCACCCCAATTCTCCACCATCTCCACTGGCTTCCGATTAAATACAGGATCCAGTTCAAGTCTTTAATGATGATACATAAGGCCTTACACAACATCGCACCTCTCAACCTAACATTTCAAATTCAATTACACACATCCGTGAAACCAACCAGAAGCGCCTATCAGAACAGACTAATCACACAACCAGCGAAATCCGTTCTGAGGAAACGTGCATTATCCACAGCGGGCCCTTCACTTTGGAACTCGCTCCCTCCAGACCTTCGTTTGGAACCATGCCACTCTACATTTAAAAAGAAACTTAAGACTTGGCTGTTCAAACAAGCTTTCCCCTAGAGCCAAGAACACGAAGAAAAGTCTTTTCAAGCCCACAATGATTTATTCAGATCTATTATTTTCTTCCTTTTTTTCAATCAGAAATTTACACATGCTGACTTCATACATACTACATACATATACTCATATATTGACTTCATTTTTTCCATGTTATTTATTGATTTATTAACTGCATGTTTATTAACGGTTCAATATCATACACTATTTGCTTACTTCGATTAATTTGTTCAATGTAAAAACTTGTTTACTTAGTTTTGATCAATGTAAAACTTCTTTTTTATTCTGTTCTATGTAAACCGCTATATGTAGCGATAGTTACTGTTCTTTGTGAACCGGGTGATATGTATATTATACAGGAACCTCCGGTATATAAATTATTTAAATAAATAAATAAATTTTGGATCAGACCAGTTTTCTGTTAACAGATGGTAAAAGCAGCAGCACCTGTTAAGACTCCTAAAGCATCTAGAGGGCTAATGGGGAAAAACAATGGCCAAATAGCCTATTGCTTCCTTCCTATGATCATGCCTTGGGATGCCTGCTCTCCAAGTTTCCATATTTACTGTGGGACTGGTAATGCTTGCAAGTGGGGATAATCTGTTTCAGAATTTTCCAGAGGCACAAAATACTATGGGAGCATCTTCAAATAAACTTCTGACAAAGCATAAAGGGGGCAGGTTTAACAATAGTCAGCCTAGGTGCAAAGTCTGTGGGTATTTTGTACCTGTGGAACTTCCATCAAATTTTCAGAGGGAAAGTCCCTTCGAAAATTGTTTACACATACAAAGGACCCTTGAACTTTGCACTTGACTGGAAAATAATGAATATGGATCTGAAAACCCCATCCTCACATACTGTGTTCCTAAACACGGCCCTGGGAATGCCTCCCCTGAATCAGGCTAGAAGTACCTGCTCTACGGAACTCCCATGTATACTTTAAGTCAGATTGAGTGGGGGAAATTTTTCATATAGATCAATTTGTCCAATTAAATCTCTATTTATCCAGATAAATGTCTTTGAAAATTGTCCTAAAAAAATACTACAGACTGACTATTGTTTGTTTGCTCTGCTCATGCTGTTAGTGTGAAGCTACACTGTGACTGAATAACCACACAGTGTTGGAAATACAAATCTAATATATATTTAGTAAGACAGTTATTGCATACTCAAGATCTGTTAATAATTAAGAACATATCTATTGGGAGTTTAACAAGTTTGTAAGAGATACTTAAATCTCCCATATACTTGCCACATCTCAATAAATATGCTTGCATCAATTGCTGTTTAATTAGCATTCAATAACTTTTGCAATTGTACATCTCTGTCTAGATTTAGTGAGACAGTTATTATATATTAATCAAAAAACAATTGCTTATTAAAACATATTTATTAAGGCCAAACAACTAGGTAAAACATGAATTTCATAGGGAGCTGCTTAGCTGGAAGAAATATGTCTTAGTGTTCAATTTATTATTCCCCAGATTAAAAGCATTTTTGAGTGTAGAAAGGCAGTGCTGTCACTGCAGCTCCAGAAAAATAAATGTAATCATTCAGTTGGCAGTTAAAACAATCATTAAAATTCCTCTTTTCATTGTGTGAGTTTTATTATTACTTTTGAGGGGGGGGGGGGAACAAGCTTCTAAAAGGTCCCCATCTAAAGCCACTCCCATCATTGTGAAAGCAAAGAAAACCCGGATGCTGCTGTGATGTGCTCCTGATCAAAATGCCATGCAGGCATCCCGTAAACAGCTGTAAAGCATGACCACAACATATATAATAGAAGGGGGGATGCAGAGGGATATGCTTTTAAAAATCAGGGTATGCCTATAATTAAGGATGGTGAATTTAAAAAAGGCAAATTTTAAACAAGTCTGTGCAAATAAAAAGCAACAAACTAGTTGTAGGTGGTATTTTTTTATTGGACTAACTTTTAATATGTGATTAGCATTTGAGATGAACGAGAGGGATATACCTAAAACACAAAGGAACAGTTCCAAGAATCAGGCAAAGTAGATATTCTGATCAATGAAGCTAGTACTGTGGCTTTAAAGACACCATAAATCCCCCATCTCATCTTGATTTCTTTAGAACACTACGGAGTACACAGTACTTTGTACAAGAGCCAGACAGTAAAATACTGCTTTGCCTGTTCTGGTTTTTTTTTAAAACTATAAATGTAGTTCTGCCTTCCCCCTGTCATCTTCCCTCATATTCCTAGAATTTGGGTGATGATATTTATTGCCTGTTACAGAGTTCCCAAATATATTGCCAACAGGGCTCTTAGAAGCCAGCTTTTGAAAATGATTGGGGATCCTGAACTCAATGCATCTTACAGCCCTGTCCAGCAAAAATCAGGAAGGTCATAAGTGTGACAGATCAGCCTGTATATAAAAGGTATATAAAGGTATATAAAAGCCTGCATAGGACAAAAGTCTGCCGTACCTTTTATCTGCTGACTTTAGCCCGATTTTCAAAGTAGGCTTATTCAAATAAGTCTACTTTGAAAACTTCTGGGTTGACCCAGTACACACATAGACACTAGAGATGTGAATCGTGTCCTCGATCGTATTAACGATCGATTTCGGCTGGGAGGGGGAGGGAATCGTATTGTTGCCGTTTGGGTGTGTAAACTATCATGAAAAATCGTTAAAATCGTGAGCCGGCACACTAAACCCCCCTAAAACCCACCCCGACCCTTTAAATTAAATCCCCCACCCTCCCGAACCCCCCCCCAAATGCTTTAAATTACCTGGGGATCCAGCGGTGGTCCAGAACGGCGGCGGTCCGGAACGGTCCCCTCAATAGAATCGTGTTGTCTTCAGCCGGCGCCATTTTTCAAAATGGCCGCCGCAAAATGGCGGCGGCCATAGACAAAAACGATTCGACGGAGGAGGTCGTTCCGGACCCCCGCTGGACTTTTGGCAAGTCTTGTGGGGGTCAGGAGGCCCCCCCAAGCTGGCCAAAAGTTTCCTGGGAGTCCAGCGTGATTCCGGGAGCGATTTCTTGCCGCGAATCGTTTTCGTACGGAAAATGGCGCCGGCAGGAGATCGAGTGCAGGAGGTCGTTCAGCGGCGGTCCGGAACCCCCGCTGAACGACCTCCTGCAGTCGATCTCCTGCCGGCGCCATTTTCCGTACGAAAACGATTTGCGGCAAGAAATCGCTCCCGGAACCCCGCTGGACTCCCAGGAAACTTTTGGCCAGCTTGGGGGGGCCTCCTGACCCCCACAAGACTTGCCAAAAGTCCAGCGGGGGTCCGGAACGACCTCCTCCGTCGAATCGTTTTTGTCTATGGCCGCCGCCATTTTGCGGTGGCCATTTTGAAAAATGGCGCCAGCTGAAGACAACACGATTCTATTGAGGGGGCCGTTCCGGACCGCCGCCGTTCTGGACCACCGCCGGATCCCCAGGTAATTTAAAGCATTGGGGGGGGGGGGTTCGGGGGGGGGGGGGATTTAATTTAAAGGGTCGGGGTGGGTTTTAGGGGGTTTTAGTGTGCCGGTTTTCCTGCCCTCCCCCTTCCCCCGATTTACAATTTTTTAACGATAAATCGGGGGAATTGGTATTGTATCGTGGCCCTAACGATTTTTTGACGATTTAAAATATATCGGACGATATTTTAAATCGTCAAAAAACGATTCACATCCCTAATAGACACATACAGTCAGAAATGTACACCCTGCTTCAAGAAGGTATAACTTTTTGCATGTAGATTTACATGCACACTTTCGAAAATTGCCCCAACTCCCTGCACTTTTCAGAATGCCTACTTCAGGTGCAGGTAAAAGTAGGCATGTAATAGAGTTATGGGTTTTATGTGCAGAAAGTGCTTTGAAAATCAATCCTTAAATATCTTGAGAGAACAGGTAATGTGGACATGGGGAAGACTCATGTGTAGCCCAAACAAAAGCTAGGAAAGCACTCAAAGTCCCACCAGCCATTCTCCCTGAGACCAAGCACATCTATTTTCTGAAAGTGCTCCTGCCTACCCATCCCTGGAGCACTTCTTCTGGCGCTCACAGATTACAGGTCGGAGTCCGTCCTATACCTGCAGAGACACAAAAAGCATTTCTTGCCAGGCCCCGGGTGTTCAAGGCCACATGATCCTGCAATGGAGCCACAGGGACTCTGGTTCATCAACAATCTTGTAGGAACTATCAAACAAAGCAGAATTAGGGAAATCCAGCTCTCCAAATTGAGGGCTGCTCCTTTTGGTCCCCCCTAGGAGGGCGTGGGCCCAACAGTGGAGCAGAGGTGAAGCCAAGGAGACAACTAGCAGTCAAGAGTTGGCTTGGATATGACAAATCCCTTCCATATGACTTGAATCATACACCAGCCCAGTTGTATCCTACACATAGGTGAGACTTGGTACATGAAGAGAAAGGAAAAAGAGGGGTGAGAGAAGGATTTGTGTAGAAGAATAAAGAGTGCTCAGGAGGGTTTTATTTCCCTTTCTGTATGTGATAACTTCTACAAACTAATACCCTCAAGTAGTTAAATGTTATGTTTCATATTTTTTTTAGAAATGTAGAGTTGTGTATTTTAATAAAACTTGTACACACACTTGTAAATACTGCTAGCACTGTTCACAGTGCCACTTATTTTTCAGGTTTTCTTGGGGTGAAGAGAGAGAAATGTTACCCACGAACTCATTCTTCCTCATGTGGAAGCACCAAGTATCCAAGGACTGATGGAGTCTGCCCAATGTGGCTCCCATCAGGCCCATCCTGGATCCAGGATCGCTCATACTAGGTAATGCAACATGAGCTCATTACATGAGCAAAGGGATTTGCATGGAATTTTCACTTCATAAATTTTCCAAAAAGATCTAAATATTTAAATTCACTGGAAAAGTGACTTAAATGTAGGAAGATGTTTTCCATCTTCTGCAAAAATTCATAAAACAAACTAAACCTTTCCCTATGGTTCATTGATTTCACTTGTGCTTTTTTTTTTTTAAGGTGCTTCAACTAATTGTCATCACTTTCTGAAAAAGAATTTTGTCTTCTTGTTTTGTTTTTTTTTGTTGTTTCCATATTGGAGTAAAAGTTATGTAATATGTGTGATATGTACCACATTAACAGTACTTTATACTTGTTTTTAATGTAATTCTCAAAATTCATTAAAGATTACCTTGTCCATGAATTCTATAAAACTTTAAAACTCAATAAAATAATTAACTCCTCTTCCCAAAATAATATAGAAGTTTAATTAAGGAAGAAAATCTGTTTTGCATGGAATTATTTTATAGCACTTTTTAACTCTCAGTTTTATCAGGTCAAAGTTAATTTTCAATAGGATTGGTGCCAGGTCCATGATCTACCTTCCCTTCAAACATGGACCTGCTCTAGGAATTTATCATACCCCCAAATGGATGGATTGAACAAATCTCTTAAATGCTTTTTCACATCTGATGGAAAGTACTAAAAATTATATTGTAGGTGATATCTTGTGGTCAGACTTGCAAAACATGTGTGTGTTGGGTTCCAGCTGGAGCTGTGGTGTATGGTGAGTAGTCAAGGACTGTTACTGTGATAGCTGAGCTAGATGGAGGGTTGGGGAGAAGGGTAGTTTATAAAGTGAGGAAACCCACCCACGTAATTGCTAGTGAAAGCTTATAGTACCACAGCCAAGAAGAGCTGGTCAATTTGAAAGTAAAAGGACCAAGAGGAAACTGCTGGGCAGAAATATAACATGGGATGAAACACCTTGCGCTCGCTTGCTGTCCCGGTTAAGCCCCCCAATAAAACACAACACCTGAATGGCTTTAAAATAGCCACAGTTTATTCGCAAACATAACCCGAGCCCTTACAAACATGAACTGTCTCCCAACTTACCCCATCCCCATTCCTCCCCCAATTCTCCACCACCTTAAACCCCAATGGTGGAGCGGCCCCTCCCCCCCTGACCTCGCCTTCTCCGCCACGTACCAGTGAGAGCATGCTCTACCGTGAACCTTAGCCCCACGGTTCAGGTCATCCGGCGTAGCAGCCCCCCCTCCAGCTACACAGGGCACCCCCCTCCCCCCAACCAACTCCCCCTTTAAACATGTAAACACATAAAATGGGCTCGGGTTTACCGCCACAAACAACCAACGCAGTCAGCTTGTTCCCCCCCCCCCAAACTGCGGCCAATTACCATTTCCTGATTTCCTTTTCTAAACCTTCTTGTAACTCATTGTTAAATAAACCCATGCCGATCTCTGACAAATGTATCCTGTCCCCACTGAACAATTCAGCCTCACATTCCCAAAAGCCCCCTTCCCACCCCATCCACTTTCCCATTTGCCGATTTAATTTCTTTACCCCTGTGTTCCAAATTACCTCCCTTTTGTTCCTTAAACAGACGATGATGTCTAACTACCCTATGCGCATGTGAAGCCACCTGATCATGAGCTGGGCTAAGTCCTTTTTGATACATGTGAGCAGAGCCCGGCATGTCTTGGAACCAATATCATTGCCCCCGAGGTGTATTACTAATATGTTCGGGGTCCCCCACATCTCAATCCTGTCCTGCAAGAAAGACCACAGGTCATCCACTGCATGCTTTTCTTGCTGAACCAGGCCAACTTCCACCCGAAGTGTTCCAACTCCAGGCTTTCTCCATATGGGCGTTTCAATGTGCAGTGTTGAGCTCTATGGATAAATGAATGGCCCAAGATCCAGGCACATCCTGTCCTATGTCTCCTCCTCATGCTCTCTGAAACAGAAGACACACCAATTAATACAACAGTCCATAATACATCCCACCCTCCCCCGCCCGAACCTTTAACCAGCTGAGTCCCCAAATGTTCTTCTACCTCTACCCTGCAAAATTCCTGATAAATCCTTTATATGCATTCGAGGTCCACCTTCCCAATCTCTTAATCCACTCTGCTGAGACCCTGGCTTCCGCTGCTGTGGTCGCCGCACCAATTCGAAATGAATGGGAACTGTATAACTCTGGATCCCTACCCTCCTCTAGCACTACATAACGCAATACCCATGTGAATTGGTATTGTGTCAGCACCGATCCATCCACATGGATTAAAAAGGATCCGTCCCCTTTCGGCCGCCACCGTAGGTAATTCCAAGCCGTGCGTACTGGACAAACTACCTCGTTCAAGGCCGGTAACAATTGTATGCGCGCCCCTTTTCCCGCCTGATCCGTCTTGGATTTACGCAAAATTAGGGTGACTTCCCCTCCCACAATCCGCACGCATATTGACTGCAATCCCTGTTCTTGAGTTCTGTTCCTGGAGAATGCCACTATGAATAAGGCGACTTCGAAACTTGAAAAACAGACTGTTGGTAAACTTGTGGAAAAACTCACCAAGTCATGGTATTGGATAGGTAACCATTTGTCCCGGATGCTACCTAAACCTCTTTTCCAACCATTTAACACTTTCTTTAATCGAAAGCTGTGCACCTGGTGCCTTCCCCCCAATAGCTTTTGAAAAAAGGTGAAGCCAGCTAGGTAAGCATTTACTGATCCCACTGTGTACCCCTCTCTCTTTGCCTGTAACATGAAACTGACCAACATGTCTTCCTAGACCTGCCCCCCATCCCAGCCAGCTTGGCATAAGTACTCTACAACAATCTGATTTCCTTTGACATAGGAAGACCACGTATTAGGCGCCACCGAACTCTGAATTAATGCCCATTCCTCTTCATCCTTAGAAACATAGAAACATAGAAATGATGGCAGAAGAAGACCAAATAGCCCATCCAGTCTGCCCAGCAAGTTTCACACTTTTTTTTTTCTCATACTTATCTGTTACTCTTGGCTCTTAGTAACCTTTTGGTTCTATTTCCCTTCCACCCCACCATTAATGTAGATAGCAGTGTTGAAACTGCATCTAAGTGAAATATCTAGCTTAGTTAGTGGTAGTAATTTCCGCAATAAGGGGTAGATTTTCAGAGCCCTGCTCGCCTAAATCCACCCAAAACCGGGCGGATTTACGCGAGCAGGGCCCTGCGCGCCGGTGAGCCTATTTTACATAGGCTCACCGGCGCGCGCACAACCCCGGGACTCGCGTAAGTCCCGGGGTTTTCGGAGTGGGCGTGTCGGGAGGCGTGTCGGGGGGCGGGGCCGGATTGCGCGGCGTTTCGGGGGCGTGCCGGCAGCGTTTTGGGGGCGGGTACGGGGGCGTGGCTACGACCCGGGGCGGTCCGGGGGCGTGGCCTCGCCCTCCGTACCCGCCCCCAGGTCGCGGCCCGGCGCGCAGGGGTCCCGCTCGCGCGCGGGGATTTACGCCTCCCTCTGGGAGGCGTAAATCCCCCGACAAAGGTAGGATCGGGGTTTAGACAGGGCCGGGCGGGTGGGTTAGGTAGGGGAAGGGAGGGGAAGGTGAGGGGAGGGCAAAGGAAAGTTCCCTTCTAGGCCGCTCCGATTTCGGAGCGGCCTAGGAGGGAACGGGGGTAGGCTGCGCGGCTCGGCGCGCGCAGGCTATACGAAATCGATAGCCTTGCGCGCGCCGATCCAGGATTTTAGCCGATACGCGCGACTATGCGCGTATCTACTAAAATCCAGCGTACTTTTGTTTGCGCCTGGAGCGCAAACAAAAGTAGGCTGTTCGCGCTCGTTTGAAAATCTACCCCTAAGCAAGCTACACCCATGCTTATTTGTTTACCCAGACTATGTAATTCAGTCCTTGTTGGTTGTTGTCTGTATATAGATCCACTTTTCTTCATTCCCCCTGCCGTTGAAGCAGAGAGTTATGCTGGATATGCATTGAAAGTGAAATATCAGACTTTCTCCCCTGTCTTTGAAGCAGAGAGCTATGCTGGATATGCGTGAAGTATCAGTCTTTCTCCCCGGAACTATGGGTAAGCATGCCCAGCCAGCTCCCTTCGAGCTCGCAGTAGACAGCCGTCCTTGCGTAAAAGGAAAATTGTAAGCACATCCTGCTTACTTTCGCCTGTGTAACTACTTTTTATAATTTTTTTTGTTATGCCCCTATGCTGTCTCCCTCCCTTCCCTTCCTGCTACCTCTCCTCCTGATTCAAGCCACCTCCCCCCTTACTCTGTCACCCCGCGTATGTATTTTATTTATTTATTTATTTATTTATTGGTGCCTGCTATCAGTGCTTTGGATGTCGCCTGCAGACATTTCACACTACTGTGGGGACCATTGCACGTTGCGCAAGCATGGTGGAACTTGCAATCCGGAAACAGGCACGTGGCTCTGTTATACCTCCAACAGATGTCTTTATTACCTCCTGCGCTCCTGTCCTCCCTAGAAGCCTGTACCCCTCTGTCCCGTCTATCCCCTCCCGCGCTGCTTCCCCCGCCCGCTGCCCCCCTGAGGACCCCCGTTCTCGCTCCCACCATAACCTTCCCTTGGATGGCGCTCTTGTTAGTCATCTGCGTCAACCATAGATTGATGACCTGTGAACCCCAACACATGAATTTATTGCCGGCCATCTTTTCCCTGATCTTCTCATCGTAATTGAGCCAAGCCCAACCTTCATAATCCTTATAAGCTCCTAGGATACTGTTGCAGTAAGATAACAATGCTCCGTGGGATCGCGACAGGACTACCCAAAGAGCTTGGAGAGAGTGGCCTGAACCTTCTCTCAAGAAAAGGGGAGGCAATTACCTGGGCCCTGAGGGGAGAATAACTGGGTATGGAGTGGTAAAGAGAGCAGCTGGACTTGTGTTAAAAGGCGAGAGTTAAACTAAGCTCTGTTAAGGGGTGAAGTGATGGTGGGGGAAGGGGTTTTGTTGGACTTGTAAGAGGCCACACTTGGGTTGTCCTTTTTGTTTGTTTTCTGAAGGTACCAGTGGGATGGAGACTGAAAATATGTTGAAGTGGATGGTTGAGCGGATGCAAAAACAGCAAGAAACCACGCACCAGGTCTTCCAGGTGGTCCTGCAGTGGCAGAACAAACAGCAGTGGCCCCTAACCCCTACACTAATACCTAAACCTCACCTCGAGTGACTAGGTGGGCCTCCGATAGAGATATAAATACCTATCTAGGTTTAGGGCATCATGGCTAGGTTCTCTCTCTCTCTCTCTTATCTAGCCCATAACTCCTCCTCTTTTTTGGATTTGTATCGCACCATGCGTTAATGGCGCTTTTTACATGCGATAAGCCCTTAACACATGCGAAAATGCCTTATAGCATTTTGATAAATGACCCCCATAGTGAGCTATGTGGTGCAGTTGAAAGAAAGATTGTATAAGGCCCACAAAGGAGCACCAGAAAAGCTATTATGACAAAGGAGCCTGAGGAGGGAATTTAAGGAAAGAGATACAATCCTAGTGTTGGTGCCCATTTCCCCACACCACTTATTAGCCCAGTGGCGAGGGCCATATGAAATCCACAGAAAGCTAGGGCCAGTGGATTATGAGGTGACCCAAGGAAGAAACAGAACTCATGTTCAGGGCCATCATTACTGAACTGTTTGTGCGTTTAACTACTAGTGCTGGAACAGGATAGCCAGCCCTGAACTGCTTTGTGCATTTAACCACTGGGGCTGGGACAGGATAACCAGCAGTGTATTGTCTTTGCATTCAAACCTGGGTGAGTCCAGACTCAAGTCTGCTTCCAGCTATATCCAGACTTCGTTGGTCACAGGGATACTGCAGCAGGAAACAATCTGAAAAGCCCGAACAGCAGAATTCCACCCGGGGGGTGTTACAATATTTGTGTGTGGGAGGGGCAAGGATGAGAGAAAGTGTGTGTGTATGGGTGTGAGTGTATGTCGGAGAGAAAGAGAGCATGTGTGTGAGTGTCTGTAGGTGTGAGAGTGCATATGTGTGAGAACGTGTGTGTATATGCTTGAGAGAGAGAAAGTATGTGTGTGCATGAGAAAGCATGTATGGGTGTGTGAGAGTGTATGTCTGTGTGTGTGTGTGTATGAATGGCAGAGAGAGAATGTGTGAGAGAGATCATCTGTGTGTGTGAACATGTGTATGTGAGAGAGCATGTATGCGAGAGTTGAAGCTGACTCCCAGATATACCTATGTACACCAGAAATTTCACCAGAAATCAAATCCCGGATCTCAGCCTGCCTGTTTGACATTGCTGCCTGAATGCCCCGCCCCCACCTTAAACTCAGACAGAGCTCTTTATCTTTCCCCCCATGCCCACCTCCCCTCTTCCTCTCTCTGTGTCTGTGGATAACATGGTCATCGTCCCTGTCCCATCAGCTCATAACCTTGGAGTCCTCTTCGACTCCTCTCTCTCTCCTTCTCTAAGCATATCCAAAACACTGCTAAAACACGTCATTTCTTTCTTTATAACATTGCCCAAATCCTTCCTTTCCTTTCTGAACACACTTCCAGAACCCTTATCCACCCTCTCATCTACTCCCTCTTAGACTATTACAACCTGCTCCTCACATGTCTTCTGGCAAGCCATCTCTCTCCACTGCAATCTGTCCTACATTCAGCTGCGTGACTTATCTTTCACCAGTCACTATGCTCACATAACCTCTTTTCTGAAGTCACTGCATTGGCTCCTTATCCGCTCCTGCATACAGCTCATGTTTCTCGTTCTCACCTAAAAATGCCTTCAGTCTGCAGTACCTCACTACCTCTCTTTCCTTATCTCTCCCTCCTCATGCACTCCGCTCATCGGATAAGTCACTCCTATCCATGCCCTTCTCATGTACTGCCAATTCCAGACTCCATGCTTTCCACCTGGCTGCACCATATGGTTGGAATAGTCTTCCTGAACCGGTGCGTCATGCTCCCTCTCTTGCCATGTATAAATCTCATCTAAAGACCCTCCGTTTTGAAACCACTTTTAAATCTTATGCCTGATTGTCTGCTTTTAGTCTTGACTAACTTTCTTTTCTTTTAACCAAATCTCTTGTCTGTATATTTATCTTATTAGATTGTAAGCTCTATTGAGCAGGGACTGTGTTTTTGTATGTTTGTACAGCACTGCGTATGTTGTGTAGCACTATAGAAATGTTAAGTAGTAGTAGTAGAGCGTGTTTATGTGTATTTGTGTGTGTGTGAGAGAGAGCATGTGTGTGTGTATGTGTGTGTGTGTGTATGAGAGAGAGAGCATGTGTGTGTGAGAGAGGAGAAAGTATGTGTGCAACAACTCCTCTTCCTCTCTCTCTTTTAATCTATGACAACCTCATGGCATCTGGAAATCAAAAGTTCTCAGAAATGGTGAGTGGGGGATTTAAAAAAAAAAAATTGTTATTGGTGTTTGAAAAAATGTTATATAAGTTATTAATTATTGATATTTGTTGACTGTTTTGACTTATTCTTTTTATTGTTATAGTTTTACTACTTTTGATATTTATATTTCTTGATTTTATCATTTGATGGTTTATGAGGAATGGTAATGTTATGTTATTGTTTTTCCATTGTTGCTCTGCATATAGAGTCTGGCTTATTGTAGTTTCCAATTCAGTTTTTGTATGCACGTTTCTATTTATGCTTAATGGTTTCTTTATTCTATATTTGAGAGTCTGTTTGTGTTCTGAATGTATGATCAAGATGAGGTATTCTGCTAACTTGTAGTTTCTGTGTAGTTTTTCTTTTCCTAATAGGAGGGGTATTGGTGTTTTAGGGCCTGGTGTAATATTTGCCTTGTTTTCATAGGTAGGGTTGATGCTTTTTAAGTGCTGGCAGCTAGTGCAGATTTGATATGGAAAATTATTTACAATAGCAAATCTGTTTTCTCATGGCTTTCTGAGCGCCAAACCCATGCCCAACGTGTGTTACAATAGACCTAATACCATATGGGTTCCAAATTTCTTATTTGCTTTTTTGCAGTGTTTACTGGTGATACCACAACAGTGCATGTAAATATAATGTACATGTTATAAGTGATATAGTTACCTCAGAAGACTGTACTTTGAATATTCTTTTTCAAGTAAAATGCATGGCATCCGATATTCAGCTGCAGAGCAGCTAGTTAAGTTAGCCAGATATAACTATCTGGCTAACTTAATGGGTATCTTTGGTGGCACGGCCATGCCACAAAATATACCTGGTTATCTTAAAGTTAGCCAGCTAAGTATTCCTGGCCAACTTTAAGACAGTCCTATGGTGCGACCAGAGTTAGCCACCTGAGTTATGTGACTAACTTTGAATATCGAGTTAGCTGCATAACTTGTGTGTCTAACTCTACTCCTTCCTGTAACACCTCCGATTTATGTGGCTAAATTCTAGAATTTAGCTGCATACAGCTCTAAAATAACTGCTTTGCTATTTAGTTGGATAGCTTTTCAATTATTCATCTAATTGGCTTCTGAATATCGACCTCTTAATTTTTAATTTGTGTGAGAAGGGTGTGATAGGGGGAGGGGGGTGTGTTACAAGGCTGTAAGGTTTACCTAGGATGCATAATACCCTTGTTCCAGCCTTGGGCATTGCTGTATACAGAAAGCAGCGCAGGAACAGGAGCTTATTTGCCACTGCCCCTCTGTACCTTCTCCCTGCGCCAGCACAACCACTAGCAGACTGAAATCTGGGTGGCCAGCACTTCCTGGTGCTGATCTTACAATGTACAAGATCAGCAGCAGGAAGTGCTCATCCTTGAAGTTTGAACCTGCTATTGGCTGTGCTGGTGCAGCAAGAGACTTGTCCATAAATGTAAAGAAGGTAGGTAAGCAGGACTGGGCAGTGTAGATACTCTGGAGGGGGGGGGGGAGGCAAGGGGTAGATTTTCAAAAGGAGGGGAGAGAGAGGCAGGTCTCAAATGCTGGAGAAGAAGGGAAGCAATGTGGGGACAGATATAGGGTAGATACTGGGGAAGAAGAAGAGGTTGCTGCCAAAGGGGCAAAAGGTAGGGAAGAGAGGGAGAGAAATGGAGGTTTGGTGGAGGAAAGGGGTAAGAAATGTGGAGGGATATGATCTGTGGTGGGGATGAGATTATATGGGGACTAGTGCTGGGGAATAGGCAGCATGGGGGGTAGGTACTAAGAAAATGATTGCTGCTGTTGGAGATAAGGCTGGTCAGGTGGGGTAGTGCTGGGGTCCACTAGAAAGGGAGAGAGTGTACTGGGGAATGAATGGGACAAATTAAGAGAGAGTGTGTGTGTGTTGGGGGTCTATCATGGGTACATCAGAACAAAAGAAATTGCCATGCTGGGTCAGACCAATGGTCCATCAAGCCCAGCATCCTGTTTCCAACAGAGGCCAAACCAGGCCACAAGCGATTTCGGTTCCAGTTCACATCTCTATTGATTAATAGCTGTTTATGGACTTCTCCTCTAGGAACTTATCCAAACCTTTTTTAAGCCCTGTTGCACTAACTGCTGTAACCACATCCTCTGGCAATGAATTCCAGTGCTTAATTATGCATTGAGTGAAAAATAATTTTCTCCAATTTGTTTTAAATGAGCTACTTGCTAACTTCATGCAGTGCCCACTAGTCCTTTTATTGTCTGAGAGAGTAAATAACAAATATACATTTACCTGTTCAAGTCCTTTCTTGATTTTGTAGACCTCTATCATATCTCCCCTCAGCTGTCTCTTCTCCAAACTGAACAGCTGAACATTAAAAAATTTAGCCTTTCTTCATAGGGGAGCCGATCCATCACCTTTATCATTTTGGTTACCCTTCTTTGTACTTTCTCCAGTGCAATTGTATCTTTTATGAGATGAGGCGACCAGAATTGTACACAGTTCTCAAGGTGTGGGCTCACCATGGAGCGATACAGAGGCATTATGACATCCACCATTTTATTTTCTATTCCCTTACTAATAATTCCAAACATTCTATTTGCTTTTTTGACCACCACAGCTCACTGAGTGAATGATTTCAATGTATTATCCACTATGACACCTAGATCTCTTTCCTGAGTGGTAACTCCTAATATGAAGCCTAACATTGTCTAATTATAGTAAGGATTAGGGATGTGCAGAGGGACTGCATACATTGCATTCGGTATTCGTATTCGTCGGGGACAGATACGTTGCATTCGGCAAGGGGGGCCCCCGATACGTTCATGCGTTCATTCTTATTCGTTTCTTGGCTAAAATTAACTACAACCCCCACCCTCCTGACCCCCCAAGACTTACCAAAACTCCCTGGTGGTCCAGCGGGGGGTCCAGGAGCCATCTACTGCACTCACGCCATCAGCTGCCAGTATTTAAAATGGCGCCGATAGCCTTTGCTCTTACTATGTCACAGGGGCTACCGGTGCCATTGGTCGGCCCCTGTGACATAGTAAGGGCAAAGGCTATCGGCACCATTTTGAATACTGGCAGCTGATGGCCCGAGTGCAGGAGGTCGTTCCCGGACCCCCGCTGGACCACCAGGGACTTTTGGTTTCCAGCTTCTCCTTTTGGGTGGCTATTTTGGTTTCTCCCTGTTCCTATGAAAGGGAGAAACACCTTGAAAAGTTGGGGATTTTCGGTTCAGCTTTTCAAGATGCTGGATGATGCTATAACTCCTATTACCTTTTGTTTCTTGGAAAAGAAGACTCTTGGACTGGGTTTAGAAAGAGTAGTAAAGGTCTTCCCTTCCTTTTTTGATTAAGAACTTGCTTTATTCATTTTTGTAAAGTTCTTTTGAAGGAAGTTTCTATCCACCATTCCGTCTATTTTTTATAGAGGAGAAAGTTGGAGTTTTCCACTGGAGTCTCTCACTCAGAGAGATCCATCGACCTATCAGAGGTCAAGCAAGAGGACTGGAAACCCATCCATTCCTGGGAGGAGAAGATGAGTAGAAAGTAAGAAGAGGGACAGCCCACCAGCGATTTTATATATATATATATATATATATATATATATATATATATATATCATTCTAATATTCATGAGAAAATTGAAGATTGTACCCCACAGTTACAATAAGGATTGAGAGAGAAACAGAGATGAGCATGAGACATGAAAACCAAGATCTGATCAGAGGTACTGTAAACAGGGAATTGGATTTGATTCATTGCCCCGCCAGAGTAGCCACCCCAAGGAGGAAGCTTCCAACTACCCTAATCTGGGATGGAATCTGCCTGGGAATTTACATTGAGGAGTAATAGACTGCAGCGTCACAGATGTCCCCTCAGTACTGTTTGTTTTCTAGACTGTATGAAGGTTGGTCTTGTAAAGAGAACTATATTCAACCTTAAAATAACCTATCAGTAAAGTTATGTTGGAACCTTATCATCAGAGTCCAGTGTGATTGCAATGGAGAATATGAAAAAACAACAGCCAGGGCCTAGGATAGTATTCTTCCCCCTATAGGGAATCCCGGAGAGTCTGGGGCTAATGGACTATGGAGAGGGAAGATAGATATAACCCCAGGATTTACTATGTGCTTTTGGACTCCAATAGAGGACATCAGCCCAGGGTAAAATGTAGATACTTCTCTGCAACATACACCGAGTTTAACAGAAGCCTCAGTCTTGTCCATGCCACAGCTCTGCAAAGGCACTTTACTGATAAGCTCTGACTGAAACCCAAAGCGAGGAGCAACATGCTCTGAGTACAGGAGATTGTATCTGCTGCTGTCAGTGACAGAGAACATTTCCATTTCACACACTGCCTCAAGTGCCTTTACCTTTCATGAACCAGCAAGTGCGTGGGTATAGATGCATTCAAAAGATTGAGCTCTTTTCAGACCTTTGCCTCTTATCAACAGAAGCTTACTTAACCAGGAATGTGCCTACACTAAGTTGTTCTTTCCAAACATCAGGAAAGCTATTCTAAAGTTATTTATTCTTTGTGCTGTGAGTAAAATCCATGAGCACTGTTGCAAGTCAGTAAAAGTGAATGATTTTATAGGGCCTCATGTACATTGATGGTGTTATAACAATTGTAATAATAAACAGAATGAGTTGTATTGTTCAGCACAATTCACCATCTGCCAACATAACGCAGTCACAGAAGGCAGAGTGATGGGGCCTGTAGTCTGCTGGGATCCCGCTCAGGATTCACAGCTCATCTGGCTCACTAAAACTGAGCAGAGGCAAATAAGAGTCAGGTTAGGGGATGAGAAGGGCAATGAGAGGGAATTGCGCCACCAAAGATTTAGCCTGAATTGTTTATAAATGTAGGTTGAGCATTAGAAGATCACATTCTGAGCCAGGACTCCATCATTAAACTTCTAAGAATGTCAAAAACATTAATGCAGCTTGGCAGGTTCAGCACTTTAAATTTGAAGCTGCTAGTAAGTCCTGGATGTCTTTCAGGAGGGGGTCTCTGGTGAAATTTCACTGGAGACAGGAAGAAAACTCAAGGCTAAAACAAATTAGCAAAATAGTAGTTTGTAAAAGAATTTAAATAATTAGCATCATGCTTATATGATTAAAGCTGTGAAAATTGCTATATTTAGTTTTGAATTTTTTAATTAATTTGTTGCTTAGAAACTTAGAAATAACAGCAGAAAAGAACCAAATGGTCCATCTAGTCTGCCCAGCAAATACATGAGAACAATTTACATGTTCTGCCTCCATATCATTTTTACTGTGGATCTCATGAAAACCTAACTGGCTAGGGGTGTCATGAAGACTAGCTTGAGAACCACTGCCCTGTTGCTGCTCTAGACCATGAAATCTGCCTTCAGGAGGTCTCCATGAGGCTGTTCTAGGGTTTGGCATAACATAGCAACTACAGGATTATAATATATTCAGAATTTC
The DNA here is from genome assembly GCF_901001135.1 of Rhinatrema bivittatum. Classification (NCBI taxonomy): domain Eukaryota; kingdom Metazoa; phylum Chordata; class Amphibia; order Gymnophiona; family Rhinatrematidae; genus Rhinatrema; species Rhinatrema bivittatum. Next base: position 113,929,800 of record NC_042621.1, read on the forward strand.
CATATTGAATGCCATATTGAAATTTGGTTCTGTGCGCTACAAGGATCAAGCAAACTTGAACGTGTGCCCTGATATAAAAAAGGTTGAGAAGCTCTGGCCATTATCACCCCCTGTCCCTGATTAACTGAGGGATGGGAGGCTTCGGGATGCCTCTGCCCCAAATGGACCTTGTAGCCCTAATCAAGTGCCAACAGGCAACAATCATCCTTCCCACTTACGCTATCAGCTCATGTTTATCTGACCCCGGTGGAAAGGAGATGTAACAATGGATCTTTTGTGATGTAGAATACAGTGATTTTACCAAACTAAATGGTCAATGTAGGCTAAAATATCTAGAAATCAAATATAAAATTTAGCAAATGGGCAGTAGAAAGAAATATGAAACTGCCCTCTGTTCCTGGCTCTTCAGTAACCAATAAGTGCCAACCAACCATTAGTCATGTGAGCAGCTTCCTGACTGCTAGACATAAGCTGCAGATGCTTTCTTACTGGCTATTATGTACAGTATAGCTCAAGTTTAAGATGAACACAAAAAAAAAAAGGGAACTATTCTTCAGCAGCTTTTTATTACAGAAATACAAGAAATTCGTCGATATACAGTCCACAGAGCTATTTAGTAGGACTACAATCATCTGTTGGAAGAAATTGGTCCAGTTGGTAAAATTTTCAGCTGAGATGGACTACCTTCTAAAATAGCTCAGGATTTAGCTTGTAGAATAAATTAGTACTATAAATATGTAGTGCCGGTGAACATATATAAGCGTGTAATTAAATTGGCACCCTGGCATCTTAGTTGATTAATAACATGGTTTCATAGCTCCAGGCAACAAAATTGAAGCAGTAAACTTAGTGTAGCACTTAATGTGTCATATCACATATAAAATAGTTTAGTTTGTCCAGAATTATGGGATCTACTATATTTAGCCAAAAACATGCCCACAACAAAAAAATTAACATATCGCTTCATTCTGAAGCCATCCTGCCTGAGGAGATATGTCAAAAGGATGAAATTTTGGGTGATGAAATTCCACAGGTGCACAATCAAACTATAATGCAGGATGTAAAGAGTCTTCTGGGGATTATAAATCACATCCAAGAAATCATCAAATCACAGTACAGCATCACAGTAGCACCAATACTTTGAAAAAAATACATAAAACACTCCCAATACATTCTTAGCAGCCGAATATTTGGATTGTGCTACCATTGAAATTATAGAATGAGGGAGAAAAGCAAAAGATGAACTTGTAATTAAATCAACCACTCAAAGTTAACTTTTTCCCCTGTGAACTCCATTGTATTTCACATAATTTATAATAACAAATGAGTCCTATCAGAGGTGCCTCTTATTGTTTAAGCAAATCATTTTTGGAGTTTTTGCAGCCAAAACCATTCACCTTTACATTTCTCCCATCTAAGTACAAAATGATTCTTATACAAAGGGACCCATCTGTCACAGCATTTAGTAAAGCTGCTGAGCGCTGCCATGTGGATGGTCTGGGTATGGTGTGCGTCCCAGCTGCGCTGGTGCCGTAACCGGCCCTGCTCACCTCGGGCCTTCCTCCGCGGGCTCTGTTCCGTCCTCCCTAGCTGCAGCAGCCAGTTCTCAGCGTCCCAAGCGCCTGCCTCGAAAGCCTCCGGCTTTGCAGACCTCACAATGGAGCTCCTGCAGGGGCTCCGCATCCTCGGCGTCCTCGGCCCCTGCCCCTAGGCGTGCACTCGCGGCCGGCACTCCCTTTTTTAAAGGGCTCAGGGTGGGAACCTCGGCTCGGACGCCTTCCAATGACATCACATAAGCACAGTATATAAGGCGAGGCCCTTTCCTCAGTTCCTCGCCTTGGCAAACGGGTCGTCACATTGATGTGAAGCTAGTTGCCGACCTGTGTTCCTGCATCCTTGATCCTGTGCTTGTTCCAGTGTTCCTGTGTTTTTTCCAGTGTTCCTGCGTCTGTGTTCCCATAGTCCTCCCTGTGTGCCAGCGTCTGCTCCTGATTCCTGTTCCGCTACTCTTCACAGACTGATTCACGGCACTGACCTCGGCTTGCCTCTGACCATGTTTGGACTGATACCCAGTATTGACCTCTGCTCATCACTGACCATGTTTGGACCGCTGCCTGGAACTGACCTCTGCTCGCCACTGACCATGTTTGGACTGCTGCCTGGAACTGACCTCGGCTCGCCACTGACCATGTTTGGACCACTGCCTGGAATTGACATCGGCTCGCCACTGACCATGTTTGGACCGCTGCCTGGAACTGACCTCTGCTTGCCACTGACCACGCTCATACTAATACCTGGAACTGACTCCTGCTTTGGTTGACCACCCTCGGACGGATACTAGGGGTGTGCATTCGTTTGCAATGTTTTGGTAATCCACAGCGTATTGATAATCCACAACGTATCCACTGGTCGGCCCCTGTCACATGGTAGGAGCACAAGATGGCGCCGGCCGTCCATTGCTCCTACCATGTGACAGGGGCCAACCAATGGCACCGATAGCCCCTGTGACATAGTAAGGGCAAAGGCTATCGGTGCCATTTTGAATGCTGGCAGCTGACAGCCCGAGTGCAGGAGATTGCTCCAGGACCCCCGCTGGACCACCAGGGACTTTTGGCAAGTCTTGGGGCGGGGGGGGTCAGGAGGGTGGGGGATTGTAGTTAATTACATTTAAAGGGTTGGGATGGGGTTTTTTGGGGGAAACAAATACATATGTAACTAATGAATGGATCAGGGTCCCCCGAGAACAGATGCAATGGATTTGGGTCCCGATGAATATGAATACCGAATGGGACGAATCCGTCCCTGCTGCACATCCCTAACAGATACCCTGGCTTTGACCCTTGCGCTTCACTCGATCTTCACTTCTCCTGTGACCACCAGGTATGCCTGCTCTGATGCTGCCTGTGGCCTTCTACAAGCTAGACCACTAGGCACTGCCTAACCTGCCCAGAGGACCTTCAGTTCCTGTTTCCTTCCAGTGGTCTCTGGTACACTCTGTTCCAGTCTAGCTCATCTGTTCTGCACTAGCCATGCACCCTTGCTCTTGGTGGACACACCTCTCTGCTACCTCTCCGGGAGACCCTCTGAGGCCCACCTAAGCCCAGGCGGTCCGGGTACCCAAGGGCTCAACCTACGGAAACCCCGGACTGTTATTGGTGAAGCTCCAGCTTGCCTCTGTCTCCTCGTGTGCTCCACCTCCTGGTGGCAGGTGACCTCTGGGACCTCCCTGAGGGCCGTACCAGTCCTGCGCCAGGCCAAGGGTCCACCTCCAGTGCAACATATGGTACCAGAGTCCAGCTGCTCCTTGGCCGGAGAGGGGCTGAAGATGCTGTCATTGCACAACAGCTACACCACAGTGGCCAAGTTTGGGATGTACATCTACCAGAATCTGGAAGAAGCCACAGTCTATGGACCCTGGTCAAGGATTATCATTTCAGTGCTTGGGGTAGGTGGAAGGGGACTTATATGTAACCTCCCCCCCCCCCCCTTCTACAGTGTACAGGTCAGGAGGGCAGGGGCACACAAGGGTCCCGGGGCCAATCCTTTAACTTTCTCCTACTCTGACACAGTCCAAGCACCCCAGGACAGTGTTCTTTTCCAAAGGGTTGGAGGGGCTAAATCCTCCAAGGCCCAAGATGACTGGGGTGACTCTCAATTTGTTGCCGGGAAGGGGGGGGGTGGGGAATAATAGGTCTCTAACAAGGACGTGAGTGCCAAAGAATACTCTGGAGTCTCAGAGTGAGTGTCCAAAAAATAAATCTTTACTGCCAGAGTCCTTAAATAGCAACTTGGCACTGTTCATATCAGTTCGTAGCAGGACAAGGTGACATTTACAATTCTGCAATTGCATCTGTGCAAGTGTCTCTCAGTATTGGCCAAGGACGCTCTCACTATCCATGGTTTAGATAAGTAAGGTTTCCAGTTGGGCAGGGTATCCTTAGTTGGGGCAGAAAACCCCTTCTAAAAATACCGATGGCAAAACCGATTAGTCTCTGCCCAGTGTCTCCAAAGTGTCTCTTTCCCAGGGTGAAGACTTTGGGTAAGTGTCCTCAGAATACAATTATAGATCTTACTTACAGTTCTCCTCTTCAGTTGTCTCATGGGATTTTTCTTAGGATAGGCCCAGTAACAGAGATCACAGCAGCTCTCTACAGATGGCCCTTCTTCAGACAGAAAGGGTGGTCACAACTTCCCTCTGGGAACCCAGAAATAAATCTTCACAAAATGAGTAAAAAGGTAGGACTGCTCTGCAGCAGGAGTCTTCCCTACCTCCTGATCTAATTTAACTGATATCCCAAATTCCTCCAGCCAGCGGTGCTGGGCCTCTCACAAAGGGGATTCTCAAAAACGTAAAAAACATCCAAACGTCTCAATCAAAATACGGAACCAGCACCATGGCAGGCACTGATCCCCTTCCCATTAAGGTATTGACCCAGGCTGTGAAACCCAATATTCAAGCAGGGTACAACTCAAGAAAAACACGCCTACTCTCTCTAACTCCTAACCAAAACACCACACCTAGTAAAGCTGCAGCCTGCTTTTATAAGCAGCAGGGGGCTGGCCATTCCAGCAACCTCAGTGGTGGAGCTCTTCTGAATGGAACACTCCTCCCTCCACCACCTTCCTTATTCTAGCTAACGGGGTTCAAGACTAGGGTCTTATTGTGATAATTCCAAAAGGTTGTCACATATAAAATGGGAAAACCATGGCTAGTTGTACCTGTAGACTCAACAGCACCATAGTATAGCAATCAATAGTTTTGACTGAGCTGCAAAACCAAAAGAGCAGGAAGAAACTTCAGGGCCAAAAACACCCAAGCAGCAGTGCCACAGAGTAATTTTCATCTAATTACAACGAGACATACAATTATCATCTGTTCCTTTAGTTTAGTAATCCAATGAATGTTTTCACTGGCTTGATATCTCAAATCTAGAGAAATAGTTAATAATTCTTTTGCATTCAACTTAAATATCGCCTCTAATGAATGTATTCATTTTTTTTCAGTGTGTAAAGATGCCTGTCCAGTATGGCAGTATTTGAGGTCCTACCAATATAAAAACAAAGATAAAGCGTGCAGTCCAGAGAAATTAGCTGTTGGTTGAAATCACTAACCATTGGCTATTGGTTGTGGCCATTGCTCTTCCAACATGGCCACAACCAATATTCCTGGCTCTGCCCTCCAGCTAATGATCATGGTGACAATCGCCGGTGTTGCTACTTCTTTAAGATGATCTTGGGAAAGACCTTGACATCTGTGAATGTCACAGATTCTAGAGATGTGCTTCAGGTTTTGCTATCGTGTCGGGCTTCGTTTCGGGGGCTTCTGTGGGAATTTTGTTTTCCCAGCGGTTCGGGGTTGTTTTTTTTCGGAGGTGCCGATTTTCGGGTCAGCGCACACTAACTCCCGACAGCACGCTAACGTGTCAAAGTTAGCACGTGCTAACCCGAAAAATGAATTTTTCCGAAATTTCGGAAAAAATTCATTCGTTTTTTTGCTTCTCCCGAACTATACCGAATTAGGCAATTTCGAATGCACATCCCTAGATTATATTGCTACATAAACCATACACTGCTATTGTTGAAGATCATTGTCACGCTGTAGCTCCAATAGCAAAATATATATGAATACAAAAATAAACAGAACAAAAAATAGCATGAAAAATTACCTAAAAGAAAAATGCTAGAAACTGTGGAACAATTTGCAATAGCTGAGAGAATGAGAGGCATGGCTACTTCCTTTCCATAGCCAGATATAACCAGGGGCCCTGTCGCTGACATAAGGGAGACACTGGGCAAATTAATGGGTGGTTGGGAGTAGGACAGTAAATAGGTAGGTGCAGGGTGGCTGTGTTTGGAAAAAAAATGAGGCAGTCAGAGTATTACTAATCAATATATCATTGAAAATGAAAAAGAGAAGGTAATCAGCAGCTGAAGAGATAGCACATGGACTTCTGTGCTGAGGTTAAAAAAAAAAAATTCTGAAAGGAAACGGGAATTTTTCTCTCAGGTCCTACTGGGGCAAAATGCAAAACTGCGAAGAAGGAAAAATATGTATATAAAGTAGGAGGGCAAGAGTATGTTGGCATTTGTCTGGTGACAGAAGATGGTGATCCATCTTCTCTCCCATTGTTTGGGAGGCAGCAGAGCCAATAATAAGGGTAGGCTTAACTTGGAAAAATTTCTGGCTTATGAACAAAATTTGAACTTGAGTTTTGTGATAAAAAAAGGAATGCTAGCCCAGAGGTTTAAGCCTCAAGATGGGAAGGGGCACTCAAGACAGGGAAGGGCCTAGCTGTATGGGGCAGCAGCTGGATGGGGGACTAAGGGAAATGTCTAATTCATTTGTTCTGGCTAAAAATACAGCCAGGGGGCATTCACCAAATTTGGGATCATCACAGGTGGATGGTCTGGTGCATCTGGCATATGATTGTCTAAGAGCACTGGGTTGGCATGGGGGAGGGGCCTTTTGAAACATTACAGACGAGTTATAAGACGTCAATTGTTAGTATGATTAATAAAGCTGCTGCCTTTCAATTTCCTCTAAACGTGTGTTGTTACTGAAGGCGTGCAAGGCTGCCAGGATAAGGATAGACATGAGCTTTTGAAACCGCATTCATCCCCCTGCCTTTTTTCCCCTTCCTCAGCATCTTGCCCTGCCTATAACCCTCTTTCCCCTGCATGGGCCTCCAGCCTGTTCACCCCATCCCCTCAGTCTGTTCCATTGTCTTCATCTCTCTCCTTCCCCAGAATCTGCCCCGCCTCATCAGCATCTGTTCACATGCCTCTTATTTACTCCCGCCTAGTACCCATCCCCCCCCCCCCCCCCCCACACACACACACACACATCTTTTCCCTCTGTAAGGCACCTTAGGCCTTACTAAACTGCTGAAGTGTGTGCTGTGTTTAACACTGAGAATTTTCCAGCAATGGGAGGTTCAGGGAGGTGCGCATTTAGCAGGTGAGTGATAACAGGACAGCGGATGGGCGGTGTTTGGTAGCTTATATGGTGCTTCCACAAGCACTGGGGATGAGTCTTTGTGAAGGGTTTCAGGAGTTAATGTCTGGAGTATTATGTGGAGTTTTTTTGAGTCAGAGAATTTCTGCACTCTGCTTTGGGAAAAGTTAAGGGCTGGAGTGTGGAAGACTTTTGGCTTTGCTGGAGGAGCACAGGAGTTCACTTTGGTACCGACTGAGAATCATTTAGTAGGAAAAGGACCCCTCAGCCTACAGGGACACCATCCTAGCCTGTAGAAGCCCACAGCCCACGTTGTGCCAAAGTTTCCTGCACCTCATTAGGTATGAAGGAAGGAAAAAGCTTTAGTGATGACCAGAAAGGGAAGACCCTTCTATGGGACAGTATTCAAGTGACATGAGAAGTGAGTAACTACCTGGAAATCTGGGAAACTAAGAAACAATTTTTCTGTTTTTGCTGACTTTTTTCCTGCCTTCTTCTGACTGTAAATGCTTTTGGACTTTAAATAAATAAAACTAAAATAATAGGTTAAATAAAAAAAAAAAAAAAGCTTTTGCTATCTCCCAATGGATGAATCCTGATCTGGGGCTCCATACTGGTTTTTCCAACTCCATAGTGCCTGAGGGTGACCCCCTGCTAAACGGGGGATGGAGGTAGGGAGTTGCAGCATCTTCTCCCCTTCCTCAGCCTCTGCTCTCTGCCTCCTGCACCAGCTTTCCAGTATCTGCCCCAATCATTCCCCCTTTCCCAGCATCTGCCCCTTATCTCATGCCTCGTTTATCTCCAGCATCTGCTCCCTTACCTTTTCCCTCCCTCCCTGTTCTTCTCTGCTTCTTGTCTTCCTTTCTGCAGCATTCTTCCCACTTGCTTCTAACCCCCTCCCCTCTAGCATCCACTGCTCCCTGCCTCTTGCACCCCTTCTTCCTCATCGTTTGCTCCTCCCTACCTCTCGTTCAGAATCTGCTCCTGCTGCATCATCTAACTGAGCAGAGGGAGCCCTTCCTGCAGCCACTGACTGCTCTGAATCATCTGTGCCTGCACCACGAGCAACTTTAAAACTCGAAGGCCGGCACTTCCTGCCTGGTGATCTCATGCCGGCCTGTGAGTTTTGAAGTTTCTCTTGTTGCCACTACTGACAGGTTTCCGCTGCTCTTCCTGTTGGATTCTGCAGGATGTGATTATGGTATGCATGGCCACTGGAAGGTTGCTGAGCAGCTGCACACATGCACACTTTAGAGGGAATATTGGGGATGATATGACATAGTATGTTGGCTGAAACTAAGTTGTGACCTCCATAACTAATATTGAGTTGAAGACCCCATTTACTGTTGTTAATTGTAAGGCTTTGATCTTCCTTTTCTTTCTTTATTCACAATCCAGAGTGTGTATTAAACCAGAGCTACCAACTCTCACTTTAGGATGGAGATTCCACCTATTTGGGCATGATATATTACCTTTTTCCATGCCCTTTTCTAAAATTTGTCTTCTCAGATGTTGTTACTTGTAAATGTGCCTTTTCTGTTGCTGCACCATCCTTTTAGAATACTCTTCCTAAAGAGCTTAGGGTGATTGAGTGTCATAAACACTTTTAAACAAGCATTTGTCTTTAAACAAGCATTTGTCTGACGTAAATTTAAGGTTGTCCTACCTTAAGGTTGTCCTACTATCTTTTAATAAGATGCACTTATTAAAAATCCATCTTTAAAGTTTTAGTTGATTTTATTTTATTGGTTCTTTTCTTTTATTCTTTTAGGGGTAGATTTTAAAAGAAGCGCATGGGCGTTCATGTGCGCGCGCTACCCGGCGCGCACACATGGACGCCCGATTTTATAACATGCGTGCACGGGTGCACGCATGTTATAAAATCGGGGGGTTGGCGCGTGCACGGGGGTGCACAATTGTGCAAAATGTGTGTGCCGATGCCCGCGGCCTTCACCCGTTCCCTCCCAGGCCTATCCTAAACCTCCCCCCCCTGACTTTTGTTTACCTTCTGTGCCTGCTGGCAGCCTGCATGCGATCCCCCGGCACAGCGGCAAAGGGCCGCTGTGCCAGAAGCCTCTGATCCCGCACTGCACCCCCCCCCCCCCCCGCCCTTTTTTCGAAGCCCCAGGACTTAGACGTGTCTCGGGGCTTTACGCGCATCGCCGGGCCTTTATAAAATAGGTCCGGCGCATGTAACCCCCCTATGCGCGTAAATCTAATGGATTTACGCGTGTAGGGCTTTGAAAATCCGGCCCTTAGTTTTTATCTAGTTTGTTTGTCTGGTTAGATATGTTACATTTATTACCTTTGCTTTTTTATGCCTATTGATTGTCATTTTAATAATGTATCTTATTGTGCATGTTTATCTTGTGAGAAACTGTAGGCTTCAGTAGCAGCTGCATACAAATGCAAATAAATAAATAAATATTTCACTGGGAGAGCTGGGGGGTGGTAGTGGAGTGGGTAAGACCTCCTCCTTTTGCACCCATTAGACCTCTTCCTTTTGAGCTTTTTAAGTGTTAGTAGTTATGCATTATATTATAGAAAGCAGAAAGGAAGTTCTCTGAGGAGCAGACCAAAATAGAACTAAGAGCTTCCATTTCAAACATTCATTAGTCTTACAAAGCTGTATCATTGCTACCCAACTACTTTTCTGCTTTTCTTTCAACTATCATTATTTTCATATTATAATTATGGTATCCCCTCTATAAAGTTCCTTCCAGAGTATTGTTGTGAAAATGCCCATCTACTTCTCTTTATGCAAGTTAAGAAAAACTTAGTAGATATTCAGGTTCTGACTTATCTGGCGAAGTGTTGGCATTTGAATATCTGCCTATGTTCAGCAGCAGCCACTTATCCTGACAACTACTTATCCAGCTAAGTAGTTAGCTGACTAAGTGGTAGGCGGGATGGGGGCATAACTGGGAGGAGCTATTTATCCAGCTAACTTACCCAGATTAATAGCCATATATTGAGATTTATCTGGATAAGTTAGACATGCTGCTGAGCAGATATAAAGTTAGCCGGATAATTTTTCTGGCTAACTCAAAAGTTATCTGGGTATGTTCAGTGGCATGGCCTAGCTGGCTAGGCTTTTAAATATGGACCTCCTAACATATAAAATTACTGGAGTACTTGTGGGCCTTCCATTTCTCTTCAGGACAAAACAAGTCAAAAAGGGGTGCTGTATTGTAAACCACAGATTAAGTGATTATCATTAATTAGCTCTCTGGTTCTGAGAGGTCTATGCCTATCTTTTTAAACCTGTCTGGAAGAAAAGAGAAACCATTCATTCTAAGTGGATAAGGAGGAATTAGAGAGGAGAAACTGAATGACCTGCCACTTGTTCAGTTGAAAAGGAACGGCTTTCACTGACAATCTCCAAGGAAACCCACATTTTCTTGAGTACATCCAGGATGTAAAAACACTGATCTATGCAACAAACAGCTGACAACTCCCTCTGGGCTTCTCGAAAAGGAGCTTGGGTCAGTTCTGTTTTTATAGTATTTAAGTCTCACAGCGAACATGTAGGGCTTTATTTACAAAAGATTTCCTTCTAGTTTGTGACTCTGGAACAAGACGTTTGGTAAATCAGGCCCGCAGTTTAATTTATATGTAACCCAGATATTTCTTGGGTTGCCAGTAAGCCATGGGTGAGTGCAGTGTCAATTATCTAGAGTAGGATGGTTAAATGGAGGAACCATTCAAATGCAGCCCCTCCTTCTGCAGGGTCTGGAATTGTCAGCCCACTTGTAACAGTATATAACTGCGCCCTTCTAAGGCTTCAGATGCAGTCCTTTGAGTTAGTACTATGTACAGGAAGCAGTGAAGAGTTTAGATGTTGGCGTTGTACAGGCCCATGAAACAATGAAGGTACAAACAATTCCCAACAATTGTAAAATCAAAACAATACAGGGGAATCAATCTATCAAGATAGCAAAGTTTTAATTTACATCCAACATAAATTTTTACAAAATACTTATCAGAAAATCTTAAACAGTGAAACAGTGAAAAGCAACTATATAAAACCCTAGACTAACTACCCTAAAGCAGCAAACCAATGAAAAGTTGAGCAAACAGTTAAACAATTTATTTTTCAATTTCCTGCGTTTTCAGGTTTAAGTTCTCTCCCAGTTATTACTGATCGCAAAGGAATCGAGTTATCGTGTCTATAAACTCGCTTTTAACTCCCAATGATATTATCTGCATTTTGAAACTCAATCAACTTACCCTTGACTTCATTTTGAGAGTGCAAAGCATTGTGAAAACTATGCTCACATAACACAAATGTTATTAATCAAGAAATCCCCCGAAGAAGCTAGCATTCAGCGAAACAGTGGCCTCTGTCGGGGTACACTTTGAAAAGCTGCACGTTACATTTGTGGGACATTATCAGATTTTGTATACATGGCATTTTCATTTAGGGAAATACTTCATTTCACATGTTTTAATTTGTGTATGGATGTGCTGTTGTGTTTGAATGTAAGATATAGTTTAACTGTTTGCTCAACTTTTCATTGGTTTGCTGCTTTAGGGTAGTTAGTCTAGGGTTTTATATAGTTGTTTTTCACTGTTTCAGATTTTCTGATAAGTATTTTCTAAAAATGTCTGTTGGATGTAAAATAAAAGCTTTCCTATCTTGATAGATTAATTCCTTTTTTTTGTTTTGATTTGGTTGTACAGGCCCAGCTAGTTTTAGCCAAGCAAGTCTGATTTGGTGAGCCTGGCCAAGGCTGGGAGGGTTTCTGCTGAGCCAGTACACAACCTGTCTGGTGGGAGTTATCCCTTTGGGTACATTTTTGGACTCAAAAGAGTATAGGGGCCTTGCTGGAACCTGTTCAGCTCTTGGGATCAGGAACAAGGAACCCTGGGTCTGGGTCTGGGCAGGTTAGGGAAGACCTTTCCCCCCCAATGCCTGCTGTGAGTCACCATGGAGTTATCTTTGGTTTTGTAAGTCTAATTCAAGATCCAGGTTGGAAGTTCTGACTGCCCTTCCTTCCTGCTGGGAGCATTGAGAATCCTGCTCCAAGGGATCCTTCCCATCAGGGATTCAAAGGAAAGGACAAAGATTGCATAAGAACAAAGAAGGTTTGCATCATCTCAAAGTGAGTAAAGGCAGAGCCTACCATTCAAAGGACACCCATCCGGTAATTCTTCAGACCCTGGGGAAAGAAAGAGGTTTATCTTTCTGTGTAGAGACAGAAATAAGAGTATTTGTGCAAGTTGGAAGGGGTGCTTCTGCCCATTCAAAGGACACCCTGCCCACCTGGGGAACCTATTTTCCCAAGCCCTAGATAGTAGGAACTCCCCGGGCTGGCCTGAGATATTCCCGCACAGATTTGGGAGAAGATTGTAACAAGCCATTTCATTGTGGATCAAAGAGTTGTGCCATTTCCCATTTATTGTTTTCAGCAAAGAATTATTTTTTTGGACACTAACACAGTGATTCTAGCATGGTTATTTGGCACTTAGTGCACAGCGAATACAGTATTAGCCCACTCTCAGGGACACATAAAGAGAATTAGCCACTCCACACTGGGAACTGAGAGGAATCCTCTCATCCCCAAGCCTATTTATTTATTTATACATTTTTATATACCGACATTAGATCAATGATGTCACATCGGTTTACAGATAACGAAAGGAAATAAGCGGGGGGGGGGGGGGTGTACTTATTTCTCACAGTGAAACATATCTCTAACAATGCAACATAATGAAACTTGAAGTTCTTGCGTATATCTGTCTAACGAGGCAACATGATAAAAAATATAGAAATATAAAATAAATAGAAATGATATGAAACTCTTCTAACACATCTTAATGGGACTAGAAAGTCTTAGAAAAGAAATGTGGTGAACGTGATCGGCAAGCGACTAGGGACTTGGGGGCGAGGGAAATGGGTAACAGGGGCAGGGCTAAAAAGGAGCAGTGGTTGGGGGGTTTGATCATTGGGGGAAGGCTAGCCGAAAAAGCCAGGTTTTTAGGTGTTTTTTGAAGAGCTGTGTTGAGGGTTCGGATCTTAGCTGTGCTGGAAGGTTGTTCCAGAGTGAGGGTCCGGCTATGGAAAGTGCGCGTTCCCTTGTTGTGGTTAGATGTGCTTCTGTTGGGGGGTGGGGATGTGGAGAAGACCAGTGTTAGAGGATCGGAGGGTTTTTGAATCATTGAACCTACATCCTACTCTCTACATCCTGAACCTACATCTGAACCTACATCCTACTCTCTACATCCTGGGAGGGAAGGAAAATAGTATAGCTAGTCAGAGTTCCTGCCCCAAAGAGTAAAATAAGTTTATGTGTCTATCCATACCGGACTTCTACATTAAGGAAGGGTTGCATATATATGAAAAATTAGCCTGTATGTACCAGAATCATTTGGGATGAAGCTACTTTCCCACAGTAGCTGAGCACAGTGGGCTTCTTTGTCCTAATTATTTTTGAATTTCGGTTCTGAAAGGCTGGGTTCTGTTACTCAGAAGATTTGCTGGGAGTTTGTACTGAGCTGTGCTTGCTATTATTCAGAGGTTATGAGGATTGCCTAAGGTTTTGAAATATCATCATGTATATATTTGGATATTTGTTTTATTGTGCATTTTTTAAAATAATTTTGATTAATGTTATATTGCAAAGGGCCTTTCATTTTCAGTTTCAACCAGTTTTCACCCATAAATTCCTGTTTTTTTCCAAAGGTGGCAATCAGATTAAACCGATTTTCTCCCTAATTGTAGGCTGATTTAAAGAGCAGCTCCAGAGCTGGAAGCCAGTGTGGGCCAAAGCGCATGCTATGTCTCATGTCCCACCCTCCACCAGTGAAAGTGCTCACCCTCCAGTGCCGCCCATGCCATGATTTAAATCCTGCCTCTTCACCCCCCAAGCAGTCAAAGTGCCTGCTGTCTGGTGCCGTGAATGCATTTGAAGCAGGTCCTGTCCACCAGAAGCACTTCCTGGCAGGCTCCCTGACCCTGCACAAAAGCAGAAGTGCAGTGCTTCGGAGCATGAGAGCCTCAGTAAGCCTGCTGCCGAGAGAAAGAGAAGAAGCCTGGAGCCACCCAAAAAGGATGAATGCTGTTACAGGGAATGGGGGGAAGAGAGGAACATCTTAGGAAGGGGATTAGGGTAGAGATAGGCATGCTGCTGAGTGGGTGGGTAAGAGAATCTGCTTAATATTGTTTTATTGTCTTGGTTTCTGTACATCAGAATAAACTCTGATATTCACCCGGAAAATGAATCATTTTTTAAATTGATTTGTCTCCTGTTTTTGTCATAATAAACCCTGATAAATTCCTGGGAAAAATAAAGAACAATCAAAACTGAAAATGAAGGCTCCTATGTATATACCCTTATTTTTATTCTCTTGTTTTAAAATGTCTCCTGCTTGGAGCACTCGCCTGGATGGCTGGGTAATAAATGTATTTAACTAAAAATAAAGAAATACATTTAATCACAGGAGTCAGCTAAGTGGTCTCCACATCCCTTCTGGCAAACCATCTGGAATTCTCTCACTCCAGGATAAGATTATTTCTTCCCTGGAAAAACCCTAAGAGTAACCCACTTGGGAAACTCTCATGCCTCAAGTTCATGGCCTTAGTACTTTTGAGGAAACAACAAAAGAATAGATGGCCAAGGGTCTTTTCCAAATCTTTAATTGGTAGAGATGTATGTTATTTGTTAAAATAGCCCAAATAACATATGTCTCCACCAATTAAAGATTTGGAAGACTCTTGGGCATCTATTCTTTTGTTTCCTCACGGCGTTGTTTGATTGCCTACCTTGCTGTTTTCTGGGCCCATCCCTTAGTACTTTTGAGACTGATTTTTCCCCTTTATAAGCTTTGAAATATCAAAAAAAAAGCTTACAGACTCCTAACCAACATCTGCAGGTACCCCCTGAACACAACAGCCACTGCTGCCTTTGTGTATCCATGCTTCAGTCTGTGCAGAGAGAGAGAGAGAGAGAAGAGAAAGACTGATTTCTCCCTGACCCCACTACATCACAAAACGTCTTCTAGAAAACTCTAGGGGCCTCCTCACTGTTCATAGCTGAATCCATTTTGGCAACCTCCCAAAGGAATATTCTTACAAATGGATCACGCCATCTTCTTACTTCACAGAAACATGTTCTATCTAGAGCAGGGGTGGGCAATTCCGGTCCTCGAGGGCTGCAAACCAGTCAGGTTTTCAGGATATCCTTAATGAATATGCATGAGAGAGACCTGCATACACACTGCCTCAGTTGTATGCAAATCTATTTCATGCATATTCATTAGGGGTATCCTGAAAACCCGACTGGTTTGCAGCCCTCGAGGACCAGACCTGCCCACCCCTGATCTAGAGGGAGATACTATTTAGTGGGGATCCCTACATAAGAGGAAAAAAAATCATTTTGGTGCTCAAATGCTCTATTTTTCACTCCCAAATCTTTACAGACAAATATATTTCTTGAATAGCTTAAGGTATCCCCTGCCTTTCTATTACAAGTCTTCCACTGGAGAGCTTTCCAAGGCTGGAGAACAACCATATAATCCTGTATGACTCACTTGATTGATTCCCAGCTGGCTCCCCTTTCTCTAGCAATGGTAGTGGACGGTTAGCCCAGCAGTTTAGACTCATATAGAACATAGCTGCAGAAAGAAATGAACTCTAGCACCGGGGTCAGAGGAAGTTGCGGCAGTGCATTATAAGGGATTAGAGAGGAATAACCAAGAAAACACTTTCCATTTCCAAGACTCGATGAGCCTCACTCAATGAAGGCAATATTACTTAGAACTGAACTATAAAACATGTCATTGGTAAGTCCTTCATGATTGGACCCTTAAAGATTGCATGGTGATGAGTTAGGTTACAAGGCAAAGCCAGGTAGCTGCAGAAAGTATGAAATCCTGCAGAGTATAGAGACAAAATAAAACAGAGTTATATATAATGCATTAAAAAATCAGACCGTTCCTGCTAACTTGATGTACAAGGCAGTTGCTCGGTATGAAAATAGAAAACAAGTGAGAAAGGGAATTTTATTTATTCATTTCAACTTATGTAGTCTGTCCTAGAAAGATAAACAACTAGCAAATTAAGGAATAATTAGTTAACTTAAATCTTTAGCTTACTTTTGGCGCATAAAATAAAATCCTCATTAAGCTTGCAAGTGGCACTTAATTACTGCTTTGCAGTAAATATTCAATAGCAGCATTCCGGGATCTGAAAGGCCCGTTTCCATTTCAAATTGATTTTGTGGCACAAGATTGAAAAATATGAGACCAGATTAGCTAGTGGTCTTGCAGGATTTTTTTTTTCTAAATTTAAATAAGCAAATTAGAACTGTAAAGTATGTTAAGGCTGGTGTGCATGAGGTTTCTTAGGGACCTGCTTTAATGATTTACTTGTGTCTTTAACTTCTGGGTTTCAGTTTCCTCCTCTAGACTCACTGTCTATCTTCCTTGTTTTCGGGAAAGTCAGAGATTATGACCTTTTGCTGCCCCGCTCCAGTTGGCCTGGCCATGAGATGATAACTGCCCGCTCTATTGCCTTTTCTCTGGCTTTTCCTACTTTTAGAATGTTCTAATCACATTTTCCTGGTCACTAAACTGAATGGCCATTTCAGTTCTGTTTTTATTTTGCAAAACTCCCCAGCTAAATAGAAGACTACTCATCAGTACTCGTGGGAGCACCAGCTTCAACTCATCTCCATAAATCTTACTCAATAATTCCTCCCTGCGCCTCGTGAGAGGCAATTTTATATTCCTTTCATTGTGCCATCCCCTTTTCGGAGGAAGATCCAACCCATCACTCACATTCACCCACTGAACTATCCCTGAACCATCCTCCAGGTGACTGGTGCCATATATAAAGGACCAGATCCCAAAAAGGAGCGAGTGGGCATTGCTGTGCCTTAAATCACCCAGGATCCTGGAAAGGGGTAAGTGGGGGCTGTGATAAGAGCTCCTTGATACATTTAAATGGGAAGGGCACAGGCCAGATTAGTTTTGTGGGCTGAAAGTGGAGGTCAGATGGGCCTGGGGTAGCCCAGTCTATAAGTTAATATTTTGTTGGGTGGGAGGGGGTTTCTAGAAGTGTGGGAGGCCCTTTTTTTTTATCAGTTCATTATTTTTGTTTGCTTTGGTGAGTTTTTTTTTTTTTTCCATTTAATGCTTTTTTTTCGGTTTGGCAAATGAAATGAACAAAAAAAAAAAAACCAACAAAAAAAACATTAAACGAACAGAAAATAAAAAATCCTGCATTAGAAACAAAAAATACAAACTGGAACATAAAGTCTGGGGCTGCACATCCTTAGCTGTTCCTGCGGCTGTTGGGAGGTTGGGGGGAGGAAGAGGCTCCTGCTGAACAGGTGGTTGGGTGGGAAAGGGGGGGGGGGGCTTCTGCTACTGCTTCTGGGCAGGGGATGAGGAGAGGACTGCTGAAGAAAGGATGGGTGGTGGAGAGAGGGGCATGATGGGCAAGGAGCGAGGGGAGAAATAGGAGGGGAGTCCAAGGAGCAGGTTGGGGGCAAAACAGGGAGATGTAGTGCAAGGAGTGGGAAGGGAAAAAAAAGAGGGATAGGGGACAAGCAGCAGAGGAAAGAGAAAGACGCAGGGCAAGGAATTCAATGGGGGAGACAGAAGGAGATGCAGGGGATTGGAGTAGAGTGGAAGAGAAAGGGGGGAATGCTGGGAAAGAGGGGGAAAGAAAGTATGGCCGCTGTGCTGGAGATGCCTCATCAAAGCAGAGTGTGCTCTGCCAGAGCAGCCACTGGGAAGTCAAGGAAATAAAAGATACAATTCTAAATATCAGCAGACCTGGTGAGTTCTGTGGCTGATCTGACGTGACAGTCTTACCTGTTGGGAAGATATAATCAATGTTCTGTCCCTGGCAAGCTTGGATGGGCACAGCTCCCCCCATCTGGGCCAGCCGTTTCTGGCTGACATTCCCTGCTAGCCACTGCCACAGCACCCTCTATTGTTAGCCGAGCCTGGTGCATGTAATGCAGCAGAGCTCCAGCAGAGGGACACACGCTTTCACCACCATAGTGTCCTCTGGCCCAGGGACGCTTATGTCCTTGTCTTTGCCAGCACAGAGATTCCATATATGATGGCCCAGAATACTGCAACCAAGGGGGGGGGGGGGGTGTCACAGGAAGATGGAAAGGTCGCAAGAGTTGCTGTTGGAGGAAAACAGCCAGAGACTCATTTGGTTTTCTCTATTGGAAGAGATAGAAACAGAGAGATGCATCTGAAGGATCGGCTACAAAGGGAAGTGCCCAGGAAGGGAGTGCCTAACCCGGTGTACCTACCTGCCAGGGATGTCTTGAGTGCTGCTGGCTGTACTGTCTACTGGATTTTTATTTTTCTTTATTGAAGGTACACTAAACCCTAGTGTACCCACTGCAGATTTTTGTTTTCTACCACCAAGCTTACAGGTAAAGAATTTTATTTTTGAACAACAGCTACAGAGTGATAATTTTGTCATTATATCTGTACTGTTTGCATAGGATTTCCAGGAATAAGAAACCTTTAGGGCTTTGAGAGACTGACTCTTTTCCCCTCTATGTGAGAAGAACCCAGCAGCATAGGTGTGGCCCCTGCCCTGACCCCTGACCTTACATATGAACCCATGCATACCACGAGACGTTGGGGCAGGAGCTACATACAGAAGATACATTATATACATGCATGTCACTTAGTTCTACAGGTAAGAACACATAGTCCACTCCTTTCCTTCCACTTAAAAAAGGTATGGCTCAACTTCACTTTTAATCTAAGTGGATGGAAATCCTTGCTTCTGAGACACAAGGGTCAAGGGCTTCTCTAATATTTGGTGAATTTTGTGATGCTAGTTTCCCAACATTTCAGGGCTTGTCTTTCATACTGGGTAGGACAAGATTTCAGGGCTTGTCTTTCACCTCATGGGTAGGACAAGATTCCATCTGTGTCCTACCCATGAGGTGAAATCAATAAAAGGCCGGTAATCAGCCAGCTGTGGGCAGACAAAGTTAACCGGACAACTTTGGGCCGGTTAAATTTTCCTAGGTATTCAGCCCAAACAAGCTGAGGCTGAATATTTGGTCTAAAGTTAACTGGACATACTCTATAGAGTGCATCTTATTACATCGGGCCCATGGTTTGGCAGAACAGTCCTTAGCAGATCATTTGGATAGACTTCAGGAAACCTCTCCCTTTGCTGGTCCTGTTGCTCAATGCACTATATCCAGATGGAGAGTCATGTATGAAGGACTGTAATACAAAGTCCCTCTGAACTTCTCTTGACTCTTCTGCTATCCTTTGCCTTCTGAAAAAGGGAGATCCTAAGGGCATAGCTCCCTGAACTGCACTAAACTCTCAGTCTGTGCTAACTCACTACAATAACTCTCATTCTATCTCTTTCAAAGATCCCAGTACATGACATGTTGGACTGGCTCACTCCTAATCTTATGATAGGGTGAAGTTGGATCAATTTATTCCCTGTCCTAGGGTAATTATTTACTTTTCTTTAGGGCAAAGGGGGTTCTACATTAAATGTGTATCAGTTGTTTCAGTTTAAAACATTTGCTTCATGTCAAGAGATATTATGGATGAAAAAATAAAAATTCTTAGATGTGTCAAGGAAAGTCATGACACATTTAAGAAATCACATTAGTCTAGTTAAAAAGAAAAAACCCGCAAGTTCTGCTACATAAAAAAAAATGGCATGCCACACATTATATCTATACTGAAAGCAAAAGAGGGCTTCAGAGATGGGAAAATTCTTTATCCTGCATAATATTTCTAACTCATAATCCCCTTTTCACTGGAGAATTGTTACTGAAACGCCCTGTAGCTCCACATATTTGATCTAGAGAAATTGATACATGTAACACATAAGCTTTCACACAAATGAAAAGTATTATACTGAAAGAAATTATACATAGTTTGCTTGGGTATTCTTGAAAGCAGAATGCAAACTTGTTTGAACATTTTATTGCTAAGAACAAAGAAATTGACTGTGATTATATGGATACCAATCTTTGCAATAAAGAGATTCATGAAGATGAGCATTGCATTTCAAGGAGACGGTTGGGATTTCAGATAAAGAGAGTTGCTTACAGGAAGCCTTGCTTTTGAAACCACCTGGGAAATAATTCTGGGATAGTCAGAGACTACTTCACTAGAATTATCTTGTCTAAAAGTGTAAAGAAGACAAATGGAACTATATTAAACTAACAGGGACGCAAGACATTCTTGGTCCCCATCAAGATGGAGATATGACGCAATGCAAAGCTAAACCACTTCAGGAGAACCTTCTGAAGCAAAGAGCACTTAGATTAAAGGCAGCTCTAACTAAGGACTCCAGAATAGCTATGCCTCTATATAATCTGTGTCAGATAAGTACTCCAACTCAAAAGAGTATACAAAGACTGTTCTTATTGTTAATTACTAAAACATCAGTTTACCCATGCTCAAAGAGTGAGAAATATGCCTATTTGAGAAATCTCTAGGGATGAATAGGCAAAGTTACTTGGTTCTTTTTTTTTTTTTTAGCTTTTGATCTGTTGTTGGTTGAATTTTGTTTAGGTATTTTTTTTTTTAAGTTTTTTTTTTTTTCTAGTTTCAGCAAATAGCACACGCAGATTGCAAGTGGGATGTGCCATTTGCTGAAATGAATAACCCAGACATTTTCAGGGTTTTTTTTAATTTTTGAGGCACAAAAACAAAAATGGGCTTTTTGGTTTGGATTATCCATTTGTTTTAAATGAATGTACATTTCTGGAAATCTCATCCCCACATAACTATCCCTGCAACACAAGTACTGTCCGAATCCGAGCCTCCTCTATGCAAAACTAGGGGTGTGCATTCATTTTCGACGTATTGGCAATCCGCAACGTATATGTCCCTATTCGTTGTATTCGAGAGGTCGCGAAAGGTATCGTGACTCCCCACGAATATAACATATCATCCATTCCATACATTTGGCATCTCGCGCTTTTGTTAGCCGCCATTTGCAATCAGAGAATGCCATTTGGGTGTATCCATAGCCAAAAAACAGCCCTTTCCTGTGAGTCATCAGTGACCTCACAGCCCTGTCAGAGTGGGTCGGACAGATTGGTAAGGAGACCAGAATGAAATGTATCAGCGATAAGAAGTTTTGCAATGCAGCCAATCATGCACACACTCAGTGGTCGGTGACACTTTTCCTGATGATCCAGCACTATATATACTTAAGCACGCGGCGTGCCACGCACTTTCTTTGCAGGGGTGATCTGGGGAGGCTGGGAGATGATCTGTCTCTGCAGAACGTGGATGCACTCAGAGCTAGTCTGAGTTCTCAAATCTGTATTCAATTGTTAGCTAGGCTAGTTACTAGAGAGAAAAATATATTTGTTCTTTATCTGGCTGCAGTGCCAGCTCACCCTGTTTTTTTTTAAGCACTTTTTTCAGTTGATCTGAGACGGTCTCTCTGTGCCAGAGAGAGAAGCTGCTAGCAGTGGCATTTTGTTTAATTCACCCTCTGGGCTAGGTTGCAAGCACCATTTGGGTGTTGTGGGTGGGAGAGATATATTCAATTTTTAGCTAGTTTGCTAGAATTTCCATTGAAAAATATATTTCATTGATTTTCCTGCTGTGCCAACAATTCCAGCTTTTTTAACTGCATTTGTTTAATTGAACTCACTCAGTCTCTCTATGCACTGGGCATCAGTGCCAGTGGGCACTGGGTAGTTTAGCAGATTTAAGTATATTATTGGGACAGTCTGTGCAGTGAAATCCCCAGTGTGCCTCTTTTGTAGTTACAAGCTCTGTGTGTGCACACACATTACATTAGTGCATATCAAGGCACTGTGCCAGTGGGCACTGGGTAGTTTAGCAGACTCAAGTATATTATTGGGACAGTCTATGCAGCCAAATCCCCAGTGGGTCTCTTTTGTAGTTACAAGCTGCGTGTGTGCACACACATTACATCTGTACATATCAAGGCACTGTGCCAGTGGGCAGCCAGTGGGCACTAGGCAGTGACATTAAATCCATAATGTCAGGGAAAGCTAGATGTGGTTGAGTGATTGGGACTGGCAGAGGTGTCACTTTAAAAGGCACTTGTGCCAGTCCCCCATTAAAGTTAAAAAGGGACCTGTTGCAATCTAAATTCTTTGGAGGGGCAGGCAGTTCCATCCAGAAAAAAATGAAATCTAAACATGATGCATCGCCACCATCTGTTTCTGACCCTGTAGTTTTGGAGGTGAGGGAAGGGGAGGCTGAGTCATGCCAGAGAAAATGTCGGACAGCAGTCTCGACTTAGCATTGACAATGTAGCGCAGGCACTGTTTGCTTCTGATTCAGATGAAGAATCATCTTGTGTGGGATTCTCATCAGAAATGGAAGAAGTAATAGCTGACAAAGTTTTAGGAGGATCAGTTAATCCTGTCTTAGCCTCCACTTCAGTGCAGCAGGGGAGAGATGAAATTGATGATGGTGAGGAGGAGGGAGAGCAGTCAGCGCAGGCACAGAGGGTGACTGAGGCCCCAGGCATTGCTTCTCAGGGTGTACCCACTACTTCAGCTCTAGTGCCAGCATCCACCCCCAAGGCTATACAGAAGGGAGGATCATGAAAGACATCTGCGATCTGGAGCCACTTTAAAGTGACGGAGGACCTGCATTTTGCTCGGTGTAATTACTGTGACAGAGCTATTAGCAGAGGCAAGCAAATGGGACATCTAATTTTTGGCATGACACATCAAATGAAGAGGCAACACCCAACAACAGTACTGCCATCTGGGGATGGTGGCAGTACCAGTCAGGGAACCCCTTCCAAGCAGCATAAAGTGGTTGAAAAGGAGCAGAGTCAGCCCACGCCCTCATCCCCTTCTAGCAGTCAGGTGGCAGGCCAGCAACCCCCTGACATGTGGCAGAAGTGACAACCCACCATGGAAGAAATGGGATGGAGTGCGGTAATGATATCCTGGGGTAGGAGGCAGGCAGCCTCAAAAGATGTAACCAGAAGCATTGGGGAAATGATTGCCCTTGATGGCCAGCCCTTGCAGTTAGTGGAGAATATGGGTTTCAAGCATTTTCTGAAGGTCGTAGTTCCAAATTACAAAGTCTCCTCCAGAACCACATTTAGCAGAAAGGTCCTCCCCAGCCTGTACAAGCAGTGTCGCAGTCGCATCCAAGTGCTGCTAGCTAAGGCAGAGGGGAGTGTGCATTTCACCTGTGATATCTGGACCGCCATGAATGCTGCACACTGTCTGCCTGACAGCACACTGGTGGGACCTGGCTGAGGCAGGGGCAGGCAGCAGCTCTATTTCTGAACAAGTATGAGAATGGAGGTGGGCTTTACTGCACACCCACCTGTGGACCAGGCCCATACCGCAGCCAATATTCTAGCATGCATCAGACAGATGCTGGAGGGCAGGCAACTACACCAGCGAGACAGGAATCCTCAGATAGGGTTCTTTGTCACAGATAATGGTGCAAACATGGTTAAGGCAATAAACGACGGGCGCTTTAAGAAAATCTGATGTTTTGCACACACTCTGCACCTGGTAGTGAAGTCAGCTCTGGGGTTGGAGTCCAATGACCAAGAGAATGAATACCTGCATAGCTTAATTCAGAAGTGCAGGAACATAGCAGCGCACTTCAACAGAAGTGTGAAGGTGGGGCAGGTTCTCCGACAAAAGCAGACTGATTTGGACATGCCTCACAAGCGTCATTCAAGACGTTGCCACCCGGTGGAATTCCACCTTTATGATGCTTGAGAGGTTAGTGGAGCTGCAGACACCCCTTCATGAACTTTCTGGTACAATGGACATAGGTGTGCAGAATCCCCTAGGACATCATGATTGGTTAGTCATGAGTCAGCTAGTAAAAATCCTGCAGCCCTTCAAGGATGTCATGGAGGAGCTGAGTTCCAGAAGTGCCACCTTGGCTGACATCATCCCTATAGTTAATTTCCTGGATGAAAATTTGGAGGCCTTTAAATAGCAAGAGGGAATGACAGTTGAGGTGTTGCATTGTCTGGACATTTTGCAGCAGCAGGTGGAAGAGAGATTAAGGCCTTTAACAGACAGAACACATACATGCTCGCCACAGTCTGTGATTCCCGTATGAAAGGGAAACTCGCCCTACAGTACGATTGTCTCTTATTGATGAAGGACATGCAGTTAGCAAAAGTCTGTGAACAGGAGTGCCATAGGCAGAGAAAGATTAGGCGTGAAGCAGAGGTGGAATCAGCGGGCACTTCAGAGAGTTGTGGTAGCCCAAGCAGGAGCAGTACTCTGTTAGTGACAGCTAGTACCTCCTCCTCCTCCTCCACTTCAGAACGCCAAAGGCATGTTGCCTATAAAGATTCATCTGCTGTACAATGGGCTAGAGAGAAAGCAGCTGGCATGAGTGATTCTCAGCCCACCCAAGCAAAGGAGACAACAGCACAGCTGTCAGTGACACAGTATCTCTCAGAGCCGACAGAGAATATGCAGTCAGATCTGCTGGCATATTGGACACATAAGTCCACTGTCTGGCCACACCTAGCCAAAGTGGCACAGCGATATCTGTCATGTCCACCAACCAGTGTGCCCAGTGAACATGTCTTTTCAATGACAGGGGATATCATGAGCCCTCACCACTCAAGGCTAGCACCAGAGTTGATGGAAATGCTAGTGTTTTTGAAAGTAAACCTGCCTTTGCTTGGGTTTCCAAATTTTCCCTGTGAATGGAAAGATGAATAAAAGCAATTGAAAGCCTTGCAGCAGCTCCAACTGCCTCCTATGCTCCAGATAATGTAAGAACTGCAGCACATGTACCTGGAGGCACATGTGCCTGTCCGTCCACTGTCCAGGTCATATGTCCCTAAAAGGGCCTGACCTCAAACGCTGTGCCTGTCCATCCACTGTCCAGGCCTTACGTCCCTACAAGGGCCTGACCTCAAACGCTGTGCCTGTCCATCCACTGTCCAGGCCTTACGTCCCTACAAGGGCCTGACATGAAACGCTGTGCCTGTCCATCCACTGTCCAGGCTGTACATCCCTACAAGGGCCTGACCTCTAACGCTGTGCCTGTCCATCCACTGTCCAGGCCATATGTCCCTACAAGGGCCTGACCTCAAACGCTGTGCCTGTCTGTCCACTGTCCAGGCTGTATGTCCCTACAAGGGCCTGACATCTAATGCTGTGCCTGTCTGTCCACTGTCCAGGCCGTACGTCCCTACAAGGGCCTGACCTCAAACACTGTGTCTGTCCATCCACATTTGGAATGTAAAAACATAAAAAGATGACTTAAGATGTTTGGAGCTTGCATATTTCATATGCTCAATATTTTTCATGACCTTGCCAACAGTAATGTTTCTAGTACTATCAAAATTGGTGGTAGTTGCACTCTAGCTCATCCTCTGTGTTCCCATTGTTTACAGAGGCACTGTGAAAGCCACAAAGTCAACATAGGTTAATATTGTAGATTTGGACTTGAATAGCAGTTTTCTTATTTCTGAGAGCTCTTCATGTTCCTTTGTCATCAGCTGAAGTGCACAAGTACAGTTAATAGCTTCTGGGTATTCAAAAATAATCTCCAGCTCAGTTCTTGCTTCACAAATGGCAGTCTCTATTGCTCTAAAAACATCCTCTGTAGAATTATCTTTCAGAAATGAAAAATATGCCATTTTCTTCTGGCAGTGAACCAGTTCAGGAAGAAATGACAGGTCAAACCACAATATATCTGCACAAAGGAACTCCATAAGGCCTGGAGGGACATAAAGCCTGTCTCTCCAGGCCTTATGTCCCTAGGTAGGCTTAACCTCTGTCCTCAATTGCTGTGCCTGCTCGTCCAGGCCTTATGTCCCTAGGTGGGTTTGACCTCTGTCATTGATTGCTGTGCCTGTCTGTCCAGGCCTAATGTCCCAACAAGGGCTTGTCCTCTGTCCTCGATTGCTGTGCCTGTCTGTTCAGGCCTAATGTCCCTACAAGGGTTTGACCTCTGTCCTCAAATGCTGTGCCTGTCCATCCAGGATAATGTCCCTATGTGGGCTTGATCTCTGTCCTCAAATGCTGTGCCTGTCCATCCACACCTTATGTCCCTAGGTGGGCTTGACCTCTGTCCTCGATTGCTGTGCCTGTCTGTCCAGGCCTAATGTCCCTACATGGGCTTGACCTCTGTCCTCAATTGCTGTGCCTGTCTGTGCAGGCCTTATGTCCCTACATGGACTTGACCTCTGTCCTTGATTGCTGTGCCTGTCCGTCCAGGCCTTATGTCCCTACAAGGGTTTGAACTCTGTCCTCAATTGCTGTGCCTGTCCGTCCAGGCCTTATGTCCCTACATGGACTTGACCTCTGTCGTTGATTGCTGTGCCTTTTCTTCCAGGCCTTATGTCCCTACAAGGGTTTGACCTCTGTCCTCAATTGCTGTACCTGTTCATCCAAGCCTTATGTCCTTACAAGTGTTTGACCTCTGTCCTCGATTGCTGTGCCTGTCCATCCAGGCCTTATGTCCCTATATGGGCTTGACCTTTGTCCTCGATTGCTGTGTCTGTTCATCCAGGCCTTATGTCTCTACAAGGGTTTTGACCCCTGTCCTCGATTGCTGTGCCTGTCCGTCCAGGCCTTATGTCCCTATATGGGCTTGACCTCTGTCCTTGATTGCTATACCTGTCTGTCCAGGTCTAATGTCCCTACCAGGGTTTGACCTCGATTGCTGTGCCTGTCTGTCTAGGCCTTATGTTCCTACAAGTGTTTGACTTCGATTGCTCTGCCTGTCCGTCCAGGCCTTATGTCCCTAGGTGGGCTTGACCTCTGTCCTGTATTGCTGTGCCTGTTCGTCCAGGCCTTATATCCCTAGGTGGGCTTGACCTCTGTCCTTGACTGCTTTGCCTGTCTGTCCAAGCCTTATGTTCCTACAAGTGTTTACCTCAATTGCTGTGCCTGTCCGTCCAGGCCTGTCCCTTCAAGGGCTTGACCTCTGTCCTCGATTGCTGTACCTGTCCATCCAGACCTTATGTCCCTATGTGGGCTTGACCTCTGTCCTCGAATGCTGTGCCTGTTCGTCCAGGCCTTATGTCCAGTCCTAACGACTGAACCCTTGTTGCAAAAGGAAACCTCAGTCTCTGGCAATTCAAACTAGTAATCCTTCACAGCATGGATCCTTAAATAAAACAAACACTTTTCTTTACTTTCAGGGCAGAGAAGAGAACTTCCTCCGTCTTGCTTATGAAGTCATGATTTGTTTGCAAATGCTTAAATCCTAACAATTTGTACCATTATACACTCTAGGGGCCAACCCATTCCAGGGAGCCCTTTCCTGCTCAAAGGAAAGGGAACTCTCCCCGGATGTAGCAGCATATCTCTTAGCACCTGTTGACCCATGTTCAGAATGAGAAAAGAGCTCCAAGGTACTTAGATTGTGACAAACACAGTGAGACCATGCTCACAGTGAGACCCTGCTCCACGTCGCCATGCTTTGAAGGCTCGTGCTCCACTCTGGGAGCCACCCATTCCAAGGAAACCCTTTCCTGCTCACAGGAAAGGGAACTCTCCCCGGTGTTGCAGCCTATCTCTTAGTACCCATGTTGAACCACTGTTCACATGGCACCCTGCTCCACATCACCACACTTTGAAGGCTCATGCTCCACTTTAGGGGCCAACCCATTCTGGGGAGTCCTTTCCTGCTCAAAGGAAAGGGAACTCTCCCCGGGTGTAGCCAGCCTGTATCTACCCTCTGACCCATGTTGAACCACTGTTTACATGGATACCTCCTCCACTTCGGCCTTGAAAATTCTCGTTTGTATATCTGCTAACTCCACCAGATTTTAAAAGACTAGCGAGAGCTCACTAGACGCCAACGGAAACACCCCACTCTAGGGGCGAACCCATTCTAGGGAGCCCTTTCCTGCACAAAGGAAAGGGAACTCTCCCCGGGTGTAGCCAGCCTGTATCTACTCTCTGCCTCTCTGCCTTGCTGCCATACACCAGATGACTCACTCAACTCCTTGTGGTGTTCTTGCCACTATCATGGTTACTCAGTGTGTTGGTGCTAGTCTTTCTGCTTGCTATGTTCTCCCTTCATTGTGCTGTAGGATGTTGATGCCACTTGTCTTGCCGCTTTGCCTGTCGTGCTGCCTTAGAGGGTTCATGCATCTGTTATCGGTGCTCTCTTTTGAAGCTGTGGTGTGTTTTTGACACTCTCGCTGCTGCTTTGCACCTCCATTAAAGCACTCTTCTTGCCACTCCTGGTACCCCTTTGCCCCTTTAAAGTACCTTAGGCTATTCATGCCACTTTGGTGCCACTTTGCCACATTCTAAGTACCTTGGAGCTCTTTTCTTGTTCTGATGATTTCTCCCCAGATGTTTCATCAAAATTGATAATAAATCCCCAGTTCTGCAGCCAAAAATAGGCTGCAAATACTTCCCCCATTGACTTTAATGGGAACCGGAAAATGAATGCAGCATATCAACGGATCGGGGGGGCCATTGAATGAATGCAACGTATTTGGCCCCCGACGAATATGAATACTGAATCGGACAAATCCATACCCTCTGCAAATCCCTATGCAAAACTACCTCCTAGAACTTTACACCATATTTCCCTATACTGGGAGAACCCTTGTGGAAAAGAAGCGACATGACTGAACTTGAATTGATTAGGGGAAGAATAGTCATGCATTAGAACTTATCTAAAATGTGTTGGCTGTGCTATTTTATTTTATTGCACTGATTAGTTTATTTTTAAATTTCTGTTATTTTGAAGCATGTGTATTCTTCTCTCTTTCATACTGTTTCTGGTTATAAAAAAAATTAACATAAACCTTCTGTTTGTCATTTCTTCATCTTCCAACATCCCAGACACAGAGTTCTTTAACAGTAACCTCAGCTTATTCTACACAGGAGTCATTCTTATCCTGTAACATGCATTCTCTCATGTATGGGCCCTGTGCCCTCAAAGATGTGTGAATACATATTTTGAGTTGTAGGCCCTCCCTCTGGAACTCTCTTCCAGAGAAGAATGAATCTTCTTTGTTCTGATTTAGGAAGCAGCTAAAAGCCTACTTGTTTAACCAGGCATTTAATGACTAATAGGGGGTCATTTTCAAAAGGAATTACATGCCTAAAACTATTTTTATATGTGTAAATTGCTACAATGTATGGCATTGAATTGTCAATAGGTTTTACATACATAAATGCACTTTAAGCATGTAAATGGACTTTTGAAAATTGCTACGATAGTATGTTACATTTGCACATGTAACTCCTTTGAAAATTACCGGTCAGATACATTTTGCTTAACTAACAGAATATAATGATCCATTTTACATGAACAAATTGACTGTGGAGGCTTCAAACAAATTATCTTTGGAAGGCAGAGCAGTTTTTAGACTTGTATATCCTTTTCTATCTTGGCTTTACCACACTGGCCTAGGTCATGAGGTCTTGCTGAGTAATATTGAAGTCTATATTCAGTCACTGTCTGGATAGGAAAGTTTGCCAACTAAATTTATCCAGCTAACTTTGAAGGTATATTCAATAGTGCAGCTGCACTATTATATATAGCCAGCTAACTTAAACTTATCCAGCTAACTATATTCAATAATGCAGCTGCACCATTATATATAGCCAGCTAACAAAATTAGGCCTGGATTTTCTAACGGTGCACAGGTCTGTGAATTGTGTGGTGGCGGGGGGGGGGGGGGCTTACAAAAGCCGGCAGCGATTGCACCACTGCGGTGTTATTGCCGCCGGCTTTCACATCCAATAGCGCCACCGTGAAAGGTGGTGCTATTGGGCGCGCTACTGGCGGCGATATGGGGTCTTACCTTTTCGCTGCCATCAAAGTTTCCGCAGCGTCCACCCCGACTCCTCCTCTTCCGGTGCCGACGCCGCCCCAACCCCACCCCTATCTAACTATCGCATGCGAAAAGGGACTTTTCCCGTGCGAATTGTCCCTTTTCGCATGCAATAGGGATAGAAAATGACCCCCTTACCAGCTAACTTTGAAGGTATATTCAATAGTGCAGCTGTACCATTATATATAGTCAGCTAACTTTAGGTCAGCTTTTTGGCCCGATCAGACTTGGCTGGCTAACTGGGTGATTCATCAAGTTCTAATGCACGATATACACAATTTTATGTAAATATTTTATCATGGTCAACCGAAAAGGTGGCCAGCTACAAGAAAATGTCTATACCTATTTGAAATGCATTAGATGTATGAAGAGAGCTCTGGACCCTAGCATGGGTCCTGAGGCTCCTGCCGCACATTTAATGTGGTAGAAAATTTTTTTAAATGTTGTGGCAAAATGAGAAGGTTGAGTGAGGGTCAGTGCTGACCCCTGTTTCAACCTGGGGGCCACTGGTCGAGGCAGCCTCAACTCTCCCAAAATGTGAAAAAATTAAAAACAACAACAGCGTGGAGACAGCCCCAGTCCCCCTTCCCAAAGCTAACAATAAAATGTGGCCCCAGCATCCAATACAAATATCCCCACCCCATGGCTGCCCAGAAATACCAATATTCAACCCTCTCCCCAGCCCTCAGCACTCCAAACTGCCTCAAACAAACCTCCACCTTCCCCCCCTCCAAAATAAAAACCCAATACAGGACCTCCATCCACAACCCCCCTGCACCATCCCCCACCTCCAGCTTCCCTTCAGAACCCCCATACTTTAAATTGGATCCTGTGTTGGGGCCAGGTGCACCCTCACATTTTCCAAAATGGCTCTGACCTGACCTGTCCCAGCCATGCGACTGGGGTAAGGTCCGGGGACTGGACCCAGACCATACTGCCACAATGGGTTTTCAGAGTAGGGGCCCTACTGTTACAGCGACACCCAACCCGCATTAATGGGACCCCTGCTGTGAGAAAACATCACAGCTTAGGGCATCCAGGGGTATGTTACCCGGCTAATTTTGAATAGCAAAGTTAGCTGGGTTGCTTAGACAATTAACTCTACTCCTCCCAGTTATGCCCATGTGACTTCTCTAGCTTAGCCGGCTGAATTCTAGCCGGCTTAGAGTTTAGCCAGATAATGCCCAAATCTTCTTTTAGCTGCATACCTTCTGAGTTATTCAGCTAAATGCTTTTGAATATGCACCTCATTATGTTTAGTTGTGCTTTTTGCAATATGTCAATGTGTTTTAAACTTTGATATAGATTTTATACATGCATTTTGTTAACCACCAAGAGCTGATGATCGAGTGGACTGCAAATTTTTTCAATAAATAAATAAATGCAATGGTTAACTGTCATACCTCACTCCAACATTAATAGCCACGATCCATATGAACATAGGCTTATTAGATTGTATGGAATGCATGTGTGTGTGATGTGGTATGTGTCTTCCCTCATACAACTTGAAACCGCTGGATGTAAGCTTACCAAACATTAGAGTGGAGATCAGTTATCGGGAAGACAATAGCGCCTGGAGTTTGCAGAGTTTGTGAATAGTTTGAGGGGGAGCAGAGGAGGGGTTGAAGTTGGCAACTTTGCCAGAAGACATGCTTAGGGGTTAAAGTGAGGCTAACTAGAATGTTGTACCTTCATCAGCACCATCTCAAACCCCTCTGTCAGGATTTAAATTTGCAAAGTTGGGGTCCAGGACTAGTCTTTTCCCCTCCCCCACCCACTCCCCATTTCACTGTAATGTAGTCCAAATTTTCTCTCCAGCGTCTCTCTCCCTCCCCCTCCCCCCCCAAACCTAACTCTCCCACTCTACCGATGTTGTTTGGTGTATCCCCAAGGCCTGGGATGCTGTCACAACTCAAACTTGAAAAAGATATGACACAATATGTGGCCTTCTACTATATTTCTTGAAGAGGAAAATGAGGATGTTGCATTCAAAGTTTTCAAGTTTACAGAAGGGAGAGCTGATATTAGTGAACTAATATGCCCAAGGGTTAGGTAACACAAATTCAGACCTCTCTAAAATGCTGAAGATGAGAATTGGATTGACTGAATATACAAAAATGTTCTAGTTTCTCACAGTGTTACTGGCTTTGAAATTATGGCTATTGTTTTGAATTCTGAGGAAGCAGAAATTAACAATATTGGGGATGAGGAAGAGTAACCATATCTGCAGATGATAATAGACTATAGTGCCCATGTGCCTACTGCTACTGATATGCTTCCTGGAGCAGAAATCTTATATTACCCAGCAGGAAATAATGCAGATATGCAGACTGCAGAAAAAGCTTATACAGAGAAGCTAAATTGTATGAAGCAGATGACACTGATCACGTTATTCCAGAATTGATTGTGTGTAGCATTCAATTGCAACACCAATCACATCAGTCACCAGTGAGCAGCCTGACACTCCAGGTAACAGCTTTGAAGCTCTGTCTGTCACATCCCCTGATGCAACGGCTTCTCTTATCCCCAGATTATGCTTAAAGCAAGCGGCTACTATTACTATTGATGGTATTATGTGCCAGTTGATCCCTTATTTATCATTTTAGATTTAATGAACCTTGTACAGTCATTGTCCGCCTCTTTCTTTCTTTTTTAGAATAAGGGGAAACTCCAATTATCCAGAAAAATCTATAATCCAGAATGGCCTTAGTCCCAAACATTTCAGATAAATTGTAACTATAGTACTCTGACCGAGCTTTACCAGTCACTAATATTTTTCCCATGTATAGTTTTCTAGTTATGGGTAGTGGGAGGAAGCTGGATGTTTTGAGAATCCTCCCCATGCCAAAACCCCACCTGTTTGGAGGAAAGACATCTGAAGGGTTAATAATCCCTTCTGGCAGGCTCATTGTTTAGTGGGTTGGAAGGAAGAGTGAGAGAGACAGAGGAAAGCTTGAGATTCATGTAGGATCTCAACAGAGGAGAAGGATATTTTGGTGGGCTGCTGCTCATCATACTTACTTTTGATTCCAGTGCTTAGACTATTTTTGAGATTTTTCCAGCTGACCAGTCTAAAGGGAAGGGCGTACCTTCAGTATCCCAAAGGACTGGGTCCAGAGATCTTTTGTTCTTATGTTCTTAACTAAAATGTTAAAGAAGATGGAAGGGCTCCCCTATAAGAAAATACTAAAGAGGTTAGGGCTGATCAGGCTGGAGAAGAGATGGCTGTGCGGGAAAATGATAGAGATCTACAAACCCATGAGAGGTGTAGAATGGGTAAATGTGAATTGGTTATTTAATAGAAGAACTAGGAGGACCTCCATGAAGTTAGCAAGAAGCACATTTAAAACTAATCAGAGAAAATTCTTTTTCACTCAATGCACAATTAAGCAATTAAATTTGTTGCCAGAGGATGTGGTTAGGGCAGATAATGTAGCTGGGTTTAAACAAGGTTTGGATAAGTTCTGGCTAAACAAATAAGCGTGGGAGTAGCTTGCTTATTGCAGTGGTTACTACCCCTAACCAATTAGGCTTGATACTTCACTTTGATGCAGCTCCAGCACTGCTCTCTACATCAATGGCGGGGGTGGAAGGAAATTAGAACCAAAAAGTTACCAATAAGGGCCCTGACCTCAGCAGTCAGGGTAACAGATAAGTATGAGAAAAATAAGTGTGAAAACTTGCTGGGCAGACTGGATGGGCCATTTGGTCTTCTTCTACCATCATTTCTATGTTTCTATGTTACTATGTTGGAGGAGAAATCTATTAGTTGCTATTAATCAAGTTGACTTAGGGAATAGCCACTGCTATTACTGGCATCAGTAGCATGGGAAAGGTTTGGATAAATTCCTAGAGGAGAAGTCCATAAACAGCTATTAATCAATAAGGAAAAGTAGCTTGGCATCTATTTAATGTTTGGTTACTTGCCTGGTACTTGTAACCTGGATTGGCCACTGTTGGAAACAGGAAGCTGGGCTTGATGGCCCCTTAGTCCGACCCAGTATGGCAACTTCTTATGTTCTTATACATGTACTGCAACAAGAAGCCTGCTGCAACTGTCCTGCAATGATATTGCATTCTGATCGAGGCTGTTAGCACCACCTGGCTCCATTTCATTGGCCCTGTTGTTAGGATTTGTAGGTATGTGGGCCCTGGGCCAAGGAGAGAGATGGTACTGCCCACGGGGATGAACCCTGTGAGCCTCACCGTCGGGAGGCGAGGTCTCAGTAGACGTCAGAGACAGCTGTGGAATAGTCTTTATTAGAGAGATAGAGAAGCACTGCCCGCAAAGTGGGGAGTGCAGGTGAAAGTCAGAGAGTCTGTGTAGTGGGGTATACCCAGGAGGAATACCTCTGTAGTAAAGATATGGCAATGGTCCGCAGAGCGGGGTACACCGCTGAGGCTCCACTGTACAGATGATACGGTAATGGTCTGCAGCGCGGGATACATCGATGGGTTTCCTCACTTAGAGATGGTACATAGTGGCCTGCAGCGCAGGGTACACCAGTGAGGGTTTCCCACTAGAGATGGTACGGTTGAGGTCCACAGCGCGGGGTAGGCCGATGAGGTTTCCTTACTTAGAGATGGTACGGTAGTGGCCTGCAGCGCGGGGTACACGGGTCAGGATTCCACACAAGAGATGGTATGGTGGAGCAGTGGTTCTCAACCTTTTTTTCTGTCAGGACACACCTGACAAATGGTTCTCACATGCATGACACACAGAACACATGACTGTATGGGGCTAAATATAAACATATACTCTGTATCTACAGGAACTGCCCTGACCCCCCCAACAATGGGTGCAGAACAGAACTAGAACATTCCCCTTTCAATTTACCATGCAAAAAAGTTATATCTGGTGTCATCTCAGTAACAGCAACATAAACACTCTCTCCTACCAGGTGCAATAGCCCTCCTTATGAAAAAACA
This sequence comes from Rhinatrema bivittatum, assembly GCF_901001135.1. NCBI lineage: Eukaryota > Metazoa > Chordata > Amphibia > Gymnophiona > Rhinatrematidae > Rhinatrema > Rhinatrema bivittatum. The sequence goes on from NC_042621.1 coordinate 113,964,455, forward strand.
GTAATTTACCACCAATACATGTCCTATTGAGAAAACACAACAAATAATATTGATACAAATGCCTACATGCTATTAAAATACCTTACCTCGGTCACACACACATAGAATTGACCTTCACCAAGTACAGAAAGACCGCAAATTACAAATATGGAGACAAACTGGAATGGAAACCCAAAAAAGCCACTCTGCATGTGTGCAAAACTGAAGAAATGGAAACAGAAGTATTGCACTTAATAGACTCCCAGGATCTGCAATCATGCACACAAAAACTATTCCGCACAAAGTTACTCCTGCATTATGGAACTCATTCAAATAGTACCAACTCTATTTATGAAAAGGCAACACTACAAATATTTAACCAGGCCCTAAACACCAATATACCTCCTATGAGGAAAACAGAACAAGCCAAGCTGCTACAGATCCCTACACAGAAACTACAAGCTTGCAGAATACCTTTCCCTGGGAACATACGGAGAACACAGATACAGAATAAAGTGACCATCAGGTTAATGATTTTGTTTTTCCATTGTTGCACTGCATACACTCAATCTGGCTTCTTGCTGTTTCCAGTTCAGTTTTTCTCTCAACATTTCTATTTATACATTTCTCAACTAATATAAAATAATAATTCTAAAACTAGAATAAATATAACAAATGTTTCAAAACAGCTGATAAATAGATTAACATCTGATCATTAAAAACTTACAAAATTATTAACAATTCTCTAAACACCAATAAAATATTTCAAACAGCAGACACATCACATAATACCCAATAATTAAAATGGCAGTCAATCAAGAAAGATAAACTTAAAAAGCCACATTTACTTATCCTCTAAGGCAACTCTCCTACTCCTTTTCCTTGTAAGCCAATAGCACTCATTAGAAGCAGCAATGGCTGCTGAAGCTCTGTTCTGATGCTCCTCTTTCTTAGGGCTCATGATTGTCTCACACACACACAAACACACTTTCTGTCACTCATACACCAGTCATCTTTCTGTCACACACACACACAAAGTCACCTCCCTGACTAATCTTTCTCTCTCACACACACCAGTCATCTCCCTGACCAATCTTTCTCTCTGTCTCTCTCACACACACACCAGTCATCTCCCTGACCAATCTTTCTCTCTCTCTCACACACACACACACACACACACACACACACACACACACACACACATACACATACCAGTCATCTCCCTGACCAATCTCTCTTTCTCTCACATACACACACACACCAACACCTTCCTGACCACTCTCTTATTCTCACACACACCAATCACCCCCTGACCAGTCTCTTGCTTTCATACATTTTTTCTCTCTCTTACTTACACACACAATCTCAATCACACACATTCTCTCACACACTTACACACATGCTGGTTCACTCTCTCTGTCTCACTCACCCGCACCCCCAGCACACATGGCAGTTATAGCATAAGGCAGCCAATATGCCTCTATTAAAGTAGTCCTGACAGGCTGGGAACTGTAGCAGGAGTGTCTTACCCCCAGCCCTGCAGCAGTAAGAAGGCAGCACTCAGTTGTTTGCCTGTGCTGCGATCATCGCAGCACAGAGCAGTTAGTTGAGAATGTGGCCGCAGGGATTTCCTGCCATGCGGCTGTTTGGGAAATCCGTCGAGTAGCTGTGATGTGCAAGGGCTGCGGGAGTCAGTGACAATCTCTCTGTGGGCTATTGTTGGTCGCATGGGTGAGTGGCCAAGAGCAGAAAGGCCACGCTTATAGCTGCAGGAGCCAGGGGAAGCTCCCACAGTGCAAAGGCTGCAGGGAGGAGGGGCTGAGAATAGAGGTGTAGGCTGTGGATATGCAGAGCCCGGGAAGCCAATGACAGGCTCCCCATGGTATGATGAAGCTGTGTTTTGAACTGCAGGAGACAGCTGCAGGTTCCCCATAGCCTGAGGAGAGGCAGGAAGTGTTCCCGAAGAGAAGGGCTGGAGTGGACAGCTGCGTGTCAAGCCACTACAGCTGCTATCCCTCCCACAATGAACTTGGCCGCAGTCGTATTTCTGAGGCTAGTGCTGGTATGAGGAGAGAGGGAAACTGCAGAAGGCATTGGGGGTCTTATGATTTAGGCCACAATCTTGCTGATGTCAGTGATGACATCAGCAGGACCTGTAGGTCTGGAACAGGGGTCTTATAAAAAAAATGTTAAACGCCACAGACCCGTGGCAGCTAATCAACATATTTCCCAAATAGCCACGTGCAGGAAATCCCTGCAGCCACATTCTCAGCTGACTGCTCTGCACTGCAGTGATCGCAGCACAGGCAAACAGCTGAGTGCTGCTTTCTAGGGATGTGAATCGTGTGCCCTATCGTCTTAACGATCGAAATCGTTTGTCAGGAGAAGAAAATCGTGTTTGGCACGATTTTTTAGTTAAAAAATCGTTAAAAATTGTTTTTTCCGATTAGTGCGCACTAACGGGAGTTAGTGCGCTAACTCCCGTTAGTGCGCACTAACAGAAAATGATACAATTTGACACTTTTCAGGTCAGTTAAGGTCAGTTTAGGAATGAATATGTATTCCTATTGGCTGCCCTCTTATTTATTCATGTTACCAAGGTTCCCACTGACAGTATATGAAGGATGGGAAATGGAAACAGTTGGTAGCTTGACAAAAAAAGTAATGTGATCAGTCAATGTGACTAGAACTTGTGCCCTAACCCTGATACCAGGGGTGTTGTGATCTTCCTGCACACAGTGCCCTAACCCTGGCACCAGGGGGGTTGTGATCTTCATGTACACAGTGCCCTATCCCTAGTAATACCAGGAGTGTTGTGATCTTCCTGCACACAGTGCCCTAACCCTCGCACCAGGGGTGTTGTGATCTTCATGTACACAGTGCCCTATCCCTATTAATACCAGGAGTGTTGAGATCTTCCTGCACACAGTGCCCTATCCCTATTAATACCAGGAGTGTTGTGATCTTCCTGCACACAGTGCCCTAACCCTGGCACCAGGGGTGTTGTGATCTTCCTGCACACAGTGCCCTATCCCTATTAATACCAGGAGTGTTGTGATCTTCCTGCACACAGTGCCCTAACCCTGACACCAGGGGTGTTGTGATCTTCCTGCACACAGTGCCCTATCCTATTAATACCAGGAGTGTTGTGATCTTCCTGCACACAGTGCCCTCACCCTGACACCAGGGGTGTTGTGATCTTCCTGCATGCAGTGCCCTATCCCTCCTGCATTACTAGTGAGAGGCTGGCTTCACAGACAGGGGGAGATTCCTGACCCTCACTCCTCCCCTCCCCCATGTCCCAGCCAGTCGCACATGCTCAGTGCTGTTCCCCCTCACCAAGCTGGAGTCAGTGTGTGCAGTAAAGATCTGCCTTGTCCACAAGCTGGAGTCAATGTGTGCAGGAAAGGAGACCTGCCTTTTCCCCAAGCTGGAGTCAATGTGTGCAGGAAAGGAGACCTGCTTTTTCCCCAAGCTGGAGTCAATGTGCTGTAAAGGAGACCTGCCTTTTCCCCAAGCTGGAGTCAATGTGTGCAGGAAAGGAGACCTGCCTTTTCCCCAGCTGGAGTCAGTGTGTGGAGTAAAGGAGACCTGCCTTTTCCACATGCTGGAGTCAATGTGTGCAGTAAAGGAGATTTGCCTTTTCCACAGCTGGAGTCAGTGTGTGCAGTAAAGGAGACCTGCCTTGTCCCCAAGCTGGAGTCAGTGTGTGCAGTAAAGAAGACCTGCCTTTTCCCCAAGCTGGAGTCAATGTGCTGTAAAGGAGACCTGCCTTTTCCCCAAGCTGGAGTCAATGTGTGCAGGAAAGGAGACCTGCCTTTTCCCCAGCTGGAGTCAGTGTGTGCAGTAAAGGAGATCTGCCTTGTCCACAAGCTGGAGTCAATGTGTGCAGGAAAGGAGACCTACCTTTTCCCCAAGCTGGAGTCAATGTGCTGTAAAGGAGACCTGTCTTATCCCCAGGCTGGTGTCAGTGTGTGCAGAAAAGGTGACCTGCCTTTTCCCCAAGCTGGAATCAATGTTTGCAGTAAAGGAGACCTGCCTTGTCCACAAGCTGGAGTCAATGTGTGCAGTAAAGGAGACCTGCCTTATCCCCAAGCTGGAATCAATGTGTGCAGTAAAGGAGACCTGCCTTTTCCCCAAGCCGGAGTCAATGTGCTGTAAAGGAGACCTGCCTTTTCCCCAAGCTGGAGTCAATGTGTGCAGGAAAGGAGACCTGCCTTTTCCCCAGCTGGAGTCAGTGTGTGCAGTAAAGGAGATCTGCCTTGTCTACAAGCTGGAGTCAATGTGTGCAGGAAAGGAGACCTGCCTTTTCCCCAAGCTGGAGTCAATGTGCTGTAAAGGAGACCTGTCTTATCCCCAGGCTGGAGTCAGTGTGTGCAGAAAAGGTGACCTGCCTTTTCCCCAAGCTGGAATCAATGTGTGCAGTAAAGGAGACCTGCCTTTTACACATGCTGGAGTCAATGTGTGCAGTAAAGGAGATTTGCCTTTTCCACAGCTGGAGTCAGTGTGTGCAGTAAAGGAGACCTGCCTTGTCCCCAAGCTGGAGTCAGTGTGTGCAGTAAAGGAGATCTACCTTGTCCCCAAGCTGGAGTCAATGTGCTGTAAAGGAGACCTGCCTTTTCCCCAAGCTGGAGTCAATGTGTGCAGGAAAGGAGACCTGCCTTGTACCCAAGCTGGAGTCAATGTGTGCAGGAAAGGAGACCTGCCTTGTACCCAAGCTGGAGTCAATATGTGCAGTAAAGGAGATCTGCCTTGTCCCCAAGCTGGAGTCAATGTGTGCACATAATGCAATGCACAGGAAGCAATGATGTGACTGCTGGAGTGGTGCACTGCCTGCCTACCTAGGCTTGAATATATTAATGCTGCAGTACTAATAAAAATAAATTATAATTCTGCTAAAATGCCACTAGCCTCACCAGTGACACTAGGCTAGTAGTGTCACTGGTGAGGCTAGTGGCAAACAAGTTCTAGTCAAATGAGTGATGATCATCACATTACTTTTATTGTCAAGCTTCCAACTGTTTCCATTTCACATCCCCCCAACCATTACCTCAGTGGGAACCTTGGTAACATCAATAGATAAGAGCACAGCCAGCCAATAGGAATACATATTCATTCCTAAGTGACCTTTACTGACCTGGGAAGTGTCAACAATTTGTATCATTTTCTGTTGGTGTTCGTGAGTTTCCAGTTCCATTTCCCATCCCCCCAACCATCACCTCAGTGGGAACCTTGGTAACATCAATAGATAAGAGGGCAGCCAGCCAATAGGAATACATATTCATTCCTAACTGACCTTCACTGACCTGGAAAGTGTCAATTTGTATCATTTTCTGTTAGTGCGCACTAACGGGAGTTAGTGCGCACTAACATGATTTAACGATTTTTAACGATAAATCGTTAGAATTTCTATTGTATTGTGTTCTATAACGATTTAAGACGATATTAAAATTATCGGACGATAATTTTAATCGTTGAAAAATGATTCACATCCCTACAGTGCTTTCTTACATCTGCGAGGCCGTGGAGAGTCTTGGGACACTATTTCTGCAGCAGCAGCAGCATGGCCCTGGGCTTGATAGTGTTGTTAGCTTGGGCAGGAACAGCGGCAATGTTCGTTGAAGAATTCAGTGCATCTCGCCGGGGTGAGGAGAGGAAGGGAAGAGCAGCGGGAGGCCAAGAAGTGCGCGACACACCTGCCGGTGCTTGGCGACACAATGGTGTGCCATGACACACCGGTTGAGAACTGCTGCGGTAGAGGTCCGTAGAGCGGAGATACTCGCAGTAGCGAATGTTCCAGGAGAAGCCCCGGGGAACGGGGATAGTTAGCAGTTCAAGGCAGAAGATCCTCTAAGGAGCTGATAGCCAGAGATGAGGAAAGGATCCCCGAGGAGCGGGTACCCGGAGCGTTTCATGCAGAAGGTGCAGGAACTGGAACGGGAAGTCCATAGTGAGAGAAGCAGATTCAGCAATGAGGGAACTCATTGCCAAGTCGTAGGTAGGCAGGGCCACCTGGCTTAAGTATCCTGGAATGATGACATCATCCAGAGGGGACGCCCCCGAGGTTCCCGCCATGATGTGCTTAAGACTGGCCTATGCGAGTGCGCGCCTAAGTGATTCCAAGGGCAAGATGGTGGTCGGCAGTGCCCACGCCGTCCCAGGAACGCCAGGCAGGTTGGCGATAGCTGGCGGAGGTCACCATTCTCCCCAACGGGGTCAATGCAGCAAAGAAATAGGTGAGCATCAGCGGTCACAGCCGTCTGCGACCAATGGGAGTAACCCCTGGATGGCTGCTGGATGCTTGCTATTGACCTCATGGCTAAACAGGCCAATGGGTAGGGAAACAATTGGGTGGGCCTGAGTGAAAAGTGGGTGCGCTATGGCCCACTCAAGCCTACTCATGGCTACACCATTGCTTACAAGGGAAAAGGCAGAGAAGAGCTCAGTGATATATCCCATAATGGTAGATAGTAGTGCTTTTCCCAGATAGAGGCTGGAGTAGATCTCCTGAGCCAAAGCAATAAGTCCACTTAGATATTAGGTTGAGAAAAGGAGGTTAGTAGCTATGTGGTGGAAGTGAGAGCGCCATACCTACCTAGAAGCCACCTCATTGATGTGACCTTCCTGGACAAAATGTTCATGTTAATGCCCTTGGCATAGCAGACCACCGGCATATTAAATGAGTGGAAGTACTTGCAGTTGCAGTAGGTGATAGGGATGTGCAGAGGGACGCCATACATTGCATTCGGATTCGTATTCGTCGGGGGGGCAGATACATTGCATTCGGCAAGGGGGGCCCCCGATACGTTTATATGTTAATTCTTATTCATCCTGGTAAATCTTGGGGGGGTCAGGAGGGTGGGGGCTTTGTTTCAATTGGCTCCTTTAGACAGCTGAATAATTCGGCGAAGATTCATTGTATTCGTGGGGAATCGTGATACGTTTCGCTTCCCCACGAATATAACGAATATGTCCCTATACGTTGCGGATTGCCAATTCATAGGGAACGAATACACACCCCTAGTAGCTGACCTCATCAGCTACTGGTGGTCTTATAGGGATGTGAGTGCAATTGATAGCCCCCAAAACCAAAGGAAAGTGTGCAATTTGGTAGAAATTAGCTATAATTTGTTATTGTTGCTGTCTTCTCCGAGGAAAGGATATATAGTGATGTGTTTTTCTGAGAAAAGCAGCCAGAAACAGATCAATATATATGAAGGTGGCTGACTGGCTAATTCCAGCAATGAACCCTAAAGGATTCTGGAAGGTACCCATGGTCAAAAAGACCAGGGCTGTAGTGACATTGAGGTGTACTGGCAAGATGTGGCTTCTCTGGATGTAAGGGTGCAGGTCCTACTCTAAATGCTGGCTTAGATATAGTATGGTTTCTTTGATGAATCTAAACCTGTGTATGACTTGCTCCTCAGAGAGATCCAAAAACTATGCCCTGTATACATTCTGTAAGGGGTGCCTTCTCTGCCTCTTTCTTCTCCTCTTCCTCTGTTCTTTCTTCCTCATCAACTGTTGTGCCATGAGTATCTATAAGTTAATTATTGTCATTTGTATATTTATTTTTTCTGCCATGCACCCCCAGTGTGGCCCAATCACACTCACCGCCCCCCCCCCCAGGTTGCCCCAGTATAGCCCAGTATGCCCCTGCCACACTCACTAACTCCTCCAGTATGCCCCAGTCACACTTCCTTACCCACCCAGTATGTCCTAGTCACCATGAGGACAATACTCAGTAAGCAGTTTAGTTGAGAAGTTATCTGGCTAACAATAGCTGGATAACTTGTTCAGTATATTATTCAGCAGGTTAAATGTCCGGCTGAGTATACCTGCTTAAAGTCATACAACTACATGTAGCCGGATTACTAGAAATCCTAACCAGCTATGTTTGAATACAGCCGATTAAGTTTCCAAGTTATCTGGCCTTATGTGGCTGCATAACTTACTATTTATCCGGACTTCTTAAAAAGATATCCGGGTAAATAGGGCTGTCAGTCAGTATTAAAAATAAAAGAAATCGAAGGGCCTGTGGCTTCCAACTGTATCTTTAAATTACTGGAGAGAAAAGATTACCGGGCTGTCTTGACCCTTCCGACCCCCCCCCCCCCCCCACCAACCCATCATTTGCAATTTAACATTTGGAATTGCAGACCCTCTCCCCTCAGGCAGTCTGAAAAGAAGTTATCCCATCCTCCTCCGGACCCCCCTCCCAGTGACAAAAAACATCTCTGCCGGGAGCAAGGGTCTCACTCACCCACTCCTGGTGACTCCAGCGCTGCTTCTGATAAGCATAGCTGGAAGCATAACCTCTGGTCAGTGTAATCTGCCAGCGCTCCCAAGTGGTGGACAGCCGGGTAATGTTTTTTCTCCAGTAATTTAAAGATACAGTTGGGAGCCACGGACCCCTTGATTTGTTTTATTACTAAACCTGACTGACAGCATTACTTACCTGGATATCTTTTAAAGATATCCGGATAAGTAGCAAGATATCCAGCCACACAAGGCTGGATAACTTTAGACCGGCTCTTAAAGCAGGTCTAAATTTATCCAGCTAACCTTGCCGGATACACCTGATATTCGGCTAGGTTAGTCTGATATTTCAGCCCCTACCTGGCAGGTCCCTGGAACACCTCTTTTTTTTTTATCTGTCTAAATTCTAGCTGGATAACTACTTATCCAGCTATAAGCTAGCCAGATAAGTGGCCGCATTTGCCACATTTGCTATTTAGATGGATAACTTTTGAGTTATTCATCTAAATAGGTTTTGAATATGGACCTCCAATATGCACACACACTAACCCTTTCTGGAATACTGTGCCATTCATAACAGGTTCCTCCAAAGAAAACCAGCAAATCAGATAAAATTAAAGGTAATAGGCAAACAAACGTCTGGGCAATGACTACTACTCCCCTAATACCTTACTATTACCTATTACCTTTACTCTCTGGGGAAGCTAGCCACCAAACACCAAGTCAAAAAGAATGCAAGTTTGAATTTGGTGAGTAATTAGCTGTAGTAAAGGGTTTTTGTGCAGTCTTGATGACATTCATGCATATGTTCTTTATAAAATATCAAAGTACACAAGAAAATGCTAGCCACGCACCCCAACATGCCTTAAGCATGTCTACTTTGTTCGCGCATACTTTTGCTTGCAAAAAATGAGTATATGCCCATATGTTGCCCTTTTTAAAAATTGGGTGTACTCTTCACATACGTGCATATATGTTGTTCCTTCACACGTAAATCCTTTTGAGGTTTACCTCCTGTTTTTCTATATTTATTCATAGAATGGGCCTTCAACATTTAGGCCCTCAGATGCTATAATCTCTCTCTACAAGTGGGAACGTCCATATGCTAGAGAATATTAGAATCCAGGAAGGTCCATCACTGGAAAAATTACTGGGATCAGTCCATCACTGGAAAAATTACTGGGATCATCTTGTCAATCACTTCTGAGGTTCTTTTGCTTATCAGACGTTTATTGCACTCTTGCTAAAAGCCACCAGTGTTCCTGTTGTTGGTTAAAAGACTGGTGTGAAAAGTATTAGCTATGGAAAAAACTGACTGCATCTCTACATGACTTTATGATTAATATACAAAAAACTTGAAAATCTTGTTTTGTTCAAATATATGGATCAATATAAGGAGCATGATGTTCCACCGTCATTTGCAGACTTTGGCTTTATGAGTTAAACCTCTTGAAGACTATGCATCATTTAGATTCTGCTAAAATACAAAGTCAATAGACAATCACAATATGTATGAGACATACTCTAAGGACTGCATTTTTATTGTCAGTCAGAGAATGAAGTACTAATGGTGGGCTTTTCTTTGTGAAGCTGCCAGTATGTGGCCCAATGTTTTTTATATTTTTGTGTGGCATCTATATTGTGCGATTCTTGAACAGTACAATGGATTCAACATATTAATGAAATGCATATCATGTATTTTTGTGGGGTTTTTCTCCTAATAACATGAAAAAAAAATTAAAAGTTATATTGACAGTTTTGAATGAATCTCTGTCAAATGGGTTAAATTATCATTTTTTTTAAATTAAAAAAAAATGACTAGCCTTTTCTTCTGGTCAGTCCAAAAGTTAATTTATTCTAGTGCTTTTATTAGAGGAATTGATATAGCGGAATATGCATTTGTTTGTCCATTCATTTCATTCGTTTTGGCCTACATGCGTGCATACAATCAGTTTGTACGCCTGTCTTCCATTTGCGAGATACGCGCACACCGCCAAAACCTACATGTCAGTTTTGTGCACCTACTTTCCATTCGCAAGATACGTGCGAATGAAATGCACATCCCTAGTAATATAAGATTAATGTTTCCAAAACCTAGTGCCTTTGTCATACTGCAACGTTCACTTTGGACTCAGGAGATCATAGAATAAGTATGGGATGTGTTTTACATCTTTTTTTTTTTTTTTTCCATTTTCTTGATTTGTCTGTGAACAATGAAGTACTGAGCCAAGGGATTATCAGTCCCTGGAGAAAAGAGGGATCAAAGTCCTAAATGAGACAGTCATATTGCATTACTTCTAGTGAGTTACTTTCCAGTGCCTCACCTCCATTCTGATGAGAACAGGGGAAGATAACCAAGTATGGTTCAAAGAAAGATATTAATACATGCTTTATATATTCTAGCAGCCTAAGCAGATGGGTCTCCATTCTGACAAATCAAAGCATCTCTGAAAGAAAAGGTGAGAATCTGAATGGACAAAGTGGTAGAAATTCATTTCTTTGATAAGGCCAAAGGAGCATTGATGTCATGTGGTTTGAGCTCTGGTGGAGAAGATCCCAAGAGAAATTTCACCTTATGGAGCTAATCTTCTTATAAACATTGCTTTTTTTTTTTTTTATCAGAAATGTCAAACAAGCTGGTAAAGCCTATAACGACTCAGGGGAAACCTTTTTTATTTTTTCAGTTTTTGTCTCTGTGTAGCCCCCTCCTTCATTTATGGACATTCTTCCATTGCTGCCAAGCAGACCGATTTTGTTATAATCCCATTTTTTTTTTTGTTAATCTAGTGAACCACCTCTGTCTCTGTGCATAGCTGCAGTTTTTTTGCTTCTTTTCACCTCTTCCTAAATTTTGTTTTTTAGTAATCTTTTGCCTGGCTGCATTGGCCAGTGAAAATTTCATGATTTGTGATCTGGCAACTAGTTGGATTGTCAATAACATTGTTTGAGATCAGGATAAAAATGGCTTAAATCCTACAAAGCTAAGAACTGAAACACCCCCACATACACAAAACATGTTGAGAGGGAGAAATATTCTTTGACAGAGAGAGAGAGAGAGAGAGAGAGCGTCACACATCTGAGTGCTCTGGCATTGTCCTGATAACAAAATCATATCACCCAGTTTGGCTTTTGGCCTCTTAGAAGGATCATTTTATTGTTTTCTACACTAGAATTTCTAGAGCTAGTGCTAGCTTTTTTTTGTTGCTGTGTGCAAACAATTACTGTGCTCCCCCCCACACACACACACACACTCCAATTAATTCAGTCTCTGTTCTGGGCTCATCAAAAAAAAGTCCAGCTCCCTCCAGCAATCTATATTTTAAAAAACTAACACCTACTCTCCCTTCACCCAGGGAAGGGAAGGGGTATTACGTACCCTAGGCAAACCTTAGAGCATTGCACACATGCCCTCCTCCACACACACCTACAGACACACACAATAAAATGATGCATTTGTAACAAATTTTAAGTGAATAAGAACATTCAAAAGCACAATCTTCTGAAGCAAAAATCTCACTTACAACGTGCATACTATAATTACATGCACTGCTGTGGTGCCAATCACTTATGCATGTTGGCCCTTAGAAAGCCATGAATAAACAGAATTACCATTACAATATAGTAAACATCCCATATCAAAACAATCCTGTCAGCACTCTAACAGTAAAATCAAAAAAGTAGTACCACCGGTCAATTAATAAATGATAGAATATATGCCAGGTATATATATGTGGGCCCCTCACTCTAAGGGTCTGTATAGTGACACAGACTCATAAATGGTATGGGGTCACCTTACTTTAATTTTAAACATCATATTTTTTAGATATTTTTCTTTATATATATTAAAAGTTCTTCAGACTCAGTCAACTCTTATAAAGATACAGGAGGAAGATTGATACTCATCTATTCCAAGTTTAACGTCCCGACACGCACTTTTAATATATATAAAGAAAAATATCTAAAAAATATGATGTTTAAAATTAAAGTAAGGTGACCCCATACCATATATGAGTCTGTGTCACTATACAGACCCTTAGAGTGAGGGGCCCACATATATATACCTGGCATATATTCTATCATTTATTAATTGACCGGTGGTACTACTTTTTTGATTTTGTGGTTTACACATTTTGGTACACTGGAATACAGTGGTGTGTGGGTAAAAAGTTGTGATTGAGCACTCTAACAGTAACAACCTTATATCTATGAAAGGGTTACACTGCACATATTACGCCAGGCCCTAGAACACCAATATACCATCTATTAGGAAAACAGAAAAAATAAGACTGCTATAGATCCCTACAGAGAAACTACATGCCAGCAATATACCTCACCTCAGCCACACATGCAGAACACAGACAGCCCCTGACCAAATGCAGAATAAAGAGACCAGAAAGTATAAATAGAAATGTGCAGAGAAGAACTGAACTGGAACCCACAAGAAGCCAGCCTCTATATGCAGAGCAACAAGAAAAAAACAGAAACAGAACCATTCTTCATAAAACATTAAACAATAAAATCAAGAAATATAAAACATCATTCTTAATAGTAAAGCCATATTCATAAAAAGAATAATTATTCCAAACCAGATAACAAATAGAATATTCAAAATTGCCCAAGCACCAATAAAATATTTCAAAACAGCATACACATCAAACACAAAGTAATGATTAAAACAAATAAGTATAAAAAAAAATCCCCTCTCTCCAAACCTGGGGATTATTTATTTCCAGATGCCTTGAGATTGTCATGGATTAATGGAGGAGAGGAAGAGTAGCACACATACAACACACATCATCCAAGCAGGATCCCAGTCACACACACACATACTTCCCAGGCAGGTTCCCATTCATACACAAACATTCACACAACCCAGGCAGGCTAGCATTCACATATACACACAAACCAGGCAGGATCCCATTCACACACACGTATCCCAGGCAGGCTTGCATTCACAAACACAGCCACATACAATCCAGGCAGGTTCCCATACACATACAACCCAGGCAGGCTCCCATTCACATACACATATCCCAGGAAGGATCCCATTTACACAAACACACACACACAACCTAGACAGGCTCCCATTCTCATACACACACACAACCCAGGAAGGCTCCCAGTCACACACATACACACACACACACACAATCCAAGGAGACTCCCATTTACACACACACATACAGGCAGTCTTCCTCCTTCACAGAAACACACACACATGCAGGCAGGTTTCCTCTTTCATACATATTCACACACATACACATACATACTCTCTCTCTCCCACACACACACACACACACACACACACACATACAGGTAGACTGTTCCATATTCCAGGTAGGCTGCTATGGGGGCCCCGTAACTTCTCTTCTTTTTCAGCTGCCAATGGTTGGGCTGTACCAGCTGTTGCATGGCCTCTGCTCTTCTTTGGCAGCTGGAGAGATAGGCTCTGCTGGTGACTTCAGAGCCTCTCCTCTTCTTTTGCTACTGGTGGGTTGGCTTCACCAATGGCACCACAGCTTCTCCTCCTCTTGTGATATCAGTGGGTTGGTCTTTCCCAGTGGCCTCTCGTCTTCTTGTTCCAGTAGTGGCGTCGCAGCCTCACCTCTTCTGCCACCAGCTGGTTGGATTCTGTCAGCGGCCTTGAATCCTCTCCTCTTCCTGTGCCATCAACAGGTTTGGCTCCACCAGCAGCCATGCAGCCTTGCCTCTTCTTTGTCAGATGATGGTTTGGGCTACACCGGTGGCCCCGTGGCCTCTCTTGCTTCTACCACCCCTACAAGCATGCCGCCCTGTGCAAATGCACAATATGTACAGCCAGTTGTGCTGGGTCTGAAAATTTCACAGGATTGGCCTCTTGAAACAGATACTGAGTTGAAATTCATCCAAGTAGTGGCTTCTTCTGAAGTGTAGCTCAGTTGGGAGTTTCTCCCATTTGAGTCCAGTGCAAGTGGGAACTCTTTGCTGCAGCACATCGTGCTGAAGGAACAGCAGGCCCAGGAGAGCCGCCGCCACCTTCGGCTCCACATCAAACCAGAAACAAACAGCTGCCTTGATGCAATCAAGCAAACAGAAGAAGAAATGAATGAAGCAAAAGTAGAATTGGAAAATAAGGTTCAACAGTTCTCTGATAGACTTTTCACCCTGATGCTTTTGAAGAAACATGAAGATCATTTGAAAAAACAGACAATCAAGCTTAGAAGGAAAAAAATTAATTTATTGAAATCTTTGAAGATACAAAAAAAACAGTGAATGAAGAATAGAAGAAATGTATAAAAGAAGATTCAGAATTTAACAATGAGTATGGACTGACAAATAACAGATCTCTTTTAATTAAACAAAAAGTGAGAACAGAAATATGTGCCTTGGAGAAAGAGGCAAATGTCTTGAAAGAAGAATGGAGGGGATGGAAAAAGAAAATGTTCACTTAAACATGTTGAATTTACAAAAGAATGCCCTCAAGCAGGAATTATTGGAACTCCAGAACAGTCTTAATGATATTGAAGATCAAATAAATGAAGCTGTGGATATCACAAAATGTTTAGAAACAGAAAGAGACAAACTTAGGCCTAGATTTTCTAAGACACCGCGGCGGCGTGAATCACATGGTATAGGGGGGGGGGGGGCGAAGTGGGGGGCGGGCCTGTGATAGCCGGTAGCGATCGCACCTCCACATTGCGATCGCTGCAGGCTTTCACACCCAATAGCGCCATCGTAAAAGGTGGTGCTATTGGGCGCGAAATTGGAAGCGAAAAGGCTCCTTACCTTTTTGCCATCCACGTTGTCTTCATGGCGTCCACCCCGACTCCTCCTGTTACGGTCTTGACGCCGTCCCTTTTTAGTGATCGCATGCGAAAAGGGACTTCTTTAAACTCTGGAAGGCCTCTTCTGCCTTCATGGACTAGATAAACCTTCTCTGGGACCTTCTTCTATAATAGACGTGTGGATTCTGCCTTTTATGAAAAGTTTGATATGAACCGTCAGTGGTACCAATGAGGCGTAAAAAGGTTGTTACCTTATCTTTATTTGTGGAACAGGCACTCAGGTGGGCACTTCTATTTTCCATGCTTGGGGCTGGACCTTCCCTTTCCACAAGTATGTACTTCTTGATCCCCTAGCAAGAATTTCTTGGGGTTGACCATCAGTACAGCCTTCTATTGGCTTGTGAGTATGGTCTATAACTGGCATAAGTGGGCTTCCCAGTCGCAACTATATATGACTATATATAGTCATCAAGATAGGTCATGGCACAGCCCTGGTGCAGGTAGGTGGTCAACCAACCTCTGGAATATAGCTGGAGCCCCATGAAGTCCAAAAGCAGGACTGTGAACTGGAAGTGTACTTCAGGTGCAGGGAAAGCTGTTTTCTTTTTCACTGCCGGTGTGAGTGGGACCTGCCAGTATTCCCTTGTTAGGTCAAGGATGGAGATGAACTGAGCTGTCCCCAGCCCTCATTGAGTTCATCCATGTGAGGCATCAAGTTTCAAGGCCTCTTTGACTTTTCTGAAACTTATACATAATCAGATGCTGCCATCTGATTTAGGGAAAAGTACAATAAGTGAGGCCCAATCGCTATTGGATTCTTCTATTACACCACGTTGGAACATCTCTTTCACTTCAGCTTCTGCCATGACATATCTGGTCTCAGGAATCTAGTATAGTCATTATCAAACCACAACTCTTGGAAGGGTAATGAAATCATGGCAAGCAAGGTGAGTTTAGCCTGGAACATTGGAGAAAAAAATCATTATTCTGGTTTACTAGTTGATCTAGATTAGCTTTTTATGGAGCAGAGAGTTGGTCCCCAAAAGGGACTTGTAATGGTCCAGAGTTTGGTGAGATTGCCAGGCCAAAGTCATCTGCCTGGACAAGACCACAACTTGGTGCAATCCATTTCTTTAGGAGGCTTACATGGAAGATTTGGGCCTTCTTTCTTTTGACTGTTTGGGCCATCTTGTAGTTCACAGGGGCCTATCTTCTCCACTACCTCATAAGGACCTTGCCAGCGGGATAATATTTTACTTTCTGAAGATGGTATTAGGACAAGGCTCAGTCTCTGGGCTGAAAGACTTGTTGAATTTGGCTATTTCCCTGAATTTGGGTATTTGAGGCCTTCTCCAGTCACAGACATGTAGCTTCTCCAGCCCTTCTTAGTTGTTCTTGCATCTGGATCACTTAGTTGACCAGGTTCTGTCCAGAGGTCAGTTCCTCCTCTAAAGCCTCACAGACTATACCTAGGATCCCTCTCTGTCTTCTCTCATATAGCAGTTCTAATGGGGAGAAGCTTGTTGAACTCTGGGGAACTTCCCAGACTGAAATAATACATATGGCAACAACAGATTCCAGTTCTTTCCATCTCCCATAATGAACTTCTTCAGCATCTGCTTGAGGGTTTTATTAAAGTGTTCCAATAGTCTATTGGTTTGCGGATGATAAACTGAGATCCACAGAACTTTTTCACCGAGTAAAATGTAAACTTTCTTCATCATTTTGAACATGAATGGGATCCCTTGGTTGATTAATATTTCCTTGGGTAGTCCAACCTGGGAGGAGACCTTCATCAGGACCATTACTACCATGAAAGTCTTCATATCCCTCAGTGGTAGAGCCTCTTGATACCTGGTAGCATAGTCCAGGATAATTAAAATGTATTTATTCCCCTGGTTGGACTTTTCTAAGGGACTTATTAGATCCTTAGCAATTCTCTTAAAGGGAATCTCTATGATGGGCATTGGTATCAAGGGAATGCTCAAACACCAGAAGACTTGGATAGATGACATGAAGGGCAGGACTGACAATAGTCTTGGACTTGCCAGTACAAATCAGGCCAATAAAACTTGGCAAGGATTATTTCTCAAGTTGTCTTTTCCCCCTAGGAAGTGGCTGTGGGCTAGCTGTAGCATTTATTTGCAGTAAGGTTAGGGTAACAAGAGTTGTTAAAAATGTTGTCCTTTAGATTCTTCTTTGTTACTTTGTATACTGTCTTTTTTTCATCATGAAAAAGGGAGGAGTTGGGTTACTGTCTTCAGTCGCAGAGACTACCACTGCATCTATGATTTGTGTACATTCTCGGACAAACTTAAGGGCTTTGTCTTATATTTCAGCATATATATAGTTACCAGGATGATTCTATTCTTCCCAGTCTTGGGGGACAACTATGGGCTCTTGAAGGGCTTGGGAACCTTCCTCTGATTCAGACCCTGCAACCATAGCAACTCATATATGCTGGGTATAGTTATGTTTCTCTTGCTCACATTGTTTATGGGGCTTAGTTATTTTAGAGCCTCTAAGATATGTCTGGGTCGTTATGATCCAACATGGCGTCCTAAGGAGAGGTCGCTGCAAAATTGCTCTCCTAGACTCAGTTACAAATTTTGTTTTCCATGCCTCATAGAAAGAGGAAGGGATGGATCTGACCAGAGTCCTCCATTCCGGCAGGAATGACTCCCCTTCAACCGACGATAGAAGGTATTTTTGCTCCGATTTCAGCATCTACGCCGGGTGCGGAGTCCGCTGGAGTGACCAGTGAGGAACACGCTGGTTCTTTCTTGGACGTTCATACATCCTTGAGCCCCGGAGCCCCTCAAACACCCTCCCCCCGACCCGAAGCAGCAGCCGAGATCCAGGTAGACTCCCTCTCAAACAGCAATCAGGAGGAACGACGGAGGCGGAAGGAGGCTTGCTGGCAGCATGAGTAATGGTGGATAGCACTGTGGAGGTGAAGAAACAACAAGAAGAAAAGGTCTCCATAGAGAGACAATTTGAACAAGTATCCGGTGCTTTAAATTCCAGGCAGACAGGAGAGGAGGACTCGATAAATGAAACCGCTAGAGTTTCATAAATATGTCAAAGAGATACAGCAATTACGACTCTCATTCCTCAGCCATTGAATATACAAGAAGTAATGCTGGAGACAGTATGGAGAGCCATAGTAATGCTTGAGAAAGCTATCGTATCTTTAACTACTACGTTAACTACTAAGCAGGAGAACATTAAAAAGGTGGAATCTACAGTGGCAATACATGAATCTAAACTTAAAGAAATGGATAAAAAAATTCCTTTGATTCAAGTAGTACAGACAAATTTAATAAAATCTGACTTGGAAACAACCAGAAAAATGGAGAATTTGGAAAACTCTCAAAGGTATCTGAACTTAAGAATTTTAAACTTTCCTCAAGTCAAGTTAATCCCTTTGAGAGATCAATTTAAAAAATATTTAATGGAGGTCTTATTGATACCTTTAGAAGCAATTCCTCCTATAGCAAATATCTATTTTGTCTCTAAATCTGAAATGGCCAACCCACCCCAGATTGTTGGTAAAAACCTGACAGCATTTCTGGAAATATTGCATGAAGAAGTGGAGGTTCGTGGAACAGTCTTGGTCTCTCTTGTATTTTCCTCGGACAGAGATATGATACTGAAATTATTTCTTCGAAACAGAGAGAAGACATACCACGACCAAAAGATATGGATATACCCCGATATTACCAAGTCGACTCAAATTAGGAGGAAAAAGCTGTTGGGTATGTGCCAAGAGGCAAGGGAGTTGGGGGCTAGAATAACTATTAGATATCCTTGTAAATGTATTCTAAATTGGAATAATAATTGCTATGTGTTCTTTGAACCGGAGCCTTTAAGAGCATTTTTGCATGGCCTTAAGAATGGGGGGAGTAATGCCTAAAAATGAGTGAGCATTTAATAATGGGTGCTACAACCTCCTTATTTTCTTTTTTTCTTATTATTGAAGAACAAATGTTTCATTTAAAATATTGGATCTCCCAATTGCTGCTTCTTTGCTTAACATAATGACATGATAGAAATGTTGTAATTTTGATATTGGATTTGTACCGCAGATATTTTCTTTATGAAGGAAAGAAAAGTTTCTTTTCTTGCTGAAATTTAATTATTACTGTGAATCATGTTAAAAATTATATAAATAAAGAATTAAAAAAAAAAAAGATATGTCTGTGTCTTCTAATGGGAAGATCTCCAGGAACAACATTTCATCCTTGTCGGAGTCAGCTGGATTAATCATAAAGTGGCTCCAAAATCTAGATAATCCCATCCCAGTACAACTGGAGTGTGGGAGCCAGGAGAGAGTACTCTTACTTCTATCTTAGGCCTGGATTCATCATTCTTCGCAGAATGATGAATCCTGCGAAAATGGGGGGCGGGCCTGCAAAAGCCCGCAGCCTTTGCACCACAGCGGTGCGATTTTGCCGGCTGCGGTATGCCGGCTGCCAGCTTTCTCACCGAATAGCGCCACCGTGAAAGGTGGTGCTATTCGGTGCTACTGCCGATGATAACGTTACTAATATTATCGCAAGCAGCGAAGCCACCGCCAACTCTGCCCCCCTCCCCGCCCGACTCCACCCCAATCTAATTTGCATGCTATTGCACGCGAAAAGGGCGATAAGACTTTGGAAAATAACTCCCTAAATTTGTCCAAATGGGGTTTTTAGCACAACCTGACTGGTCAGGTATTGTCACTGGTCTTCATGGATACAGGTGAGTCACCATTTTCTCATAGTTGAGCTGTATCTTCTTGAGCAATTCCCTCCGAATGAGGTTTTTATGCTTCCCAAATCCACTAGTGCCTGGTTAGGGAAGCTATCCAGTTCCTCTGGGACCACAAAAGGTGAAAACCCTGAGTGGGGAATGTCCACAAAGTTGCAGAAATGTGGAACCATCAGATTGACATCCATCGGTTTGTCCCACGTGCAGTGACAGTCACAGGCAATGTAACCCTGCCTTCCATAGTTATAACTTTTATTTTATTTATTTATTTATTTGTATTTTTTATATACCGTCAATCTGTGAACAATCTAGATGGTGTACAATAAATAAATACAAAATTCAAAATACAATATAAGTGCAAAAACAATTTAGATCACTCCATTCAAAGATATAAATAAAATTAAATTAAGGGTACTTATATTTAAAATATAGTAAATACAGACATATTAAAATTAATAAAATGAATACAAATTAGAGTTAAACTAATGTTCTGTTGAAAAATAAGTAAAATAATAAAAAGATTTTCAACACAATAATTTAAAAGGCAAGGGAGAAGGGAAGAGAAAAAGTTTAGGAAACACGGGGGTCTTACTGCAAGGTTGTTGCTTAGTCCTTTGCATTAAGTTAGCATTATCGCATCTGGCTGCTGTATGGCCTTTGACAGTGTTTAATTTTCATAAGCCTGTTTGAATAGCCAGGTTTTAAGATTTTTTTTTAAATATTTTGATGTCTTTCTAAAGTCTAAGTTCGTCTGATAGCAAATTCCATAATTTAGGCCCTGCCACTGAGATTGCTCTATCTCTGACCTCTGATAGATGTGCTGTTCTTATGGAAGGCACTGCAAAAAGATCTTTATTTGCAAACCTGAGATTTCTTTGAGGTGTATGCAAATGTAGGGAGGCAATTAGCCATTCAGTTTGGTCGCAGTTTAAGGATTTGTGATTGATACATAAGATTTTATATTCAATTCTCTGCTTTATCGGTAACCAGTGTAAGTCTCTCAAGATTGAGGTGATATGGTCGTATCTTTTTCCTCCAAATAGGACTCTGGCAGAGGCATTTTGGAGAAACTGTAAAGGTCTTAAGGAATTTGTAGGTAGACCAAATAAAAGAGAATTACAGTAATCTATAGTAGAGAAGAGCAGGGACTGAAGAATATTTCTAAAATCGTTAAATTCTAATCATGGTTTAAAACATTTTAAAATGTGTACTTTAAAAAAGCCACCCCTAGCTTTCCTTTTAATGTCAGATTTCATTCTAGGTTCATTTTCAATGAAAATTCCTAAGTCATGGACCTGGTCTGTGGAAAAAATCTTCATGTAGTCTGAATTAAAATGGAAAGTTCTGTCAAGGTTTGATTTTCTTGTTAATAAAATCATTTCAGTTTTTTGATGATTTAAAACAAGTTTCATGTGAATTAAAAGTTGTCTTATAGTGGTTAGGTAGATATCAATAGTTTTTAAGCTATCTTCAATGGATTTCTTAATCGAAATTAAAAGCTGAACATCATCGGCATTTATAAAATGGGTAATACCTAGTCTGGACAACAGTTTGCATAGAGGTAATAAATAGATATTAAAAAGGGTAGCAGATAACGAAGATCCTTGGGGTACTCCGGAGTCAATATCAATCTTTTTAGATACACACGAATTTAGATTTACTTGGTAGGATCGCTCTGATAAAAAGGACTTGAACCAGGACAGAACTTTTCCACTTAGACCAATCTCAATCAGTCTCTGAGTTAAGATTTCATAATCAACTGTATCAAAAGCTGCTGAAAAGTCTAAAAGAACTAAAATAAAAGATTCTCCATTATCAAAACCTCTGAGAACGATATCAGATAATGCTAAAAGAAGGGATTCTGTACTAAAAAATTTTCTTAAACCAAATTGTGAGGGGTACAAAATTTCACAAATGATGACAATTGTTTCTGAACAGATTTTTCGATTACCTTTGTTGCGGTCCCGGTTGCGAACCCTTACCTCCTCTTCCCCCGGGGAGCCGGCAACAGGCTCCAGTATCCGTCGGGCCTACTCGGGCCTCTCCGCGGCAGCATCTCCACGAGGGAGACGCCGCCAAACTCCGATTCTTGGCTCCGCCCCTAATAGGCGCGCGTGCGAGGGGAGTCTTTTAAAGGGACTTTGGCACGAAACTGCGGCCAGCCCCGGAGATGACTTCAGACGTTGGCAGGGATTTAAACCCGGCGTCTGACTGAGGATCCTTGCCTTGCAACGAGGTCCACTCCTTTTGAGTAGATAATTGCTGTTCCTGCTTTTTCTGGACCCTGCCTCCCTTCCTGCTTCTGTTCCGGCTCCTGTTCCTGACCTAGCTGTTGTTCCAGGCCCAGCTGCTGCTCCTGATCCTGCTTCCGCTCCGATTCCAGTTCCACTCCTGCTCCAGCTTCCGCTCCTGCTTCAGTTCGCTGCTCCAGGTTCCCGCCTTGCCTCACCTTCGGACTGCCTTCCGGTTCGTCTTCCTGTGCTCCTTGCTTGCCGCCTGCCTAGTACTTGGATCGTCTTTACGCTGCTGACCATCATCCCGAGTGAATCCACCTAAGTCCCAGCGGTCCGGGTCCTCACGGGCTCCTCCCGGGGGGACCTCGGGCTTCCAGGGTGAAGTTTCTGCTGGTCTCTTGGCTCCGAGCCGCCTCCCGGCCGTCCCTTCACAGCAGAGTCCTCCTGACCTTCCATCTCTTCTCTGCACGGCCAGCCCTAGGGTCCACCACTCTGGTCACAACAACCTTAGCAAGAAAAGGGAGGTTGGAGATTGGATGAAAATTATTGAAATCTGTAACATCTTTTTTATAGTTTTTTAATATTGGTTTGACTATGGCACATTTTAATGGTGCTGGGTCATACCTTCAGAAAGAGACAAGTTTACTATATCAGTAATGGTGGAAGTAATGCAATCAAGGCAGGTTTGAAAGTGTTTAAGCGAGATCGGATCCCATGGATGACTTGCAGGTTTTAAATTGGAGAAAATGGATTTAATTTCAAGGGATCTGACAGGTTTGAAGCATGACCAGGAGTTTGCTGGGTCGCTGGGTAATGCGATCTTTTGTAATTGAATTGGGGGTGGGTCTGACTCTTGTGAGTGGGATAAGGAATCAGGCCTGTTGGGCTCTGAGATTTACCTTGAAGGTTCTTGCTTTCAGACTACAGTACCTAGGACCCTGTGAGAGCTGCCTCCCTGGTAGTCACAGTTGTTCTGGCCTTGACTGGACCTGATAAAGAGCATCAGCTAATTCTAGGGTGGATTCCAGGGTGCTAACATACCCACTTCTACATGGGCCAATCCAGCCCATCTAGGAACTGTTCTAAGAGGACTAAAATTGTCTACTTCCCTGCTCCTCTTCCCCTCCAGTTGCAGCCACTTCCAGACTACATCTTTTAGCCGATAGAATAGGCTCCATGGATCTGACAGGCTGGAGGATTATCTGCTGGAACTGTTGCCTATATACTTCAGGGGTTTACCTGGCCCTTTCAAGGATGACAGCCTTAATCTCTGTTTAGGCAACTCTTCTATCTGGGTTGGCATCTTGAAAGGCAGCCTGGCTGCTGCCTGTAAGCAGATTGTCCAGGTACTTAGTCCAAGTGTCTTTTGGCTAGCCTGTCAGCCAAGCTGTTCTCTCAAAGTTTCTTATGAAACAGTCTAGGTCTTCTCTGGAAGTCATTTTAAGTATGACTGGAGAGAGAAGCAATGGCTGGGTCATAGCAGCTTGTATGGCTTGTGCTATCTAGGTCAGAGACAGTTATTGATTAAATTGTTCTTGCACCACCTGCTTCTGGCTGTACTGCTTCTGAATCACTGTCTGGAGTTGCTGTTGACACTTGGTGAGGGCCTGTAGCAGTCACACATGAAAACAAAGATCAGATTAAACCTTCAGTACAGAGTCACAGATTTATTGGAAGAGAATTGATGTAATGCATTGTATTGAATAAGGTCTTATAAATTGTCATTTACTGCACTATAAGTAAAGTTATGTTGGAACCACAATCATCATCTAGCATGATTATTCCTGCTTATGTCAAAGACTGTTAAAACAATGCTCAGGGCCTTGAAGATTAGTGTCCTCCTTCCTATCCCAACAGGGAATCCTGGAAAGTAGTGGGTTTATGAAATGTATAGAAAGTATGAACATCTTAAGCCCTTGGAATTGAAGATGGCCCTTGGACTCCTCATTGAGGACCTCAGACCAGGGGATATAAAATATATTTGCCTACATCTGATCATCAACCAGATTAATTTGAATAATTTGGCTATCCTGTTACTGTGATTAAATTCTGGGTTATCTATACCTTAAGTATATCAGAAATTTGATTACAAGCAGGAAGTAGAAGAGAATGAGATAGAGTTGGGAACTGAAAGAGGTAGCAGAACGAGCTGGGGTGCAATGAGATAAATGAGGAATGGAATAAGAAGAGATGAGGGAGAAGGGGATAGGGATGTGCAGAGCAAACGTTTATGTCCATATGTCCATATGTCCAAAGGGGGTCCCATTTGCGGTCAATATGGACATAAACAGAATTCAATGAGTTGAGTATATGTCCATATGTGCAAATAAAAATTTAAAACCCCTTACCCTCCTTAATCCCCCCCCCCCCAAGACTTACCACAACTCCCTGGTGGTCCAGCGGGGTCAGGACGCCATTTCTGACCAACTTTGCAAGGAGCACGTGACGTCGGCGTCACGTCGGAGTGACGCGGCGTCACGTGATTCCCCGCGGGGTCGCTTCCGGGATCCTCGTTCGGCCCAAAAGGAACTTTTGGCCAGCTTGGGGGGGTCAGGAGGCCCCCCCCAAGCTGGCCAAAAGTTCCTTTTGGGCCGAACGAGCGTTCCGGCACGACCCCACGGGGAATCACGTGACGCCGCGTCACTCGACGTGGCGCCGACGTCACGTGCTCCTCGCAAAGGATTGCAGAAATGGCGTCCTCACTCCTCGCTAGTTCACCAGGGAGTTGTGGTAAGTCTTTGGGGGGGGATTAAGGAAGGTGAGGGGTTTAACTTTTAATTTTGGATCAACAATCGCGATTTCCAACATATCTAACATAGCTATTTTGGATATGTGGGAAATCCGATCGTTTATGTCTCATCACTTTTTTAAGTAAAAAAAAAAATATGCGTAGCATTTTACATATGCGGTCAATACGAATGCACACCCTTAGAAGGGGATATGGGGTTGGGGAAGTGGTAGAGAGTGAGAGAGGAGGAGGAGGGAAAGCAAAGAGATACAGAAGGCAGGCATTAGGGCTGGCTCTGTATCAGTGCTGTGCACGGCCATGCAGAGGTATCTGGGTTCATTTCCTGGCTGAGGTCTGCTCAGCTGGGGCTAAGGATGCAGCTACTTGTGACTAATGGAAAGGCAGGCTCCTGTAGAGTTGGTGAGTGCATGCTGGCTCACAGGCTCCATATTGCCTTCCACTACTAAAGCTGCTGCTTCTGGTACCTAAAGTGTGCTGCCATTTGAAGCACTTGTGACCACAGTTGAAAGTTTTGTGACCCCATTTGGGGTCCCAACCCACAGTTTCAGAGGCCCTATACTAGGTTTTTTGTAGTCTTTGCTTTTTTTTTTTTTTTAAACCTGGGACCATCAGCAGTGTTATCTGCTCCTGTGACAGGCATGTTTATTATTGGGCAGGTTCCCCCTAAAAGCCACTTCCTGGCATGCTGAGATACAAGCCGACATCCATCAATCATGCTGATGTTATCACTGTAATGCCATTTCATAAAGATGACTTTACAATACCAGTATGCAATACTGGATGCTTACTAGGGATGTGCATTCATTTGAAACAAAAGTATAAAATATGACAAATGAGCCCATTTTTGTTTTGTTTCAAATGAACAAAAAAATTTAAAAAAACATTGTAAAAAATTTTCTTTTTCAGGAAATAGGGCACACTGTTTACTAATAGTGCATCCTAATTACTAATAGGACATAATATTTCCTGAAAATGAAAAAACAGCCCCCCCCCAAATAAAACAAAAACCCTGAAAATGAAAAATGAAGAAAAAAAATCCCCAAAACAACAACAATAACAACAAAACAAGAAGAATATGAAAAAAAAGTGTGCACATCACGCTTACTGGAATCATAATTAATTATTCAAAGAATGTTATATCTGATTTACCCTAATAATTTAATATGCGAAGCAGATTATTTGGGTGTGAGTGTGGACAGATCAGTCTATTATTTCAGAGAGTTTATCACATTCCCCTACAGATCACAGTACACAGCATATACATATAGGGGCAGCATTAATTAATATTGCCATATGAAGAATTTGCTTAAGTCCCAACTTCATTCTTTTCCCTGCTTCACAAACAGTGCTATAATTCCTATTAAAAGAGAACTTATGTCTATATTGGGCACCAAAAATATGTAAATCACAAAGCATCCCATTACAACATGTCAAGTGCACCCTGTCTGATGCTAACAAAATGAATTATGGTTAGGTCACCCATTTTGCTGTTATTAACAGAATGAGTTCAACCGATTAGTAATTAATGACTAAATATTACAGTAGTAATAAGCCATGACTAAGAAAGTTACCAATTTGTGGCAAATGATTAATACTGCTGCAACTCAGACAAAGGGCTTTGCCAGTCCATCAGCTTACTGTGTTGCGTGGCTGATGTGGCAGATGCTGCAGCAGCCAGAAAAAGATAGAATTCCTTCATCATGCACAGTGTTGTCTTTCTATGGCCCCTGCATTAAGAATCTGCTTGCTTTTCTGGATCACAATCATCATCACCAGCATCCATTCATCACTGAGGAAATAGTGTGAAAAAAGCCAAAACATAAAAATAAGAGCAACAGAAAGGGTGGGGGGTTTCCCCCCCTATTTTCTTTTTAAATAAGCCACTCTTTTCATTGCAAAGGTAAGGTCTTTCCTTCAGTCATTATTAATGCTTGGAGCTTATGTCACCTAAAATATATTTTACCTTAAAGTGACAGTGAATTTTTTGAAAAATCAATTGCTGTAAAATGTAGTTATTTGCCTCCCCATCCACTGCCCGCCCTCCCCCCCCCCCAAAAAAAAAAAAAAGAAATGTGAACAATCCCTTTAAAATGATATTTATATTGAATTGAAGGAGCAGTGACCATGGAAAAGCCTGCAAAGGTGCATCTCTATCTGGAGACCTGCTTCCTAGGATTGAATCTGGAAAACGTGCAATGCTCTGTTTGCGTGACTGCCAAATACATTTACTATTAATAAGTCTGGTTTGGAGAACTTTTGCCACTGCACAGCTTTATGAATGTCTATGGGTGCTTACCGAACTTACCTTCAGCTTTATGCCCCATTCCCCTCCCAACCAGGTCTTCCACTTCTGAGATTTTGATACTTACACTGAACAGTTATGATCACCCCACTACCACCTCCTAAAAGTAAGATGGGAGAGTTAGAATGTATAGCAGCAAATGATGAGATTGACGTAATTGGCATCACAGAAACTTGGTGGAAGGAGGATAACCAATGGGACAGTGCTATATCAGGGTACAAATTATATTGCAATGATAGGGAGGATCAACTTGGCGGGGGTATGGCACTTTATGTCCAGGAGGGTATAGAGTCCAACAGGATAAAGATCATACAAGAGACTAAATACTCAGTAGAATCTATATGGGTAGAAATACCATGTGTGTTGGGTAAGAGTATAGTGATAGGAGTATACTACCATCCACCTGGACAAAATGGTCAGACAGATGATGAAATGCTAAGAGAAATCAGGGAAGCAAACCAATTTGGCAGTGCAATAATAATGGGAGATTTCAATTACCCCAATATTGACTGGGTAAATGTAACATCAGGACTTGCTAGAGATATAAAGTTCCTGGATGTAATAAATGATGGCTTCATGGAGCAATTGGTTCAGAAACCAACAAGAGAGGGAGCTATTTTAGATTTAATTCTTAGTGGAACGCAAGAGTTGGTGAGAGAGGTAACGGTGGTGGGACCACTTGGCAACAGTGATCATAACATGATCAAATTTAAACTAATAACTGGAAGGGGGACAATAAGTAAATCTGCAGCTCTAACACTAAACTTTCAAAAGGGAAACTTTGATAAAATGA
Source organism: Rhinatrema bivittatum (assembly GCF_901001135.1). Taxonomy (NCBI): domain Eukaryota; kingdom Metazoa; phylum Chordata; class Amphibia; order Gymnophiona; family Rhinatrematidae; genus Rhinatrema; species Rhinatrema bivittatum. The sequence goes on from NC_042621.1 coordinate 113,992,287, forward strand.
GGAAAATAGAAAAAAACTAAAAGGTGCAGCTGCAAAGGTTAAAAGTGTTCAACAGGCTTGGACACTGTTTAAAAATACAATCCTAGAGGCACAGTCCACATGTATTCCACGCATTAAGAAAGGTGGAAGGAAGGCAAAACGATCACCATAATGGTTAAAAGGTGAGGTGAAAGAGGCTATTTTAGCCAAAAAATCATCCTTCAAAAATTGGAAGAAGGATTCATCTGAAGAAAATAGGATAAAACATAAGCATTGTCAAGTTAAGTGTAAAACATTGATAAGGCAGGTGAAGAGAGAATTTGAAATGAAGTTGACCATAGAGGCAAAAACTCATAATAAAAAATATATCCAAAGCAAGAAACCTGCAAGGGAGTCGGTTGGACCATTAGATGACCGAGGAGTTAAAGGGGCTCTTAGGGAAGATAAGGCCATTGCAGAAAGACTAAATGAATTCTTTGCTTCCGTGTTTACTAATGAGGATGCTGAGGAGATACCAGTTCCGGAGATGGTTTTCAGGGGTGATGAGTCAGACAAACTGAACGAAATCACTGTGAAGCTGGAAGATATAGTAGGCCAGATTGACAAACTAAAGAGTAGCAAATCAGCTGGACCGGATGGTATGCATCCTAGGGTACTAAAGGAACTAAAAAATGAAATTTCTGATCTATTAGTTAAAATTTGTAACCTATCATTAAAATCATCCATTGTACCTGAAGACTGGAGGGTGGCCAATGTAACCCCAATATTTAAAAAAGGATCCAGGGGCGATCTGGGTAACTATAGACCAGTGAGCCTAACCTCAGTGCCAGGAAAAATAGTGGAAACTATTCTCAAGATCAAAATCGTAGAGCACATAGAAAGACATTATTTAATGGAACACAGTCAACACGGATTTACCCAAGGGAAGTCTTGCCTAACAAATCTGCTTCACTTTTTTGAAGGGGTTAATAAACATGTGGATATAGGTGAACCGGTAGATGTAGTGTATTTGGATTTTCAGAAGGCGTTTGACAAAGTCCCTCATGAGAGGCTTCTACGAAAACTAAAAAGTCATGGGATAGGAGGTGATGTCCTTTCGTGGATTACAAACTGGTTAAAAGACAGGAAACAGAGAGTAGGACTAAATGGTCAATTTTCTCAGTGGAAAAGGGTAAACAGTGGAGTGCCTCAGGGATCTGTACTTGGACTGGTGCTTTTCAATATATATATAAATGATCTGGAAAGGAATACGACGAGTGACGTTATCAAATTTGCAGATGACACAAAATTATTCAGAGTAGTTAAATCACAAGCAGACTGTGATACATTACAGGAGGACCTTGCAAGACTGGAAGATTGGGCATCCAAATGGCAGATGAAATTTAATGTGGACAAGTGCAAGGTGTTGCATATAGGGAAAAATAACCCTTGCTGTAGTTACACGATGTTAGGTTCCATATTAGGAGCTAGCTAGCACCCAGGAAAAGGATCTAGGCATCATAGTGGATAATACTTTAAAATCGTCAGCTCAGTGTGCTGCAGCAGTCAAAAAAGCAAACAGAATGTTAGGAATTATTAGGAAGGGAATGGTTAATAAAACGGAAAATGTCATAATGCCTCTATATTGCTCCATGGTGAGACCACACCTTGAATACTGTGTACAAATCTGGTCGCCGCATCTCAAAAAAGATATAGTTGCGATGGAAAAGGTACAGAAAAGGGCAATGAAAATGATAAAGGGGATGGAACAGTTCCCCTATGAGGAAAGGCTGAAGAGATTAGGGCTGTTCAGCTTGGAGAAGAGACGGCTGAGGGGGGATATGATAGAGGTCTTTAAGATCATGATAGGTCTTGAACGAGTAGATGTGACTCGGTTATTTACACTTTCGAATAATAGAAGGACTAGGGGGCATTCCATGAAGTTAGAAAGTAGCACATTTAAGACTAATCGGAGAAAATTCTTTTTCACTCAACGCACAATAAAGCTCTGGAATTTGTTGCCAGAGGAGGTGGTTAATGCAGTTAGTGTAGCTGGGTTCAAAAAAGGTTTGGATAAGTTCTTGGAGGAGAAGTCCATTAATGGCTATTAATCAAGTTTACTTAGGGAATAGCCACTGCTATTAATTGCATCAGTAACATGGGACCTTCTTAGTGTTTGGATAATTGCCAGGTTCTTGTGACTTGGATTGGCCACTGTTGGATACAGGATGCTGGTCTTGATGGACCCTTGGTCTGACCCAGCATGGCAATTTCTTATGTTCTTATGTTCTTAAACTATTATTTTGTATATCTATACATAATATAAACATGTTTCAAAAATCATGTTACTGGATTTGATGCATGTGTCTCCTCTGATATTGGGTCTAGACTGCAAAAAGAAACAAAAAAAAAGAACCTATAAATTTAAAGAAATCTATATCACATAACCTGTAGGGATGTGCAGAGCAAAATTTTATGTTCATATTTTTTATGTCCGAAAGGGGGTCCCACTTGCGGCCAATATGGACATAAAAAAAATCCAATGAGTTGGGTATATGTACATATGTGCAAAAAAAAAATTTAAACCCCCTCACCCTCCTTAATCCCCCCCCCAGACTTACCACAACTCCCTGGTGATCGAGCGAGGAGTGAGGACGTCATTTCTGCAATCCTTGGCGAGAAGCATGTGACGTCGGTGGCACGTCGAGTGACGCGGCGTCACGTGATTCCCGGCTCGTTCGCGCCGGACGGCTCGTTCGGCCCAAAAAGAACTTTTGGCCAGCTTGGGGGGGCCTCCTGACCCCCCCAAGCTGGCCAAAAGTTCTTTTTGGGCCGAACGAGCCGTCCGGCGCGAACTCGCCGGGAATCACGTGGCGCCGAGTCACTCAGACGCGACGTCACGTGATTCCCGGCGAGTTCGCGCCGGACGGCTCGTTCGGCCCAAAAAGAACTTTTGGCCAGCTTGGGGGGGGCCGGGAATCACGTGACGCCGGCGTCACTCGACGTGCCGCCGACGTCACATGCTTCTCGCCAAGGATTGCAGAAATGGCGTCCTCACTCCTCGCTCCATCACCAGGGAGTTGTGGTAAGTCGGGGGGGGGGGATTAAGGAGGGTGAGGGGGTTTATATTTTTATTTTGGCTCAACAATCGCGTTTTCCCACATATCGAACATATCTATGTTCGATATGTGGGAAATCCGATCGTTTATGTCGAATCAATTTTTTAAGTAAAAAAAAAATATGAGTTGCGTTTTACTAATGCGGTCAATCCGAATGCACACCCCTAATAACCTGAAGGTAATGGCTGACTGGACAGAAGTAAGATGTTTCCCCATACTACTCACCATACAAAAAGAAAACTCGAATTCTGTTATCACTTCAGTTAACTGTAACACAGAGTCACTCCATTACCCAGCACTTTACGATGTAACAGAAAATCCTTGGAAAATGTCACTAAAAACTTGTATAGGAAACCTGCCAAACCAAAACAGCACTAATTCCTAAGGTTCAAACAGTACCAACCCTACCTATGGAAAGGCAACAGTGCAAACATGACACCAGGTCTTTCTGCTACTGAAAAGCAGAACAATCCAGACTGTTACAGATCCCCACTCCAAGGCCAATTGGTTTGGGGTCCTTTTGGCAAGCAAGGCAATTGCTCAAGGGGCACCAGAATCACAAGGGGGCCCCCTTGGCAAAGCTGAGTGATGTTACTAAGGCAGAGCTTCATGGTGACTGGCGGCATGGTCTGGCCCCGCACCTTCCCTGGACCCCCTTTATGTTTGGCCCTGCCCTACACAGAATTTACACATTAGCAGACCACGCATGCAAAAAACAGAAAGACCCTCACCAAATACAGAAAAAGTGTCACGGATTAGAAATATAAATATGCAGACAGAACCTGAACTGGAAACCCTAAGAAGCCAGACTCTGAGTGCTGTGCTGTGTAACACCACAGAAGGAAAACCAGAAATGCATTTCCTGCTGTACTGAGGAATAAACAAAGATGGAGGAGATACCCATTCCTGAAGATAACACATTCCAATCACTAAACTGAGAATAATTATTTTCTACCTTTGCTACCTGGAAGAAGGTGGCAACACAAAGCCCTAGGAAGAAACTCTATATAACGCACATTCAGACAGCCCAAATTTGGATTATGGACTTCGGGAAGAGAGGCATGGGAGGTTCCTAAAAGAAATCAATGTACACACAGACACACACACAAAACAACGTCAGTGTCAGGTATTACAGCTACAATTTAAAAAATACAGTTAAGGTAAAACACATTTTCCAAAGTCAAATTATCAGATATTTAAATTGAGGATAAAAAACATTTACTTTTTGTTTTTTTCCCTGTCATTATGTTTTCTTTCTTCTGCTTTCATCTTCTGACTTCTTTCCCTGTCTTTCCATAATGTTTTCCTTTCTATGACTCACCTCCTTTTTCCAACATTTCCTCCCCTTTCTATATCACTTCTTCCCATCTCTATTCTCTGCATCTTCCATCCATCACCACTTCACACCATTCATTTTGCATCTCATCTATTTTTAACGCTCACCTCTCTATCCCCATCATATTCCTCCATCACTCGATCCTAGCCCTGCGTTTCTGCTATTTCATTCCCAACCAGTCATCTTTTTCTTACCCCCCAACCAGTTGTCTCCTCTCTTTCCCTTGTTCCTTCTCAGACTTCCATCACCCTACCTCCCTCAAGCTCTCTCTGACTCTCTCCCCTCCCTCCTCATACCTCCTCTGCCACTCTCTCTTTGTGCCCCATTTGCAGTTCCTTCTTCCTTCCCTCTCATGTGTCCTTCCCCACTAACGTGCTTCTTAAATCATTATGTCCCCCCCATGTCATGCTCCTGTCTCTCCCCTAGGACACCCCCTGCATTTTTCCTTGTAGTCCTCATCAGACCCTTTCCCCTTCCTTCCTCTTCCATCCCCCATGGTTCTCTGCCTCAATCTATTGTGGCTCCTTGCCCTTCCCTCTGGCTTCTCTCCCCCCTGTACCTTCTCTACCTCTCTCCTTTCCTTCCTTTGTTCCCTCCCTGTTTTTTGCTTCCTTACCTGGTAACGTTTTAGTTGTGGTCACCATGAGATTTGGTATGGATTAGTGATACATGCTTACATAAACACACATTCTCTCTCTCTCTCTCTCTCTACCTCTCACCCAGAGATGACACCATCACACTCCTCATTTATCACCTAGCTGGACCCCAGTACACTGCCACTTTTCCCCCTCTCTGAACCGTAGAGATGTGAATCGGAACTGAAATCCAACCCGATTCTGGTTCCGATTCACATCTCTAGAACACAGCACTCTCCCCTTCATGGACATGGGCACACAGGACTCCTGCTACAAACCTCATTCAGGAGAAAGCAGACCTCTGCTTCCTTCCCCAGTGCTTCCTCTCCCAAGCAGAATGGAAGGAACAAGAAGGGAGGGGTGAGGCTTAAGTTGGAGCAGACAGAAAATAGAAGAAGCTCCCTAAACTAGCCCCTCCCCTTCTGTCATGCAGGGAGCAGGAGGGGAGAAGTGAGTTTGGAGTGGAAAGAGAAGGGCAGAGAAGAGAGGAGGTACTTTGCTCTCAGGTCAAACAAGTATTTGTTTTTGGCAATAACAAGGAGTATAGTTCATTAACAAGGCTATTGCAATTCAAACAAGCAGGAAAGGGACAGTCTTAAATGCATCAGATCTCTGAAGTCTTTGCAGTTGGAATGTGTGGCAGTTGTAGTTTATGGAAGTATTAAAGCAGAAAGAAGATACTCAATAGAAGATGTACTATTAAACTTTTACTTTTCCAATGACTGGGGCTGACAGAGGAAAGCAAAGTCCTTGAATTAGCAGCTATTACTTTTCTACAATCTACCTTTCCAGAGGGAATTTAACCTCACTCCCTAATACCCTCTTTCCTTCCCAAACCCCTCTCCTCTCCACCTAGAAAGAGCATAGTACTGAAAACTACCAATTCAGTGTCCTGTCAGAGGCACAGGCAAGAAGCGAGACAAACTCCTTAAAAGAATCATAAAGCCTATAAAACAAAAATATACAAAGCAATGGAGAAAAGCAGTACTTGGCATGGCTATATAATTATACAGATAGATGTGAAGCCAAAGTCATTCAATGCACTGATTCTTTGAGTTTGTGTGGTTGCCAAGACCTATTGTTTTGCTTTGGCTGCAGCTGCTCATTGCTGCCTCCCAGAAGCTGCCTCCCCAGATGATCATACAGTCCCGTCTAATGGTTAAGTTACCCCCGGGTAATATGGACACCTGTGAACCAGATTTTCTCACTGCTGGAGCTAAGACAACTCAGGGATGCACGCAAAACTGGCGTTTTTAAAAGAGTGAAGATGAAATGCTGGTTACTTCACACAACCAGGCTTCAACAATTTTTCAGTATTTCAATAACAGAGGAACGCAAATGGGTGATGATTGTGACTGTGGTTCTAAAGCACAGAGATTTCTTCCTTCATTCCTAAACATTTTAGAGAACCTACCCTCAATTCTTCTGAGCTTAGGTTCCCTAGGTTCATCATATATCCTATCCAGTTGTTCCATATGTAGTGGACTCCCAAGAGTTGGCCAGTTAGCTAATCTAGACCTGGCTAGACCTAATCTAGACCTGGCTAATCTGGAGCTGGCTTTAGGCCAATGCATACATGTCTATCTAGTATCTAGTTGTTATTTTCTTAGGGAAATCAATGGGAAAATCAGAACATGTCCATTCATGCCTAACTTGCTGGGATATGCATCAAGCTGCGGTAGTTCTCTAACATGCATTAAACAGCGTATATCACAGCGATATTGCATGATTTACACAATATTTTGCATCTCTCCACCCAGGTTCCACCCCCTATTACTGTGACCTCCGTTGCATGTGATTTGCATGCATGAATAATGCAAATGCATGCAAAAAAGGTCCTTACTAGGCAATCTGATGCAAATATTTCATTGCTACCAACCGAGAAAGTGATCAGCTGTGATAAAATACCTACACCTATTTGAAAAGCGGTAATTGTGAAGTGGCAGGCCCGGGACCCTAACACGAGTCCTGAGGCTCCCACGTCACATTTCAAACGCCAGCAAAAAAAAAAAAAAAAGTCATGATAAAATGAGGAAGTTGTGCAGGGGTCACAGCTGACCCCCGTCTCAACCCAGGGCCACCACGTGAGGCAGCCCCAACTCACTCAAAGTAAAAAAAAAAATTGCACAGATTCTTGCATGCTGACAGTCCCAGAACCCCCCCCCCACCCAAAAAAAAAAAGTAGATCCCACCAAAGGCCACAAATAAAATAGGCATCCCTCCCCCCAAAGGTGTCACAAATTCAAATAGAGCCCTGAGCCCCTAAACCCCCTACTCCCCACCCGAAAGTTCAAAAAGAAAAAAAAGAGGGTCCCTGGTCCCAGCCCCTTCTTTCTGCACTCTCCCCCTCCCCCAACCTCCCTCCTGCACCCCCAAACCTTTAAATAATGTAGCGTGCCCCACGTCAGGGCCGGGGCGCACCATCGCACATGACCCAGTTGGCCCCATTTTTCAAAATGGCACTGACCTGACCTTACTCCAGCCATGTGACTGGGGCATGGTCTGGAGGTTGGACCCAGTCGAGATCTTTGCCTGGCCAAACAGAATGGGAGTCAGATAACACTTTCTGGTCTTCCTGTATAGGCTGCCCTTTCTTATAACATCTTAACCCATTATCTGCAGTAGTTGTGTGAAATGGTCAAGACCCCTTTAAAGCTTTCTGTTGTTTGCTCTCATATGAGCTTCTCAAGAAATAAATTTCAGGGCTTTAGGAGTAAAGTAGAGCTGGTAATGGAGGAGCATGAGCAAGAGAGAAAGGTATGAGAACAGTCAGTCAGCATATCAGTAATAGGAATAGGAAGAGTTAAAAGAAACCAAATTGTGAATATAAACAAAGAATAAGGGAAACAGAAGAAAACCCTGTAGAGTCCCCCAAAAAGGAGTGAGGAAGACATGAATTGTTGATGAGCATTCTGAAGGAGCAGTTCAATAAAAGTGAATAAAACTAGGCAAAGGAGAGACAGACAAGCCCACATTCCCTTATATTCCACCTTACTTTACCATTTGGAACTCCACGTCTACCACACAACTTTCTGCTAGCAGCTCCGGTCCATGTTTCCCTCCTACCATATGTTCTATCATTGCTGCAGTGCTTGAATGCCATTCTTCATCTCTGTGTGTTTTTGCTGCCTTTAATGGTTTAAAAAAAAAACTCTTTGGAGAAGAGAACTACAACTTCCCATGTCCAATTAGTATTTTTTCTTCAATTTAGCTAATTTCATTTTATGTTGCTTCATGTATCTTTCACAACACTTTGGTGTTTTATAATTAAATTGCAATAAATTATTATTTAATGCATTCCATTCTATTATCAGTTCTGTAATATCACCCATCATTTTGAGAGCCAACTGGAAGGAAACAGTGATAAAACCAGATGAGCCCAATTCAAAAATAACTTTTACTTCATTCTGTGCCTATGGAAAAAAATGTCTATAATGAAGAAGGTCTTGTGTGTTCTTAGAGAACTGGAGCATTTAACTAATTAAAGCCTGAGGCCTCAAGCCTGCAAAAGAATGGAAGAAAGATGGTGGATAAGTGATAACAAGACTTATTCCTTGGATATACAAAGACCAATTATCAAGGACGAAAAGACAGATTAATAGGGGCAGGTGCAGTCTTATCAAGAAGCTGAATTAAAATAATTAATATACACTTCTAGGTCTGGGTCATTTCCCTTCGTTATTAGAAATCTGTGAAGGATGCACATTCTGTGCTAGCATTTAACCCATGATGTTTAATTCCATTTTGGAGCCTTGCTTAGCCTGATAACTGGAGTTCTCATTTGCTGTGTAAACACAATTCACATGTTTTTGTTTTTATTTTTTTAATTTACAAATTCTAATATTCCGCATCCTCCAAAATCCAATGTTCATTGTGGATCCCAATAGCACATTCATATTAAGAATATAACAGAACAATACAAAATGAAATTATCTATAATATTACAATTAAAATAAACTATAAATTAAATTATATCATTTAAACAAGAACTATTTTTATTCCTGCTGTTATATCAGTTATGAAATGGAATAGATTTATAACAATACAAACAAACTAAAAATATTTTCCATTTGTGTTTTTATATTAAAACCCACAAAGAAAAAATTCTTTGTGGAATAGTGACATATATTTTTTTTATATATGTGTGAACCAGCATGATGTGACTGCTGTTTCGAATGCCGGTATATAAAAATTTGAAATAAATAAATAAAATAAAAATAAATATTTGATTTTTTTAATTGGGTTTATTGATAAACCCAATAAAAAAGCAGTCTTTTACCTCCTTTTCATTACATGCATGTTTGTTGTATATTTACCAGAAAAAAAGACCAAGAGGTACATAAAACCCTTATTAATTGGACTAGCAAAGAATATCAATCAAGAATATTTTCATAAATTTCAACAGATTAATAAACTGATAACTTGACTCTGTATATGATTATGATTATATATTTATGGACACATCATCAGAAAAAATGCTAAAAGGTCTAATCCACCGCTTCTTGCATAGTGATGGGCGGCAAGAGGAATCACAAAACAGCATTATATATTAGGGCATAGGCTGAGATTGCAGCAACCTACCATGGCCTAAGCCTATGTAAGGCTGAGGTTTCTGCCTGTTTCTAGACATTGGTGCCAACTAGTTCTGAAGCTTTGGTTTTGCATAGGCCTAGGCTGCAGTAGGTTTCTGTGACCTCAGCCTAGGTCTATGCAAGGCCCATCTTGGAGGCTTGGATTCAACACCTGCGGCCCAGGGAGGAGGCCAGGTCCCAATACCTCAGCCTAGGATAGGGCCAGGACCCAGGCCCGATGACATGGCCCGGAGGCAGGGTCATAATGCCAGAAACTCAGACTGGACCCAGACCCGAAGCTGGGATCTAGCCTAGATGCCAGGTCTTGATGCCAGGGCCTTGGCCCGAACCCAGGCCCAATGCCAAGACCAGGTCTCAATGCCTGTGCCTTGACCTAGCCAGGGTGAAGGCCCAACACTACAGCCCAGCCCAAAGGCCAGGTCTCAATATTAGGGCCTCAGCCCAGACCCAGGCCTGAAGCTGGGGCCTGGCCTGGAGGCCAGGTCCTGATGCCTAGGCCTTGGCCCAGGGTCAGGTCCAGGCCTTGGAGCTCCTCTTCAGCATCTTCTTTGTTCGGCTCTTCTTCACAAACTTACAACATCTGCTAGTATCATTATTCCAGAGTTAATTAGCATCAAAAGAAGAAACATTAAAATGGTGTCCTTTGCTAGGGAGGATGCTACAGAGTTATTGAGCACCAAAGATAAGGTCCTTGTCTGGTCCGAATCCCCAGCATCAGGATCAGACCTAGGACGAGACCCCGATGTTGCACTCAGGTGTAGTCTGTGGCCCCTTTGTCAGGTCGCAACATATACCTAGGTGAGGCAGAGGCTTTGGGCCTAGTCCTACGTGTTGAAGTTGTACTCGTGCATAGCTTGGGACCCCTGTTTTGGGCCCCAGCTACAGCCCTAGGTTTAAGCCTAACTGGTGACTTTTTTTTAATAGGTCTTCAAATTGAAATGAGATTCTAACAGAATTTCATCAGAATTTAACTCATTCCATTTTGAAAAAGATCCAAAATGAAATAGGAAATTTCATCTCTTTTCCTATTTCATTTGTCCCGAATGCCCATTCCTAATTATCATTCACTGGTCCATTACCCTGATACATTTTATTTTCATGTCCAAAAAATGTTTTTTAAAAGAAGAGCAATACTTATCTCTTATGTTGAAAAATTCTTATTGAAAATCACCACCTGACTTCAAACACCCAACATAGGCCCATGTTTCAGGAGTCAATCATATTAAAACAAAACATGAAAAAGGAATATGTAAAATAGTAGAAATAGAACACTTATAGCAATCAATTTCAATACCTACCATTAGCTTAAAGTAAATGTGGGCATCTCAGCATGGCGTCAATGCTCAAAAGGGAAGAAAAACATCCTGCACCCAAAATTTTTTAAACTAACATCCAATGGGCTGGCAGCTCTGTACTGTCCAATCAAAATACAAAATCTGTATCCTCTTCAAGATCAAGCAAATTGGCAAAGCTTTCATATACTATCAGGCAGACCAATTGATCTCTTTATTTAATCCATATGGACATACAGTATTCAAACAATGCTGCTCTTTCTGTATCAGCACCGAATCCACGTCAGAGCCACGATGGCTGATAGGACTTTTCTCTAATACAGCAAACATAAAATGTTCAAACATCTGCTTTTACACAATGGGAAATAAGTGGTGCATCCCTTTTTTGATGTGATATAACACTCGAATGTTTGATCATCTCTGTTCTCAAGGAGTGTTTTGTCTTGCCAACATACAACAAACGTCATGTTCACCACATGATATATACCACGCCAATGGATGTGTAAGTGGTAGAAAAATTCAAAATATGTGTAGACAAAACATGAAATGGTAAGACATCAACATCGAATGATTGGGCACGCAAGAACAAGTACTACAAGGGTAAAAACCTCTAAAGGTAGGCAAGGAAACATTATCAAAAGTTAATGGACTATATTCTGAATGTACAACTATGTCTTTAATGTTACACCTACTTGTCAATGCAAAAATTGGCAATGCATAAAATTCAGGATGCAATTGAAGTATCCTCTAATGTTTACAAATACTTTGCTGTATTCTAAAGCTATATGGACAATACAATGATACACACATGGATGAGAGGAGGCATGATGATGACATGGATGCAAAAGAAGATCCCAATTAGCTCACCAAGCTTACTTGTAAGCTTTGCATATACTAGAAACAGGATAAGCATGTTGAATAAAACAAGAACGCGTTTCCTTTGCTTTCAATTTAAACTCATGCATAGTGGAGCAAAAATGGCAGAAACAAAGTTATTAGCTAATTGGCAAATTGTCACATAAATATTGAGGATGACAACTGCAATATGACAACAAAGTATTGCTTCTCTATAGGTATTTCATGCTCATCTCCAGATTCATCTGGTGATAAGCATGTAATACCTACTAAGAAGCAATCTTTTTAGGGACTCGACAGAACCAAAGACTTCAGTTCCATATTGAAGCTGGATTTTCAACATCAATACAGAAAAGCAAAGTGATGGAGAAAGTTTATCACCCATTGATTGACCACAAACTCAGTCTCAGCAATTTCTGAATTGGCAATGATTAACCTATTGAATAATGTACTATCTCCCTCACAAATTCAAGCCCTCAAAAAGGGTTCATCCTTTGTACCTACAAATTCCTTTGATTCTTTTCAGGTTGAACTCTGTGTATATAGATTTATTTGGAGACTTAAACTCCATTTATTATTCTCCTTGGCAAAACCATCTACAGATGCCTCTATTGTAGCTTCAATTACAACTGACAATAGATCCACAAAAATCCCATGAATCATGAATAATCAAAAGCAGTGGGATAAATAATCCAGTCAATAAACCTAAAGTTCTGCACAATTGTTTAGGTAGAAAGTAAAGAAATTAGGATGTCAGCCAGACAGTGTGCCCTGTGAAAACATGGGCCACCCAGTCTTATCATTCATTCACCCTAAGAGTTCAAGGGCAGAACAATCATAGTATTTTCTTGAGTATTTTTCTCAAGCAAATAAAATAAATTCAACAGTCCTGTGAGAAATTAGTGAAGCCCAGAGCCCAACAATGGCCATGGTTTCAAAAAACACGCTTATTCAGGAGCTACATAATGACAAGAACTTAGACCAGGGACCATTTGTTTAAGTCTGATTTCACAAGAGACTTATTTGTTTCTCATTTGAATAACAATATAGGCTTTCATCAACTATTTGGGAATTGTAAATTCTGTAGTGTTTCGATGCAAACGTCTACTGTCTTTGTGTCTTCAGCCAATCGTACTATATCATTGAAACACCACACTTCTTGTTTGTCAGTATGGGTCATTTACCTTATATCTTGCCCCTGTGGCAAATGTTACATTGGCAAGATCCGAAGAACAATTAACACCAGGATGATTGAACACCCCTCTAACATCTTTCTTCACCAGTCAAATACTCCATTAGCTGCACATTTATGATGAATTTAACCACTCTTTTGAGGATCAGATTCTGTGTCCTTAACCAACCAACAGTGAATTGGAGAGGTAGAAATTTTAACATCACATTACTTTAGCTGGAGCAGCAATGGATTTATAGACTGAATATCATTGCACCACATGGTTTAAATTCAGAATTGGACTTTAGTGTTCTTTTAGGTTGAATTGATTTCTTGCTGTTTTTTATAATTCTATATGCTGTATATCATTACAGATTATTCGACAACATGATTTTTGACAAATATTTTGTTTATTATTCTTGTTTGTATCATCAAGTTCAAGTTTAAATAACTATTCAAAAGCTAATGCCCTGCTTGAAGTGGTTACACGTATACTCTCTATTGGTTCTATTGAATTTGGCAACATTATTAGCATCCTTACTCATCATCAACATAACTACATCAGCTGACTTTCCTTGGAAGATAAAAAAGTGCCTTTGTCTTCTTCCAGGCTCCCCTCTTGAAATCTCTACAAGACCAGCATGTCTTTCTTGAAAGGTTGCTTTGGTTTGCACCAGATAAGTACACTTTTCTATTGATTCTTTTGTTTATAATTTATTGTTTTTATGTTTTGATTTCTCTAGCTCCAAAAGACAGCAGTCAATTTTAGATTGCAATTAAGAGAATTTAACTAAGACACAAAATTTCAAAAACAAATGTTGTACCCCTCCACAGAATAAAAATATCATCTATATACCTTTTCCATGTCACAACATATGTCTGGAAGGATACGTATTCAACCATTTTGCCTCAAAAGCTTCTAAATATAGGTTCGCCAAATCAGGTGCCATGATAGCACCCATGGTGGTAACACAAATTTGCTGATAATGGTGATCAAAAGCAAAAAGAATTTTGGTCAATGCAATTTTTAGCAACTGCACAAGAAATTTAGTAGATATTCTTCGAGGGCACAGATGACCCATGTGCGCACGGCCATGAGATTTTATAACATGCACATGCCGGCATGTGGACGTGCGTGCTCCTTTTAAAATCAACCCCTTAATTTTAAATATTATTTTCACAATATTCTTGTTACCACCTGATCTACATCTTCTTAAACCTCTGCCTTCCCCCTCTACCCCAAGGGATTTTTTGGGTGGGATGTAATCTCCTTTAGTTCTCGGTAAGGTATCCCAAAAGGAAGAAGAGTATTTCTCTTAGCTGCCCCACTTTGTGTAAACATCAAGTGACATCCAATTAAAGACAACTAAAGACTGTATATTGTTATAATGTTTTTAGATATTTATTTAATATGAATGTTTTAAAAAATAAATTCAAATGAATGGGGAACAAAAAAAAGGGGATTTGTTTAATTAATGGGATCCCCTCTATTTGATTCGGGGATCCACAAGTGAAACAAATGGAGTCCCATTCATTTTAAATGAATGCACATCCCTATCACATAGGCTGGACTTTGTTGGAATCCTTTCTGCCCTAAAGAACATGTTTTCCTCTATATGCAGTCACCCAAAGTCCAAAACTTGAACCTAATTGGTTAGAAAGTTTGTACCTCTAGTGCAGAGGAGCAGGGGGATAAGGATAGTTACCTGATCAACACCAATAATAAGCACACTGGCTATATATAGATTTTTCTAAATTGGCTGTAAATCTCTACCTCAGCAAAATAAACTTCAAGTCTCTAGGGACACAAAACGTCTAAGTGGAGTATTGTTTATTAGACAGTGCAGAAGAGCGTGAAGGATATTCCTACCCATTGGAGGTCCAGTTCTACACCTTCGTTATCTGTTACAGAATGAAACCAAGGGCCTGTGTTTATGTTCATTTTAGGAACCTTCTTGGTCCTTATTCTGTGTTTTCCCTAGCTTAGGCTTTAAGATAGGAAGTTGGAAGATCATCCCTGACAAGCACCTCCGGTGAGGCTGGATTGATCATCCAGTCTGTATAAATGAAAGCAAAGCAGGGAAGAGAGATGGTCATTTTGTTTCAGATTCTGGAGTAGAAGGAGTGTGTTTGGAGATGGTCTCAATTTCAGGCCCCACAGCTTGATATCAAAGAGGACAAGGTACAAAGGCAGATTTCTGGCTGGCACCCATTTAGTCTGGCAGGGTTTGTCTGAGTGGAAGACCAGTCTATGAGGATTTTTCTTTTTTTGTTTTGTGGCAGCACCCTGTTTATGTTTTCAGAAGGGCTGTACCCCTTGCTGTAAGAGGACATGGAAAAGAGAATTGGTGGCTCCCATCCTAAGGAAGAGGAGAGGCAGCAGTTCTTGCCTCAGGTGAGGATATTTTTCAGGGATTTTGAGAAGATTTTGTTCCTATTTTTGGTTGGGAGGAATTTCTGTGCCATCATTCCTGCCTAGGAGGTGAGATTGAGAAGGTCATTGTTTTTTCTTTTTCAGGACTCTAACTGAGAGAAACACCAGGGGAGGACAGGAGAACCCAATATTGAGCACTAGGGGATCCATTTTCCACCCCCTGGAAGGAAGGTTTTTTTTTTTTCCTGGTGCCTGCCATCTTAAGAATATTCATTCCAGAGGAGCAGCCTAAGAAAAAACGGATACTTGGATTTTTGAGACGATCAATTGGAGTCTGTTTGCTGATTGTTTTGGGAGATTTTTGGTTAGAGTACATTTTTATGATGGAACACCCCTCCAGAGTATCCATTGTGTTACTGAGTGCTGAAGATGATCCTGAAGCCAGGTCACTACACCAGTGAGAGGAGAATGGATGGCATATCCCATCCCCCCCTGTGTGCCTTTGGTCTTGGAGGTTAAATCCCCCCTCCATCAGAAACAGTCCTGCCTCCTCGGGGCTAAGAAACTGAAAGGGAGAGTTGTAGCCCTGCGACATAGTGAACTCCAGCATTACAGGCCCTCCTTGTAGAGGGGTTGACATAATTACTGAACATCACCTCTATGCTATATAGGGTTTATTTGGAAATCTGCTCTCACCTTTCCCTTTTTTTTCTGGAAAGTACTGCAATTATAGCTTGTGCATGATGGTGGTTTTGGGACCTGGGAAATACTTGTGCCCTTACATAAGGTTTATTATGGAAAGCAGAAATATTGGAGGCAGGGTCTGTGCTGTTGATAAACAAGCAGGCTTACCAACCCTTCAATTGCTAGTGAAGAAAGAGCTATTGATTAACTATCATAATTTGGTTTCCTTCTTTCTCTTTCTGTCCTTTTAATTGAAAAAAAATAAGGACAGGAGTTATTGATTTTCACATAATTGATAAGCTACTAAACTGTGTGCTTTAATCAGTGTCAGAGGCCATAGAGAACATAGCAATGGTATCCAGCAGAGAACCAAAGCTGCCAAGGGAAAAAGTGAACACCTGGAAAAAAGCAATATAAATCAGTGGCAGTGTTCTGTTCGGAGTTAACAGTCTGCTTGGGAGTTAGCAATCTGTTCTGAAACCGCTATCTGATGGGAGGAGCAATCAGATAGGAGTTAGCATTCTGTAGTATTTAGGAGAGTTGTGAGTGTATCCTTGGACCAATGACAGATGACCACGCCCCTCGGGGAAGACCCTGAGAGGGACCACTGGTCAGGCTCAGAGTATGGAGACAGACACACATTAGTTCTTAGTCTCATAGAAGCCCAGGAGCTGGAAAGTATAGGCCCTCAAGGAGCCCAGGAGCCCTCGAGGAGCCCAGGAGCCCAGGAGCCCAGGAGCTGGAAAGTATAGGCCCTCGAGGAGTGAGTACCTGGTTCCTTGGAAAGCTCTGAGAGAGCGATGGTAACTCACAGATGTAGTAGGCAGTGCTGACTTCCAGGCAGAAGTGAATTTGAAGAAGTCCTGGAACAAGGGCCCTCGAGGAGCGAGTACTGGTTCCAGACTGCAATCTACAAAGTAAGAGAGAGAGCGAGGCCCCCAAGGAGCGGGTACCCCTGATTAGTCCAAGGAGGCAGAGTAGCGTAGATAGAACGAAACCTTATCCTTGCTAACTCAATCTGTTAGCAAATTCCAAGACCTTAAATATCCGTCAAGGGTGACGTCATCTTCGGGGGATGCCCCCGGGTTTCGCGCCATTGCCAGTACTTCAGTTGAGGCCGTGCCGCGCATGCACCCCTAGGCCTCCAGGAAACATGGCGGTCAGCAGCATGGAGCTAGTCCGGGGACGCCGGAAGACCTCGGCAAGAAGATGCTGCAGCAGCCAATCTTCCTGCGGGCGAAGAGGGAGGTGCCAAAGAGGTGAGGAGGGCGAAGAGAGGGCATCGGGAACCAACGGACACAACAGGCAGCTGGTAAGGTATTAAATTATGTAGGCAAATATTGTTTTTGTAGGGAGGAAAGGATGGGACAGTGTTCTGTTAATTGTAAAATAATAAGCATATTTAAGTTCTCCTCAACTTTGGTCAACAACATGTCAATACAATGTATAATGCAATTACTACCCCATAAACCCTGTTGTCCTCATGCATTTTTTGGTCCTTCACTTTCCCATCATATATTACTTGAACCTCCCTATACTCCACTATAGATTTTCTAATCTTTATTCCTGGGGGAATTCTGCACAGCTACACAGTGCAGAATTTGCACAGAATTCCTCTCCTGTGCAGAAGTTTCAAATTTTTTGCAGAATTTGGAGAGAGGCCCAGTAGAACTGTAAGTGGAGCCCATCCTGCTTGCAGTCAAAGATTAGGTGAGAAGCCCAGAGGACCATGAGCAGAGACCATCCCATTCAAAAGCCAAAGATACAGAAGCCCACGATAACTGCAGGTAGAGTCCATCCCACCTACAGGTGAAGAAGATGCTCAGAATGAGAGCACATGAGAGCCTAGGAGCCTATGTGAAAGCAAGAGGAAGTGTGTGTGTGAGGGTGCCTGTGTGTATGCATGAGAAAGAGAGGGAGCCTGTATGTGAGTGAGAGATTGGGAGCCTGTGCGCATTAGTGAGGGTGTATGTGACAGAGGGATTTTGTGTGTGTCTGTATCAGTGAGGGTGCATATTTGTGTATGAGACGTAGCCTGTGTGAAGGGGTGTGTGTATGTGTATGAGAGAGAGGGAGGCCCTGTAAAGGTGTTTGTATGTGTGTGTGCGTGTATGTGTGTGTGTGTGCAAGAGAAAGAAGGAGCCTGATATGGGAGAGGGAGAGAGAGCCTCTGTATGTGTGTGTGTGTGTGTGGGGAGGGGGGGGGGGCTGTGCGTGACAGAGAGAGAGAGAGGGGGAGCCTTTAGGAGGGATTGTGTATGTGAGTGAGAGAGGGTGCTTGTTTGAGGATGTGAGAATATGAGAGAGGGAGACTGTGTGAGGGTATGTGTGAGTGAGACAAGGAATCTGTGTGTGTGTGAGAGAGAGAGAGAGGGGGGTTCTGTGTGAATGAATAATGGTATGTGTGTGTGTATGTTAGGGAGAGGGTGTGAGAATGAGAGATTGTGTGTATGTGTGTGTGTGTGTGTGTGTGTATATGTGCGTGTGTGCATGAGTGAGAAAGCATGTATGTAAGTCTGTGTTTGTTAGAGCATGCATGGGTCGGAAATCCTGTGTGTTTGTAGGTAAGAGAGCTAATGTGTGTGTGTGTGTGTGTGTGAGTGTGTGCATGTTTATGTGAGATAGAGGAGAGAAAGTTTGTGCAACAATCCCCACTCCCTTCCTACCCCATCAACTAATCTATGACCATCTCAGGGCATGTGAAAATCAAAGGTTCCCAGGTGTGGATAGTTGTTGATTTTTTTTCAACCTTGTTAGTCTTAATCATTGGGTGTTATTTAATGTGTCTGCTTTTTTGGAGTTTGGAACATTAATTTATATTTTTATGAGTTTTTAATTATTAGATGTCATTCTATTTGTCAGCTATTTTTAAATATTCTTTTTAATAGTGTATTGACGTTTTATATTTCTTGATTTTATTGTTTGATATTTTATGAAGAATGGCAATGCTTCTGTTTTTCCATTATTGTACTGCATAGAGTCTAGTGTTGTGGTTTCCAGTTCAGTTTTTGTCTGCACATTTTACATTTTTTACTTTGTGGTCCCATTGTAAGGGTCTGTCTGTATTCTGCAAGCATGATTGAACTTGAGGTATTCCGCTGTCGTGTAATTTCTGTATAGAAGATGTATTGTTTGCCCCATGCAGCCTGGAGGGAAGTAGGCAATAGAGTGTCAGACCTTATGGGGTATGGGAGAGAGAATAGAAAGAAACAGGCATAAAGGAGATGGGGAAAGGAGCCAGAATGAGCATGGAGAGGGTGCAGGGAGCAAGTAACGTTGGGTTTCAGGAAAGAGAGAATGAGCAGAGAGAGAGGAGTTGGAGGGAGAAAGAGTACAAAGGATATCAGGTCCATGGGAGAGAGGCAGAGCAAAGGGGGTAAGTCTAGGGTTGCCAGCTGGCTCCAGATTTTCAGGACAGGTCGATCCAGTCCTGGTTTTACTCTCGTGCATGCAAGTACTTATAGTCTTGCTTTTCTTAGGGAATGCAATAGAGAAATCAGAATAAGTCCCAGCATGCAATGGGGTAAAACCAGGACTGGATCAAACTGTCCTGAAAATCTGGATCCAGTTGGCAACCCTAGGTCAGGCTGGGAGTTAGATTGCAGGGGAGAATGCCAAATACTGGGAGTGGAAGGCTGGGGTTAGAGATAGAGTAGAAGGGGTTCAACCTAACTTTCAAAAAAGAGATAGAACAGCTTTTAAACTAGAACAAGGGGGAAAGCTGACAGTCACTCAGCAGTGCATAGTTCAGAGAAATGTATCCTTGAAGGATACTAATGAAACAGGAGAGTTAGGGCATCCCAACAGAGAGGTTCCAATAAAAGAAAACATAGCCCATGTGCCTATTTGTAAAAAATCACTGAAGCTAATGATTTCCAAATTATCCCTAACAACTGAAAAGCAGGTTGTTAATAAAACAAAAAACACATTTTAAAATGTCTGTATGCCAATGCCAGAAGTCTAAGAAGTAAGATGGGAGAGTTAGAGTGTATAGCAGTAAATGATGAGATTGACATAATTGGCATCACAGAGACTTGGTGGAAGGAGGAAAACCAATGGGACAGTGCTATATCAGGGTACAAATTATATCGCAATGATAGGGAGGATCAACTTTGTGGGGGTTTGGCACTTTATGTCCAGGAGGGTATAGAGTCCAACAGGATAAAGATCATACAAGAGACTAAATGATCAGTGGAATCTGTATGGGTAGAAATCCCATGTGTGTTGGGTAAGAGTATAGTGATAGGAGTATACTACCGTCTACCTGGACAAAATGGTCAGACAGATAATGAAATGCTAAGAGAAATCAGGGAAGCTAACTAATCTGGCAGTACAATAATAATGGGAGATTTCAATTACCCCAATATTGACTGGGGAAATGTAACATCAGGACTTGCTAGAGACATAAAGTTCCTGGATGAAATAAATGACTGCTTCATGGAGCAATTGGTTCAAGAACCAACAAGAGAGGGAGCTATTTTAGATTTAATTCTTAGTGGAACGCAGGATTTGGTGAGAGAGGTAACGATGGTGGGGCCACTTGGCAATAGTGATCATAACATGATCAAATTTAAACTAATAACTGGAAGGGGGACAATAAGTAAATCTACAGCTCTAACATTAAACTTTCAAAAGGGAAACTTTGATAAAATGAGGAAAATAGTTAGAAAAAAACTGAAAGGTGCAGTTGCAAAGGTTAAAAGTGTTCAATAGGCATGGACATTGTTTAAAAATACAATCCTAGAGATGCAGTCCAGATGTACTCCATGCATTAAGAAGCGTGGAAGGAAGGCAAAATGATTACTGTTATGGTTAAAAGGTGATGTGAAAGAGGCTATTTTATGCAAAAAAAATCCTTCAAAAATTGGAAGAAGGATCCATCTGAAGAAAATAGGATAAAACATAAGCATTGTTAAGTGTAAAACATTGAGAAGACAGGCGAAGAGAATTTGAAATGAAGTTGGCCATAGAGGCAAAAACTCATAATAAAAACTTTTTAAAATATATCTGAAGCAAGAAACCTGTGAGGAAGTCGGTTGGACCATTAGATGACAGAGGGGTTAAAGGGGCTCTTAGGGAAGATAAGGCCATTGCAGAAAGACTAAATTAATTCTTTGTTTCTGTGTTTACTAATGAGGATGTTGGGGAGATACCAGTTCCGGAGATGGTTTTCAAGGGTGATGAGTCAGACAAACTGAACCAAATACCTGTGACCCGGGAAGATGTAGTAGGCCAGATTGACAAACTAAAGAGTAGCAAATCACCTGGACCAGATGGTATGCATCCTAGGGTACTAAAGGAACTCAAAAATGAAATTTCTGATCTATTAGTTAAAATTTGTAATCCATTATTAAAATCATCCATTGTACCTGAAGAGTGGAGGATGGCCAATGTAACCCCAATATTTGAAAATTGCTCCAGGGGCGATCCGGGTAACTATAGACCAGTGAGCCTGACTTCAGTGCTGGGAAAAATAGTGGAAACTATTCTAAAGATCAAAATCGTAGAGCATATAGAAAGACATGTTTAATGGAACACCGTCAACATGGATTTACCCAAAGAAAGTCTTGCCTAACATATCTGCTTCATTTTTTTGAAGAGGTTAATAAACATGTGGATAAAGGTGAACCAGTAGATGTAGTGTATTTGGATTTTCAGAAGGTGTTTGACAAAGTCTCTCATGAGAGGCTTCTAAGAAAACTAAAAAGTCATGGGATAGGAGGTGATGTCCTTTCGTGGATTACAAACTGGTTAAAAGACAGGAAACAGAGAGTAGGATTAAATGGTCAATTTTCTCAGTGGAAAAAGGTAAACAGTGGAGTGCCTCAGGGATCTGTACTTGGACCTGTGCTTTTCAATATATATATAAATGATCTGGAAATGAATACAAGTGAGAATATCAAATTTGCAGACGATAGAAAATTATTCAGACTAGTTAAATCATAAGCGGATTGTGATACATTACAGGAGGAACTTCCAAGACTGGAAGATTGGGCATTCAAATGGCAGAAGAAATTTAATGTGGACAAGTGCAAAGTGTTGCATATAGGGAAAAATAACCCTTGCTGTAGTTACATGATGTTAGGTTCCATATTAGGAGCTACCTCCCAGGAAAAAGATCTAGGCATCATAGTGGATAATACTTTAAAATCGTTGGCTCAGTGTGCTGTAGCAGTCAAAAAAGCAAGCAGAACGTTAGGAATTATTAGGAAGGGAATGGTTAATAAAACGGAAAATGTCATAATACCTCTGTATCGTTCCATGGTGAGACCACATCTTGAATACTGTCGGGTGGATTTTAAAAGCCCTGCTCGCGTAAATCCGCCCAGATTTACGCGAGCAGGGCCTTGCGCGCCGGCGCGCCTATTTTGCATAGGCCGCTGTTGCGCGCAGAGCCCCAGGACACACATAGGTCCCGGGGTTTTCTGAAGGGGGCGTGTCGGGGCGTGTTGGGGCGGGGCCGAATGATGCGGCATTTTGGGGGCGGGACGTGGTGTTTCGGGGGCGGGCCCAGGGCATGGTTTCGGCCCGGGGCGTTACGGGGGCGTGGCCTCGCCCTCCGGAACCGCCCCCGGGTCAGGTCTCGGCGCGCCAGCAGCTCGCTGGCGCGCGTGGATTTACATCTCCCTCCGGGAGGCGTAAATCCATGGATAAAGGTAGGGGGGGGGTTTAGATAGGGCTGGGGGGGTGGGTTAGGTAGGGGAAGGGAGGGGAAGGTGAGGGGAGGGAACGGAGGCAGGCGGCTCGTCGCCGCCGGCTGCCCAAAATCAGCAGCCTTGCGCGGGCCGATCCAGGATTTTATAAGACATGCGAGGCTACGCGCGTATCTTATAAAATCCAGCGTACTTTTGTTTGCGCCTGGTGTGCCAACAAAAGTACGCGAACGCGCTTTTTTTAAAAATCTACCCCTGTGTATATTTCTGGTCGCCGCATCTCAAAAAAGATATAGTTGCGATGGAGAAGGTACAGAGAAGGGTAAGCAAAATGATAAAGGGGATGGAACAGCTCCCCTTTGAGGAGAGACTGAAGCGGTTAGGGCTGTTCAGCTTGGAGAAGAGACAGCTGAGGGAGGATATGATAGAGATGTTTAAGATCATGAGAGGTCTTGAACAAGTAGATGTGAATCAGTTATTTACACTTTTGGATAATAGGATATTATTTACACTTTTGGATAATAGGATAATTAGTCAGAAGACTAATCTGAGAAAATTCTTTTTCACTAAACGCACAATTAAGCTCTGGAATTTGTTGTCAGAGGATGTGGTTAGTGCAGTTAGTGTAGCTGGGTTCAAAAAAGGTTTGGATAAGTTCTTGGAGGAGAAGTCCATTAACTGCTATTAATCAAGTTTACTTAGGGAATAGCTGCTGCTATTAACTGTATCAGTAGAATAGGATCTCCTTGGTGTTAGGGTAATTGCCAGGTTCTTATGGCCTGGTTTGGCCTCCGTTGGAAACAGGATGCTGGGCTTGATGGACCCTTGGTCTGACCTAGCATGGCAATTTTTTATGTTCTTAACCTGGAGAGGGAGAGGAGAGAGGGTGAGTGGAGGAGTTGGGGTCTGAGAGAGCAGAATGAAAGTGATCAAGCCATGGGAGTAGGGAGAGAGAGTGGAAGGGATATTCTTACAGTATACTTCTAGGGAAATTCTACTCAAAATATTTAAAACTCTGCATCTTTGAGAAATAACTTTTTTGTATTAGATTTTAAATTAATTAATCAAAGACTGTGATGGATACTGTGTTATTTTGAAGAATATAAAATATGTTGAGTTTTAAATTTTTGTGGTTAGACTTTTAAAATTTTGTGCACAAAGTTCCCCCAGGAATACTGCATTTGTACTACATTTTTTTCTCTGTTCTACTGAAAACCTTCCATTTATTTCAATGTTCTGTGGTCTGTCATGCATATTTTCTTCTTCTTCAGAGTTCTTCAGTTTTCAGATCCTTGCTATTGTTAAAACTAAACTCTGAAATTATCTATGTTCACTTCCTCTGCAATTCTCTTTCTTCACCCTCTACATCTTCACACAGATACACAAATCTATTTACCCATTTGTATTTCTTTTGACACATGTTCTCTTTTGCGTTATTTACAATTTCTCTTGCTATCATCCAGCCTGACACACAAAATCTCCCTCATTCAGTAGGAAACCTACTCATTCAGGCACGTCCTTACATGCACCTCCTGCACGGCCACCCATCCTACACTATAGCACTTTCTTGCTCAATGTTTCCTACAAACAGTTATCCCACACATTCCTTGTGCTTATCCAACAGATGTTGGACAGCCATGTACTAAACCTCTGTCGGCAACTTTTCTACTTTACAAAGCCCAAGGCTGGGAAGAAATGCCAAACCTTTGCTAGAGCTTGTTTCGCCTACTGCTCTCTCAACTCTGTCTCTCCTTTCCTTTTACCTTTCTTTCCAATCCATCTCCTCTCGCCTCATCCCTTACTCAACTTTCTGATCTACTTATTTCTTTTCTCTCCCCAAACTGAATATAACCCTTCTCCTGGCCACTCTTCTGGACAAGAGGACACCACTCTACACAGTGCTGAATTCTGTCTCTCAACCACAGTGAGGGTCTAGGAAAGGGGGAAGGTTTACCTTCAGGGCCCAGTCTAGACTTGTCTTCTGAACTCCAAGGCAGAGTCTTCATATAGTTATGATGCTCCAAAACAAATCTTTTACTGCAAAACATATCCAACAGAAATGAGTTAACACATAGGGCCAGATTTTCAAAGGGGTACGCACATAAGATACGCGCGTACCCCCTGAAAACCTGGCCCAAACACCCCCTACGCGTGCCGAGCCTATGTTGCATAGGCTTCCGGCGCGCGCAAAGCCCCAGGACGCACGTAAGTCCCGGGGCTTTCCTGGGGGGCGTGATGGGGGGGCGTGTCGTGATCCGCGCAACATCGGGGGGCGTGTCGGGGTCATGATACGGCCGGTGTGTCATCCGGGGGCGGTGCCGTGGGCGTGGTTTCGGCCCGGGATGTTCTGGGGGCGTGGCCGCGGCCTCTGGACCAGCCCCAGGACCGGAACACAGCACGTGGCAGCCAGCCCGGCACGCAAAGTTACTCCTGCCTCGAGCAGGTGTAACTTTCGCGACAGAGGTAGAGGGGGTTAGATAGGGCCGTGAGGGTGGGTTAGGTAGGGGAAGGGAACGGCCTCAGAGGGAACGGCCTCGGAGGGAACGGAGGCAGGCTGCGCGGCTCAGCGTGCGCAGGCTGCCGATTTTGGGCAGCCTTGTGCGTGCCGACCCCGGATTTTAATGGATACGTGCGGCTACATGCATATCTATTGAAATCCTGCGTACTCTTGTTCGTGCCTGGTGTGCGAACAAAAGTACGTGTTTGCGCAAGTTTATGAAATCTACCCCATAATGCATTGCTTCTTTAAGCTTTCATGATACACTGTAAAAATCACAAAAATTGGGTTTTTGATATAGATGTGCATTTATTTTTCACAAATAGGACAATTTCAACGAAACTGTCTAATTCATCATGGTTTTTAGGCACTAAAAAACAAACGGGAGTTAGCGCATACTAACTTTAAAATGTTAGTAGCATGCACTAACACGAACATAGGGACCCATAAAAATAAAAAAAACCTGAACCATGGGAAAAACAAAATTTTCCATGTGGACCTGAAAACATAGCCTGAACCGATAGGCATTAAAAATGCACGTCCCTAGTTCTGGATCCTTTTCTGCCGCTTTCACCACCAACCCTAAGGGAAATTTGATTCCCTTAGGGTTGGTGGTGACATTCCCTCTCCATGAGATAGCCCTGTTATACCTTTCAGTTCTAATGCTTGATCTTTTTTTGCATACTCTTGTCTCCAAAGATGAGCAACAACTGGGTAGCTTTCTTTTTCTCTCTCCTCTCCAGCTCCTGTCAGGGGTATTAGCTATACTTGCTGACAATGCACTCTTTCACCTTCTTCAGATCATACCTCAAGAAATGGCCTCTAATTACTAGTAGTGCCAAGTATACCACTTCAGGGAATGTCCTGTATGGCCACTGCTGCTTGGATACAAGAGAGTGGCTTCTTCCCTCTCCAGCTCCAAACATGAACTTTAACAACTCCTCCAGAATCTTCCTTGGAGGTCACAATAATCAGATTAAGGATTGTACCATTTTCATTATTCCTATGGAAAGACTCTAACAAAATGGTTCAGTCCCCCTACTACTTTTCCAACCTAAATGTCTTCTGGTGGGAGCAGCATAGTCCTTAGTAAGTGTCCCCCTGAAAAGGACACACACAGTCCATCACGTAATATATTTGCATAACCCATCTCATGTGGGAAAACTTTCCCACAGTTTGCAAGTAGAACAACTACAGGAACTAGTAGTTGTCGGTGAAAGAGAAATGTAGTGTGTGACTAGTTACTGGTAGCTCTGAAGAAGGAATGGGAGAAGAAAGTATTTGTTTTGTAGCTCCAGTTTGGAGAAGGAGGAGAAGGGTTTACAGGTCCAATGACATAAGAGGTTTTACTGGTGTACAATCTGTGGAGAAATGAAGAGATCACAACTAGATTTATTCTATCAAACCCAATCTGGGAAGAGAAGAGAAGAGAGGAGAGGCATCAATATAAACTGCACAGCTTACAGGAACAGGGGAAGTCTGTAGTAGCAACAGCAAGTCTTATTCCTGTTATTAAGGGAGCCTTGGAGGCAAAAGGGGCCAAAGGGATGCCTATATATTTTTTTTTGACTGCTTTGTGTATGTGCTGTACTGACATTTTAGAACAACTATTTTCTTATTATTGCAACTATTTTGTTTTCATTGTACTAAACTTTATAGGACTGGAACAATACATTTGTTTGCCAGGACTTTTATTGACTATATCCTGATTCTTCCAAGGCCTGGAAACACTGGTTTACATCTGAGGAAAGAACATTCGAGTTGTAAAGAGTATTGACTAGCCATGGCAGCCCAAAGGTGTGTCCCTTGCTAAAGCAATGACCAGAAAAAGAGTTTGCATGAACTTTCAACATCCCTCTCCCCTGCCCATAGTTAATTTCTTTCCTCCCAAGTCCCTCTATCCCATTGCTGTGTTGACATTTGCCCTATCAATAGGAGCAGCTGTGATAAGAACATAAAAACATAAGAATTAGAGATGTGAATCGTGTGATCGATCGTCTTAACAATCGATTTCGGCTGGGAGGGGGAGGGAATCGGATCGTCACAGTTTGGGTTTTTTAAATATCGTGTAAATCGAAAACCGGCACACTAAAACATCCATAAAACCCACCCCGACCCTTTAAAATAAATCCCCCACCCTCCCGAACCCCCCCAAAATGCCTTAAATTACCTGGGGTCCAGAGGAAGGGTCCCGGTGTGATCTTTTACTCTTGGACCTCCATGTGTTGTAGAAATGGCGCCGGCGCTACCTTTGACCTGTCATATGACAGGTCAAAGGTAGCGCCGGCGCCATTTTGTTTTTTTGTCCCCCGACGTCAGAAGCGTAGGAGATCGCTCCCGGACCCCCGCTGGACTTTTAACAAGTCTTGTGGGGGTCAGGAGGCCCCCCCAAGCTGGCCAAAAGTCCCTGGGGGTCCAGCGGGGGTCCAGGAGCGATCTCCTACGCTCCTGACGTTGGGGGACAAAAAAACAAAATGGCGCCGGCGCTACCTTTGACCTGTCATATGACAGGTCAAAGGTAGCGCCGGTGCCATTTCTACAACGCACGGAGGTCCGAGAGTAAAAGATCACACCGGGACCCTTCCTCTGGACCCCAGGTAATTTAAGGCATTTTGGGGGGGTTCGGGAGGGGGGGATTTATTTTAAAGGGTCGGGGTGGGTTTTAGGGTTGTTTTAGTGTGCCGGTTTTCCCGCCCTCCCCCTTCCCCTCCCCCTTCCCCCGATTTATGATTTTTTAACGATAAATCGGGGGAATTTTTATTGTATCACGGCTCTAACGATTTTTGACGATTTAGACTATATCGGACGATATTTTAAATCGTCAAAAAACGATTCACATCCCTAATAAGAATTTGCCATACTGAGTCAGACCAAGGGTCCATCAAGCCCAGCATCCTGTTTCCAAAAGTGGCCAATCCAGGCTACAAGTACCTGGCAAGTACCCAAACACTAAGTAGAACCCATGCTACTGATGCCAGTAATAGCAGTGGCTATTCACTAAGGGGCAGATTTTCAAAGAGGTACGTGCATAAGATACATGCGTACCCCCCAAAAACATGCCCCAAGCTACCCCTGTGTGCGCCGAGCCTATGTTGCATAGGCTGCCAGCACGCGCAAAGCCCCGGGATGTGGGTAAGTCCTGGGGCTTTCCTGGGGGGGCATGTCAGGGGAATGTCGGGGGGCATGTCACGGTGGCGAGTCATCGGGGGCATTCCAGGGGTGGGGCTGTGGCCGTGGTTCTGGCCCAGGGATGTTCCAGGGGCATGGCCATGGCCTCCGGACCAGCCCCCAGACCAGAACATGGCGCACCGGCAGCTGGCCCGGCATGCGCAAGTTATGCCTGCCTCGGGCAGGCTTAACTTTTGCAATAAAGGTAGGGTGAGTAATTAGTCAGGGTTGGGAGGCGGGTTAGTTAGGGGAAGGAAAGGGAAGGTGGGGGGTGCCGGAAAGAAAGTTCCCTCCGAGGCCGCTGCTTCTGAGGGAACAGAGGCAGGCTGCGAGGCTCGGCGCGCGCAGGCTGCCAATTTTGCGCCGACACCGGATTTTAAAAGATACGTGCGGCTATGTGCATATCTATTAAAATCCGGCGTACTCTTTTTTGCGCCGGGTGCACGAACAAAAGTACGCAAGCACGTACTTTTTAAAAATATGCCCCTAAGTGAACTTGATTAATAGCAGGTAATGGCTTCTCCTCCAAGAACTTATCCAAACCTTTTTTGAACCCAGCTACACTAACTGCACTAACAACATCCTCTGGCAAGAAATTCAAATGCTTAATTGTGCACTTCATAGAGTACCCCTAGCCCTATTATTCAAAAGAGTAAACAACCGATTCACATTTACCCATTCTAGATTTCTCATGATTTTGAAGACCTCTATCATATCCCACCTTAACCGTCTCTTCTCCAAGCTGAACAGCCCTAACCTCTTCAGCCTTTCCTTATAGGGGAGCTGTTCCATTCCCTTTATCATTTTGGTCACCCTTATTTGTACTGTCTCCATTGCAACTATATCTTTTTTGAGATGTGGTAACCAGAATTGTACACAGTATTCAAGATGTGGTCTCACCATGGAGCGATACAGAGGCATTATGACATTTTCCATTTTATTCACCATTCACTTCCTAATAATTCCTAACGTTATGTTTACTTTTTTGACTGCTTCAGCACACGGAGCCAACAATTTCATTGTATTATCCATTATGATGCCTAGATCTTTTTCCTGGGTGGTAGCTCCTAACATGGAACCTATCATGAATTATTTTTTCCTATATGCTTCACCTTGCATTTGTCCACATTAAATTTCATCTGCCATTTGGATGTCCAATCTTCTAGTCTGTCAAGGTCCTCCTGCAATTTATCACAATCTGCTTGTGATTTAACTACTCTGAATAATTTTGTATCATTTGCAAATTTGATAACCTTACACATCATATTCCTCTCTAGATCATTTATAAATATATTGAAAAGCACCAGTCCAAGTACAGATTTTTGAGGCACTCCACTGTTTACCCTTTTCCACTGAGAAAATTGACCATTTAATTCTACCCTCTGTGTCCTGTCTTTCAACCAGTTTGTAATCCATGAAAGGACACCTCTTCCTATACAATGACTTTTTAGTTTTTTTAGAAGCCTCTCATGAGGCATTTGTCAATTGCCTATATGCTACATCTACTGGCTCACCTTTGTCCACATGTTTATTAATCCCTTGGCTCAATCCCTTCAAAAAAATGAAGCACATTTGTGAGCCAAGGCTTGCCTTGGGTAAATCCATGCAGACTATGTTCCATTAAACTAAACTATGTCTTCTATATGCTCTGTGATTTTGATCTTTAGAATAGTTACTACTATATTTCCCAGCACTGAAGTCAGGCTCACTGGTCTGAGGTTTCCTGGATCACCCCCTGGATCCCTTTTTACATAATGGGATGACATTGGCTACCCTCCAGTCTTCAGGTACAATGGATAATTTTAATGGTAAGTTACAAATTTTAACTAACAGATCTGAAATTTCATTATTGATTTCCTTCAGAACCCTAGGGTGCATACCATCCTGTCCAGGTGATTTGCTACTCTTTAGTTTGTCAATCTGGCCTATTATATCCTCTGAGTTCACAGTAATTTGCTTCATTTCATCTTTCTCATCACCCTTGAAAACTATCTCTGGAACTGGTATCTCTCCAACATCCTCATTTAGTAACACAGAAGCAAAGAATTTATTTACTCTGTCTCCAATGGCCTTATCTTCCCTAAGAGCCCCTTTAATCCCTCAGTCTTCTAACAGTCCAGCCAACTCCCTCACAGTTTTCTTGCTTTGGATATATTTTAAAAAGTTTTTATTATAAGTTTTTGCCTCTACGGCCAACTTCATTTCAAATTCTTTCTTAACCTGCCTTATCAATGTCTTACACTTAACTTGACAATGCTTATGCTTTGTTCTATTTTATTCAGATAGATCCTTCTTCCAATTTTTGAAAGATATTTTTTCATCTGAAATAGCTTCTTTCACATCACCTTTTCATCATACCAGTAATTGTTTTGCCTTCCTCCCCCATTTCTTAATGCATGGAATACATCTGGACTATGCTTCTAAGATTATATTTTTAAACAATGTCCATGCCTCTTGTAGACCTTTAACCTTTGCAGTTGAACATTTCAGTTTTTTTCTCAATATTTTTTTCATTTTATCAAAGTTCCCCTTTTGAAAATTTAGTGTTAGAGCTATAGATTTACATATTCCCCCTTCAAGTTATAAGTTCAAATTTGATCATGTTATAATCACTATTGCCAAGTGGCCCCACCACCATTAGCTCTCTCACCAAATCTTGCATTCCACTAAGAATTAAATCTAAAATAGCTCCCTCTCTCTTTGGTTCTTGAACCAATTGCTCCATGAAACAGTTGTTTATTCCATCCAGGAATTTTATGTCTCTAACATGTCCTGATGTCACACATACCCAGTCAATATTGGGGTAATTGAAATCTACTATACAGAAACAGTTAATAAGAAATGTGCAACGAACCACACTTGTCTCACAAAACACGTTGCAAACAAAATTGAAAATTTTTATGTGCTTAGGAATTTATCTCACAATGTGGACCATCATACCACCCTTGGTTGGTTTAGGCAGTAAGCCACGCTTTCAACCATAACGGGTCATATTTAATCATCGGTCCGGAATAGTCTATTAAATTTCTTTTAAATTTCTTCAATTTTCTACTTTATTGAATTTACTTTTTTTATCGTTTTTTGTCCATTTATAATAAAATATTTTTAACGGAGTAAGGAGCGGAATTGCCTTACTTGTGCGGAGCGCCTCCGCGCTTCCGAGGTAGTGCCTTCACTCACTTGTGCAGAGCGCCGCCGCGCTTTCAAGACTTCATTTTCAATGCTGCCGCGCTTAAAAGGCAGCAAATTCCGATCGAGGGTGCTCGTGTGACTTAGAGCTCCTGTAGTCCGACGTACGTTTCGCAGTTGTGCTGCTTCAGGGACTCTGTCCTAATCGGAAGGTTTAGGCTTAAGAAGAACACAAGGTTAGTTCCCGCCAAACTCTTTCAATATTTAAATGCCTTCATATTTGCTTCCGTCTAATTCATTATAATGCCTATAAAAAATGACAATAGATATGAGGCCACTTATATTTTTAGCACCAATATTTCTCAACATAGATTATGCACTCCCAAATGAATTATAGACTAAAACACATTTGTAGTCTTCTCTTACTGCGTTCAGTCGCCTAATGCTCTTACCGGCATTCTGCTGAATTGCCGCGAGATCTAGGCTGATTTTATAGAATCACCCAACCACACCTGTGATCTGATTTGACAGAAGAGTGGATTCACATGAAGTGAATCCACTCAATTTCCTTGTTGAGGCCGCCAGGGGTCACTGTATGTAGTTCGAAAATCCATCGTTGTTCACATTGTTGCAGTTTTTTAATTCGGTCTCCCTTTCTCCAATGGGGGTGAACAATTTCTAAAATGGTCCATTTAATATCAGAGAATTCATGATTATGGTCTTTGAAATGTGTCACCAACGGTTCTTCTATTCGTCCTGTATTGATACAGCATTTGTGTTCAGTTAATCTAGTTCTGAACGGGCGTTTAGTCATGCCCACATATGTAAGTGGGCACGGACAAAAAATGGCATACACAACAAAAGAGGTTTTGCATGTCGCTGAAGGTAAAGAGACTGTCCGACCTGATGGTAAAATGATGGTAGTCTGTGGTGATTTTAAAATACAATGGGCACAATTTGTGCAATTCATAATTGGGTCCTCAACATTCCGGGACTGCTGGAGGCTAGAATGAACTACTTGATCTTTAATATTTCTGCCTCGGGAATATGCAATTCTAAGTGGTTCCTTGAATGAAGGGTGGATTTCTTGAAGAATTGCCCAATGTCTCCGTATGGCTCTGCTGATCATTGGAGTGGCTAGAGTGTGCCTCATCACCATGGTCTGTGGGTTTGAATTCTCATGCTGTCTCGGCAAAAACATGAATTCCCTATTGGAGTAAAGGGCTCGTCGATAGGCTTTTTTGACACTCGACAGGGGGTATCCTCGTTGCAAAAATCTTTCTGCCATAATCTGAGACTGTTTCTTGAATTCCGAATTGTCTGTGCACAATCGCCGTATGCGCATAAACTGGCCAACAGGTAAATTCAACTTAAAAGTGGTCGGGTGAAAACTATCAAATCTTAAAAGATTGTTGCGATCACTGGGTTTTCGATACAGAGTGGTGACAACTGAATCTTCTTTTTTGGTGATAAGAATGTCTAAATATGATATTTGTTGATCATGAAAATTCATGGTGAACTTAAGACATGAGTTTAATGCGTTAAGCCAGAGATGGAATTCCTGAAGGGCTGTCTGTGATCCTTCCCATATGATGAACACGTCATCTATATATCTTTTCCAGTATTTCAAAGATAGGGACCATGGATGTTGTTGAATATATTGGTTCTCAAATGCTGTTACAAATAAATTTGCAACATCTGGAGCCATGGCGGCCCCCATGGCGGTTCCCCGAATTTGTAAATAGAATTTATCTTGAAAAGAAAAATAGTTGTGACTCAGAGCTAGATCTAATAATTCAATAATATAGGAAGTTGGTATCCTTTGCGGAATCGGACGGGTCTTTAAAACAGCTGATATTACAGTAAGCAATTCCTCTTGAGGGATTACTGTATACAGCGATTCTATGTCCATGGTGACTAATAGACTCTGACTTGACAGTTTTATAGTAGATAAAAATTGAAGCATATGGGACGTGTCCTTGATGTAAGAAGATGCTTGCGACACAAATGGTTGGAGTAATTTGTCCAAAAAAATGGAAATCGGTTCTAATACTGATTCCTTTGCCGATACTATCGGTCTTCCCGGAGGCTGTTGTAAATTTTTATGAATTTTTGGTACAATATACAGTACGGGGACCCTAGGATGTTTGTTGATCAAAAAATCACTCTCACTCTTTGTGAGGAAATTCTGTTGATATCCATGTTCTACTATACGTGTTATCTCCGCTAAAATATTATCCGTAGGATCTTCATCAAGTTCCCGATAGAATGCTGTATTTGAAAGTTGACGTTGTACTTCCTCAATGTATGCTGATGTAGTCATCACTACAACCGCTCCTCCCTTATCAGCTGGTTTTATTTCTATATCCTTTCTGTCTTGTAATTGATGAAGTGCCTGTGCACATAAACATTTTCAATTTTGTTTGCAACGTGTTTTGTGAGGTAATTGAAATCTCCCATTATTACTGCACAGCCAAATTGGTTAGCTTCCCTGATCTCTCTGAGCATTTCATTATCTGATCATTTTGACCAGGTGAATGGTAGTATACTCTTATCATTATACTCTTACTCAGCACTCATGGAATTTCTACCCATATAGATTCTACTGAGAATTTATTCTCTTGTATTATCTTTATCCTGTTGGACTCTATACCCTCCCAGATATAAAGTGCCACACCCCCACCAAGTTGATCCTCCCTATCATTACGTTATAATTTGTAACCTAAAATAGCAATGTCCCATTGGTTATCCACCTTCCACCAGGTCGCCCGTATGACATAGTGAGGGCAAAGGTAGCGCTGGCGCCATTTTGAAGATTGGCAATATGGCCCACGTGCAGGAGGTCGCTCCCGGACCCCCGCTGGACTTTTGGCAAGTCTTGTGGGGGTCAGGAGGCCCCCAAGCTGGCCAAAAGTCCCTGGAGGTCCAGCGGGGGTCCGGGGGCGATCTCCTGCATGCGTGACATCTTGAGCCAGGAACCAAAATGGCGCCGTCGCTACCTTTGCCCTGTCACATGATAAGGGCAAAGGGCCACCAGCGCCATTTCTCTTAACGCAACCATGGCCAGAGAGAGGGAGATCGCGCTGGGACCCCCCACTGGACCCCAGGTAATTTAAAACATTTTGGGGGGGTTTGGGAGGGTGGGGGATTTGTTTTAAAGGTTCGGGGTGGGTTTTAGGGTTTTTTTGGTGTGCCGGTTTTCCCGCCCTCCCCCGATTTACGATTTTTAACGATTTAAAAAAACAAAAACCACGACGATCAGATTTCCCTCCCCCCCAGCCAAAATCGATCGTTAAGGCGATCGATCACACGATTCACACCCCTAATTATGTTCTCAAGGACTTTCAGTAGATGGGTACAGGAGATTCAGAACATACAGTCTATTTGGTCTGCCTGTCAGTGAGCATAAGTATCTTCTTTCTTAGAGGGCAGGCTTTCTAATGGGTTTATTAGATTTTTAGCCCATAAGCCCCCAAAACACCAGGGAAATACAAAAGATCTCAAACCCCTACAGCTTCAGCCCAGTTTTTAATAGGTAATTCCTTTAGTAAAGTAGTAGGATCATCCTAATTAGCTTATAAATTGCTCTTCTGCAGTCATTGGCCCTTACCTTTCTTTCACAATTGCACTGAGGTGTTGAGGTGCCTTCAGGAGCTACCCCTGCTGGTGACACAATGGGCCCCTTAGTTTCATTTGGAGCCATCATGGAAATTAGGGTCATGGTCTCTGCTTCTAAAATATCCACACCCCATAGAATCCATAGCCATTCTTGGGAATTTTTGAGTTTTGCTCACCCTGAGATTAGCAGGTGGGCAGGCTTTCACAGTAAGGACATTTTTTCTTCCTTCTGGTCCTTGCCCACCAGGAAATGCTTTCTTCTTAACTAATATTTTCTAGCTGATAAATAGTTTCCAACCTGTGGTGTTTTTGGCTTGATTTTCTGGCTCAGCATTTCTCTTTTCTCATTCTCTGCCTTTGTCTCTATTCCTTTTTCCTCTTTTCACTTTCTTTCTGGTGTCTTCCCTCTTTTACTTTTCTGTTTCAGTTCTCTCTCTTCCTTCTTTGTCTCTTTCCTTCAGCAGAAAAGTTTTAATGCTTTCTCTTCTTTTCTCTATTCTGCTTTTTACTTCTTTCCCTTCTTCCTATTCTTTCACCATTCTTCTCCTTTCACCCATGCACTCTCTCCTCCATTCATGTTCCCCTTCCTCCTCCATTGACTTCCTGGATTTGCCGCCCCCCCCCCCCCCCACCACCACCACCATCACCACACACACACACACACACACACACACACACACACACACACACACACACATTAATATAGGTTCCACTCCTTCTCCTTCTCCATCTCCTGCCATCCTTGATCCTCTCTCTCCCCCTTTATCATCCTCCTCCCCATCTCCCACCTTTGCTATCCCCTCCCCCTGGCTCACATCTTAGGTATCTCTTTACCCTTGCTTTCCCATTTCTGCCCACTCTTCCCCCCCCCCCCCACCCAACTTTTGATCTCCCCTCCCACATACACATATCCTTGCCCCTTCTTCTCTTTCTCTTTCATTTCCTCAGTCAGTCAATCTCAATCTCTCTCGTTTCCTTTACCTTCTTGGTCAGTGCAGTCACTGGTAGAGCAAAACAACCAGTGGGACCTGCAGGGGAAAGTGCTCTCTCAGGAAGTACAGCCCTGGTTTCCTCTCTTCTTGCTGCTGATTGGCTCTGGTTAGCAGAATGAGCCAATCAGATGGGGTAGGAGGGCAAGTAGATGCAGGCTAGTGTTACTTTCTGCCTGCTCCTGCCTGCCTTGGCTGTTGTCCTATTGCTTGCCCTTTCTTCATCACAAAAAGATGATGACCGTGCTGGGAAGAGTGGGATGACTTTTAAGACCCTGGATATCCAGGGTGCTCTCCCAGAGACCCAGAGCTTTGTCTCCAAATGTGGAATTCCTGGGTCAAATCCAGAGGACTCCCAGATATGTCCATAGAAAGCAATGAGGCACACAAAGCAGTAGTGAATTCCCTTCTACTTACAGACACATTATCTGTGATCTTGGGCAAGTCACTTTTTCTCCCATTGTCTCACATATACTTAGGAGTGAATTTTCAAAGGAAAGTAGCATATATGCATGGAAGAAGCATGTGCATGCTATTCTATGAACATAAAAAATATGTGTGTATTTTGGTTTTCTTCACATTTACCTGCACAAAAAAAGGGATGGTTTGGAGGCACTCTAGGCAGAGCCAAGAGGAATGTGTGCAAGTTGCTGTTTTATAAGTGATTTATGTGACTTTATATCAGGCAACTTATTAGTGCAATTTTAGACCTATAATGTGTAGGAGGTGGATTCCTGGGCTGAGGTGGGGTCGACAGAACCCGTAGGCAAGGGCCTATGGGTCCCCACCTTCAGCAGGTGGAGTGGGCTGAAGCTGGAGGCCACTGGAGCTTCACCTATACCAGCCCATGTTCCCCTCAGGTTGAGCCTTTGGGTGCCGGGGCTGGCAGGACTTAGGTGGGCCTCAAGGTTAGGTACAGGTAGTAGGTGGTTCAGCCCAGAGACAGCAGCCAGCAGATGGCTTGGTCCTATCCTGGACAGGCTATGGAACTGGAACTCAAGCACCAAGGAACAAGGAGAAACTGAAGGTGCCTGGGCAAAGGGAGGCCGAAGCCTTAATAATATGCATCCAGAGGATAGGGACAGAGGCGTCACTGTCGAGCTTGGATGGAAGCTGGCGGCACTTGAAAGCTGTAGCAAGCAACATGGAACTCTGGATTCAATAAAGTCTGAAGCGAAGTTGTTCGTAGCAATGGTCAGGGCATGGAGAAGGCAAGCATGGTCTGACGTAGCAATGGTCAAGGCATGGTCAGAGGTAGCAATGGTCAAGGCACGGAGAAGGCAGGCATGGTCAGATGTAGCAATGGGCAAGGCATGGATAAGGCAGGTGTGGTCAGATGCAGCAATGGTTAAGGCACAGAGAAGGCAGGTTTGCTCAGAGGTAGCAATGGTCAAGGCATGGAGAAGGCAGGTGTGGTCAGATGTAGCAATGGTCAGGCTTGGAGAAGGCAGGCAAGGTCAGTTGTAGCGATAGTCAAACCAGGAAGTCAATCAGAACACAGACGAGATGAACACAGGAACAGGAACCAGGAATCCACAGGAACAGGAACAAGACAAGCATGGAGGCAACGAGTACTTAGAAACCAGGAACAAGAGACCAAGGAGACCTGTTGCAAAGGCAACGCTACAGTGCGAGAACTGAGCATTTAAACACTGACGGATCTGATGTCAGCATCCGGGTCCATGGCCAGGTTCCCACCACAGGTCCTTTAAAAGGTTCACTGATGCATGTGCACATGCCTAGGGAAGGGCACAGCACTGCAAGTGGCATCTCTCTGCGAACCCCGCGGAGAGGCCCGATGGATGGAGGCATCCTGGCTGGAGGTCCCGGGAAGTGAAGCAGGACCGGAGGCACTGGTAGAAGTCCGAGGTCGGGGCCACCGCCACCAGCGATGGAGAGCTGGAGCCTGAAGCTTGTGCAGAGAGGTGAGAGGACCGCACCACGGGGCTGCTGCGGGCAGCGAGCATAACATATAACTGATATCAGACTTATCTGTTGTCTGCTATTGGTTGGGTGGAAGGTCTGGGTGAACGAGGAGGGGGGGTTCAGAGGGAAGAACTAGGAGGGTTTTGATGACCTGGAAAAAGACTGGGTGAACTGGTGGAGGTATTGGACAACTGGTGATTTCAATTACATAAGCAAGTTATGGGCCGGATTTTCAAAAGGTTACGCGAATAAATCTGGAGGGCTTACGTGCACCTGGCCTATTTTCAAAAGGCCCGGCAACGCACATAAAGCCCCGGGATGCATGTAAGTCCGGGGCTTTACTAAAAGCTGGATCGCGCGCCGGCAGTTGGCCAGTGCTTGCAACTTACTTCAGCCCCAGGGCTTAAGTAAGTTTGGAAATAGAATTGGGAAAATAGAATTGGGAAATAGAATTGGGAAAAAGGAAAAGGTAGGGGGGAAAGGGCAGGGGAGGTAAGGGAAGGGAAGGGGGGAAAAGAACAGGGGAAGGCAGCGTGGCTCGGCGCGCACAAGGTGCACAATTGTGCACCCCCTTGTATGCACCGACCCTTGATTTTATAACTTGCACATGCAAGTTATAAAATCGGGTGTACATGTGCGTGTGCCGGGTAGCGCAAGCACATGTACGCCTGCGCGCACGTTTTTAAAATCTACCCCTATGTTTTTTTCATAGATAAGTTATCTAGCTAAATCTGGTCTGGCTAGAGAGCAGTTCTAAGGTTACCTGGATATGTTTACTCAGCTAACAAAGATTTTAAATGGCTATATTCAGTGATGAACCTAACTGACTGAAATACCAGAAAATCCCACACTAGTTATCCAGCTAACTTTAGCTGGATAACTTATCTGCTTATCATTCTGCTGAATATCAGGCTGATAATAAATATGTAACTCTGTTTTAAAATCCTAACTCTCAAAGCACTTTTATTATGATTTTTTAATATTTGGTTTATATACTCATTTTGTTGACTCCAATAATGATAGGAAGGAAAGAAACTTTATTCCACTTTTAAGAACATAAGAACATTCCATACTGGGTCAGACCAAGGGTCCATCAAGCCCAGCATCCTGTTTCCAACAGTAGCCAATCCAGGCCATAAGAACCTGGCAAGTACCCAAAAACTAAGTGTATTCCATGTTACCGTTGCTAGTAATAGCTAGTATCATTT
This sequence comes from Rhinatrema bivittatum, assembly GCF_901001135.1. Classification (NCBI taxonomy): domain Eukaryota; kingdom Metazoa; phylum Chordata; class Amphibia; order Gymnophiona; family Rhinatrematidae; genus Rhinatrema; species Rhinatrema bivittatum. Next base: position 114,031,491 of record NC_042621.1, read on the forward strand.
TGTCATTCAAAATTCCCAAGTTTGTTTTAAGGTTCAGAACTATCCTTTGCTAACCAAAATTTAGTTTGACAAATCCCTTTGAGAAAATATCATGGCCAGATTAATATAATCTTTTTTTTTTTTTTTTTTTTTTTACTGCCCCTAAACCTGTCACTGGTTTTACAGGCTGAGTGTCCTTGCTGCTGACTGCACCATGAACTATGGACTGAACATTACATTCCTGACCAGTAGCTTCTAAACCAACCATTGAATTCACAGATTCAGTCTCACTGTGTCTAGATTACTATAATGTTTTCATAGACACCTCTTTCATATTCACTTCTTTTAATAAGAGCAGATTTACTATAACATCCCATGCTTTTGCTCTAATTGAAATTTTATCTATTTTCCTTTCACTCAAAACATATCTCCTCTTACCTTTTTCAGAAGGCTTGTATTTAATGAAGAGCTATTCCTTTTTATTTAAGTAACTTAACTTTGTCATTCATATTTACAATACTCACACATAAACTGAGGTTCAGGACCTTGGACAGATCTCAGCTCCTGCCTCCTTTCTGTTCTCAGCTTCTCACAGACAACTCTAAAGAATTTCACAAATTTTCTTTTAGAAGGTGATTTTCAAAGTCATTTATGAACATAAAACCCAGCTATAGCTCTGTAGACCCCAAATACTTAATAAGGCTTTGTTAGCAAGGAAGAAAATAAATAATTAATTAAACACAAACTTTCTGGTAAATTTTGAAAGAAATGTGTGTGTGCCCATAAACGTGTGCAAACATATGCCTCATTTAATAAAGTATACACATATCATTTAAAATATTCAAGGTGTGTGTATGCCAACAGCCTTTACACATGTATCTTATGTGCTCACACAAAGAGAGAGAGAGAGTGAGAGAGAGCAGGAGTGCCTCTCTATAGGGTTAGTCTGACACTCTGTATATAGGGACCACTGAAGAGGAGCATTTTGAATTGGGGTGGGTAGTCCTTATAAGCAATGAATAGGAGTTGATTTGTACAATGCAGATAGCAGAGACTGCAGTGTACAAATCTACTCCTCTTTTTAGACTTTTCATTGCTTATAAGAACTAAAATTCTTTAGTGATGTTAATTTTACAATGAATACTTCTGAATGTGTCTGTAACACCACCCACCCTAACCCCAACCCACCTCCCGAAAGCCCACCCTGACTCAAAGTGCCCCTCTTCAGTGGTCCCTTCAGTGTCAGACTAACCCTACAGCGAAGCACTCTCTCTCTCTCTCTCTTGCTCTCTCTCTCTCCATCCAGCACTCCTATAGCAAAATTACACAGGCAACATATGCACATTGCCTTTGCAAAATTTGTGGTTACACAGATCAGCCTTGTCCTGCCCTCAGAACACCTATTCCCTGCTCCTTTTCCACCTCCTTATTATGTATAGACATCCTTAAAATTCATATTGCTCATTCACAGTCCACATACACGCATATGTAGCCATTTTTCTGCAAGCAATGCTTTTAAAATCTTTGGGAGAGCTATGAGTCTCCAGACAGTACAGGTCAGGGCTAAGCCAGTCCAGTCTCCCAGGGTGTGACAGCCCCACACGCCTCAAGGTAACCCATGCTCCTGGACATCCAGTAGTGCACCAGTAGCAGGGTAAGGAAAATATTTTTTAACTGATTACAGTGTGTTATATTCCTGAATTAGGGGCAGTGACATGTATTATTAAACATCAGGTACAAATCAGCTTAATGTAAAAAAAAAGTTCTAATTCAAATATTACAGGCATCATGAAAACCTTGTTAAGGGTTATCAATCCCATACACCTAAAATGATAACTGCAAGAAATATAACATGAAAAATATAGAGTAATTATTATGTTGAACCTATAACTGTACAAATTACATTATTTATACATTTATTAATTACTCAAATTATTGTGAATCAGAGTTCATTTTAATGAGAACAAGGATATATTAAGTTTGTCTAAAATTAGAGATTTTATTGAGAGTTTTATCAATTAAAATATCATTGATTAATATAATGATTCTTTTGGTGATTAGACACTTAAATGCAGTTTCACGGTTTCTAAAATAGCACAACAGACAGCTGACCACAGGTTTGCACAGATTTAATTTACAGCAATCACAGGCTATCTAACCCAACACTAAGAGTAACTTCAGACCTCTTATTAAAAGTTAAACTTTGAAGGAAATGGGTAGCTTTTGTTATGCCTTTCGGTCGCAGACAGCTGCAACCGTGAGTACTCACGCCATGCACTGCTCTCCTGCCCTCCCCGGGGCTGCTCGCTGCATGGGCCTGTCTACAGCACCGCGTCCCACAAGACTTCTCTCAGCGGCATGGATGCCACTTCCTCTTTCTTCGATGCCGGGCCTTCCTAGGTGCGCGCGCGCGTCACAGGCTCTGCCTTGGAAGCCTCTTTGGCAGGAACCTCAGGGGTGTCCGCTGTGATGACGGCTCTAGTATTTAAGCTCCACCTTCGCCCCCAGCTAGCCTACTTGGCAACAAGTTCCATCCGTGGCCTGACTCCTGTGTGCTCCTGAGACGCCACCTGCTAGGGATGTGCATTCGTTTTGAACAAATCAGCAATCCGCAACGTATAGGTCCCTATTCATTGCATTCGTGGGGTTCCGAAACGTATGGTGAACCCCCATGAATGTAACGTATCACTAATAAATAAAACCCCCACCCTCCTGACCCCACAAGATTTGCCAAAAGTCCCTGGTGGTCCAGTGGGGGTCCTGGAGTGATCTCCTGCACTCAGGCCGTCGGCTGCCGATATTCAAAATGGCGCCGATAGCCTTTGCCCTTACTATGTCACAGGGGCTACCGGTGCCATTGGTCGGCCCCTGTCACATGGTAGGAGCACAAGATGGCACCGGCCGTCCATTGCTCCTACCATGTGACAAGCCAAGGGTCCACATACTCACAAGCCTTAACAGCTTTTCTCTGTGAAGACATCTAAATCTGTATTTTTCTGTGAGCTGGTCTAGAGTGCGGGCATCTCTGGTCAGCATCTTTTCTGTCACACTGAACATCAGGCAGGGATGCAGGCAGGATTGTTGATCTGGTCCCATGGGTATTGTCCATTGATATTGGTGGGAACTCTCTGATGGCAGGCTTTTTCTGACTACTGGTTTCACTTAATTTTACAGAAGTGAACAGACATAATGCAAGCATAGTCTATGCATATGGATGAGGGCCAAGAACAGCTCTTTTATTGGGAGTTTCATACTTTTTTTAAGAAGTAAAGAATTCAGTTTTGCCTAGAAAACTGCATTGTCTCAAAATGACATTAGAGACAAAAGTCCTCCAATCACTATTAAAGCTCTTTGTTCCAGGCAATGCTAACAGTAGACAGAGTGGTGGCAGTACCAAGGGACATGTTTTATAGCGTGGGTATTCTTTCTGTAAGGTCTGCATTTCTCAGATCTGGCTTATATAGAATAATTTTCATATTGCTTTGCTGTCCTTATTCCATTTTCTTTGGTTCAGAGAGAACAAGGTCCTTTAAGAAATATTCAGAAAATGGCGTCCTGAATTGTCCCTACATGAATAAACTAGATACTCAACCAATTAACATCCTAATATAACCCAAGAAACAAAATCACATAAAATAACTGTAGCCTAAAAACTGGGCCTGAGTAAATTAAATAAAAATATACAGGAATACACAAGCAAAAGTTTAGCTTTCAGACTAGAAACAATGAGGTCAATATTCAGTAAGGCAATGAGTAGCAAAAATATCCAAGGAAATTATGCATGTAACTTTACACAGATATTCAGCAGGACATATGTGCATAAGTCTGCTACTGAGTATACTTGGTTAATTTTCAGTGAATTAATAAATCGGTGTAAATTTAGTACAGCTAGTTTTCTGATCAGACTTATGCAGATAACTTTACCCAGACAGTGAATATGCAAACTCACTGGATAAAGCTAAGACCCACCCCTAGAACTCCTCCAAAGATACCCTTTTTTGTGCCCCCCAAAAAAACTGTGTGCATAAAATTTGTGATTAGTGGGTAACATATTCAAACCTTTGTTTTTTGTGCACATAACTTGAAAAGTTACCCACACAAAGTATTTGACTATCATCATCAGTATACTCAAAATATGACTGAAGTATACTGGAGGTCCAGTATCATTATACAAATTAAATAAAATCTGTGGATCTGTTAAATAAATATAAGAAACTCAAAAGAAATACAAAAATGGTTGGACAGATTGGTCAAAATATCAAAATACTAAAAGGTAGCAGCACAGATAAGCTGAGTTGGAAACAAAAATAACATTGAGACATGGAAAAGATCTTGACAGAGAAATTCATTAAGGGACAGATTTTCAAAGTCCTACGTAGGTGGGGTTACGTGTGCCAGGCCTATTTTTCAAAGGCCCAGCGATGCGCCTAAAGCCCCTGGATGTGTCTAAGTCCCAGGGCTTCAAAAAAGGGATGGGGAGGGGGCGGGGTGGTCCAGGAGCAGGGCGGAGCCAGAGGCCTCCAGCACAGCGGCCATTTGCCGCTGTGTCAGAGGATCGCGTGCTGGCCGGGTGCCGGCCTGGAGGCAGGCGCAGAAGGTAGGACAAAGGCCCGGGGGGGGGGGAGGGGCCTAGAATAGGGATAGGGGGTGGGTTGGTTAGAGGAAGGGGAAGGGAGGTTAGGGTAGGGGGTTGGGAAGTTCCCTCCCTGGCCTCTCTGAAATCAGAGCTGCCTGGGAGGGAACGAGTGAAGGTCACAGGCGTCAGTGCATGCAGCGTGCACAATTGTGCACCCCCTTGTGCGCGCTGACCCCCGATTTTATAATATGCACGCCATTTACATGCACAAAGTCCAGATTTATGCATGTCAATGCCTATACTGAAATTGATCAGAGCTCAGTGCACATAAAAGTGTGCGCCTAATTTTGTTTTGTGTGTAATTTTATGCACATTTAGGAAAAGCATTCTGGGGAGGAGGGTGGCAGAAGGGTGGCAGAGCTGGGGCTGAAGGTATGTGCATATTTTTTTCATTTTAAAAAGTATGTGTATAAGTTACCCCATACAAGTTACATCCTGCTTGAAGGAAGTGTAACTCTATGTGAGGTCATTTGTGCCGATACTTGACCAATTACCCAATGATTTTTCAGAACAAACTTACGCGGGCTGTTTGAAAATGACTCTCCAAATACAAAGTTTTCAAAGTAAAAAAAAAAAAAAAAGTGTCTCAAGTCTCAAGTCAACTAGCAGCAAACTCCATAACCTGTGGAGCCTTATCATTGAATGCTGCTAGCAGACCTCAGCTTTTAAACACTAACAGATGCTATAACCAGACAGCAGTCTTGGCTGGAGCATAAAGATCATCGTGGAGTGCACTGTTCACTTTGACTAGCTAAATAGTTGAGGCACATTCCTTCTGAACTCTGAAGGTAATGTGAGAATTTCCAAATGCACGTGCTGTTTAATTGGTAGCCAGTGAAAAGAAACCCAAAGCCATATGGCCCTGTCCATTCTTTTATGTCTGTCCCTTGACTTTACCCAGCAGTGTTAGGGAATTCTGATTTACCCATCCACAGCAATTCAATTTTATCTGGGTTGAGTTTTAATCTCCTAGCTTGCATCCGGTTGCTAATCACTGAGAACTTTATTCAGGCAGTGGTATGTACCGGTACTTTCCTCCAAACTAAGCATTCAGAGGAAACTTTGATATCAACTCCATAACTGATACTGAAAAGTAAAATTTGACTTGTGAAGTTGTTGGCATTACTGTCCAGTATCTAATTTGCCATTTCTTATGAAGATCATTGACAAAGTAGTCTATTTGTAGATACAGAGTCAGGTAAGTGGGCTTCATCCATCTCAGTTCAGGTTATGACATGAGCTTGGAACTGTGATGGCACTTCTGGCCTTAATAAATGGGATTCAATTTTTTGGCTAATAAGTAAATTAGATATTTCTGCTGCTTTTGATTGTATTCATTATGTTCTTTTACTGCAAATAATGTATGCTTTGGGATTTACAGGGACAATGAAGAATTGGCTAGCATCTTATCTAAGCAATCATTTCTATATGGTGCATTGGGCCTCTCAGTACTTGGGGAAGGGGGAAAATGTATTGTGGATTCCCACAGGGATTCATTCTGTCACTGCTTCTGTTTAATCTCAATTCCCCCTCTCCCCGACTTCTCTGATTCAAGGTTTTTAGGTTGGGTATTATCATTTGTAGATGACATCCAGCTCATTTGAAGATGAATTTTAAAAGCCTGGCGCATGCCTAAACTGGGAGATATGCGAGTATGTCCAACTGGTGTGTTGTGCGGATTTAAAAGGCACCCGAGTATGTGTGTATCTCCCAGTACGTGCACAAATAAGAAGTTGCCAAAAAAGGGTGGGACCCGGGGATTGTCTAGGTGGAGCATGGGTGAGACATGGGCATTCTGAGACTTTAACATGAAATGTACACGTAAGTATTTATTAGGGATGTGAATCGTGTCCTCGATCGTCTTAACGATCGATTTCGGCTGGGAGGGGGAGGGAATCGTATTGTTGCCGTTTGGGGGGGTAAAATATCGTGAAAAATCGTTAAAAATCGTTAAAAATCGAAAAATCGAAAAATCAAAAAACCGGCACATTAAAACCCCCTAAAACCCACCCCCGACCCTTTAAATTAAATCCCCCACCCTCCCGAACCCCATCCCTCGCCGGAACATCGTTAAAAATCGAAAAATCGAAAAATCGAAAAACCGGCACACTAAAACCCCCTAAAACCCACCCCCGACCCTTTAAATTAAATCCCCCACCCTCCCGAACCCCCCCCCAAATAACTTAAATAACCTGCGGGTCCAGCGGCGGTCCGGAACGGGCTCCTGCTCCTCAATCTTGTCGTCTTCAGCCGGCGCCATTTTCCAAAATGGCGCCAAAAAATGGCGGCGGCCATAGACGAAAAAGATTGGACGGCAGGAGGTCCTTCCGGACCCCCGCTGGACTTTTGGCAAGTCTCGTGGGGGTCAGGAGGCCCCCCACAAGCTGGCCAAAAGTTCCTGGATGTCCAGCGGGGGTCAGGGAGCGATTTCCCGCCGCGAATCGTTTTCGTACGGAAAATGGCGCCGGCCATACGCGTATGGCCAGCGCCATTTTCCGTACGGAAAATGGCGCCGGCAGGAGATCGACTGCAGGAGGTCGTTCAGCGAGGCGCCGGAACCCTCGCTGAACGACCTCCTGCAGTCGATCTCCTGCCGGCGCCATTTTCCGTACGAAAACGATTCGCGGCGGGAAATCGCTCCCTGACCCCCGCTGGACCTCCAGGAACTTTTGGCCAGCTTGTGGGGGGCCTCCTGACCCCCACGAGACTTGCCAAAAGTCCAGCGGGGGTCCGGAAGGACCTCCTGCCGTCCAATCTTTTTCGTCTATTGCCGCCGCCATTTTTCGGCGCCATTTTGGAAAATGGCGCCGGCTGAAGACGACAAGATTCAGGAGCAGGAGCCCGTTCCGGACCGCTGCCGTTCCGGACCGCCGCTGGACCCGCAGGTTATTTAAGTTATTTGGGGGGGGGGGGTTCAGGAGGGTGGGGGATTTAATTTAAAGGGTCGGGGGTGGGTTTTAGGGGGTTTTAGTGTGCCGGCTCACGATTCTAACGATTTATAACGATAAATCGTTAGAATCTGTATTGTATTGTGTTCCATAACGGTTTAAGACGATATTAAAATTATCGGACGATAATTTTAATCGTCCTAAAACGATTCACATCCCTAGTATTTATGTGCCCAAGCGCAAGCAGGGGTCCCCTGCCACGTAACAACTACTGCTATAGATGGCGTGTAAGTAATCAAAAAAACCTTCTAGGCTAATCAGTGGGATTTTAAGGGTTGGTGCTAACAGGGTAAAAGGGAGGCTATTTAATTAGGGGGGGTTTAGGAAGTCATATCCCTCACCTGGGCGAACTGAGAACAAACTCGGGAAACTGGTAAATGGATCGGCGTGTGTGTCTACTAAAATCCCCCCGCTTACTTAGTAAACGCAGCATTTTCACACACTTGCACACACCCATATAAAATTGTGCAGACATGTATGCATGTACAGCCTATTTTATACCATGTGTGCATATATGTGCCTATGTTATAATATGTGAACTTCCCCTATACTGCCACCTACAACCGTACGAAAAATGCATAACTAACCCTGAAAAATGTTTAACTAACATTAATATTGCTATAACTGTAATTATGATCATATTGTCTATGCTAACTCATTAACATACTATATTACTTCGCATCTTGTAAACCGTTATGATGGCGAAACCAAATGACGGTATATAAAACTCAATAAATAAATAAATAAAATATTGCAACATCCTTTGGTGTGAGCAGGCATGTGCACATACGTGTGTGCCCGCTCAGCTGTTTCAAAGTTACCATCAATGTATATTGGGCTGGACTAGACTGAAGGTGTGATAATGTTTAATGCTTGTTTTGATGTGATTGCAAGTTGGCTTGGGTTATTTAAACCTAAGCTCAAGCCCAAAGAAATCCAAAGCCTTATGAATCAGTCATAGAGGGAGAAAGCTCATCTCTTTTCCTAAGATGGTAGATATTCTTTTAATTCACAATGAATGTTGGTATTCTGAGGGTAAGGTTGGAGTGTAACTTAAGTATGAAATGTCAAATTTGTTCTATGATTAGAAATTCATTTTATCATCTCTGGCAGATTTTTCAGCTTTGGTAAGTATTGGATACTAGGGATCTGGTGATGCTTGTCCACTCTTTGGTAGTGAGTCAAGTGGACTATTTTAATTCCCTGCCCTGTATCAGGGAATTCTAGGATTGTCTAAAAAAGATTACAGTTTATCTAGAACATGGATGCTAGATTCCTTACAGGGACTGCAAGATGGGAGGACATTCATCCTGTGTTCTAGTAGAGAATAGGTCAAATGTAAACTCTTGAGCATTGTGCTCCACTGCTTATGGGGTATGGGAGCAAAATCATTAATGGATGAACTGAATTAGTAAGTGCCAACTTGTTTTCTTCATTCCTTACAACAATCATTGTGGGTGATGCTATCTCTTGGAAAAATGTGACTAGCAATCTCCCATAAGACAGCATTTAGTTATTTCACTCTAGCCCTTTGGAACACACTCCCTCAGGTTATTCAGGATGAGATAAATTATTTTCAGAAGTTTATGAAATATCATTATTCATCTTCACTTATGATTAATAAACAGGGTCATTTAACTTAGCTGAGTAAATATGTATGCTTAAAGTACAATGTAGTGTGGGTAATTCTAATTAAGATGTGTCATGGGAAGTTGTTTTTAAGTGGGTAGGAAAGTTGTAATATAAAGATACGCGTGTTGTCCTTCAGTTCTGTATTTTATATGTATTGATGATTTTATTGTAACTATGTCGAGGTGTTAATGAGACCTCAGGATATCAAATGGAAAAATAAAGAAAGCATCTTGGATCCTAAATGTTTAAAGAGTGAGAAATACAAACAGAGCAAAGGTCCATTAATATTATTTCCTAGAGTTGTCCTACAGGCCCCAACTCATCTATGGAGCCTGAAGAAGGTTATAGTATAGACCTAGTAGATGGTGGAGTTTTGGGCAGACATGGGGTTTACTTAGTGGAAACAGGACCTTTTGGGAGAGAAGAGGCCATACTGAGTTTGGATCTTTGATAAAATTTGGAGATTTAGTGACCCAGGAACAGAATGTAGGTTAGGAGAGTGACAAAATAAAGGTCTTGCTGTAGAGGAACCTCACTTTTCTTGTAGCTTCAAAAGGGATACATGTGCTTCAAGAAAGTCGCCTACTCCTCTCTGCCTCTTTTGCAGGTCCTACTTTGCTGAGAGCATCCTGAACTCCTAGCCTAGTAGGGTACATGTTGCAGGACCACAAATAGGAAGGAATTGTAACAGGCAGATGATGGTTTCATTCCCCAGGATGTGACACATACACCTGGGATGCACAATCCATATCCTCAGATTATTTCTCTTCTGGAGAGTTTGGAAGATGGGAAGGAGAGGATTCATAGGGTGTCCACTCCAGGACCATGGGATTGACCCTGTGATGTCTGTAAAGAATCTGATAGCCCTGAGGCTGGAGGGTAATGCAAACCTTCCCCCCCCCCCCCCCCCCACACCTGATGCTGAATCCCAAACTAAATGCAACACCCTTGCCAAATACGTCTACGACAAAATCTCTAACCTCATGATGACCCTCCCTCCACCCAACCCTAACTTTCACATCCCTCCCTTAAATCTCCACTCCACCATTAACTCCTTTGACTCCATCTCTGCCTCCGAAATGGAAACTCTCATTAAGGAAATAAAACCCGCTGTTCATCCCACCAATCACATCCCGCCCAACACCCTTAAATCAATCTCCTCCACCTTAGTCAAACCCTTAGCTGACATCATAAACTCCTTCCTTACCACGGAATGGTCCCTGACATACTGAAACAGGCCATTGTCAAACCCATTCTAAAAAAACCCAAACTTAATCCTTCAGATCCTGCCAACTTCAGACCCATCTCTAACCTCCCCTTCCTTGCCAAACTCCTAGAAAAGGTCATTAACACCCAGCTTTCTGAATTCATTGAGAAATACAGCATCCTCTCCCCCTCACAATTTGGTTTTCATAAACTCTTTAACACTGAAACCCTCCTCCTAGCCCTCTCTGGCACCATTATCAAGGGGCTTGACTGCGGTCATCATACATCCTTGTTTTGCTTGACATATCCTCTGCATTCGACACCATTAGCCACAAAACCCTTTTAAACAGACTATCTGAAATTGGTTTTGCTGGGTCAGCTCTCAACTGGTTCAAATCTTATCTTGAAAACAGAACCTACAAAGTAAAAATTGGCAACAATGAATCTCACCCCATCAAACTGTCCCGTGGTGTCCTCCAAGGCTCCTCTTTGTCATCCACTCTCAATTTATACATGTTGCCCCTCTACTATCTTCTTTCCAACTTCAGCTTCTCGTACTACATCTATGTGGATGATGTCCAAATTCTCACTCCTATCACCGACTCCATTGACACTTCCCTTCTAACCTGGAATAACTGCCTTTCCTCTTTTAATCTTCTCCTTTCAAATCTAAACCTTGCACTGAACTCCTCCAAAACTGAACTCCTCTTCTTTTCACATTCCCAACCCCCCATCTGCCTTCTGCACCCTTCCCCACCCCCTCTTTTCCCCATTTACTCCTCCAAGCAAGAAGTCTCAGTGTCACCCTTGACTGCAATCTCAACCTCAAAAAGTTATTAAGTATTTATTAGTATTTATTTATTTAGTATTTATTTAGTATTTATTTATTTAGTATTTATTTATTTAGTATTTATTTAGTATGTATTTATTTAGTATTATTAGTATTTATTAAGTATTTATAAGTTATTAAGTATTTATTCTGTTGTCACACCTTGTTATTTGTAAACCGGCATGATGCGACTCCCATCGCGAATGCCGGTATATAAGAAATTTAAATAAATAAATAAATAAATAAAAAATTCATTAGCACCACTATGAAAGAATGCTATTATAAACTCCATGTCCTTAAAAAACTCCAACCTCTCCTTCACCTAAATGATTTCTGCATGGTCCTCCAAGCAGTAATCTTCTCCAAACTGGATTACTGCAACACACTTCTGCTAGGCCTCCTGCAGCTTCTCTCAAACCCCTGCAGATATTCCAAAATTCCACTACACATATCCTCACCAACTCTCGAAAACACAATCACATTACTCCCATCCTTAAAGACCTCTATTGACTCCCTATCTCCTTCAGAATCCTATACAAAACTCTCACCTTAATTCACAAAACTCTCCACAACCCAACAGGCAATGGCTAAGCAAATCCCTATACTTCCATACCCCTACCAGACTTACCAGATCTGCTCATTCCGGCACCCGCTTCGTTCCCCCACCAAATACACACACACCTCAACTCCACCAAAGACCGTGCCCTATCTATTGCTGGCCCCTATCACTGGAATTCTATGCCCCCCGATATTCATCTCGAACCCTGCACCCAGACCTTCAAAAAGAAATTAAAGACCTGGCACTTTTAAGCAGGCCTTCATGTAACTCCTCTCCTCCCCCTCCCATACCACCATACAACCCCTCTCCAGTGTACATACTCTCCCCTGAATATATTCATCCTACAAGTTCTCTCTATTACCCCTAATCTATCTTACCTGCTTCTCTTTTACTTCACCTCACCTTTGCCTATCCTGTCCCCCTCTATCCTTTAAATCTCTTCTCGTTAATTATTAAATTGAAACAGTTATTTGCTATTATGTAACTTTTCTTCTTCCCTTCCTTTCCCATTTCCTCCTCTCTGTTTTATGTAAACCGAAGTGATGTTCCATATGAACTTTGGTATATAAAAGCATTAAATAAATAAATAAAATAAATAAATCTGAGCATCCTCCCTCTATGACCAAACTATTTTGCTGGGGCAACAATGGCATGATGCCAGCATCTGATGGAGGAGATGGGAGGCTTCAAAGCTCTTTCGGTATAGCTTCAAAGCTATACCGAAAGAGCTAAAGTACTAATCCCCAGAATAGCCAGAAATGAAGAGTTGAAGGAAGATATAGATGCCCAGACAACTGCTAATGCAGAAATCTTTGAAAGCCTACTGTGGTTATTGACAGACTCACTACAGCAGTGAAAGGTCAGATCACCACTGTTTGCCAGCAAACTCATTTCACCCAAATTCCAACAGCACCAAATGGCCCAGCCATGAAAGCACCAACAGGAATGTGTGGCCCATCAACAAAAGCTATTCTGGCCCCTTTAACCTCATCCAAGTCACATAAGAGCAGCCACGTCAGAAAATTTCAGACAAGAAATGAGAAGTATAGGGACACCCATTCTTTGGTTGGAAGACTCTGCTTGGTTATCATTCCTCCGGCCTTCTGCAGCCTTGTCTCTGCTGTGACAGCTGTATTGCACTCAGTGGGGAGCATTTGTGGCCATGCAGGACACAGACTACATGGAGACAATCATGGCAATGATTAAAGGTATTGTATTGCTCTTTATTTCCATTTCTGACATCCTTCTGCTTCACACATTTTGAAGTGTACAGCAATATAAAAAGAAATCATTGTCCTTTCTTAACCTTTTGCTTGCAAATGTGTATGGGCTGTGTAAATAAATGCAGATTTGCTTTTTTGAAATAAGTGCATTTTGGTGGTATCTTCTGTCACCTTCACCTCTATCTCTTCCCTGTTAAGGCATGTGGTATCTTTTTTTTTTTTTGACCCAATATAGGAATAAGTCCTCTCAGATTTAAAAGTAGATTATTTCCAAGGCTGATATCATTGCTTTGATATTGAAGCAATGGCAAAGTTATTTTACTATTCTTGTGGCATACTTTGCTTGAGGCCCAAGCAATGGCATAGCCTTTGCTTTAGCACAGTCTGGATGCAGAGCAGTGGAATTTTAGCTGGTTACGAAGTCTGCTGTGTACTCGAGCACCATCAGCCTGCCAGCTAATTAATTGAGCCAGTATGACAGAAAGGAGACAGGGACCTGTTTTTTTTGTGGTTTTGAAACAATAGTGAAATAATGATCTTTCATGCATAAGTCGTCCCGGAGGAGATGTCTTTCATACCAGGCAAAACAAATTAATGACAGCAATAAATAAAATGAGGAGATTCAAGCCTTAAATCCAGCCAGCTATTGGCTCACTCATTTGCATCGTTTACCGTCATACCTTACACAGGCTTTGTTTGCTCCCTTCTGGACCATAATCTTCAGGAGTTGTATCATATCGCCGGGGGAAGAATCATCAAAGTGACAGGGTTAGGAATAAGAAGTAAGCAGCTGACTGGTCACAGATAGAAAGTGATGCTAGAAGTGGAAGACCTAAGCTAAAGGATGTCTAGAGCACCTGGGAGGAAATGGAATATAATATACAAAACATTTTTTTATTCAGCCTAATATATCTATATATCTATAAATATATCTATCTGTCTATGTATATATAGATAGATAGATACATGAGTTGTCTTGAAACATATCACATTTTTATAAATGGTATGCAATGCATTTTCTGTGTTTCCCATTGACTTTAAACTGTATAGAAAGATGATAGCATCACACAGACTCTGGTGTATAGTATATGCAGTAATGCATCAGTTGTCCTGAGCTAAATCTTGAGGAAACCCCAGGAGTTAGTTGTTTTTTTCTATGCACTGATATAAATGAGAACTGTTCTAGATTTTAAAACAGTCCTGCAAATTCATTTTTCAAGTGCAGGGAATAGTTTTGTTTTTCGAAAATGAACACAGGAACTATACTGACTAAAATGGCCAGACTCTGTGGTCATTCATTCCCTCATAAAGCAGCCTCACATCTTTATTTATTGCTGAGAGGAAATCCTAAAGAAACAGGTAGTATTAACCCTATAACTTTGGGTCATCAAGTACAGACCAAGTCACTCCTCATTTGCAACTTTTCTTGCTAAGGCCAAATAGAGTAGAAATGTTCTCCTCTGATGTAGAGATTCTAACTTTTAAATCTATGGCCTAGATTCATCAAAATGCTATAAATATAGCAAAAAAAGCGCCTGCGATAAAAAAAGAGGGGCATGGTTAGGGAAATGTGATGGCTATAGCTAACTAACGCACACAGTGACATTTTATCACATGCGGCGACATTTTTTCGCACGCAGAGAAATTTTTATCGCCCACGGCGAAATGTCATTGCACGCAGCGCTATGTCATCGCGTACCGCGTTGCATCATCATACAGCGTGTTATTCTTTCAGGTTATATATACAGCCTTCCTGCAGTTCTCTCTTTGAGGGTGTGTCAAAGCGTGTTTTAGAGGAGAGAAGGGTAGTTGCTGTGGTGGTGGTTAGAGCTATTTTCTATTTGCGATTTCTGAGTGTGGTGTCCTGAGCTTTTCTGTGCTTCCTTTTGTGACCCTTTACCTTTGTCTTTTGTCTGTGTGTATGTGTGAAAGTCTGTGTTTGCTTGAAAAGTTTGTCCATTTGTCTTTTTCTGTGAAGGAGTGGAGGAGGTGGTGAGTGGAGGAGATGGTGGAGGTGGTGTGTGGTGATGGTAGTAAGTGTAGAAGGTGGAAGAGGTGGTGAGTGGTGGAGGTGGTTGGTGGTGGTGGTGGTGAGTGGAGGAGGTGGTGAGTGGCATAGGTAGTGAGTGGTGGAGGTGGTGTGTGAAGGCATGAAGGAAGTGGAGCAAAGGGAATGTGAGAGGTGTGGGGAGAGAGGAGAGGAGAGTTGTGAGGAGAGGAGAGGGAGGTGGGAGGACGAGGGCAGGAGTGTTAAGGGAAGAAGAAGTAGGAGTCGGAATAGGGACAGGAGCAGAGAGAGGCAGCATGGAAGGGATAGGAAGAGGCAGGTGGCAGAAGAAAATAGGCAGGCAAGCATGGAGGGAGGAGTAAGGCAGGCTAGAGAAAAGCAGAGGGGAAGGAAGTTTGCAAGCCAGGGCCAGTGTGGGGGTGAGGAAGGGAAGGTAGAGTTGAGAGGGACAGAGAGTGAGGACAAGGAGGACAACTCTCCGGAAGAGGACGTGGCACCCCCATCTACCAGCCAGGCAGCAGGACGCCTTCGTCTCTCTGCCATTAAGATCAGTGTCATGGAGAATGAAATGTAATAGCAGGAGTCCTGGAAAACTATGCCACACTGTTTGGCAACCGGGCAGCTAAAACATCAAAGATAGCCAAGGTCCAGATCTGGTGAAGCCTAGCCCAGAGCATCACCAGGCACAGTGGCATCCAAACAAGCGGTATCAAGATATAAAGGCACAGCTTAAAGCCAAGCTGGCAGCCCAAAACAAACACCGGAGAATGATGGGAGGAGGAGCCCCATGTCCCATTATCCTCACAGAGATGGAGAATCACCTTAATATATAATAGGCTGGGACCAGATGTATTTGAGGAAATGGATGAGCAGCTGGACACAAGAGCTGCAGCCGGTAAGTTCATATCACCTATAAAAGCAAGGCAGCAACAGGTGTACATATCATTTGGCATCAGATGCTCACAATGCAAAGAAGCAAAGTCCACCTCTGATGCCAAAAGAAAAAAGGGTACTCACATTGGTACTTATGTGTTATTTTTTGTTTCCACAGCTCTCGCCCAACAACATGCCAGTCCCTGCCAGGATGCCCCAGGGACCAGCCAGCAAGGGCCATGGACCAGCCAGCCCCCACTTGCTTTTCAGAAGCCTTTTGTCATGGATGCAGAGATGCAGGTCAGCATTGAGGAGGAAGAGGAGGAGCAGCAGGAGCAGGCACTGGCAGCTGGGGCCTTTGTTATGCTCAAACCCCTGGTTCTCGAGCCAACTAAATTTGTACCTAAACCTATCCTAGTTAATGGAGGAGCACAGCCTGGAGTGGATGCCTCCAGGATCTGGTGAAGGTAGAGTGAGCACACCAGAGGGCCATATGAACCACCACTAGTTAGCCATGAGGAGGAGCCCATAAGCCCACTAATGCCAATTTTGCAGCCACAAAGGCCATCGCCCCCAACCCAGCCACCGTCAGCAGCACCTGCACCATCACCATCCTCCCCACTTGAACAGTCCATACTGGAGTAGCTGCACCAGCTACAAAGGAGACAAGTAGAACACCACAGACACATATGGGCAGAGCTATTGGGGCTAAGGAGGGCTGTAAACAGACAAACCTGTTACGCTTGGGCTGAGTTCAGGGGTAGTGAACACCACCCAAAAGGGTGGCTCCAGGAGGAGAGAGACAGGGATGGATGGAAACCGTGTCTGGGGCCCGGCTGGGGCAGGGCAGACAGCAAGTAGCAGTGTTTGGGTCTAGGCTGGGTCAGGGCAGGCGGCAGTTAGCAGGGTCTGGGTCCAGGCTGGGTCAGGGCAGGAGGCAGATAGCAGTGTCTAGGTTCAGGCTGGGTCAGGGCAGGCGGCAGATAGCAGTGTCTAGGTTCAGGCTGGATCAGGGCAGGCGGCAGATAGCAGTGTCTAGGTTCAGGCTGGGTCAGGGCAGGAGGCAGAGCAAGGCAGGTCAGAAGGCCCGTAGGCCACACACACACAGAAGGCCCGTAGGCCAGACACCGTAAGCGGGGCAAGGCAGGTCAGAAGGCCCGTAGGCCACACACCGTAAGCGGGGCAAGGCAGGTCAGAAGGCCCGTAGGCCACACACACACAGAAGGCCCGTAGGCCACACACCGTAAGCGGGGCAAGGCAGGTCAGAAGGCCCGTAGGCCACACACACACAGAAGGCCCGTAGGCCACACACCGTAAGCGGGGCAAGGCAGGTCAGAAAGCCCGTAGGCCACACACACACAGAAGGCCCGTAGGCCACACACCGTAAGCGGGGCAAGGCAGGTCAGAAGGCCCGTAGGCCACACACGCACAGAAGGCCCGTAGGCCACACACCGTAAGCGGGGCAAGGCAGGTCAGAAGGCCCGTAGGCCACACCCACACAGAAGGCCCGTAGGCCACACACAGTAAGCAGGGCAGAGAGCCCGTAGGCCAAACACACACAGACAGTAGAGCAGAGGGCCCGTAGGACTGCACGCACAGTAAGCAAGGCAGGGCAGGGCAGAAGGTCTGAAGACCATACACAGCACAAGGTAGAAGGCCCGGAGGCCGCGCAAGGCAAGGCAAGGCAAGACAAGACAGAAGGCCCGAAGGCCACGCAAGGCAAGGCAAGGCAAGACAAGGTAGAAGGCCCGAAGACCACGCAAGGCAAGGCAAGACAAGGTAGAAGGCCCAAAGGCCACGCAAGGCAAGGCAAGGCAAGGCAGGGCAGAAGGCCCGAAGGCCACGCAAGGCAAGGCTAGGCAAAGCAAGGTCAAAGGACCACACGCACAGCAAGCAAGGAAGGCTAGAGCAGGGAGCCCAGGCGAGCTCGATGCCGAAGCCCTGAGGGAACTGTCAGGCAGGGTTATAAGGGAAAGGCCAGAACAGAGAGAGGAGAAGGGAGATAGACTGGGCCTGTCAGGAGAGCCAGCTCTAGAGGGACCCCTGGTGGTGAGGCGGTTGCACAGCAGCCATAGCCGTAACAAAACCCACATTTTCCAACAGCTAACGGCAGCCCAAACCCACAATGTCACTACACTGATGGGAGCTATTAAACACTCTTACCAATGTGCTGACACAAATTTTACAGTGGATGCCAGAACCTCCATCTGAGTCCCCTCCTCAGTGCCATCAATGGAATAGACACCACAGAGCAGTCCCCGTGTTGATCAATGGACAAGGGGTAGGCCCCCCCCAGCTCATGCCCCCACCAACAGGCCGCCCACGCCACATCACATGGCCTCTAAGTTCATACAAGTACACATATACAACAAGCCCAGCTTGGGCTCTGCACAGAGTTCCTGTTCCGGCTAGATGGAAGAAACATGCTGGGCCCGTCCTCATTACAGAGTTCCTGTGCCAGCTAGATGGAAGAAGCCTGCAGGGCCCATCCTCACTACAGAGCTCATGTGCTGGCATGAAGAAGGTAATTTCAACTGTGCTTTTTAGGTCCTGCAGACTAACTGTACATCCCTCCTCCATGCTCTGCCCATATTAGAACTTCCTTAAAGCGTTATCCTGTGTTGCAGCTGCTGCCTCTTCTCATCATGTCTCATCTCCTGCTCTGGATGCTGATATTAGGGGTGTGCATTCGTTTTGAACTTATATGTAAAACGCTACTTTTTTTTTTTTTTAACTTAAAAAAGTGATGAGGCGAAAACGATCGGATTTCCAACTTATTCAACATAGCTATGTTGAATACGTTGGAAATCGTGATCGTTGATCCTAAATAAAAATTTAAACCCCTCACCCTCCTTAATCCCCCCCAAGACTTACCAAAACTCCCTGGTGGTCCAGCGGGGAGTCAGGAAGCCATTCCTCTATTCCTTTGCGAGGAGCACGTGACATCCGCGTCACGTCGGAGTGACGCGGCCGTCACGTGGTCCACCGCGGTTCCGCTCCCGGACCCCTCGTTGGACACAAACGGAACTTTTGGCCAGCTTGGGGGGGCCTCCTCCCACGTGCTCCTCGCAAAGGAATAGAGGAATGGCTTCCTGACTCCCCGCTGGACCACCAGGGAATTTTGGTAAGTCTTGGGGGGGGATTAAGGAGGGTGAGGGGTTTAAATTTTTATTTAGGGAACCGGTGCACGTATGGACATAGACTCAACTTATGGAATTCTCCAAATGTCCATATTGACCGAAATTGACCCCCCTTTTCGACTTATGGACTTATGAACATAAACCTTTTGTCTGCACATCCCTAGCTGATATCTCCTCTCATCTCAACACCTACTGATGCTCCTCTCTCCATGCTGCTGCGTCTTCACCTAGGGCTCCTCTCTCCATGCTGCTGCGTCTTCACCTAGGGCTCCTCTCTCCATGCTACTGTATCTTCTCCTGGGCCTCCTGTCTCCATGCTACTGCGTCTTCACCTGGGTCTCCTCTCTCCATGCCGCTGCGCTCTACTGTCCTGTTTCAGCTGCCTTTATTTGAACTTTATTGCTGTGGCCCTTAGGCTGTCCCCTTTGAGTTTACTCTTTTGACATGGATTGTCTAGGGCCTTTTCTTGAACTTTGCTGTCGTGGCCCTTATTATTTATTTATTTATTAGCTGATTTTGTATACCATTGTTTGGTGGGACCATTACAACGGTTTACAACATGGTAAAAATAAATATTCAATATATAAGAACATAAATACAATGCATAATAGATAAAACAATAATAAAAATAGTAAAATGCTTATTAATACACATCAATAATAATAAAATAAAAAAAACATAGCAAAAGGATTATGATTATTAGAGACACTTCATAAAAAGATAAAATAGGGTGAAATAAGCGTGAGATGGTAGGTAGATTATTTGGGATCTTGGTATGCCTTCATAAATAGCCAGGTCTTAACATCTTTTTTGAAGATCTTTAAACTCGGTTGTAATCGTATATCCGCTGGGAGAGAATTCTATATCTTAAGGGCCGCTAATTAAATCTCAGGGTCTCTTACTTGGGAGAGATGTGCAGATCAAACAGAAGGGATAGTTAATATACCTTTGTTTGCTGATCATAAGTTTCATTGGGGTATGTGGAGTTTGATAGCAGCATTTAGCCAGTCAGGCTGATCCTCATGGATGATCTTGTGTAAAATGCATAAAACCTTATATTCAGTTCGGAACTTTATAGGCAGCCAATGCAAGAATATTAAAATTGGAGTGATGTGTTACTGTTTCTTAGTGATGGTTAGAATTCTGTCTGCTGAATTCAGTAAAAATCTATAGAGGGCGAATTGTAGATACAGGTAGGCCAAATAAAAGCGAATTACAGTAGTTGATGTTAGCGAATATAAGGAGTTGAAGTACTGTTCTAAAATTAGAAGGGTTTAGAAGGGGCTTTAGTCAACTCAGTGTTAAAAGTTTATGATAACCCTCTTTGATTTTGGATGATATATGAGTTTTAAGATTCAATTCGCTATCTATAACTATTCCGAGGTCATGTGCATGTGGCACAGCAGAAATTTCAGTTTGTTGATCTTCAAGTTTCAATGGTGGCAAGGATGTAAAATTCATTTTTCTGTCCAGCTTTATAATTTCTGTTTTATCAACATTTAAAATGAGTCTCCTATGTGTCAGAAGCTGTTTGATGATAGATAAATACATGGCATTTTTTTTTTATAGGTTGAATTGAGAGAGTTGTGTATTGGAATTAAGGCTTTCTCCTTTGAGTGCACTCTTTCAATATGGACTGTCTGAGGCCTTTACATGAACTTTGCTACCATGACCCTTAGGCTGTCCCCTTTGAGTGCACTCTTTCAACATGGACTGTCTGGGGCCTTTACTTGAACTTTGCTGCCGTGGCCCTTAGGCTGTCCCCTTTGAGTGTACTCTTTCAAAATGGACTGTCTGGGGCCTTTGGCTTCATAGCACATAGTAGTGATGAATATAGCTATAATATTACAGCACTACTATAGTTTTAGGGGTACCACTTCCTCTTTCTAGGTTCTTAGTAGTAATCATGATTGTATGCAGAGGAAAAATGCAATGCTTGTATGTGTCATTATGCCATTTCAGTCTATTAATGTACACAGAATGTGCTGTTCAGGAAATGTGCAATTTGTTTTGTATTTGCTAAGTAATCCATGCACAATGTGATTACCTAAGAAATTGTCTTTATTTCAAACTCTGTACTACATGGGTTTGCTAATAAAGTGCTAACTGTTTTGAAAACACTAATGGTTATGTCTTTTCATTGTGTGGTTTAAGTGATTATGGTACCGAAGATTAAAGGTTTGCTCTCCACATGATTGTGCATGCTACAATGGCCTGCCTCATTTCAACTGCGCATTGAAAGAGCATGCTAGGCCATATAGACTATGGCAAAGCAATAAGGCGAGTCAGTAATAAGCATGGGAGAATAGGTGCTCCGTGTTGAGTGGCCATTTTCCAAATACACACCCAGCCACCTCTCCTGGGCACTTGATCCTATATTTAAATGAGGGGTCACATTAAAAAGGAGGTGCTAGGAGCAATAGTGTGTCCCTCACGTCACGTGTGTCCGACGCTGAATTTTCCAAGCATGGCTTTTCAGACCCCACTGACAGCCATCGATTATGAAAATGGATGCCATTGAAACAGAGCATCCGTTCCCCTAACCTGACCAGCCGCCATATGTTTTTAAATAACATTTCTGTTTATCTTTTTTGTTTTGTTTGGGTGCCTCTGACTTTGTATCGCTAGAAAATGAAGCCGGAGGGTGTACAGAAAAGCTGGTTTTTCAGTTTTTCTGTACATTTTTTAGGTCTGCTCAGAAATGAATGCCTGCCCTTGGACAGTTGTTAATTTCTGAGCGTTAAATGTGCAGATTGGGCGCACATTTTACTTTAAGTATCACAGGTGAATAACTAATAGCCTTAGTAACATGCATTTGCATGTGATGAGCGCTATTAGTTTCACCGCGCGTTGGACGCACGTTGTAGAAGCGCTAATCCCCTTATTGCATAAGGGGATGTGGACGTGCCTACACAACCCGCATCCAAATATGAGTTAAACAGTTTGCTCAGCTGAGTACACTGCATTGCATCAGCCCCAAACAATGCTTTCGGCCAAGTGCACTCTACAGAATTGCCCTGAATGAAAGCTGCCTGTCTGCTGATAAGGAAGACAGGCAGAGGTAAAGAAGAAGCTCCTTACTGGGGACCTACACTATAGCCTCTTGTTGCCTTCTTCACACAGCATTCCGTTTGGTTCCTCCAGATGTATATGCACAATATATACAGTCTTATATAGTGTGCATATATAAAGAGTGCAAGGGTATGTGACCAGATACAATTGTAGCTTACACAGTTAACCTAATACGATGTGTACTTGCTGAGTGTTCATACACACTGTCAGCTGCTTGGTCACAAGTAGGGATGAGGAATGAGGGAATACCATCTGCTGTACAATGGCCACGGCCAACCACCAGGGGGCTTACAGGGGTGCTGCTGGTGCTGGGTATCAAGCTGACTTAAACACTTTAGTTACCACACCTGTACTGTCTGGCATAGCTTGGGGGTCTGTATAATTTCATTTTTTCATTTATTAAAATTTATTAATCGCCTAACACAAATAGGCCTAGGCGATATACAATGCAAACATACATAATAAAAACATGTAATTAACAGATACATATAAGACATGTAAGTTAAGGATGGGCTTACAGCTAGGATCAAGATCCCAAAGGCAGGTCAGTATTAGAAGGTCAGTCTGTGTGTGCCTGGTCCACAGCACCAGCATCACCACTGTATGCCCTCTACTCTGCACCTGTGCACATTGTTTACCACATAATAGTCACTCACTCCTCCTTCCTACTTGCCACACAGCAGGTAAAATATTTTTAAAGAGTCATCAAGTACAGAGCATAGTGGAAGTGAATGTTTGTTTACTGTAGAAGAGAAGTTCGTACGGTGTATAGGAAATGCTAGCCCCTCCATTTGTAGGCATATATATATATATATATATATATACACACCACAGCTATGTTTGCAAAGAAATTCTTTTGTCCTTCATATGGGTAAAAGATGCTAGGCGTACCATGCCACCATCTACACAGCACAGGCTAAGTGTAAAAGAGGGCTGGTGTGACAACCTCTATCTGAACTGTGCATGATATGAGCAACGGAGAGGTGGCAAATGAGGACAGTAAGAGCAAAAAGAGACTATGTAATATGAGTTCTGCAATGTGAGTTGCACATGGCAAGCAAAGAAACAGCAACTACACCTCCCCACTCACACACAACCATGCACCATATTTCTCAGCACATGCAGTGTATAAAGCATCATCATGCTAATCAGTCATCAGATTTGCACATTGTATTACCTAGTCCTTTATACTGCCAGTTCCATGCACCACAGTATTTACACATTCACTGGGCAATTTCTTAACCAGCGCTTCCTCCCTCCATTATTTTCCAAGCTTCTCGGGCAGGCCTAAGTGTGGGTAGGCAGCACATACCATAATAACAGCACTATTCTTCCTACTGCAATTAGTTGTGGGGGAGACCATGGTCATAACAACAGGCAAATGTTAAGTATAACATTAAATTTTGAAAGTATGCTGGATGTTTCACCCTGCCCAACTGGTACACCTCTTCCCCTCTGAGAACACTACATATTAACTGTGAGTGTACTTGTGGAAAGTTTTGGGGGGGGGGTCAGGAGGGTGGGGGATTCTAAAGAATTAGATTTAAAGGGTTGGGGTGGGTTTTTTGTTTATCGGCTCGGCACAGCCGATAAAAAAAAAAGGTTCCGATCACGGGAAACAGAATTTCCCGATGGTCCATGAAACCGAAACCGGAACCGATTCCGGTTCCAATTCACATACCTACTGTACAACAGCTCATACCATTCTTACAAATGTAGATGGTATAGGAGACATGTGGATGAATTCCCACTCAAAAAGAACCCATTCTGTCTGAAAAGCAGATTATCCTGCGCTAAGACCGAGGAGCTAATGACATCTGCTCGAGGAGCTCAGCAACCATTCTGTCATAAATTCCGGAGCTTGCACACTTATGTTATCAAGCTGCTCTCTTCACTCAACCAACACTCACTAGACACTACTGCAAAACTGAACATAGGGAGTCTAACTTTCAAAACTATTCACAGAAGAGTATTTACTCGCAAAAATGGTTGCATGGAGATTATTAATGCTAGTAATTAATTAACTGTGGAGCTGAAGCTGTACAATTTATAAATATTGTGCATTTCTGCTCTGAAAGTATGTGTGAATATTTCCATTGCAAGAAAATGTATTCTTTCTCTACCTATTTTAAAAACATACAGTACATGTGTATATTTTAGGAGTGTAATAAATATAGTGGGGTACATTTTAGAAAACAGCACAAGCGTGAACAAAAATACTCTGGATTTTAAAAGATACGCGCGTAGCCGAGCGTATCTTTTAAAATCCGGGGTCGGCGCATGCAAGGCTGCGCAAAATCGGCAGCCTGTGTGCGCCGAGCCGCGCAGCCTGCCTCCGGTCCCTCCGAGGCCGCTCCGAAATCGGAACGGTCTCGGAGGGAACTTTTTTTTTGTCCCCCCCCCACCTTTCCCTCCCTTCCCCTATCTAACCCACCCCCCCGGCCCTACCTAAATCCCCCCCCCACCTTGTTCGATGCCAGCTGGCACTCGCAAGTTACACCTGCCACTGGCAGGCGTAACTTGCGAGCGCCGGCTGGCCAGGCCCCGACACAGGCCGCTGTGTTGGGGCATACGGCCATGCCCCCAGACCGCCCTGGACCACATACACGCCCCCCAGACACGCCTCCAGACTGCAGACAGGCCCCCCCAGACCGCCCATTCTAGCAAGCCCCGGGACTTATGCACGACCCGGGGCTTTGCGCGCGCCGGCGGCCTATGCAAAATAGGCGCACCGGCACGCAGGGCTTTTAAAATCTACCCCAGTATGTTTACCACTATAGCAAGGAACATCTTAATCACATATTAACATATAAGAAAACCAATGAACATGGAAACAAATGCAACTGATGTTACAAAACAAACACATTTTTTTACATTTTTCGAGTGGCATCCAATATGAAGCTTCAACGCATTCGTTTTTGTTTGAACTATTCCACCCCTTGTCATCATTTGCCACAGTCTTTTTATAATCTTATTCTATCAGGTAAATTTTAAAAGCATTGAAGTCCTGATGAGGAGCAAGTCTGGAGATCTCAAGTTGTAGGGATTTTCAAGACTGCTGAAGAGAGAGAGAGAGAAAGCTAGCTGTGTATATGTATGTATATCTACTAGATAAATGAAGCTTGACCGACGTGCTGCAAATGCGCAGTAGAGAGCAACTTTACCGCGCATGCGCGGGCAGCACGTCGGTCAGAGCTTGCCTGTAACAAAAATGGCGCAGCGAGGAGCAGGAGCAGTAGCGGCGGTGGCGACGGCGAGGAGCAGTAGCAGTAGGGGCGGCGGCATGAGGAGCAGTAGCAGTAGCGGTGGCGGCGCGCGTGAAGGAGGGAGGGACCTCCCCTGGAGATCTTCCATCTGCGCCATCCGAAGTGGTTGTGAATGAGCTGAGAGAGGGGGAGTGACTGAGGGAGGAGGGAGGATAGAGTGACTGAGGGGAGGGGGAAAGAGTGAGGGGAGGGAGGAGAGAGTGGGGGGGAAGGGAGGGGGAGGGGGAAGAGAGTGGGGGGTGGGAGGAGAGTGAGGGGAGAGGGGAGGGGGAGGAGAGTGAGGGGAGGGTGGAGGGTGGAGGGAGGAGAGTGAGGGGGAGGGGAGGGGGAGACTAGAGGGTGAGGGAGAATGAGGGGAGGGAGAGAAGGATGAGGGGTATGGGAATGGACTGAAAAAAAAATGTTAATGTAGCCCGTTGTTATGGGCTTAACGGCTAGTATATATATATATATATATATATATATATATATATATAGTATCATATTGCCTTTCTAAAAGCTAGCTATAGCTATATATATATATATATATATCTTCCACTGTATATATATATATCTTCCACTGTAAGACGGGCACTTTCAGCTCAGGGTGGGTTTGAATATTAAGAACATTATCCAAACCTTTTCTATACCCATTTACACTAACTGCCATAACCACATGCTCTGTCAATAAATTCCAGAGCTTAATTATATGTTGCATGAAAAAGATTTTTCTCTGATTTGTTTTATATGAGCTACTTGCTAACTTCATGGAGTACCCCCTGGTCCTTCTATTGTCTGAGAGAGTAAATAACCAATTTACATTTACTTGTTCAAGTCCTTCATTCCCTCTCCCATGGTCAGGGTGCAAGGGCTATAGCACACTGCATCCCCCTCCCCAAACCCACCTTGCGTTGAAAGTGCCCCTCTTACTGTAGTAGATATATACAGTGTGTCATATTGTTTTTCTCTCTCTTCCCCACCCCACAGTAAGGACATGAAAAACCTAAAGTTCTGGTAATATGCGTGGGACATTTACTCGGGCCACCTCTTAAGATTATGTACAGCGAGGTATTTTAAATGCTAAGAGTGTATGTGTGTGAATGATATGAAATTGCAGAGTATCTCGGCTCATGTGTTTATGAGTACACGATTGTTCTTTTAAAAATTAGTCAGTTTGTGTTTATTAAATCAAATAGTGTCCAAAATGGTTCCTCAAGTGTCAAAAACAACTTATAAAGAATTTTTTTAAACAAATGATGCCAACATTTTCAGTCACAAAAATACTTAACTTATCCAATAAATGGTGTAACTTGACTTGTGTAGACCTTTTTGCTGTTTTGATAACCAAGTTACACCATTTATTGGATAAGTTAAGCATTTTTGTAATTGACAATGTTGGCATCATTCATTTAAAAAAAAATTCTTTGTAAGTTGTTTTTGACACTTGAAGCACCATTTTGAGCACTATTTGCTTCAATAAGCATAAAGAATATGATTATAAAAAGATCGTGGCAAATGATGACAAGTGGTGGAGTAGTTCACTCAAAAACAAATGCGTTAAAACTCCACGTTTGAGGCTGCTCCAAAAAATTGTAAAAAATGGTTTTGTTTTGTGACACCTTCACCAAGACTTCCCACCAAAAAACTGCAGACCAGTCCGATTTCACTTGCGCAAGTCAATTAGCAGGTGTAAAAATGTATAAGTAAGTTCAGTAATATATGTTTACTGTTATCAATAGTAGATACTAATGCATGTCAGCAATTTAACTTTTCACCATATTCTACACTAATCACATATTGTCCTTGTTCTGTTTTTAAAAGAGACTCCTTAGTGACAGGATGTATTATTCCTTCTGTGAATGTTCCTACATTGGTGCAAGAAAATTTAGCACGAGAATAAACTTAGGTCATGGATGTTTATATCAAGCCATGGTCTTTAATTTTGCTTGGGCTGGATCATGAATACTTTAACAATGTTGGCTGATTACCTTTTTTTCACTGCATGCGAGAAAAAAAAAAGGGCTCAGTTCATTTTCAGTGGCCTCAAGAGGACATAAGGGCTCAGAATAGAAACATTGTTATAATAATAATAATTATAGCAGCCATGATGGAATATCCATCTTTCTGAGGACAATCTTCAAAGTGATTTATGTTGGCAAAAAGCATTTCACCTATGTTAATCTGCTGTCTGAAAACTGTGCATCCTCAGTGTGGCTAAGAGTCTGCGCATTCTTCCACAACCACCGACACTTTAAATCCGATTTGAGAAGAGGCATTCCTGAAGCACAACATGCAAATTGTGGATGGCAAGTCCATGAACGCACCTTGCATTTTCAATTCTAGGTACACACAATTCTACCTCCATCTCCACTTATTATTTTTATTTATTAATATCAACAATCACAAAACTTGAACCTACTGAATGTGATAGCTCAGCTCTTGGCATTGAACAGAGCAAAAACATATGAACTGAGGTCAACTTAATAAATCATAAATTGAACAAGCAAGTAAAACGTCTCTGTCTTCTCACCGAACCCTGCTATCTCCATCTATCTCATTCCACCTCCAAGCTAGGAGCATCAATGGTGGCAGCACATGACACGGGGACCTTGAGGAGGCATGCCAGCTAATCTTCTTCCTCCACCGCCAATGCATGTTCCCACTCTCTGCTGGAACCTGTAAATAGGTGGAGAGACAGCCATAAAAGCAGGGCTCTCAGCATTTGATTTAGCCCTGATCCTGAGGCAGAGGTCTCTTTAGATGTAAGCCACCAAATCCTGATTTTAAAATATTTTCCCTTTCATCTTCTTCCTGCTGCCTTTCAATTCTCCATTGCCTCCATTCTCCATCTTTCAATTTCTTGTTTTCTCTTTTCCCCTTTTGACCCACCCCCTCCATTTCCATCTCACAAAGATGAGATTTGTACATTGTACTCTCGACCTGGCTTAATAGCAGCTAGGTAAATAATGCATCACGCTAGGTCAAAAGCACATTGTACTAATCTCATCTTTTTATACCTTTCTTCGCTCCAAATCACATAAAATCTTTACTGATGGTAACTGTGCTGTTTGAACCTCTGACTGTGCATGTAAAACTCCCCCCCCCCAAACCTAGCACACCACCAAAACCTTAACCTTAGTTCAGAATGCCCGCTCTTATAGTGGTATAAAAAGTTGCCTAATACATGTGCCTCCCCAAAGGCTCTCTCTCTCTCTCTCTCTTCTCCCCTTTTCTCTCCCTCTCCCTACCCAAAACAGGATTTGCAATAAATCCCGTTTCAGCTGTAACACACAGGGGCAGATTTTATAAATCTGCGCACACGTGTACTTTTGTTTGCGCACCAGGCGTGAACAAGAGTACGTGGGATTTCAATAGATACGCGCGTAGCCACACGTATCCATTAAAATCCGGGGTCGGTGCGCGCAAGGCTGCCCAAAATCGGCAGCCTGCGTGCACCGAGCCACGCAGCCTGCCTCCGTTCCCTCCACCCACCCCCCCGCACCTTCCCTTCCCTTCCCCTACCTAACCCACCCCTCCGGCCCTATCTAAACCCCCCCTACCTTTGTCGGCAAAGTTACACCTGCTGGAAGCAGGCGTAACTTTGCGCGCGCCAGGCCGGCTGCCGCGCTCCATGTTCCGGTCCGTGGGCTGGTCCGGAGGCCGCAGCCACGCCCCCGGAACGCCCCCGGGCTGAAACCACGCCCGCGGCACCGCCCCCGAAACATCGCATCACTCGTGACACGCTCCCGAAACGCCGCGTCACTGCCGGCATGCCCCCGACACGCCCCTCCATGCAAGCCCCGGGACTTACGCGCGTCCCGGGGCTTGCGTGCGCAGGGGGGTTTTGGGGTATTACAGGCATATTACAGGCTATTACAGGCATAACGCTGGGAAAAATGGCGAAGTTAAAGCCCATGATAGCATGCATTTCTGAGGATAGGGAAATAACTACATACTTTGATGTAATCCACTTTGAAGCGCTGAAAAAAAGTGCAAAAAGCAGAATATAAAAATCTAAATAAATAGATAGATAAATTAAGCACCCTTCATTTTTATTTATTCCAACCAAACTCCTCCTCCATTTGACTAAATTTTTCAAATTTGCATTCGCATCTCACGATGCGGTACTTCTCGCATTGATTATGGCATTATCATGGGCATTAGGGCACTAACGCCTGCGATAAGGCCCTAACACGATTTGATACATGACCTCCTAAGTTTGCTGTATAGACATAAGAGAAACAGTGAATGAGGAAGGGGGTAAAAAAGAGAAAAAACTAAAGTAGATTCTCCCACCTCCTGAAAAAATGTTAAAAAAAAAAGCATAGAATTAGTACAAGTAGCGCAGTGATGCATGTCAGCTATTACATACATAATTTTAAGAACAATTAAAAAGTGAATGCATGATATACCATTTTAAAATCTAGAAAGGAAGAGAACTTTATTTAAATTGAAAATAAAGTTCTTTCTCTATCTTTGTATTTTTTATCTCATCGTACTATTCTGTCTCTTCTCTATTTTCATCTTATCTCTCTAATTCCATTTTTAGTTCTTCTTTACTGCCATTTCTGTTCCTTTCTCCATCTCTCCCTCCATTTTTATTTAACTCTGGCTCATAGCATTTCATATCAATTCTTGCCATCTTTTTCTCTTCCCTGCATCTCTCTCTGCCCTCCATTTCTATCTCTTTATTTCAATTCCAACTCTCCATTTCTGTCCTCCCAGGAGTTTACCTTCCCTTCACAACCTAATATTACTTCCTCTCAGGTCTTCAATCCTTGTCTATCACCTCTTTCATCCCTCTGTTTCCCCCTTATCTTTCACCTCTTTCTCAGTGCCTAAAGTATCTTTCGCCATCTCTATTACTCTTCCAGCCTCCTTCTCTGTCTTGTCTATCACACACCTCAGGCTCCTCCTCTCCTCCTCTTTTTAGTGCTTTCCCCATCCCAACTTCCATCTCTTTCCTCTAATACCACCTCCACAGGTCACCAGAAAAGATGAAGCCAAATGAAATGTATTCTGATAATGAAACAGAAAACCAATAATTTATTTAATTTATTTATTTGCAGTAATTATATGTCATCTTTCTGAGTGCATCCAAGGCAGCTTATAAATGTTACACAGTAGGAATTACAACAAAACAATCATGAAAACAATGCAAACTATAAATTATCAGTTGTTTCAACCCAGAACATTTATAGCTAGGAATAATAATTGTGATCATTGCAGTTAGTTCCCAAAGAACAAAATGGAGAACAGACAGGGTACTTGTCTAAAAGGATAGAACTACCATGGGAAAATACATCTCCCAGAAGGCCTTGGGAGGTAGTCTTAGATTCCTGACATGTGACAGGCAGGAGGTGGGGGAGGGAAGCACTCTCATCTAGTGGTTTAATCAGGTCAGTGAGTACTGGAAGGAGGAAGAGAGCTGGCCTTGGGAGGAGGTAGGAGGAAGGAGGGAAGCCCATTTCAGGACTAAGCTGGAATAGACTTCGGAACGAACCTGAGAACATGGAGATTGAACTACATGACAATCTCTTAGAGGTGGGTGTGGAGAAGTTGGAATTTTTAGAGGGACTGGCAGACCTGCAATATTAAAGCAAAGTGGATAGTTCTGTCTTCCCTTCCTTTTGTAGTTGAGTAGTTAAAGTAGATCTTTTTTTTTTTTTTTTAATAAACAGCTGTGGGTGGATGATAGTCGTCTAGTTTGTTGTGACTATAGTGTATGGTGGTACTCTAGAGAGTGCCTGATATAAAAGTTGTTTACAGAGCAACAGTATTGGACCTATGAACTGAGACAGTGGATTATGGTATTTTTTTGTTTGTTTTGCTCTGCTCTATCCTCCTTGAAGGGTAGACTATGAAAATTGTACTGGCTCCAGCCTGGTGAAGAACTGTAAAGTTTAATTAGATTGATAAACTCTAGGAGCAAATCCTGGATCAGAAGGTATTTTAGAAGACTGCAGTATTTTAGGGCTGTGTTGAACTTTTGGATACTGCATAGTTAACTTACTCACAGACGTCTAGGCAGTGTTTGAACAGAGATTATCAGACTTAAGAGAAAAGAATCCCCAAGGACAACACCCAAAGAGAGCAGCTGCTTGACATAATGAAATGATTTATAGAAGAAAGTTATTAATTTGATCTTTTTTATAGCGAATATATAACTGTACCTGTACATAGCGATACCATTTATTTGTTTTTCTGTTTTAGTCCTTCTCTTTTGTAAAGAATTGCATTGCTGTCACTTGGGTGTCTATGAACTATGGGCCAGATTTTGAAACTTATGTGTGGGCGTAATTTGTGCGCGCAACCCGGCGCGCACAAATCTATGCCCGATTTTATAACATGCGCGTACAGCCACGCGCATGTTATAAAATCCAGGGTTGGCGCGCGCAAGGGGATGCACACCTGTGTACCTTGCGCGCGCCGAGCCCTAGGGGAGCCCCGATCGTTCCCTCCGAGGCCGCTTCGGAGCAGCCTTGGAGGGAACTTTTATTTTGGTCCCCCCCCCACATTCCCCTTCCTTCCTCTATCTAACCACCCCCCCACCCCTACCTAAATCCTCACCCTACCTTTTATTTCTTACGCCTGCCGACCAGATGCCAGCGCGCGAACCTCCGACATGGCCACAACGAAGGAGGCCTTGGGACCACCCCCGAACCGCCACCATGCCCCGCACCCACCCCCGGACCACTGCCACGCCCCAGGACCACCCCTTTTCCGAAGCCCCAGGACATACGCACGTCCAGGGGCTTGCTTGCGCCACCGAGCCTATGCAAAATTAGGGATGTGAATCGTTTTTTGACGATTTAAAAAAATCGTCAGATATTTTTTAAATTGTCAAAAATCGTTAGAGGCGTGATATAATAGAAATTCCCCCGATTTATCGTGAAAAATCGTAAATCGGGGGAGGGCGAGAAAACCGGCACACCAAAACAACTCCTAAACCCACCCTGACCCTTTAAAACAAATCCTCCACCCTCCCGAACCCCCCCAAAATGTTTTAAATTGCCTGGTGGTCCAGTGGGGGGGTACCGGCGCGATCTCCTGCTGTCGGGCCATCGGCGCCATTTTGCCTACCACTAATATAAATGGCGCCGATGGCCCGATAAAAAAAAAACCCCACCTCGACCCCCCCCCAAAAAACTTTTTACACATACCTGGTGGTCCAGGGGGGCCGCGGGGAGCGATCTCCCGTTCCCAGGCCATCGGCTGTGCTAAAAAAAAATGGCGCCGATGGCCCTTTGCCCTTACCATGTGACAGGGCAAAGGTAGCGCTGGCGCCATTTTGAATACTGGCAATACGGCCCGAGTGCAGGAGGTCGCTCCCGGACCCCCGCTGGACTTTTGGCAAGTCTTGTGGGGGTCAGGAGGCCCCCCCAAGCTGGTCAAAAGTCCCTGGGGGTCCAGCGGGGGTCCGGGAGTGATCTCCTGCACTCAGGCCGTATTGCCAAAATTCAAAATGGCGCCGGCGCTACCTTTGCCCTGTCACATGGTAAGGGCAAAGGGCCATTGGCGCCATTTTTTTTAGCGCAGCCAATGGCCTGGGAACAGGAGATCGCTCCCCGCGGCCCCCCTGGACCACCAGGTGTGTGTAAAAAGTTTTTTGGGGGTGGGGTCGGGAGAGTGGGGGAGGCTAAGGAGGTAATTTTAAAGGGTCGGGGTGGTTTGTTTTTATCGTCGCGGGCCTCACTAAAAAAAATTAGTGATGTGAATTGGAATCGGAACCCATCCCAATTCACATCTCTAATGATCAGATTTCCCCCCCAGCCGAACCCGATCATTAAAACGATCGGGCACACGATTCACATCCCTATGCAAAATAGGCTCGGCGTGCGCAGGGGCAGATTTTTTCGGGTTACGCTCGTAGCCTTTGAAAATCTGCCCCTATGGTTGTTAAAACCAGCACTGTAGCACAAGTTTCCTGCCAGCTCTGTTGCTGGTGGTATATTGGGCTTTAATACCTGAGGTACCAAACTAATTTTATACAGACCACAGCAGTATTACCATGGCTGTATTAAAGACAGCATGTTCATGGTAACACTGCCATCTTCTATATGTCAGGTTTTTCCACCTTAACCGGCCCAAAGTGAAAGGGCTGGTTAGCATGGAGCGCCTTGCCCCCATCCCCAAATTGGGGTTAAGCCAGGTTCTTTGGCAAATCTCCTTCACTCTTTGAAAAACTGAATGTCCATCCAGATCCACCCAAACTTCCCTCAGTCTCCTTGGAAAGTGAATGTGCCTCCATTCCTCCCACTTTCAAAATACAGAAAACCTCAGGCCCTCCCCTATGCCCACCCCCACCCCTTAAAAAAAAAACCAACTGAATGCAACTCTGGGCCAAACCTTCCTTCTAAGAAAGTAAATGTGTCTGCAGACCCTCAGACATTCTCACCTCCCTCCCTCCCTCTCCAACCCAGCTCAACCCAAAAAGTCATTGTCTTCACTGGCAGGAGGGAGCCAGTTTCTATTTCTACCCTGTCAGTGGCAACACAAAAATAAAACTGGTGTTGCTGACATTCTGACCCAAACACCGAAGTGTGTGAGGTTGGCATCAGTGCTAACATATATGCAAATAGCATTCATTAATGTGCTTAGTAGATGGGCTGTTAGTTAATGCCTGCATTAGCACATATCAGTGTGTGTTTAGTGTTGCCATTAATGCTAATGCCTATTAGTGCAGCGCTCCCTTGATGACTACAGTTTTTATTAATTTAAAAGAGACGTGTAATAAGTATATATTGTTAAAAGTGTTCCTAGGCTCTTTCATAGTATTGTGATCAACAGTCTTGTTTTCATCCAGTGTGTTAAGGATATTACTTATGCATAGTGAAAATTTCTTTACACTCAATAATTGCACTGATTAAAGTCTCTAAAAGACCCAGTGGTTTAGCTGTTCTAAAATTTCACAATGCCAAACATGTTGTTTCTGTCTCGGTAAACATCTAGCAGTTCTTTATTAGTTTTGATGATAACCTTTTCTTTTTCACTTAAGTCAATAGTTTTTCTTTTTCTAAGTAGCTTGTTATTACTAAAGTCTGTATTCTCATTGACACCATCAGTTACAGGAATATTTTTTTTCAATAACAAATTCATTAATGTTTCATGATTTAAAAAAATCATTAATGCTCCTACCCGTAGAATTTAATAGATTGCATTGCATCACAGACATGTATTGCTCATTCTATACATGTTGAAAGGCAATGCATGCAAATTTATCTAATGTATATTCATTGTGGATATCCTGAAAACCAGGTCTGTTTGTGGATCTTGAGGACCAGAGTTGGCCATCCCTTCCCTAAGGGATCCATCCCTGCCCCTCTAACTAATCCAACGAGTTTGGAGGGCCAGGATATTCATGGGTATGAAGGACATTAGAGATTTCTTCCATGTTCTGTAGCTGCAACAGGGATGATGCACCCCTAGTGGCATCATACATAAGAATATAAGAAATGCCATGCTGGGTCAGACCAAGGTCCATCAATCCCACCATCCTGTCTGACAGTGGCCAGCCTGGGACACAAGTACCCAAGTGATCCGAAAGAGTAGATTTATTTCTTTCTACTCACGCCCAGAAATAGCATTGGGTTTCCCTTGTCTAGCCTATTAATAATGTTTTATTGACTTTTCCTCTACAAATTTTTCCAAACCTCTTTTAAACACAGCTATGCTAGTAACTTTGACCACATCCCATGAGAAGAGATTTGACAGCTTTATTGTGCCCTGAGTGAAAAAATATATTCTATGATTTGTTTTAAATCTGGTTGTTCGTTTCATGAAGTGTCTCCTTGTTTTGATATTATTTCTAAGGGTAAATAACCACCCTTTATTTACCTATTCCTACCTACTCATGATATTTTATACATGTCTATCATGTCTTCTCTCAGCTTTTTCTTTTCTAAGCTGAAAATCCCTAGCCTGCGTTGCCTCTCATCATAGGAAAGCTGTTCCATTTCCTTTAAAAAGTTTTGTTGCCCTTCTCTGCATCTTTTCTAGCTCTGCTATATCTTTTTTGAGGTGGTGTGGCCAGAACTGCACACAATATGCAAAGTGAGGTCACACCATAGATTGATACAGAGGCAATATGACATTCTATTTTATTCTCCATTTTTTTTTATCATTCCTAACATTCCATTTGCTTTTTTGACTGTAGCAGCACACTCAGATGTGGATTTCAATGTATTGTCCAGACTCCAAGGTCCTTTTCCTGGCTGATGGCTCCTAAAACAGAACCCAACTGTTGTGAATGTGGGAATGCAGTCACTTGTTCAAGAGAATGAGACCTTGGACCACGGCACAGCATCAGGCAAAGCTCCAAGGTACACACCATGGGAGGTGACATATCCATGCCCGGGCTGAACTTGAAATGTAGCTTGGACTTGGAATGTAGCTTACTCAGATCTCCATTGAACCTGCACGCACAGAGTGAGACCCAACAACACAATGCTGGTCTTTGGGGTAGCCCTCTGGCCACTTGATAGCCCTTTCAGACCTGCTGCTTCAGAACAGCTTGAGCATCAGGACAAATGAAGGCTGAGGACACAAGACATGAAACAGGACGAAGTCTCAAGAGACGGGCAACATGGAAAAAGTCTCAGGAGATGTGGAACATGGACAAAGGTTCAGGTTCAAGTTCAGCTTCAATAGGCACTGTGCCGCAGCGTGCCCTACACAGCCTGAGGTTTTGTTGCAGACCACGCAGTTCCACTGCGCGCCATTTACAACCCACCATGGGTTGGTCGCAGACCACGCCGGGGGATGGGCAGACTCTGGACTGAGAGTTGGACATGGACAAAATCCAGGACATCCCTTGGAATGAGAAACATGGCATGGAATGAGGAATAAGGCTTGGAACGAGGAACAAGTTGATCCACTGGCTAGACAAGCTCCACAAGACCGGAACTTGGAACTTCAAAACATGGGCTGGACTTGGAACCTAGCTTGGACCTGGAGCCTAGCTTTGACTTGGAACCTAGCTTACTCAGGCCTCCACTGAACCTGCACACACAGAGTAAGACCCAAAAATGCAATGCTGGTCTCTGAGATAGCCCTTTTGGACCTGCCACTTGGGAACAACTTGAGTGTCAGGACAGATGAAGGATGAAGGCACTAGAGATGAGGAACATGGACAAAGTCTCAGGAGCCGTGAATCATGGACAAAGGTGCAGGTTCAATTCCAGTTTAGCTTCAAGGGGCACTGCGCCGCAGCATGCCCTACACAGCCTGAAGATTGGTTGCAGATCATGGAGTCCCACTGCACGCCCTACACAACCCACCTCGGGTTGGTCATGGACCATGCCGGGGGTGGGGAGGCTCTGGACTGAGAGTCGGACATGGTAAAAGCCAGGACATTCCTTGCAATGAGGAACATGGCATGGAATGAGGAACAAGGCTTTGAATGAGAAAAAAGGCATGGAACGAAGAACAAGGTGATCCACTGGCTGGACACGCCTCATGAGACAGGAACCAGGAATGTCACTAGGAACTTGGAACTTGACTTGCATCTTGAAACTTGGAGTCCTAAAACAAGGATGGTCTCCAAGGATTTCACCCAGCAAAGGTGGACTTGGAGACAGGCCTTGTGCCAGGAGGCACCCATGGACTGGTCATGGACCACAACGCTGGCATGCCTGGAGGAAGGATGAGAGAGAAGCTGGAAGGCAAAACTTGGGAACGAGGACTTCAACATCCATTACTAGACTGAAGACTTGGACAAGGCAAAGACTCAGAAGACTTGGATGAAGCGAAGTCTCAGAAGACTTGGATGAGGAACCAAGGAGAGACCAGGAACATGGAACAGGCAACATGAAGGAGCTCAAACGAAAAACAAGGATTAAAGGAACATGAAGAACAAGAAGACCGGAACATGAAGTCCATTATCACAAATGCATGACAAAGGAAGACCTTGAAGGATGCAGACTCCATGGACGACCTTGAAGATCCTTGTGAAGGTAAAGTTGGACTGACAGGGAAGCCCTTTTATAGGACTGCAGGAGTGATGAAGTGATAATGTCATCAAGAAGGGCTGCAGGGCTTTTCCTGCTGCGGGCCCTTTAAATAAAGTACAGAGATGTGCGTGTGCTCCTAGGAAGGGTGCCGCACAGGTGGAGCATCAGTGGTGGAGATCCAGGCCATGAAGAGGATGGCAGCAGCAGGGGCAGGAGCAATGGCAGCATAGCACCACAAAGACCAGCTCAGCGGCGACACAGCATTGTCAGGGCTCCCTCCAAGATGTGCTGAGGTAGAAGAGGCAGCAACTCCCTGCTGTGCAGCAGCAGGTGTCAGTGGCTCATGAGCCATGGCTTCACCAGCAGCTCCCAGCCGCAAAGGACAGCATCAGCTGCAGCTCCCACTGCGGGGAGAGAACAGGGCTGGCATTCAGCCGGCAAGGAAGGTAAGAGGCCGCTCATCGGTGTGTCCTGCAGTGGTATCGCAACACCAACATTGTGCATATTTATTTAGTTGAGATTATTTTTTCTTATGTACATGACTTTGCACTTTTCCACATTAAATTTCATCTGCCATTCAGATGCCAATTCTTACAGTCTCATACGTTTCTTCTTCAGTTCCTCACAATCCACTGCTATTTAATAACTGAATAATTTTGTGTAGTGTGCAAATTTTGATCACCTCATTTATTCTCTTTTCCAGATCACTTATAAATATGTTAAATAGCGCATGGGTCCAAATACAGATTCCTGTTGTATTCCACTAATGACCTTTCTCCATTTGGAAAATTGGCCATTTATTCTTTCAGTATTGAAAATCCACACCCCTTCATGGTCCCTCAGGTCGGCCATGTTATGTTCAGGCTTGTGAACCCTTGGGCCGATGGGAGGATGGTATACCTTAGGAGGAAGATCCGTAGGTTCTCCCGATGGGTGGCGAGGCAGGAACAGAAGACGTGACCAGCTGACCCTCAGCACTGGAGACAGAGGCGATTGTGGAGGCAGACGAAGAGTCATGACGTCGAGGAAAGGAAGTGTGTCTTTGCCACTGGAAGTCTGCGGTCCCCCCAGGAGGAGCCCGTAGGGACCCAGACCGCTGGGACTTAGGTGGACCTTTG
Source organism: Rhinatrema bivittatum (assembly GCF_901001135.1). NCBI lineage: Eukaryota > Metazoa > Chordata > Amphibia > Gymnophiona > Rhinatrematidae > Rhinatrema > Rhinatrema bivittatum. The sequence continues at coordinate 114,069,910 of NC_042621.1, forward strand.
AGAGGTCAAGAAGTTCAGTGCAAGGGCTGACTGGAGCTTCACCCCTGGAAGCCCGCGGTCCCCCCGGGAGGAGCCCGTAGGGACCTGGGCGCTGGGACTTAGGTGGGCCCTTGGAGACGATGGTCAAGACGAAGTCCAAGGTCAAGTGCCAGAGGGTCGTCGCTTACCAGTCCGAGGTCACACACTGAGGGATCACCACTTGCCAGTCCGAAGTCACACACCAGAGAATCACCGCTTATCAATCCGAAGTCACACACCAGGAATCACCGCTAGCCGATCTGAAGTCAGGAACCAGGAACACCAAGAAAGACAGGAACAAGGATCCAAAGTAGAAGAACTCACCGAAGCAAGCAGACCTGACTAACCCAAAAGTTGCCAAGTTGAGGAATGAGCAGAGGAAGTCTCGTTTTATACTTCCTCTGCTCTGACTCATAGGGAACAGCTGAGCCTGGTTAAAGGGATCAGGTCCCTTTAAATCTAATGAGGAGGCGCGGCCTCATGCCTAAAGATGGCGGTGGCCATCTTGGATTTTCTCCACGGAGGAAATGCTGCAGGACGCCGCAAGGGAGGAGCAGGGACGGCTACCCACCCGGCGGCCAGAGCGGGGACCCGCGCCGAAGCAATGGGCATCGGGTCAGGGGTCTTCCCCGGAGTTCCCGTGGCGGGTCGCCGTCGCGGGCAAGGTAGGGGGCCGCACTGGTGGCCTTCCCAAGCGCGGAACACAACAGGCCAACGTAATGCTGCTCAATGTTCCATCTGTGAAGCTGGCCCATCTTGATTAAACCAGAGAACAGGCCTTCTCCTCGGCAGGTCTGCTTCTGTGGAATAGTCTACCAAAGGAAGTGAGATGCCTCCACATAAGAGCTTTCTTTAAAAAAAGAATTAAAGGTACAACTCTTCAAAAATGCTTTCCCAACATGAAGCAACAACTTATTCTCCTCTATGCTACTCCCTTCTGAAGTTCCTTTAGCCCCCCTGAATCACCTGTAAATCTTTCCTGTGATCCCTTATACTCATGTTATCCTATGTTCAATATTATTCGTAATGTCTTAACTTCCATGTGCATCCATGCTATATGATGTTTGGCTTTACTCATTTTGCTGATTTACCAAACACTTTTTTTCATTACCTAGTTGACATATTATGTGTGTTTTAATGTACCCTGCTCTGAATGTAAGAAGGGCACTTAACATGCAAATGAGCTTTCTCAGTCGCTGGCCCAGCCCTTTGGAACTCCCTCCCTCCCCACCAACTATTGCTTATAAGATCAGCTAACCAGCCGATTTACACAATCAGATTACAGATATTCAATATATCACCTGTTGTTCCAAAAGTAATTGATATATTTTAACCACAATGTATGTAAATTAATAATTGATTGCATTGTTATTTTATTTTATTAGTACGTTATATCTGTAAACCGCCTAGATGGTCAGACCTGTCCTATTCGTGGTATTTAAAAACTTTTAAATAAATAAAAAATAAATAAAGGGCGAGTAGTACATGCTTTTAAATAAATAAATAAATAAATAAATAAATATTCCTACTGTCTGTTTCCTGTCTTTTAACCAGTTACTACTTCCTATCCAATGACTTTTTTAATTTCCTGAGGAAACTTTGTCAAATGTCTTCAGAAAATTCAAATACACTATTTCAACTAGCTCATCTTCATCTACATGTTTATTTATATCTTCAACAAAATCTAATAGATTTGCTAAAACAATCTACATTTTTCTACATTAAACCATCCAGTAATTTTAAGGTGAATTTTCAGAGATGCATGCGTACAAATAGCACATATTCGCATAAATATCATTTTATAAACCTCAAACTTACACGTGCAAGTAATGATGCGTAAATACATTTTCTCTTCTAAAAAAGGGGCGGAGAGGGCCATGTACTTTCCTGTGTGGAGCCAAAATTAGAGGTTGATTTTAAAAGGAGCGCGTGGCCATCTATATGCACGTGGTTCCTGACGAATACACATGGACGGCCGCACCGATTTTATAACATGCGCGTGCCGGCACGCATGTTATAAAATCTAATAGCTGTGCATACATGCATACCAGATTTGAAAATCCATGCGTGCATGTGTGAGTGACGTGCACAGGGTGACAAATGTTTGGTAAATATGCGTGGTGACGCAATCGGGCCTCCCCCAGTTCCCTCCTACTTCGCTCCAATTAAGGAGCAGAGTGGGAGGGAACTTCCCTACCCCCTTGCCTAGCCTTCCTTCCCTTTCCCCTTTCTACTCTAACCCCTAACCGAGGAGTCAGTTGGACCGTTAGATATCCAAGGGGTTAAAGGGGCTTTTAGGGAAGATAAGGCCATTCCAGAAAGACTAAATGAATTCTTTGTTTCTGTGTTTACTAATGAGGATGTTGGGGAGAAACTGGTTCCAGAGATGGTTTTCAAGGGTGATGATTCAGATGAACTGAACCAAATCACTGTGAACCTGGAACATGTAGTAGGCCAGATTGACAAGCTAAAGGGTAGCAAATCACCTGGACCAGATGGTATGCATCCCAGGGTCTGAATGAAATAAAAAATAAAATTTCAGATCTATTAGTTAAAATTTGTAACCTATAATTAAAATCATTCATTGTACCTGAAGACTGGAGGATGGCCAATGTAACCCTAATATTTAAAAAGGGCTCCAGGGGTGATCCAGGAAACTATAGACCAGTGATCCTGACTTCGGTGCTGGGAAAAATAGTGGAAACTATTCTAAAGATCAAAATCACAGAGCATATAGAAAGACAAGATTTAATGGATCACAGTCAGCATGGATTTACCCAAGGCAAGTCTTGCCTCATAAATCTGTTTCATTTTTTTAAGGAATTAATTGTGGAGAAAGATGAGCCAGTAGATGTAGTATATTTGGATTTTCAGAAAGCGTTTAACAAAGTCCCTCGAGAGGTTTCTAAGAAAACTACAAAGTCATGGGATAGGAAGTGGTGTCTTTTTAATGGATTACAAACTGGTTACAAAGACAGGATTCAGAGAATAGGATTAAATGGTCAATTTTCTCATTGGAAAAGTGTAAACAGTGGAGTGCCTCAGGGATCTGTACTTGGACCCGTGCTTTTCAATATATATATAAATGATGTGGAAAGGAATGTGATGAGTGAGGTTATCAAATTTGCAGATGATACAACATTATTCAGAGTAGTTAATTCACAAGCAGATTGATAAATTGCAGGATTGCTTTGTGAGACTGGACCAGACCTGGGCAAGGGGCGGCCCGCGGGCTGAATCCGGCCCGCCCACTGCTGAGAGCAGACGGGGAATGAGGCACTGCTGCCTTCCCTTGCAGAGGGAAGACAGCAGTTCATTCTCCGCTCCCTCGCTCCCCGATTGGCCGGCCAATCGGGGAGCGAGGGAGCGGAGAATGAACTGCTGCCGGCCAATCGGGGAGCGAGGGAGCGGAGAATGAACTGCTGCCGGCCAATCGGGGAGTGAGGGAGCGGAGAATGAACTGGTTTTTTTTTACAGCGTCCGGTGGGGGGAGGGAGTGACTCGAGCGAAGGCACACTGTCCGATTGGCCGGTGCTGGGCAAGCCTTGCCCAGCACCAGCCAATCGGGCAGCGTGCCTTCGCTCGAGTTTCTTTCCTACATACCGGTATGTCACAGTTCCGCCTTTCGTGGTCTTTTTTCAGAGATCCCCAACCACCGGTCCGCGGGAGTTTTTTGCCGGTCCGTGGTCTCCCGGTCTCTTCCACTGCCGTTGCCGCTGGGCTGTCAGCACGTTCAAGCCCAGTGGTAACGGCAGCGGTGTTAGAAGTGTGGCACCCGCGGCTGGCCTTTTCTTCTTCCCGCGCCTGCACCCCCCTCCCGTGACCCGGAACAGGAAGTGATACTCGGAGCGGTGCACGGGAAGGAGAAAGAGCTGTGCCGCATCGACTGCAGCGTCGGTCCCCGAGCAATTAAAGCAGCCGGTAATCAAGAAAGGACACAGCAGCAGGAGCCTCCCGCGGCCGATGGGATTCTTCTTTCTTGGCCTGCGGGGGCTGCTGCAGCTCCCATTTGTGCTCGGGGGGGGGGGGGGGAAGAGGAAGTGAGTAACAGAGAGTGAGAAGCAGCCAGCCTGCGTGTGATTGAGAGTATGTGTGTGAGTGAGAGAAACTGGTCAGAGAGCTGATGTGTGTGTGTGTGTGTATGTGAGAGACAATGAAAGTGATTGCTCAGGGAGATGACTGATGTGTATGTGAGAGTGTGAGACATTAGTCAGGAAGGTGACTGATGTGTGTGTGTGAGAGAAAAAGCATGGAAGTGAGAAGTCTGGGTATGTGGGAAAGCATGAGCGTAAGAAGCCTGGAGTTGTGGGAGTGAGAAACCTGGGTGAGTGTGCATGCATGAGAGAGAGAGACTGCTTGGTAAGGAGACTGTGTGTGTGAGAGAAAAAGACTGGTGTGTGTGAATGTGAGAGAATGTGATTCAGGGAATGAGAAGCCTGTGCACGTGGAGAGTGAGCATGGAAATTAGAGAGACTGGTGTGTGTGTGTAACAGAGAGAAAGTGATTATGGGAATGAGAAGCCTGTGCATGTGAAGAGTGAGCATGGGAGTGAGAAACCTGGGTGTGTGTGAGACACAGCATGGGAGGGAGAAGCATGTATATCTGAAAGAGAACTTGGGAGTGGGAAGCCTGTGTGTGTGTATATGCATGAGTGAGATCAGGTGACTGGTGTGTGTGTGTGTGTGAGAGAGAGAGAGAAAAAGTGATTATGGGAATGAGAAGCCTGTGCATGTGAAGAGTGAGCATGGGAGTGAGAAACCCGGGTGTGTGTGAGACACATCATGGGAGGGAGAAGCCTGTATATCTGAAAGAGAACATGGGAGTGAGAGACTGGTGTGTGTGTGTGTGAGAGAGAGAGAAAGAAAGTGATTTTGGGAATGAGAAGCCTGTGCATGTGGAGAGAACAAGCATGGGAGTGAGAGACTGGTGAGTGTGTGTGAGAGAGAGAGAGACAGAGAAAGTGATTATGAGAGTGAGAAGACCATATATGTAAGTAGAACACGGGAGTGGGAAGCCTGTGTGTGTGTGTGTGTGTGTGTATGGCATGAGAGAAACTGTTCAGGAAGGTGACTGGTGTGTGTGTGCCAAAGACTGTTTGGGAGATGATTGGTGTGTGAGAGACAGAAACTGGTCATGGGGGCATGACTTGTATGGTGTGTGTGTGTGAGAGACATGGGCACTAAGGAAGAGGACCATAAGTATAGAGCTTAGCTTCTACTGCTGCTTCTGGTGTGTGCCACGGCCTGCAGGGAAGGGGAGTAGGAGAGCTGCTGGAGGGGGTAAGTAAAGGTGGCTTTAAGTTTATTTTTCTTGACTGCCATTTTAATTGTGTGATGTCTGCTTTTTTGAAATATTTTATTGGTGTTTGGAGAATGTTTAATAGTTTTTATGAGTTTTTAATTGTTGGATGTTATTCTGTTCATAGCTGTTTTGAAACATTTATTCTGCTTATTAGTATAGTTTTACAATTATTTCTGTGTGGGGATCTATAGCTGCTTGCTAGTTCTGTTTTCCTAATAAGAGGTGTATTGGTTTTTAGGACCTGATTTAATATTTGTAGTGTTGCCTTTTCATAGATAGGGTTGCTCCTGTTTGAGTGTATTCCATAATACAGGTGTAACTGTGTGCGGATTAGTTTATGTGCATTACTACAGATCCTGGGAGTATGTTAGGTCGGTTCTGTGTCTGTTACCGAGATGAGATATTTTGCTAGCATGTAAGCGTTTGTATCGGTCTTATTTGTTGTGTTTTCTCAGAGGACATGCATTGGTGGTAAACTGCTGTCTTTTCATAAGTAGGGCTATTGAGAACTGAGTTAATTATATTAGTCCGGCCCTCTAAAACCATCCCAATTTCTCATGTGGCCCCATGGGAAAATTAATTGCCCACCCCTGGACTAGACAATTGGGCATCCAAATGGCAGATGAAATTTAATATGGACAAGTGCAAGGTGATGCATATAGGGAAAATTAATCCATGCTAAGGTTACACAATATTAGCTTCCATATTAGGAGCTACCACCCACGAAAAATATCTAGGCGTCATGGTGGATAATACATTGAAATCGTCAGCTCAGTGTGCAGCAGCAGTCGAAAAAGCAAATAGAATGTTAGGAATTATTAGGAAGGGAATGATGAATACAATGGAAAATGTCATAATGCCTCTGTATAACTCCATAGTGAGACCACACCTTGAATACTGTGTATAATTCTGGTGACTGCATCTCAAAAAAGATATAGTTGCGATGGAGAAGGTACAGAAAAGGGTGACCAAAATGATAAAGGGGATGGAACAGCTCCCCTATGAAGAACATTTAAAGAGGTTAGGGCTGTTCAGCTTGGAGAAGAGACAGCTGAGGGGGGATATGATAGAGATCTTTAAAATCGAGAGGCCTATAATGGGTAAATGTGAATCTGTTAGTTAATCTTTCCGATAATAGTAAGACTAGGGTGGACTCCATGAAGTTAGCATGTGGCACATTTAAAACTAATCGGAGAAAATTCTTCTTCATTCAAAGCACAATTAAGCTCTGGAATTTGTTGCCAGAGGATGTGGTTAGTGCAGTTCGTGTAGTTGAGTTTAAAAAAGGTTTGGATAAGTTCATGGAGGAGAAGTCCATTAACTGCTATTAATCAAGTTGTCTTGGAGAATAGCCACTGCTATTACTGGCATCAGTAGCATTGGATCTAGTTAGTGTTTGCATACTTGCCAGGAACTTGTAACCTGGATTGGCCACTGTTGGAAATGGGATGCTGGACTTGATGGATCCTTGGTCTGACCCAGTATGACAATTTGTAATGCCTGTCTACCTACCCCAATTTTTTTTATTTCCCTACTTGCTGCTCCTCTGGAGCAGAAGTAGTTTCCGCATGCCTCCGTCTGCCAGCGCACGATTCCCCTGGACAGTAAGTAATGGCTGTTGCCCCGGCTGGCCTCCATCCCAGCTCGCCCCTCTTTCAGAGCCTGGCACTTGTGCGCTTACCGTAAGAACACATAAGAACATGCCATACTGGGTCAGACCAAGGGTCCATCAAGCCCAGCACCCTGTTTCCAACAGTGGCCAATCCAGGCCATAAGAACCTGGCAAGTACCCAAAAACTAAGTCTATTCCATGTTACTGTTGCTAATAATAGTGGTGGTTATTATCTAAGTCAACTTAATTAATAGCAGGTAATGGACTTCTCCTCCAAGAACTTATCCAATCCTTTTTTAAACACAGCTTTACTAACTGCACTAACCACATCCTCTGGCAACAAATTCCTGCGTTTAATTGTGCGAAGAGTGAAAAAGAACTTTCTCCAATTAGTTTTAAATGTGCCACATGCTAACTTCATGGAGAGCCCCCTAGTCTTTCTATTATCGGAAAGAGTAAAAAACCGATTCACACCTACCCGTTCTAGACCTCCCATGATTTTAAACACCTCTATCATATCCCCCCCTCAGCCGTCTCTTCTTCAAGCTGAAAAGTCCCAACCTCTTTAGTCTTTCCTCATAGGGGAGCTGTTCCATTCCCTTTATCATTTTGGTCACCCTTCTATGTACCTTCTTGATTGCAATTATATCTTTTTTGAGATGCGGCGACCAGAATTCTACACAGTATTCAAGGTGCGGTCTCACCATGGAGCGATACAGAGGCATTATGACATTTTCCGTTTTATTCACCATTCCCTTTCTAATAATTCCCTAATCTGTTTGCTTTTTGACTGCCACAGCACACTGAACCGATGATTTCAATGTGTTATCCACCATGACGCCTAGACTTCTTTCTTGGGTAGTCGCACCTAATATGAAACCTAACATTGTGTAACTATAGCATGTGTTATTTTTCCCTATATGCATCACCTTGACTTGTCCACATTAAATTTCACCTGCCATTTTGATGCCCTATTTTCCAGCCTCACAAGGTCTTCTTGTAATTTATTACAATCTGCTTGTGATTTAACTACTCTGAACAATTTTGTATCATCTGCAAATTTGATTACCTCACTTGTCCTATTTCTTTCCAGATCTTGTATAAATATATTGAAAAGTATGGGTCCCAATACAGATCCCTGAGGCACTCCACTGCCCACACCCTTCCACTGAGAAAATTGTCCATTTAGTCCTACTCTCTGTTTCCTGTCTTTTAGCCAGTTTGTAATCCCCGAAAGGACATCAATACCTATCCCATGACTTTTCATTTTTCCTAGAAACCTCTCATGAGGAACTTTGTCAAATGCCTTCTGAAAATCCAAGTACACTACATCTACCGGTTCACCTTTATCCACATGTTTATTAACTCCTTCAAAAAAGTAAAGCAGATTTGTGAGGCAAGACTTGCCTTGGGTAAAGCCATGCTGACTTTGTTCCATTAAACCATGTCTTTCTATATGTTCTGTGATTTTGATGTTTGAATTCTTTCCACTACTTTTCCTGGCACTGAAGTCAGGCTAACCAGTCTGTAGTTTCCAGGATCTCCCCTGGAGCACTTTTTAAATATTGCGGTTACATTAGCTATTCTCCAGTATTCAGGTACAATGGATGATTTTAATGAAAGGTTACAATTTTTACGAATAGGTCTGAAATTTCATTTTTTAGTTCCTTCAGAACTCTGGAGTGTATACCATCCAGTCCAGGTGATTTACTACTCTTCAGTTTGTCAGTCAGGTCTACCACATCTTCTAGGTTCACCGTGATTTGGTTCAGTCCATCTGAATCATTACCCATGAAAACCTTCTCCAGTATGGGTAGCTCCCCAAAATCCTCTTCAGTAAACACCGTAGAAAATAAATCATTTAATCTTTCCGCAATGGCCTTATCTTCTCTAAGTGCCCCTTTAACCCCTTGATCATCTAACGGTCCAACTGACTCTCTCACAGGCTTTCTGCTTCGGATATATTTTTAAAAGTTTTTACTGTGAGTTTTTGCCTCTACGGCCAACTTCTTTTCAAATTCTCTCTTAGCCTGTCTTATCAATGTCTTACATTTAACTAGCCAACATTTATGCATTATCCTATTTCCTTCTGTTGGATCCTTCTTCCAGTTTTTGAATGACGATCTTTTGGCTAATATAGCTTCTTTCACCTCCCCTTTTAACCATGCCGGTAATCGTTTTGCCTTCTTTCCACCTTTCTTAATGTGTGGAATACATCTAGATTGTGCTTCTAGGATGGTATTTTTTAACAATGGCCACGCCTCTTGCACACGTTTTACTTTTGTAGCTGCTCCTTTCAGTTTTTTCTATTTTTCTCATTTTATCAAAGTTTCCCTTTTGAAAGTTTAGCACGAAAGCCGTGGATTTGCTTACTGTCCCCCTTCCAATCATTAAATCAAATTTGATCATATTATGATCACTATTGCCAAACGGCCCCACCACCGTTACCTCTCTCACCAAATCCTGTTCTCCACTGAGAATTAGATCTAAAATTGCTCCCTCTCTCATCGGTTCCTGAACCAATTGCTCCATAAAGCTTTCATTTATTCCATCCAGGAACTTTATTTCTCTAGCGTGTCCCGATGATATATTTCCCAAGTCAATATATTGGGGTACTTGAAGTCTCCCATTATTACTGCACTACCAATTTGGTTAGCTTCCCTAATTTCTCTTAGCATTTCACTGTCAGTCTCACCATCTTGACCAGGTGGACGGTAGTATACTCCTATCACTATAGTCTGTTATGCTCAGGCTTGTGGACCCTTGGCCGACGGGAGGATGGTATACCTTTCAGAGGCTCCGTAGGTTCTCTCGCCGGGTGGCGAGGCAGAACAGGAGGCAGGACCAGCTGACCCTTGGCACTGGAGACTGTGGCGAGCGCAGAGGCGATGAAGAGACGAGATGAGGCGCTGTGTCTTCACCACTGGAAGCCTGTGGTCCCCCCGGGAGGAGCTCGTAGGGACCCGGACCACTGGGACTTAGGCGGGCCCTTGGAGATGGTGGTCTAGAAGGAGTCCTAGGTCAGGTGCCAGAGGGTCGTTGCTCACCAGTCCTAGGTCATACACCGAAGGATCACCGCTTGCCAGTTCGAAGTCACACGCCAGAGAATCACCGCTTGCCAATCCGAAGTCGCACACCAGAGAGTCACCAAGGCCAATCTGAAGTCAGGAACCAGGAACGTCAAGACAGAACAGGAACAAGGTCCAAAGCTTGAAGACTCACCGAAGCAAGCAGACTAGACAGCACTAGGGAACATTGCCAAGTTGCTGGATGAGCAGAGGAAGCTGCCTTATATACTTCCTCTGCTCTGCCTGATAGAAGACAGGTGAAGCCATTTAAAGGGATTAGGTCCCTTTAAATCAGTGGAGGGGGCATGGCCTTGCACCTAAGGATGGCGGCGGCCATCTTGAATCTCCCCCGCGGAGGGGAGACGCCGCTAGACGCTGAGAAGGGGGAAGCAGGACGGCTTCCCCTGCAGTGAGCAGGTCTGGAGGCTGCGTGGGCGCGGCAGCCCGAATCGGAGCCCTCCCCCGGGGCTCCTGCGGCGAGAGAGCGATGTGAATCAAGTAGGGGGCCCGTGGTCGTGGGGCGCCACGGCCGTGGGACACAACATAGTCTTCCCCGACACACAAGGGATTTCTACCCATAAAGATTCAATTGTGCATTTAGTCTCGTGCAGGATGTTTATCCTGTTGGACTATATGCCATCCCGGACATAAAGCACCACACCGCCTTCCGGGTGCTCCTCTCTGTCATTGCGATATAATTTGTACCCCGGTATAGCACTGTCCCATTGGTTGTCCTCCTTCCACCATGTCTCTGAGATGCCAATTAAGTCTATGTCATCATTCACTGCTATACATTCTAATTCTCCCATCTTAATTCTTAGACTTCTGGAATTAGCATACAAACATTTCAAAGTTTGTTTTTTTGTTTGTATTTTTATTCTGCTTTTTAATTGATAGGGATAAGTTAGAATTTTTAAGCTCAGGTGAGTTTTTAGTTACAGGCACTTGGACTACTTTTCTTATTATTGGAACCTCACTGTCGGGATGCCCTAAATCTAATGCATCATTAGTATCCTTTGAAGATACCTCTCTCCGAACCATGCACTGCTGAATGACTGTCCGCTTTCCCTTTGCCCCTTTCCCCTTTTCCCTTTGCTCTATCTCCTTTTTAAAGGTTAGCGCCAGCAGTCTGGTTCCACCCTGGTTACGGTGGAGCCCATCCCTTTGGAAGAGACTCCCCCTTCCCCAAAAGGTTCCCCAGTTCCTAACAAAACTGAATCCCTCTTCCTTGCACCATTGTCTCATCCACACATTCAGACTCTAGAGCTCTGCCTGCCTCTGGTGACCTGCACGTGGAACAGGGAGCATTTCAGAGAATGCTACCCTGGAGGTTCTGGATTTAAGCTTTCTACCTAAGAGCCTAAATTTGGCTTCCAGAACCTCCCTCCCACATTTTCCTATGGCGTTGGTGCCCACATGTACCACGACAGCCGGCTCCTCCCCAGCATTGTCTAAAATCCTATCTAGGTGAAGCGTGAGGTCCGCCACCTTCGCACCAGGTAGACATGTTACCAGGCGATCCTCACGCCTACCAGCCACCCAGCTGTCTACATTCCTAATAATCAAATCACCAACTATGATGGACCTAACCCTTCCCTCCTGGGCAGTAGGCCTTGGGGAGATATCCTCGGTGCGAAAGGACAATGCATCACCTGGAGAGCAGGTCCTTGCTACAGGATCCTTTCCTGCTACACCAGGTTGATGCTCTCCAATCATGAGACCTTCTTCCTCCAAGATAGCACCAGGGCTGCCAGTCTGAAGTTGGGACTTGGCTACTATGTCCCTGAAAGTCTCATCTATATACCTCTCTGTCTGCCTCAGCTCCTCCAGGTCTTACACTCTAGCCTCCAGAGATCGGACTCATTCTCTGAGACACAGGAGCACTTTGCATCGCATGCAAATGTACAACTTCTCACTGGTGGGTAAAAAATCATACATGTGACACTCGATGCAAAAGACTGGGAAGTCCCCGTCTTGCTGCTGGACTGCTGCCTTCATCTCAATTTTGATCAGTTCCTAGTTAAGTTTTAGGTTGCTATAGGAGTAGGAATGTGTCTAATTAATGTCCTTTAAATGTATTAGTGAATTTGCTATATGTCTGGTAGTGGCCTACAGGGGTCTGAGCAAACTCTCAATAAAGTTTTTGCTGTTGTGGGTTTTTTTTGTGAAAGTGGCACCTGCCTATAAATTAAAGGATGGGCAAGGGGTGGGAGGGTTGGGAAGTCCAAACAGTCTAACTTCAATTAGTCAGCCAGAGTGACTCACTGCTCTCTTGATTAACAAATGATGGTACCTATTCAAACCAAATCACACTATCTCACCACCTTTCCAAGGTGAGGAACTGAACTGTTCAACCTTTTTACTTAGGTATACACTGCTCCTAGCTTATTTCTAGCTTCTGGCTACTTTTTTTTTGCGGGGGGGGGGGGGGGGGGTTTGTGTGTGTTTTTGTTTTGTTTTGTTTTGTTTTTAATACACTCAGTTCTGCTTACTAGCTGCCTTACAGACTTTAAAAAATAAACACACTACCTCCTGCTTACTAGCTGCTTTATTGACTAACTATGCGCGTTGCTGGGCCCATTTTAAAATGCACGCGGTGGGTGCAAGGCCCATCCACACCCTTAAACCCCAGTTTTTACACGTGGAGGCCTTTGAAAATTTGGGCTTTAATGCATATAAGTTGCTATTTTATAAACAACCAAAGCAACTCACATACATTTGTTACCTGAATGTATTTACACCTGCTAATTATCTGATGTAAGTGAGAACAACATTCTTTGAGGCCAATGTTTAGTAGGCCATTTAGAGGACAAGTTAGTAATAATATCTTCAGTGGGATAAATGTCCTGATGAATATAGTTGTTTAAAGTTATCGGGCTAGATATAGCCGGATAAATTCAACCCTAATCATCCAGTGATTGAATATAGCTGGTTAGGCCTAAGGTTATCCAGCCTCATGTGGCCAGATAACTCGCTACTTAACTGGATATCTTCAGAGGTGTCCGGGTAAGTAGCACCTCTTAGAAAAAAATTGCGGGCCTCCTAGCCTTATGCCTACCCCCTCCAACACCCTCCCCACTTGGCGGTCCTGACAACCTGGTCCAAACCTTTAAAATTCGGAAAGTTTAAAAGTTTCATTTGATGATATCCACTGGCACGGGCCTCCCCCTTCTTCCTCCCGCCCCATTAAAAATACTTTAATTGTCCCTCTTCTGCCCCCCTGTCAGCCCTCCCACAGACACCTGGCTGATGCCCTCCCACCCACCTGTTACCTCCAAAATTGGCCCCTTTGTTCTGGGATCACACTTCTTAGTAATCCCAGCCACTTGTAGCATAATTTTGGCTGTTACTTGAGTAACAATTCCAGTGTTACATAGGTAATAACACTGGAAGTGTACAGTTTAGTATAAAACTATGCTTCCAGCATTATTACCTATGAAACTTTACAAACGGCCAGGATCGCTGAGAAGCACACTCCTGGCACAAAGGGGCCAGTTTTGGAGGTAACGGATATCAGCCAGGAGTGGGGGGGGGGGGTGACTGAGGGGGGCAGAAGAGGGACAATGAAAGTATTTTTAAAGGGGAGGGAGGATGGAGGGGGAGGCCTGTGCTGGCTGCGATCATTGGGTGAAAATTTCAAACTTTTCAAATTTTAAAGGTTTGAGCCAGGTTGTGGGGGCCTCCAAGGGGAGAAGAGAGTACATACATGTGGTGTTGGGAGGGTGGACATTGGGACAGGAGGCTCGTGACTTGGTGCTTTTTTTTTTTTTGCTGTTTAAAGGTGTGCTACTTATCTGTGTAAGTAGCTAGTTATCCAGCCACACTTTAGACTTGCTTACAAGCAGGTCTAAAGTTATGTGGCTAACTTAGCTGAATATACCCGATATTTGACTAAGTTTGCCTTATAATGGGACCCCTTCCTGGACTGTCCCAGAACACCTCTTTTATATCCAGCTAAATTATAGCTGGATAAAAAAATATCCGGCTATGATTTCAGTGAATAAGATGCTGAATACTCCATATAATCCATTTAGTAGGATAACATCCTTCCTAAAAGACAGATATTTCAAAGTCTCCATCAACAACAACTCATCTGAAGCCATCCCCCTTGAAACAGAAGTGCCTCAAGGATCTGCTCTCTCGGCCACACTTTTCAATATCTACCTACTCCCACTCTGCCAACTCATCTCAAGTCTAGGTGTAACATACTACATGTACGCCGACAATATACAACTCCTCATACCAATAACCTCCACCATCGAAGATGCACTGATACTAGCAGCATCTCACCTTGACTCAATTAGGAACATGCTAAACCACCTAAAACTATGCCTCAGCTGAACAAAACAGAATGCATTCTGCTAGAAAGAAAAAACGCAGGACCAAAAACCAACCCTTCCATACAAATAGACAACATCTGTATACAACTAAAGGACAACGTAAAAGACCTCTGTATATGGATGGACAATGAACTAAACTACAAAAAGCACATCGCAACAAAAACAAAAGAAGGCTTTCATAAACTCCAAATACTTAAAAATCTAAAACCGCTACTTCACTCCCAAGAATTCAGAACTGTCTTACAATCTCTTATTTTCACCAGCCTCGACTACTGCAATACACTCTTGATAGGACTCCCAAAAACGGCCTTAAAACCACTTCAATTACTACAGAATGCTGCAGCTAGAGTCCTATCCAGCAAAAAAAAAATCAGACCACATCACCCCTGTACTCAACAATTTACACTGGCTACCGGTAGAAAAAAGAATTGAATTCAAAATACTGACAATCCTACACAATGCAATATGCAAAGCAGATAACACTGCACTCAATAACATCATACAGATATGCAGATCACAGCGCACGACAAGAACCGCGCAAGTAAATTACATCTAGTCATACCATCACTTCCATTAGCTAAGCTATCCAACACAAGAAACACACGGAAAAGCTGACAAGTGCTAAGAAAATACAAGAATTAAATCTACATGTATAAATTATTAAAATTAGGAGCACAAATACTTTCATGCAGGAGATTTGCACCATGTATCCAAATACATTTGACTTCTCCGAGTAAGTGGCGGCTTTGCTGCAACTTAGCTTGATAATGTTGCGTCCGTCTGTCTCAGACGTCTTTGACCCTTGTGCCTCACCTTTTTCTCTGCTCTCCCCGCTAGCCTTCGGAAGATGGCTACCGCTGCGTCTGCAAGCCGCGTTCTCCAGCGTCCCCAGAATGGCTATGGCAAAGCCTCACGCCATGTTTCTCCTAAGGGCCTCCTAGGGTGCACGCGCGCACGCCACCCATGTCTTTATCCACGTCATGGCGGAACCTTGGGGGCGTCTCCCTCGAGTGTCATCACGATATCCGGGTATTTAGCCTGTGCTTGTTTGCTAGCTCATTGAGTTAGCAAGGATTGGACTTGTCCAGTCTAAGCTACTCTGCCGCTTCCGTGCTGCCGCTGGAAGCTCTCTCTGCCTTTCGGGGTATTCTCTAACTTGGGTACCTGCTCCTTGTGGGCCCTTTGCTTTCTTTCAGGTGCCTTACTGGGATCAGGTACTCGCTCCTCGAGGGCCTGCTCTCCCTGCCTCAGTGCCTGTAACCATCTTCTGCCTTGTGGAATCATCAACCTTACAGCTACCATCTAGTGAGTAATCTATTTCTCAGTCTGTCTCATCTACAACTCTCCTGTGCTGGGAACCTACACCTGGATCTCCCTATACCATCTCGGTGAGACGGGTCCCCTCTGCCGAGGGCCCCTGGAATGCTACCTTTGGATCACCTCACTACTGCCACCTCTGGTGGTATACAACAGCTGTACAATAAAAGACAAACTCTGTGCCCACAGTACTGGGCTAGACTCGAGTCTAGCCCAGTACTGTGGCTCCCCATGGGGCTCCTCCCCATGGGCATGGTCATCCCCCACTGTACCCAGGAATCCACTCAAACACCTCAAAACCATAACAGATAAGACAAAAAAATGCTACTTATGTGGCTAAGTAAAATAGGTAGGATAAGTGTTAATTTATTCAGCTATGTTGAAAATAAATGCTGCATATCTTTTAGATATACGAGCCTGTTGTTGAGTTGATTTAAACATATTTCTCTATAGTGTGCACGCAATTGCGTGCATGATACAAAATATGTGAGATTACACATGCACTCCTGTCTACATGTGTTCATCAATGCGCTCACGCATATATTAAAGTTATCCACTTTATTAGTAACTTTCAAAGTGACTGCGTGCACGCATATTATAAAATCAGCTACCCACGCGTGCATGTGCGGACAATTTTATATCGATGTGTGTACGTATGCACAAATGCCGTCTCCAACATGTGAGGGGGATTTTAGTAGATGCACACGGCGACATATTAGGCCTATTTCCTAGTTCCTTCCCAGTTCACCCTATTAAAAGAGAGGACTTCCTAAACCCCCTACCTAACTTAACTAGCCTTCCTTTTATCCTACTAACCTCAACCCTTAAAACCCTTCTTTTTTTAATTTACCTACTTACATGCAGCCCAAGGCAGAAACAAGTTACATGGTTGTGGGATCCTGGCATGTGCTACTGTGCATAACTGACTACATGGTGCAGTCCTGTCCCACTTCCTTTTTGCCAAAACTTTATTATCTGTATACCAGGAGATATGCACGTGGCCATGGGCCTTATAAAATCCACGTGGCCTGCACACGTCCAAGTCACATGCGTATCACCAGGTTTTACCTTGTGCAATCCTTTAAAATCTACCTCTTTGTTTCTAAGAATAGCTACTACCATTTTGCCTGACACTGATGTCAGATTTACTAGTTTGTAGTTTCCAGATCAGCCCTTGAGCCCTTTTTCAAAATTGTTGTTGCATTGACCACCTTCTAGTCTTCATGTATTGTGACTGTTTTAAATGATAGATTACAGACTACAGGTTTTCATTTTCATGTTTGAGTTCTTTCAGAATGCTGGGGTAGATACTATCTGGTCCTGGTGATTTGTAACTCCTTAGTTTTTCAATTTGACCTATTACATCCTCCATTATCACAGCGATTTGTTTTAGTTGCTCAGAATCATCATCATCAAAGAATGTTTCCAGTGTAGGCATGTTTTTATTTATTTATTTTAAATATATTTGTAAAAGCAAATATTTAGTTTACTAAATATTGTAAAATATAATAAAAATCTCAAAGACAAATAGTATGACAGTAAATATCAGTAAGGGTAAATAGTTTAGCAGCAATAAAGCAATGCATAAGATTTGTAAAAAGATACCTCCCTCACCAGTCTCCCTATTATAAGTCAATGTATCTTGGAAGAAATCAAGAGAGACAGGTCCAGAAAACTCATGGGATGGCTAAAGACCTTCTCCCTCTGAGAATCTAAAGGACACTGTTAATTATAGTTCATTTATACCCTCATTTCTAACCCTAGTTCAGGTTTTTTTTTGTAAGTTCAGTTGGTCTTATTTAGAAATTACAACTTAAGCAGCTTTATGCCTTAAGATGTGGTCTTGCTTTGAGACATCCTGTTGCTCCATAAGTCACAAACAGTTCAAACACTTGTCCTTATCAAATAGTTAACAGATATTACCTGTTCCTATTTCAACTTGTTACTTACTAAGCAGACTAAAAGAAAGCATGTGAAACTAGCATGTCTAGAAAATCGTATGTTTAAGTTCTTGTGCAAGTAATATTGATCCATATTTAATTCATTTATTTATTTGTGTTTGCTTTATTCCACTATTATCACACCTGCTATATCACAAAATTTTTCACTTAAACTAAAATAACTGCCTATTTCTTCTCATAATCTTAATCTCACAATTCTTACAATATTCATTGGGGATTACAACTGTTATGATATCGAGGTTTTTGGTGGATTCTCAGGGGCAACAGTGATGGTATCTCCTATGGGGAGGAGCCCCATAGGGAACTGAAGCACCAGGCTAGACTCAGATGCACAAACACAGAGAATATATCTTTTATTTTAGAGCTAGTGTGGTCCACCAGGACAGTAGAGAGTAGATTAGATAGCAACAGTCTGTGATCCTTGGCATAGGAGACCCGTCCCACAATGATGGTGTAAGGCCCCAATGCAGATGTCCAGTAAGGCACTGTAGGAGAGACAGACTGGCAGATGTTATAACACACTCCCTGGTCACTGAGTAGATAGAGTTCCCAATGAGCAGTAGAGAGAGGATAGGTATTAATAGTCTGTAATCCTCGGCAGAGGAGACCCGTTCCACAATGGTGGTGTATGGCCCGATGCAGATGAGCAGTGAGGAGCTATAGATGGACAGACTGGGAGAAGTTGTACTCACTCTCTGTAGCTGATAGGTAGTATTCCAGCAGGTTGAAGAATTGGTAACAGGCACCAGGATAGACACACAGGCCCTCGAGGAGTGAGTACCTGTATTTAGGATAGGCACCTGTAAAGAAGCAAAGGCCCCTGAGGAGTGTGTACCCAGGTTAGTAGACCCCCGAAGGGTGAAGGTGGCTTCCAGCAGTGTAGAAGTGGCAGAGCAGCTTCAGACCGGAGCGAATACAATCTGTTGCTAACTCGGCGAGAGTCAGCAAATGGGCAACCTTTTGAATACAGAAGCAGTGATGTCACTTGAGGGGGGCGCCCCCGAGGTTCACGCCAACACTGCTACAAGACGTGAGACACGCGCCCTAGGAGGCCTCAGGTCAACCTGGCGAGATGCCACACCAGAGCTGCTCCAGGAAGCCGGAGGGTGCAGCTCCGCTGTGTGACCTTTTCAATAGATCCCTAGAAACGGGAGTGGTGCCAAGTGATTGGAGAAGAGCGGTGGTGGTCCCGCTTCACAAGAGTGGGAACAGGGAGGAAGCTGGCAACTACAGACCGGTCAGCCTCACTTCAGTGGTGGGAAAAGTAATGGAGTCACTGCTGAAAGAGAGAATAGTGAACTATCTACAGTCCGGAGAATTGATGGACCAGAGGCAACATGGATTCACCAGGGGAAGATCCTGTCAGACAAATCTGATTGACTTTTTTGACTGGGTAACCAAGGAATTGGATCGAGGAAGAGCGCTCGATATCATATACTTGGATTTCAGCAAAGCTTTTGACACGGTTCCGCACAGGAGACTGGTAAATAAAACGAGAAGCTTGGGAGTGAGTGCCGAGGTGGTGACCTGGATTGCAAATTGGTTGACGGACAGAAGATAATGTGTGATGGTAAATGGAACCTTCTCTGAAGAGAGAGCGGTTTTAAGTGGTGTACCGCAAGGATCGGTGTTGGGACCGGTCCTGTTCAATATCTTTGTGAGCGACATTGCAGACGGGATAGAAGGCAAGGTTTGTCTTTTCGCGGATGACACTAAGATCTGCAACAGAGTGGACACGCCGGAAGGAGTGGAGAGAATGAGACGGGATCTAAGGAAACTGGAAGAGTGGTCGAAGATATGGCAGCTGAGATTCAATGCCAAGAAGTGCAAAGTCATGCATATGGGGAGTGGAAACCCGAAAGAACTGTATTCGATGGGGGGGGGAAAGGCTGATGTGCACGGAGCAGGAGAGGGACCTTGGGGTGATAGTGTCTAATGATATGAAGTCTGCGAAACAATGCAACAAGGCAATAGCAAAAGCCAGAAGAATGCTGGGCTGCATAGAGAGAGGAATATCGAGTAAGAAAAGGGAAGTGATTATTCCCTTGTACAGGTCCTTGGTGAGGCCTCACCTGGAGTACTGTGTTCAGTTCTGGAGACCGTATCTACAAAAAGACAAAGACAAGATGGAAGCGGTACAGAGAAGGGCGACCAGGAAGGTGGAGGATCTTCATCGGATGACGTACGAGGAGAGATTGAAGAATCTAAATATGTACACCCTGGAGGAAAGGAGGAGCAGAGGCGATATGATACAGACTTTCAGATACTTGAAAGGTATTAATGATCCAAAGACAACGACAAACCTTTTCCGTAGGAAAAAAATCAGCAAAACCAGGGGTCACGATTTGAAGCTCCAGGGAGGAAGATTCAGAACCAATGTTAGGAAGTATTTCTTCACGGAGAGGGTGGTGGATGCCTGGAATGCCCTTCCGGAGGATGTGGTGAAGACCAGAACTGTGAAGGACTTCAAAGGGGTGTGGGATAAACACTGTGGATCCATAAAGTCAAGAGGCCGCCAATGAAGAGTGGGTGACTCGCCAGAATGATGGCTACTGCCTGGAGACAATACCCTTATTCAATAAACGTACACATGCTTACTGTGACTCCAACATCGTTCTAGCTTCAACAGCAAGAGGAAATGTGGAATAAAGGATCTGCACTCATAAAGGGGGGAGTAGCTGGCTTGTTACGGCGGTTACTACCCCAAACCAAATAAGCCTGTTACTTCAATTTCTATGCATATACAGCATAGTTCTCTGCTTCAACGGCAGGGGAGAAGAAAAAACTGATACTACACACATCCAGCAGAGCTCTCTGCTTCAACGGCAGGGGAGAAGAAAAAAGGGTTCGCACTCACAAAGCGGGGAGTAGCTGGCTTGTTACGGCGGTTACTACCCCAAACCAAATGTGCCTGATACTTCACTTTCGATGCATATCCAGCATGGCTCTCTCCTTCAACAGCATGGGAGAAGAATAAACTGATACTTCAAGCATATCCAGCATAGCTCCCTGCTTCAACGGCAGGGGAGAAGAAAAACAACCAATAAGGACTGTATAACATAGTCTGAGTAAAACAAGCATGGGTGTAGCTTGCTTATTGCGGCGGTTACTACCCCTACTACCCCTAACTAATCAAGCTAGATATTTCACTTGGATGCAGCTCCATCACTGCTTTCTACATTAATGGTGGGGGTGGAAGGGAAATAGAACCAAGAGCTAAGAGAAACAGATAAGTATGAGAGAAAAAAGTGTGTGAAGCTTGCTGGGCAGACTGGATGGGCCGTTTGGTCTTCTTCTGCCGTCATTTCTATGTTTCTATGTTTCTATTCTCCCTAGGCTGGTGGAGAAGGCTAAAATAGAGGTGAGGCATGTCGGGCGAAGCCGTCTGAGACTGACAGATGCAACAACAACTAACATACATATAAATCTAAAATAGTACATCATCACATAATAAAATAAAACTGGAGTTCTCAAATCTGTCCTTAGGCATTCATCCGCAGCCAGTCAGGTTTTCAGGATATCCTTAATGAATATGCATGATAAATGTTTGCATAGGTAGGAGGTAGTACATGCAAATAAATCTCATGCATATTCATTAAAGATATCCTGGAAACACAACTGGCTGGGGGTGGGGGACCCAAGGACCAGTTTTAGCATCCCTGCAATAAAACATAAATGTAATATAATTACTAGAATTAATAAAATTACTCTGCAAAAGCCTGTGCAAAAAAAAAAAAGCCTTTACCTTCTTTTTAAATTTCAACTATTCCTGCTTTTTTGGAATTTCAAAAGGTGAGGTGTTCCATAAAAGAAGACCTTAAACAGGCCGGATTTTAAAAGGGTTACGCACATAAGTTATGCGTGTAACCCTCTTAAAAGGCCCTTGCGTGCACCGAGCCTATTTTGCATAGGCTCGGTGGCGCGCAAGTCCCGGGGCTTTGCAAAGAGGGCGTGTCGGGGGCGTGTCGGGTGGGCAGCACGAATTTTGGGGCGGGGTGGGAGGCGTGTCGGGGACATGACGCCAGCCCGGAGGCATGGTCGAGGCCTCCGGACCAGCCCCCGGGCCCCCCCCCTACCCAACAAAGGTAGGGGGGGTTTAGATAGGGCCGGGGGGGGGTGGATTAGGTAGGGGAAGGTGAGGGGAGGCAGAAGGAAAGTTCCCTCCGAGGCCACTCCGAAATCGGAGCGGCCTCGGAGGGAACAGGCAGCACACGCCGGGCTCGACGCGCACAGGTTGCACAAATGTGCACCCCCTTGCGCGCGCCGACCCCGGATTTTATAAGATACGCACGGCTACGCGCGTATCTCATAAAATCCAGCATACTTTTGCTCGCTAGTGCGCTGTTTTTTAAAATGTACCCCAAAATGTTTTTGCCTTAACCTTACAAAACAATGAATATCACATGCTGGTACCACAAGTAACAACTGGGATGATGAATGCAAAGTACTTGTTGGGATATACCATGAAACTTTTTATCAGGTAAACAATAACATTTAGAATAAATGGCCTTATATAATAATACAAGCCACTTTTTTGTGTTCTCTTTTCAAATGGTAACCAGTGAAGTTCTTTCATATATGGTTTAACATTAGTTCTAATTGCAGTGTTCTGAACCAAATTGAGCACTTGAATTAAATATTTCATCACTCAAGCATATTGCCCCTCTATAGGTCCTTGATGGGAGCTTGCTTAGAATACTTTGTGCAATTCTGGAGACCATACCTTCAAAAGGATATAAACAGGATGGAGTTGGTCTAGTGGGTGGCTGCTAAAATGGTTAGTGGTCTTTGTGCTAAAGCATATGGAGATACACTTAAAGATCTAAACATACATATCCTAGAGGAACGATTAGATAGGGGAAATATGATAGAGACATTCAAATATCTCAAAGGTTTCCATGCATAGGAGGTGAGCCTCTTTCAATAGAAAGGAGGTTCTAGAATGAGGAAGTCATGAGATAAAGTTGAAAGTGGGTAGACTCAGGAGTAATTTTAGGAAACATTTCTTTACAGTGAGGGTTATGGATGTGTGGAACAGACTCTCACTGGAAGTGGAAGAGACAAATCAGTGTCTGAATCAAAGAAAACATACAATTAATACAAGGAAGTGATGAGAATTATAATGCTAAGTTAATTGGATAGATGGGCAGATTGGATGGACCATATGGTCTTTTTCTGCTGTCATGATTCTATGTTTCTATATAAAGAGTTGCAATAGTCCAGATTAGTGAGTACCAATGGTTGGACTACTATGCTAATCTAAACTCCTCACATGATAAAAGATTCCTTATAAGTCTCATTACCCAAAGCTTAAAAATCTTATAAGCAACCTTTTTAACTTGTGCATACAATGACAGCTTCCATTCAAGTATCATACCAAAATTACCAGTTTCTTCACTTACTTTTTAATCACAATCCCCTAAATTAATAGACAAATTGAGATCTGAAGGAGATTTCTTTCCTAGTTACAAAAGAGTGGTTTTGTTACAGTTTAAAACCCACCCATTATCTCCAAAACATTGTTTTACTAATCAAAACCATGGCTACAAGTTCCTATAGAAAATAGCCCTTCTTTTTCACTTGAAATAAAGAACTGTACCTCATCTGTATTTAGGTATGTTCCCTTCCCAACATCCTCCTCAGTAAATAGCAAGGCAAAGAATTAATTCAGTTTTTCTGCTATTTCCTTGTCCTCCCTGAGTACCTCTTTTACCCCTCAGTCAGCTAGCAGACCAATTGACTCCCGCAGAAGCTTTTTGCTTTAAATGTATTTGAAAAAGCACTATTTTTTAAATTACTTTTTGCCTCTATGGTAAGCTTCTTCTTAAATTCTCTTTTGGCCTGTCTTAAGTACCGTTTTACATCTAACTTGCCAGTACTTACTCACTGGCAACTGTGATGCATTCAGTAGGGCTCTGAATGATTCATTGTGCTGAATCATTACAAATGATGGTAGCTTTGTTCTGAATCATTACAAATGATTCAGAACAAAGCTGCCTTTGATCATGCTGAACCACAAATCCAGATATTGCTTTTCCCAACAATCCTCTAATAAGGTGCATTCATTAAATATTATAAAAAGGAGTATAACACTGTTGATTGTTATCAAAAAATGGACAATGTATATATTCTCATTATTTTGGGGCTATAACTAACAACTCCTATTCTCAATAACATCCATGTACTTTGCACCTGCTGTATGTTCATGCAACCAAGAAGGGGGTAAAATAGTGTGCATACTTTTTGAAAATATCAATTACATATGCGCACCTGGGAATGGAGTGTCTTAAATCCTACTCTAAAGAAGCATGCCATGAAAAGCCTGAGCATAATTTTAACTGAGCAGAGGACTACTTTCAGCCAAGCTACTTTACCCAGGTAAACGGTTTAGAAAATTGTTCATCCCACGATGTAAATTACATGAATGGATCAATAAGTGGTAAAAAAAAAAAAAAAAAAAAAAAGCCTGTCTAAAACATCCCTCTACTAAGGGTATTAAAAAGATCCTTCATCATGCTCTGTGGGCATACTGTGCTGTTCTGACATGGATAATGGCCCACACACACACACACACACAACCGTAAATGCCCTTTCAAACTCTTCCCTTTCTTAAAAGCCACCATGTAATGATCATTGAAAGGTTTGTATGCTAATCAGCGCTAAGGTCTGCATGGTAAATTGAGTTAACATGCCAGTTTTAGCACCAGCATTATATGGGGCTTTAACACCCAAAAAAGAATATTATGCCAAAAAAATTCACCACCTCCAATTCAACCCAAAGGCACTATTTACCCTAGTCTCAAACCTCACCAAACCCAACATGACTACACCCCAAGTCCCCTCCACACAGACCCGATGCAATGAAATTGCCCTCTTCTTTAAGAACAAAATATCCAACATCACTGCCAAGTTCACCCCTAATACCAAAAACTCCCCCAACACCAACAACATAACCCCCCCCACCCCACACACACCCACCATCCTCCCTTCGTTTGAACCCTCCTCAACTCTAGAAATAGAGAACATCTTAAAAAAGATGAGACCTTCCTCCCATCCCTCGGAAACCATCCCAACTAAACTTCTTCTCGCTATTCCTAAAACAATAGCCACCACACTCTCCAAAATCGTGAACTGCTCCCTGGAACACGGCCTGGTCCCTAACTCCCTGAAACAAGCTGTGGTCAAACCCATTCTAAAAAAACCCTCCCTTGATCCCTCCAATCTATCTAACCTCCGTCCTATCTCCAATCTCCCTTTCCTCTCCAAAGTCATTGAGAAACTAGTAAACTCCCGTCTCTCTGAATACCTGGAACAATCCAATATACTCCGACCAACACAATACGGTTTCCGAAAACACCTTAGTACGGAATCCCTACTCCTCTCCCTTACAGATACAATCATCAAAGGAATGGATGCCGGTAACTCCTACCTCATTGCCATGCTAGATATTTCCGCCGCTTTTGACACCGTAAATCACAACATCCTCATCAATACCCTCATCAGTATAGGAATTTCAGGTACTGCTCTTTCTTGGATAAAGTCCTTCCTCCAAAACCGTACCTACACAGTCCTCACAGACAATTTTACATCCCCTCCTGTTAATCTCGACTGTGGCGTTCCCCAAGGATCCTCCCTCTCTTCCACCTTATTTAACATTAACATGCTCCCCCTTACAAACCTGCTCTCTAACCTTGGTATCACACATTTCATCTATGCGGATGATGTGCAAATCCTCATCCCTTTCAAAAACTCTGTGCTCACTGCTATCCAAAACTGGAACACCATTCTCGCCTCAATAAACCAGCTCCTCACTGACATGCACCTAGCCCTCAATCCGCAAAAAACTGAGCTCCTCCTCGTCTCCTCTAGACATGCAGCCACACCCACCCTCTCCACCCTCCATTCCCCCAACCTTCTCTCTAACACAAGAAACCTGGGTGTTATACTTGATAACCAACTAACCTTCAAACCATATATCAAATCTATCCTTAGCAGCTGCTATTTCAAACTACAAACCCTCAAAAAACTAAAACCCCTTCTCTACTTTTCCGATTTCCGTACAGTACTCCAATCCATAATTTTTTCGAAAATTGACTACTGTAACGCTCTCCTACTTGGACTCCCTTCTACCCACATCAAACCTCTACAACTCCTCCAAAACGCTACTGCTCATATCCTCACCAATGTCAATAAGAAAGACCACATCACTCCCACCCTCATTGATCTCCACTGGCTTCCCATTCACTCACGAATTATTTACAAGACCCTCACCCTCATCCACAAAAGTATTACTAACGAACACTACAACTGGCTAAACCCACCCTTCCTCCCTCGTACCTCCACAAGACCCACCCGTGCTTCCCTCCGTGGAACCCTTATCCCCCCCCTCCATAAAATCCACTAGACTCATCTCCACCACCAATAGAGCCCTTTCCCTTGCAGGCCCCTCCCTCTGGAACTCTATGCCTCTTGACCTACGTACCGAAACCTCCACACCTACTTTCAAAAAGAAACTCAAAACCTGGCTTTTCCTCCAAGCATACCCCCTTTCCTCATCAGCTCCACCAACTAACATGCTAGCCCAACCCTCATCTCTCTCCCACATCCCCCGTTCAGGTCCTACACCCAATACCCTCCCCCTCTAATGATTCATACAATTTTTGTATATAACAAGTGTACATATTTCTCCCTCGAATCCCAATTCATATCTTATCCCCATGTGTCTGTTTGCACCCTCCCCCCTGCCCCCCCATTTGTCTCGACTACCCCCCTCCATCCCTCCCTTAGTTATTTAGTTATTTATTCTGTTACTGCGTTTATGTTATACACCGTTCTCTGTAAAGGCTACGCCTATATATCTTTTGTTGTAAGTTACTTGTAAACCGGCACGATGTGCAAACGGTTGCCGGTATATAAAATTAAATAAATAAAAATAAATAAAATGAATGAAATGATATGCAGAATGCTGCAGTGTTACCATGGCTGCAATAAAGACAGCATGGCCATGGTAATGCAGCCCATGCTCTGCACATTAGGCTTCCCTGTACTGACTAGCCTAAAATAAAAGGGCTGGTTAGGGCAGGACAACCTCACCCTCTTTCCTCTACCAGAGCACAGTTTGACTTTTGTGGAATCACTCTAGAAGAAAATAGTTGGGTCTCCAAATACCCTCTCCCCTCATGAAAGCAATCAGGCTTATTAAGCCTTCATAACCATCAACCACTGCCAGACCTCTACTTACTTTGTGATAGGTTCCTCCTGAATTTCTGCCAGCAGAAGGGAACCAGTGTCCCTCCTACCAGCTGTGGCACCAACATATCTGGGAACATTTGATTTCCAGTCACCCTGAGAATGCGGCTGATTAATATGCACACACACACACACACACACACACACATTAACACATTCACATGTTCACTCTCATACTTACTTTCATACACATACATGCTCATTCTCATTAAACCCACACTACTCTCATTCACCCCCAGACTCTCACACATATGCACACTCACTCAGTTCTTCCCATCTTTCACACACGCACGCACGCACACACACACACTCACCTCAGTAACAGCAAATAAACACTGTTCAATGCAAAACACTTTGGGGTAGATTTTCAAATGTGCGCACACTACCCGGCACGCACACATTTATGCCCGATTTTATAACATGCTCTCGCAGGAGTGCGCATGTTATACAATCAGGGGTCGGCGCGGGCAAGGGGTTGCACAATAGTGCACCTTACACGTGCCGAGCCTGCTCCGAGCCGTCTGCCTTCTCCCGTTCCCTACCCTCCCCACCCCACCCACCCTTCCCCCCTAGTTTTTCCTTTTTCTTTCTTTTATTTCCAAACTTACTTCAGCCCTGGCGTGCGCTGGCCAACTGCCGGCGTGCAATCCCAGGCACAGTGGCAAATGGCCGCTGTGCCGGGAGCCTCTGACCCCACCCTGCCCCTGGACCACCCCACCCCGTCCTTATCCTGCCCCCAGACTGCCCTTTAGTAAAGCCCTGGGACTTACATGCAAGTCCCCGGGTCTTTTGAAAATAGGCCCGGCGCACGTAAGACCAGTTACGCGCGTAAATCTTTGAAAATCCGGCCCTTTCTGAATGAATTAAAAAAAGAACCTAGGAACATGCCATACCATATCAGCACTAAATCTCAGCATTCAAAACAGCAGCAAACTTGTCTATGAAAAGGCACCAATGCAAATATTATTTAACACCCTCTTGACTACTTACTTCATAGGGCATTCCTGGATCTGGGACCGACCTGGCGGAAATTCCCCTAGAGCAGCTTCATTGGTCCTCATATTCTTAGCACCTGGTGCCTCCACCTGGAGAAGAAAGTGTTAATGGGTGGGATTTCCCTCCCTTTACCCCAGGAATACATACTGGAACTGTGAACAAGGCTAGCAGTATGTACAAATATATATTGATTTATTAGCACTATATAAGGATTTCCTCATGACTATGTACATCGCTAATAGGATGTCAAACAGCACACTTATCTTCTCATGGGTAATAGTCTCAGGCCACACAACTATATACATTTCTACATTTCTGGCAATTTCGGATTATTGGCTCTCACAGTATAGCACCATATAGAAGGAACCTCTTGCATTCCTATTTAATCAAGTATTATTATTATCCTCCCCCTTTTATCCCAAGTCTCAGCCATGTGAAAAGATGCAACTGGGCTGGTGGGCAGTGTTGGCCTGGGGGAATCCATTGTATTTAAATCCCTGTCATTTCCATGGTGCTGCTTCCGCTCTGCTGAAAGGTCCATGACAATGCTGGGGTCCACACCCTCCTGGGGGCCCTGACTCCACCTACTGGAATGTTGTTGGGGTCCATGACCTTCTGGGGAACCTGACTGCACCTCTGGACCTGCCGCTAGGGTCCCCTTCTTCCTGGGAACGGTTCAATCTGCTGCTGGGGTCCACATTCTTCTGGGGGACCTCTCAATCTGCTGCTGGAGTTCCCTTGCTCAAGGGGACCCTGGGTCACCTCCCAATCCACCACTGGGGTCCTCTTCCTCCTGGGGGGACCATGCAATCTGCCACTGGGGACCCCTTACTTAAGGGTCACCTCCCTTGGTAGCAGGGTTTTTTCTTGGTCCATGACTTGTTTAGCATTCAATGATTCAGGCCAGTCTCAGCTTTCAGTGATTTTAGCTTCGCTGAGCTCATGGCCATTCATTCGCTGTTACCCAGCCTGCCTGGGTCACCTTATCTTAGCCAAAAAGCCAAGATCCAAGCAGGGCCATGGAAAGAGAATATGTGTATACCTTTCTATCCTGCCTGGTTTTTTCATTTCTGTTGTCTAAGAACTGGCCACCCAAGGGTCTTACACCCCTTGTTAGTCAGAGTGAGAATCTGTTTGTTTCCTAGGACTGTTTTTCAGTACATTTTTCTCATAAATCCCTCTCATTCAGAATTCTCCAATGTAGGACTTTTCCAGTCATAGTTTTATAATATTGGATTTTGTTATCCTTTGATTTAAAGTGATATTTCTCTGCAAGTTACGAACAGTAGTCCAGGGGGCTGTGACATGCAAATTCTCCTATCTGAGTCTCTGACTCATCTATTCAATGGTCATTTAGGCCTTCACAGTAAGAGGTCTGGCAACCTTTTCAATCTCATTGTGGGTTTCTTGGGCTGATGGTTCATGTTACATAGCTCAAAATAATAAATCCAGATGATGCCAGACACTCATATGATCAATACTAAATTATAGAAAAGTCTAGCTAGAGAATGAGATGATTGTATGTGTTTTGAACTGGGGAAACCTCATAAAGTGCCAATAATGGGCTATATGAAAATGCCTCTATGGCTACTTAATCCAACTCCAATATAGTGGTTGTTGGAGAAAGGTTATAATCATTGGAAAACTCCAGCAGTCCAGTGTAACTTTGGTGGTATACAACAAACTGATGTTATACCACTTACAACTCACAGTTCTGACGCACAGATGTTGTATTCAAAGCTTCATGCAATCAGTCTTTTAATCCCGACACTGCAATGTTTTGAGTGAGTTCTCTTCATCAGGGAGTGACTTTTAAGCATGGATGGTATCCATATGTCTTAGCTGTGAAAATACACCTGAAAACATATTCAAACACATACAATCTTTGTGATGATGCAAAGAACATCTATATTAAACATGGCATGATTTGGAAAACGTAGGACTCACTCAATAAATGATAGCAAAACTGCTTCTTTCATTTGAATGTTGTGCTTACGCTGAAATTGTAGCAATGCTGATTTTCTGGGTCAAAGTGCTTCTTCCTTTCTCGGACTAACGGAGTATACAAATGAAAATGAAAATTTTTTTTGCCCATAATAGAACTCTCGAACAGACATCGTGGACAAAACATATGATGAGCAGTGAAAAGAAACTTACTTACATGCGCAATTGTGAAAAGTTCTTATCGCTGCTATGGCACTGACAGACGGCGGCCCGAAACGCTGGGTTATAAGGCTGAAAAATTCCCGCCGATTTGTGAAAGGAAATGACGTGAAAGACCAATTATGGTCATCTACGTCATCAATCCGCCATCTTTGATTGATTAAGGTTTTCCAAGCAACACCCCTGGTATCAGGGATAGGGCACTGTGTGCAGGAAGATCACAACACCCCTGGTATCAGGGATAGGGCATTGCATGCAGGAAGATCACAACACTCCCGGTATCAGGGTTAGGGCACTGTGTGCAGGAAGATCACAACACTCCTGGTATTAGGGATAGGGCACTGCATGCAGGAAGATCACAACACCCCTGGTATCAGGGATAGGGCACTGCGTGCAGGAAGATCACAACACTCCCGGTATCAGGGATAGGGCACAAGTTCTAGTCACATTGACTGATCACATTACTTTTTTTGTCAAGCTACCAACTGTTTCCATTTCCCATCCCCCATATATTGTCAGTGGGAACCTTGGTAACATGAATAAGTAAGAGGGCAGCCAATGGGAATACATATTCATTCCTAAACTGACCTTAACTGACCTGAAAAGTGTCAAATTGTATCATTTTCTGTTAGTGCGCACTAACAATGGTTAGTGCACGCTAACTTCCTGTTAGCGCGCGCTAACTCCCGTTAGTGCGTACTAATCGGAAAAACCGATTTTTTAACTAAAAAATCGTGCCAAACTCGATTTTCTTCTCCTGCCAGACGATTTCGATCGTTAAGACGATCTGGCACACGATTCACATCCCTATTCTATATCATATATATTCCTCTGACAAGTACCTCGCCAAAAATAGAGAGGAGTTTTGGCTATTTGGAGTATTTCATAACCTGCCTATAAATTACATGATAAGCTATGGGTGGGAGGGCTGAGAAAAACAAACAGTCTAACTTCTGTTTAGTTGCTGCCTTACTGACTATTGAAAGCACAAACAAACTAAATAATATTCCCCAATAGTTAGCTTTGCCCCAATACTTTTAAAAAAGAAAATTTCCCAAGCAAAACTTACTGATTCCTTTCAGCCCACAAGCAAGCTGATCCTCTCCTCTCAGTGCTCCCACTGGATTGAACATAGACTTTGTTGATATTATGAAGGACTTGGGTAGGCACGGACTATGGTTTCTGGGGTTTTTAAGGTAGTTGAGGAGTATGATAAAGACTGCTGATTCCCTAGGCTGGGGGGGGGGGGGGGGGATTAGCTTAGCTTTTATGACATTAGGATTAAATAAAGATATGTATCCCTTCTTCTGGATTAAATATGATTGATAACTTGGGGATCTTATCCTGGAATATAGATGGCTTTGGGATCACCTGTGAAGTGCGCCAAAATGATTACCTCCTTGCGCAGACACAAGGCTTAGATTGCCTGTCTACAAGAAACACATCTAAATGATCAAGAACATAATAAATTACTTAGAGAGTGGGTGGGACATTTTTTTTATTCTTCAGCGGGAAACAGGAAGGGTGGTGTTGTGATTATCTTGGGAAAAGGGGTAGCTTTTGAGCATGTTTCCACACATAGAGATAATGCGGATGTTATGGGGCGGATTTTCAGAGCCCTGCTCGCGTAAATCCGCCCAAAACCGGGCGGATTTACGCGAGCAGGGCCCTGCGCGCCGGGAAGCCTATTTTACATAGGCCTCCCGGCGCGCGCAGAGCCCTGGGACTCGCGTAAGTCCCGGGGTTCTCCGAGGGGGGCGTGTCGGGGGGCGGGCCCGGTCTTCGCGGCGTTTCGGGGGCGTGTCGGCAGCGTTTTGGGGGCGGGTACGGGGGCGTGGCTACGGCTACGGCCCGGGGCGGTCCGGGGGCGTGGCCGCCCCCAGGTCGCGGCCCGGCGCGCAGGAGGCCCGCTGGCGCGCGGGGATTTACGCCTCCCTCTGGGAGGCGTAAATCCCCCGACAAAGGGTCGGGCGGGTGGGTTAGGTAGGGGAAGGGAGGGGAAGGTGAGGGGAGGGCAAAGGAAAGTTCCCTCCGAGGCCGCTCCGATTTCGGAGCGGCCTTGGAGGGAACGGGGGTAGGCTGCGCGGCTCGGCGCACGCCGGCTATACAAAATCCATAGCCTTGCGCGCGCCGATCCAGGATTTTAGCAGATACGCGCGGCTCCGCGCGTATCTACTAAAATCCAGCGTACTTTTGTTTGCGCCTGGAGCGCAAACAAAAGTAGGCTATTCACGCGCCTTTTAAAATCCACCCCTATGTGTTTATAATGGGGAAAGTATGTAGCCAGGCCATTAGGGATGTAGCACTTACAGCCCTAATATATATTCCCACCAGTTTTTTGAGGAACTATTGAAAGATTTGACCATTCATGCTACGGGGACCGTAGTATTAGCTGGGGACTTCAATTATGTAGCTGATCCCACCATGGATAGGCGAATCTGAGTGCCCATCCCAAAAATGGGGCATAATCAGTGCATACCTTTTCTGTGTAAACACTTCCTACTCCTTGATGTGTGGAGGGTCATGCACCCAGAAGAAAAAGATTTTACAGACATTTCGAGAGCACATGAATCCATGTCCCGGATTGACTATATTTTGGTTTCTGATGCTAGTTTCTCTAAGATTCATAAAACAGAAATAGGACCCAAAATGTTCTCAGATGTTACACTCGCCGGCCGCAGCAAACCATGACCGGCACCACTCATCCGCAGCCCCTCGCTCCCTCTGGCTTCCAGCATCCTTGCCACTGCAGCGAGTTGCTGCCGCTGCTCCTCTCCTGTTCCAGCCCTCCTGCAGCTCGCAGGGCGGCCGAGAGCTGCCGACCACTGCTCCCATCCGGGCCTTCCCTAGGCGCGCATGCGTGCCACCTTGGCTCCTATTGCGGTGGTTAATACCCCTAACTAATTAAGCTATTTCACTTGGATGCAGTTCCAACACTGCTCTCTACATTAATGGCGGGGATGGAAGGGAAATAGAATAAAAAAAGTTACTATGAACCAAGAGAAACAGATAAGTATGTGAGAGAAAAAAAAATGTGCGAAAGCTTGCTGGGCAGACTGGATGGGCCGTTTGGTCTTCTTCTGCCGTCATTTCTGTTTCTAAGAACATAAGAACATGTCATACTGGGTCAGACCAAGGGTCCATCAAGCCCAGCATCCTGTTTCCAACAGTGGCCAATCCAGGCCATAAGAACCTGGCAAGTACCCAAACACTAAGGGGCGGATTTTCAGAGCCCTGCTCGCGTAAATCCGCCCAAAACCGGGCGGATTTACGCGAGCAGGGCCCTGCGCGCCGGGAAGCCTATTTTACATAGGCCTCCCGGCGCGCGCAGAGCCCCGGGACTCGCGTAAGTCCCGGGGTTCTCCGAGGGGGGCGTGTCGGGGGGCGGCCCCGGTCGTCGCGGCGTTTCGGGAGCGTGTCGGCAGCATTTTGGGGGCGGGTACGGGGGCGTGGCTACGGCCCGGGGTGGTCCGGGGGCGTGGCCGCGCCCTCCGTACCCGCCCCCAGGTCGCGGCCCGGCGTGCAGGAGGCCCGCTCGCGTGCGGGGATTTACGCCTCCCTCTGGGAGGCGTAAATCCCCCGACAAAGGTAAGGGGGGGTTTTAGACAGGGCCGGGTGGGTGGGTTAGGTAGGGGAAGGGAGGGGAAGGTGAGGGGAGGGCAAAGGAAAGTTCCCTCCGAGGCCGCTCCGATTTCGGAGCGGCCTTGGAGGGAACGGGGGTAGGCTGCGCGGCTCGGCGCGCGCCAGCTATACAAAATCGATAGCCTTGCGCGCGCCGATCCAGGTTTTTAGCAGATACGCGCGGCTCCGCGCGTATCTACTAAAATCCAGCGTACTTTTGTTTGCGCCTGGAGCGCAAACAAAAGTAGGCTATTCGCGCGCCTTTTAAAATCCGCCTCTAAGTCTATTCCATGTTACCGTTGCTAGTAATAGCGGTGGTTATTATCTGATAGCAGATAATGAACTTCTCGTCCAAGAACTTATCTAATCCTTTTTTTAAACACAGCTATACTAACTGCACTAACCACATCCTCTGGCAACAAATTCCAGAGTTTAATTGTGCGTTGCGTGAAAAAGAACTTTCTCCGATTAGTTTTAAATGTGCCACATGCTAACTTCATGGAGTGCCCCCTAGTCTTTCTATTATCCGAAAGAGTAAAAAAACGATTCACACCTACCCGTTCTAGACCTCTCATGATTTTAAACACCTCTATCATATCCCCCCTCAGTTGTCTCTTCTCCAAGCTGAAAAGTCCTAACCTCTTTAGTCTTTCCTCATAGGGGAGTTGTTCCATTCCCCTTATCATTTTGGTAGCCCTTCTCTGTACCTTCTCTATCGCAATTATATCTTTTTTGAGATGCGGCGACCAGAATTGTACACAATATTCAAGGTGTGGTCTCACCATGGAGTGATACAGAGGCATTATGACAATTTCCGTTTTATTAACCATTCCCTTTCTAATAATTCCCAACATTCTGTTTGCTTTTTTGACTACCGCAGCACACTGAACCAATGATTTCAATGTGTTATCCACTATGACGCCTAGATCTCTTTCTTGGGTAGTAGCACCTAATATGGAACCTAACATTGTGTAACTATAGCATGGGTTATTTTCCCTATATGCATCACCTTGCACTTGTCCACATTAAATTTCATCTGCCATTTAGATGCCCAATTTTCCAGCCTCACAAGGTCTTCCTGCAATTTATCACAATCTGCATGTGATTTAACTACTCTGAACAATTTTGTATCATCTGCAAATTTGATTACCTCACTCGTCATATTTCTTTCCAGATCATTTATAAATATATTGAAAAGTAAGTGTCCCAGTACAGATCCCTGAGGCACTCCACTGCCCACTCCCTTCTATATATATATGTTTAAAGGGCCAATGGTGGGAAAAAGCGATCTGGGCCTTGTGATAATGTCAGACCTCCCGGCCTACTTAAAGACCGCCTCTAGCTACAGCTGACTGACTTGGCAACAAGTTCTCTGGATCCTGTTTCAGCATGTCTGCTTCAGAGGTTCCTGTTCAGTGTTCCTGCCTCAGCGTTCCTGATTTGGAGGTCCTGATCTCAGCCTTCCTGTTTCAGAGGGCCCGGCCTCCACGGCCCTGCATCGGAGGCTCCGGCCTCAGAAGTCCCGGCTTCTACATCCCAGCTCAGCTGCCTCCTCTTCACACCTCAGTGGCGGACATGAGCCTAACATCTCCAACTCTGGCCCCTTCGGACCCGTCTTTGACCTCATTGCTTTCTGCTGCCTGCCTCTGACCTTGGATGGGAGTTGACCATTGCCTTCTGCCGCATACCTCTGACCTCGGACCGGACTTGACCATTGTCTTCTCTGACCACAGACAGGACTAGGTTGTCATTTCGCCTGTCAGCTCCAGCTCTAGTCTCCTCAGACCCAAGACCCAACCTCGGCCACTCTCCGGGACCAGCCACACAGAGGTCCACCTAAGACCAGCTGGCCCCGGCACCCAAGGGCTCAACCTGCAGGGAGCGAGGGCTGGTTCTGGCAAAACTCCCACCTGCCTCTGCTTCCCATCCGGCCTTGCCTCCTGATGGTGGGGACCTGTGGGTTTCCTCCTCTACTGGCAGGTCGGCAAGCAAAGCTGTTTCACAACAACTTATTTCGACCCCCTGACGAAGGCACAACCGAAACACTGGTCTGTGTCGGGCTTTAACAATTTGAGTCTCTTACACGATGGGAGTATGGCATTTCTTCGCGCTACCAAGCTATTAAGCTAAGTAATATCCTTTGGAAAAATTGAAGAAAATTATGCATATGACTTATTTTAATTTTTACTAATTGTTGTTCAAGTTTTGCACTGAAGCATACAAAAATTTTCATTACTTGACCTATGATTATACTTTTTGGCGCATTTATTACCATGCTATTTAGCATTATAAGGCGCCTATGTATGAGGTCTAATCAATGAGAGAAAAAATTCTGTTTGTTGCACCCAGGGTGTACATATTTGAGTTTGATTTAGTGTGGTACATCAGTGTTTATTTTTCTGGTTATTTATACGACTGATACCACCATCCTAATTGTTTGAGAGAAGTGTTGTGACAAAGATTAAACAGGGGCATACTTATATTGAGGCCCTGAATGAGATAGGAGGGATGAGATGGGAGGGATAAGATGGTCATCGGCTGAGAATATATGCAAAATATTTAGATCTTTTTATGAACAGTTGTATTGTAAGGAAGTTGTGGCTGGGGCTAATGAAGCAGAGGACTGCTTTTTTCAAGGGTTATCTTTGCTGAAGGTAATGGAATAACAATTGTCTTGGTTAAATAGACCGTTCACCTTGGCAGAAATTATGGAGGGAATCAAATCCAGCCCCTTATATAAGACACCAGGCTCTGATGGGTTCAATGCTGATTTTTACAAGATTCTGAATGAGGATCTGGGAGTCACTGTCAAGGATTTCTTTTCCGAGGCCTTGCACCAAGGTTCCTTTCCTAGGGAAGCCAAACGGGCATATATCATGGATCTCCTAAAGGGGCGGGGTGGGGGTGGGGGGGAGATCCGTTACAACCGGTTTCATATAGGCCAATATCCCTTTTGAATTTTGACCTAAAACTCTTTGCTAAAATTCTGGCTACCAAATTAAACTCAGTGCTTCCAACCTTAATCTCTCAAAACAAGCGGATTTTACACAGGAATGGACAGCAAGTAAAATATAGTAAGATTATGGAAAGCTATGGCCCAGAGTCAATTCTACAAAACACAAGCATTGGTGGTGGGTTTTGATGTTGAAAAGGCATTTGACCAGGTGGCCTGGTGATACTTATTCTCAGCACTGCATAGATACGGGTTTGAAGGTGATACTCTACAAAATATCTCTCTACTATTATTGAACCATGTTCTTTTATTTTAGCTAACGGCTGTATGTCCCAAGAATTTGACCTTAAAAGATGCACCAGGTAAGGCTGTCTGCTCTTCCTGCTCCTATATATTCTCTCTTTAGATCCTCTATTGTGGAAAATAACAAAAGATCTGGAGATTCATGGATTTGAGGTGGAGGGAGAATTGTTTAAGATAACGGCATTTGCCAATGATGTCTTAGTTTTTATGATTGATCCTGTCCCCTCATTACAGAAAGTTATGGCCCTACAGAAACAATTTGGTGTTTTCTCAGGCCTCAAAATAAATCTCAACAAGTCATAGGCTCTGGATGTCCTAGGGAATATGAAAATGCAATGGCCGGAGTTCTTTCCCTTGCTTTGGGTTGAAACTGAGATATCTCAGGATTAAGATATCGGTTGATATATCAAATATTTTTAATAGTAATATTCTTCCCCTGCTATTAAGGACCAAGCAGAAATTGACAGAATGGCAGACATTACCCCTTTCCATCAGCCGTAGGATCCAATTATTTAAAATGATGGATCTGCTTAGATGACTATGTATTACAAATATTACCAGTTTAGCTTAAACTGAAACATTATTTGGAATTGGACAAAACCCATTGTGGGTCAACTGAGATTCTTCCCGGGATTGGGGAAATCAATATTTTTAAGTTTGGCTCAAAAAGGGTTGGTTTCTCTGCGTCAGTATCTCCAGGATGATACGGGGGTGATTTGCTCTTTTATTGACCTTAGATCAGAGTTTGACTTATGTCACAGGGAGTTCTTTGTGTACCTACAAGTTAGACATTTCATTGAATGTGATTTATTAAAAAGGTCCCAATCACTTAATACTCAGTGGTTAGATAAGTTTTTCTTACTACCGCCTGGGAAGAAGGTGCCTTGTGCCTCCCTGACCAAGGCTATCAGGGGCATCGAGGCACCAGATGATTTGCAGGACTTGGCTTGATGTTGGAACCAGGAGCTAGATGTTCTTATCTCTCATAAATTGTGAGTTCAGTTTTTGTCTGCACATTTCTATTTATACTTTATGTGGCTTTATTCTGTATTTGGTGAGGGTTTGTGTTCTGCATGCAAAGACTGAGATGAAGCATTCTTTTAACATGTGGTTTCTCTGTAGGGATCTGTAGTAGCTTGGACTGTTCTGTTTTCCTGATAGGAGGTGTATTGATATTTTAGATTCTGGTGTAATATTTGTGGTATTCTTTTTCATAGGTAGGGTTGTTATTCTTTGAGTGTTGGAAGATAGTACTGTGTTGATACGGGAGGACCATGCCGAAATATATCACAATAGGTATGATGCCATATGAATTCCAGGATGCAAAGTTTTCTTGTTGGCATCACAACAGTGCATGAAATTATCACAATGTGTATATTATGTTTACCTCAGAATGTCACATTTCATGTAAAATATGTTATAAATGCATAATTTAAAATTGTGTATCGGGAGGTGGTTGGAGGGCGTCAGGCTGTAAGGTTTGCTTAGGGTGCCCAATACCCTTGTATTGGCCCAGTGCACAGCAGCAATGCTCCACCCCACCCAGGCATAGTTCATCATGTTTCAGGTCCTAGCACGCATTTTAGACTCCTTGGTTCGTGTTTCAAGATGGGTCAGGTGGACAGTACGCCCCAGTTAACAGTCACGCCGCTGATCACACAGGATGGCAACCTTCCGCTAAACATTTCACATTCTATGATGCTTCCAACCTTTTCCCCTAGGGTCAGAAACCTAGGTGTTGTCATGGATAACCAACTGAGCTACACAGGTTTCATCAACAACACGGTAAAAGAGTGCTACTATAAATTCCAAGTTTTAAAAAGACTAAGACCCCTCCAACACTTCTATGATTTCAGATCAGTTTTACAATCAATCATTTTCTCAAAAATCGATTATTGTAATTCACTTCTTCACGGCCTTCCAGACAACTCCCTAAAGCCTCTACAGCTGTTACAAAATGCAACTGCTAGGATTCTTACAAAGTCCAACAAAAGAGACCATATAACACCAATTCTAAAGAATCTCCAGTGGCTCCCAGTCAAATTTAGAATACTCTATAAATTCTTATCAGTCATCCATAAAGCCATTCACAACATCACACCGCTGGACCTCAAAATGCCTCTTCAACTTCACACCTCTTCCCGCCCGCTTAGACTAGCTCAAAGAGGTACCCTACAGGCTCCATCTATTAAAACCTCTTTAAGAAAAAGAGCTCTTTCCACGGCCGGCCCCAAACAGTGGAATTCGCTCCCACCGGACCTCAGGCTGGAACAATGTCCAAACACGTTTAAAAAAAGACTAAAGACTTTTCTGTTCTGCCAAGCTTTCCCATAACATCACGGACCCTCCACAGCTTCTTGGACTGCCATCACCCAGGGCCTTCCCCTAAGTATACTTCCCATTTATTAATAAAGCGATAGTTTCACCTTTCCCTCCTCCCCCCCTTCAGCCATCCCTCCCCTACCTGCAGGCTTGATACCCCACAAGTCCAGCTACTACTCCTCTTTATTTCTCTGGTTCTTCCAAGTTATGTTCATCCAAGTTGTTCGATTCCCTGTTCAATGTAAGACAATTGTTGTCATTGTTCGCGTGCTTGTTGAATGTAAACCGAACAGATAAGTAACCCTGTTACTTGAACTTCGGTATATAAAAGCTATAAGACTAAGCTATATAAAAGCTATAAGACTAAGAATTTGCCTGCTGTTTTTTGTACTTTGAACTCTCCTATCTGTGTATATAGTTGGTTTACTCATATTGAGTTATATTTATAGCTAGTTTTCACCCCCCTGTTTAATGTACTCTATTGGTTATATGTAAGGGCCCCGCCCAAAAGTTAATCTTGTTCCGCTGTTATATGTAAGGGCTCTGCCCAAATGTTTTTGTTTTTTGTAAACCGATGCGATGTGTCAACGGATGTCGGTATAAAAGAGACCTTAAATAAATAAATAAATAAATAAATAAAATAAATGCTGAGCTTAGTCTTGTCTTGCCTCCTTGTCTTTCCCCTATCAACAGCACAGCGACCTGACTATCTCCACTCTGCCAGCCTGTCTTGCCCCTATCAACTTTCTGCCACTCTGCCTTGCTGCCATACACCAGACGATTCTACTCCTTGTGGTGTTCTTGCCACTATCATGATTCCTCAGTGTGTTGATGCTAGTCTTTCTGCTGCTTTGTCCCTTTATCGGCACTTTGTGGTTTTTTCTTATACCCATTCTGCTTGCTATGTCCCCCTTCATTGTGCTGTAGGATGTTGATGCCACTTGCTTGCCACTTTATCTGTCGTGCTGCATTCGAGGGTTCATGCAACTGTTATCGGTGCTCTCTTTTGAAGCTGTGGTGTGTTTTTGACACTCTCGCTGCTGCTTTGCACCTCTGTTAAAGCACTCTTGCCATTCCTGGTACCCCTTTGCCCCTTTACAGTGCCTTAGGCTATTCATGCCACTTTGGTGCCACTTTGCCACAGTCTAAGTACCTTGGAGCTCTTTTCTCATTCTGATGATTTTTCCCCAGAGGTTTCATCAGAATTGATAAGAAAACCCCAATTCTGCAGCCAAAATAGGCTGCAAATACTTCCCCATTGACTTTAATGGCAAAACGAATGAAACTAATGAACAAATTGTTTTTTCCCCCTATGAAACTAATAAAACAAATTTGGGTCCCAGCGAAATGGAAACGAAAATGAAACACATTTTTTCCTTCTGCACATCCCTAATAAATACTTCTCTATGAGGGTCTTGTAGAGAGTCTGTCTCTCTCTCTCTCTCTCTCTCTCTCAAAAATGCATTAGTAATACTGTTTGATGAATCTAGCGGTAAGTTTCCTTTGTAAGGTGTCCCCATTTTTGATTTATTTCAGTTATGACGATTGGCTACTAGGGGTATTGGGGGGTGCTCTTCTCTTTAGGGCTGCATCACTAGTGAAGAAAAACGGGCGGATTTTCAAAGCCCTGCTCGCGTAAATCCGCCCGGATTTACGCGAGCAGGGCGTTGCGCGCCTATTTTCCATAGGCCGTTGGCGCGCGCAGAACCCCGGGACGCGCATAGGTCCCGGGGTTTTCGGAAGTGGGCGTGTCGGGGGCGGGGCCGAATGACGCAGCGTTTTGGGGGCGGGGCGCGGCATTTCGGGGGCGGGCCCGGGGGCGTGGTTTCAGGCCGGGGCGTTCCGGGGGCATGGCCGCACCCTCCGGAACCGCCCCCGGGTCCGGTCTCGGCACGCCAGCAGCCCGCTGCGCGCGTGGATTTACGTCTCCCTCCGGGAGGCGTAAATCCATGGATAAAGGTGGGGGGGGGGTTTAGATAGGGCCGGGGGGGTGGGTTAGGTAGAGGAAGGGAGGGGAAGGTGAGGGGAGGGTGAAAGAGCATTCCCTCCGAGGCCGCTCTGATTTCGGAGCGGCCTCGGAGGGAACGGAGGCAGGCTGCGTGGCTCGGCGCAGCCGGCTGCCCAAAATCGGCAGCCTTGCGTGCGCCGATCCAGGATTTTAGAAGATACGCGCGGCTACGTGCGTATCTTATAAAATCCAGCGTACTTTTGTTTACGCCTGCTGCGCAAACAAAAGTACGCGATCGCGCAGTTTTTCAAAATCTACCCCAAAGGTTTTCTGTACTGCACCTTCTAGAGGGTGGAGTGGGAAAATTTAAAAAGCTCCACAATGGGCTAAATACCTTCAGAAGGTTAAGGTTGTGAAAGAATGGGATAGGGAAGTGGGTATTGAGGTTTAACCTGAAGAATGGGATCAGATTATGGAGAATACATTGAAGTACTTTTGCTCTTTGAGCATTATAAAGTACCAGGATAGTGTTATGAGAGCTTATAGTATATTACTCTGCTTCGCCTTAAAGTGATAGACCTTACCAAAACTGATCTTTGCTGGCAACAGTGTGGAGAAAAGGGTTTGTTGTTTCTTGTCTTATATTTGTGCTCTGTTCTTAAGGCCTTTTGGGTTACTATTGCATATTGAACAAGATATATTTGGAATAACTACTCCTGATGATCCTAGGCTGAATGTGTTTTTCTGTGCTCCTTCTAACCTTATTGGGTAAGCAGTTACTTGTCCTCAAGAAGTTATTTGCAGTTGGTCATCGGGTCTCGCTGCAACATTGGAGAAGAGTGGAACCCCCAATTGTCAGGATTTTTTGAAGTGAGTAGTTGGATTGAAATGAAACTTTTATCTGCAAAGTTACAAAGTAAATTTTGGGTGGCTTTGAAGTCAAGTTCTTAAATTTCTAACTGGCTGTAAGGCGCACATTTTGAGATGATGTTTGGATCATCATCTGCAAGGTGGGTTTGGACTTCTTCAGAGCTCTTTGGGGGTTTTAGGGGTGGTGGGTAATAGTGGGAGGGTGGTTGGGGATGTGAGGGATAGGGAGTTGGGGTTCATGGAAATGCTTAATCTGTGGTTGGAATATGCTTTTGGCTATGATTCTGTTTGAATGCTTTTCTTGCTGTTGATGATTATGCTTGTTCTTGTTTTGATGTGTGCTTTGGATTTTATAAAAAGTAAATTAAAAAAAATCATCTCGAGTGCCTTTGATGTCATGTGTGCTGTAAGTTACCGACCCAAATTCTAGGAAGTACCCTTATATATTACTTTACTACTGACCATTCAAACTTCAGACTACTGTGTCTGTGATCACTTATTGCTTTGTAACTCATCTACTGATTTTGTAAAATGCAAACCATGAATAAAGAAAGAACTCGACAGTCTAGTTGTCAGTACTTGGCATTTATTTGTAAACTGCAGGCCAGCCCCTACAAGTTTATAATATTGATAGATTAACCTGACAATCATCAAGCCATTTCTGCTGTGGAAAAAAAACAACAAACTAACCACATAACATTTATGTTTCAAAACAGCATATCATAAAAGAAAATAATATTCCACTTGGAATTTGGGGTTGTTTAATGGGAATGATAAACTTGTAGCATTTTCTGTCTATGGAACTGGAAGATGCAATTGTATTGTGCTAATAAAACATGAGGCTTCCTGCACCATCTGTGTCCATCCTAACACATTTGCTACTCATTTAGTCAGCTAACCACCGCTCCTTTGGAAATGCTGTTAGATGGTAATATGTTTTCACACTTCTGAGCTCATCTATTTTGTCTGTTAGGTGAAAATAAGAAGGCAAGTTGCCAAACTACCTGGAAATAATTTGGTTGAAAAATGAATAGAACTTGCTACAGTGCACTGACAGCATCGACCGCAAACATAATGATCTCTTTCAAACATTGACTATGACAATTTATTTGTTTTTTTTGTTTATTTGATCTAATTCATAAACCTCCTTTCCATTAAAAATGCTCAAGGCAGTGAACAGTCTCAAAAAATAAAATATACATAAATGCAATTTCGCAATAATAAAAAATATAGTACAATCACAAGGATAAAAGAAAAATGCAATTTTACGGTATGAAAATACAATATCACTTGGGGAGGATAATTTTCAATAGTGTGTTTATTGCTTAACTCAGCACATGCACTCATAAGTAGGTATATGCATAGTTATATCTGTATTTTATAAACTTTGCTGCAGGATCCACACAAGTTATATAATACCATACATTACTGCTCTGAAAATATGTACATATGTTTCAGTACACACACATTTTTTAACACAGGGATCTACATAATTTATTAACATATTTTAGAAAACTACATACATATATTTTATGTGTTAAAAAATTGCAACATGTGTGTATAATAACCCCAAGTTTATGCATAAGAGGTAGGTATTTTACAAAGCTAACCAATGTATGTGCGCATCTCGCATAGGAAAATGC
The DNA here is from genome assembly GCF_901001135.1 of Rhinatrema bivittatum. Lineage (NCBI taxonomy): Eukaryota > Metazoa > Chordata > Amphibia > Gymnophiona > Rhinatrematidae > Rhinatrema > Rhinatrema bivittatum. The sequence goes on from NC_042621.1 coordinate 114,113,595, forward strand.
TTACTTCCTTTGTGCTTGGGGATGTACCCCTGGCCTGTGGCAGTGCAGAGACCAACCACAGGGGGCGGAGCACGAGAGGAGACAGAGGCAGTGTTGATCTTCTCCACTGGAAACCCGCGGTCCCCCCAGGAGGAGCCCATAGAGACCCAGGCCACTGGGACTTAGGTGGGCCTCACAGGGTCTCCTGGGAGTGTCAGAGTCTGGCGTGCCCACAGAGGAGCTATCGGATTCGAGGCTAGGAACAGATTGGAGATAGGCGAACCAGAAGAGCGTTGGTGATGACAAAGCTAGGGACAGAGCCAGAATCAAGCAAGGTCAGGCGAGCAAGGTCAAAGTCCAGGAATAAGTCCAAGGAGTGGTCCCCCGATTGGCTGATGGTCACTGACTCTCCTGATAGGCTCAGGAGAGCAGAAGAGGACAGCTCTGGACCCGAATGGAGGAAGCCTTGTGGTCGGCTTCGGCGGCGGCCATGGGTAAGGGAGAAATTAAAGGCCTTATCCCGGCGGGTCTCCGGCGCCGATCGTGCAGGCCTGGTCGTCCGTTCGTCGCCGTGAGAGAAGGGAAGAGGAGCTGTTTCAGAGCTGGAACCCAGTTTCTCAAGCCTTTCTTGTGCCTACTCACTGACATGTCTGGGTTAGATTAGAAACAAAGGCAAAGAGTGCTTTGGCGTCGAAGACCAGGTCATGGATCTTAAATGAGTAGAAGTCCCTTTTAGATCTAGCGGTGGAGGTCTTGTAATGATGTAGGGTCAGTTTATATGCCGAGAGTATGCTTGTACATGGGGCTTTACGCCATTTGTTCTCTTTCCGTCTTAAGCTTTGTTTCAGTTTTCGGAGTTCGATGGTGAACCATAGTTGTCATTTGGACGTGTTGGTATCCCCAGTAATCAAGCTCAATCAAAAGCAGAAGAACTAGCCCTGTTCTTCCAAAACAAAATAATTAATATCCTCACACAGCTGCCCACTACCACCCCACCTTACTCAAGCACTCATCAATTAAATAACAACAAATCCATACGTTTTGAAGCATTCGATCCTATCACCGCAACAGAGATCCAGTCAATCCTAAAGAAAATGAAACCCTCCTCTCATCCTTCAGACCATATCCCTAGCAAACTTCTCCTGAAAATCCCTGACTCCATCTCCAAAACACTGGCGGACATCATAAACTGCTCTTTATCTCAAGGAATATACCCTGACGTACTCAAACTGGCATCCCTCAAACCACTTCTAAAGAAGCCAAACCTGGATCCTACAGACCCGAACAACTTCCGCCCGATCGCCAACTTACCATTCATAGCCAAGATCATGGAAAAATTAGTGAACACCCAAATATCAGACTATATCGAAGATAATAAACTACTATTCCCTTCTCAATACGGCTTTCGCAAAGCCTCCAGCACAGAATCGCTTCTAGTATCGTTGACAGACTACCTCATTTTGGGTCTCGACAAAGGACAATCATTCCTATTGATTCTTCTAGACCTCTCGGCAGCTTTTGACACCGTTAACCACTCCATCCTCATAAACCAACTCTCGACCATTGGTATAACAGGTACAGCAATAACTTGGTTCAAAACTTTCCTCAGCAACAGAGGCTACAAAGTTAAAATCTACAATAAAGAATCCCCCCGCCATGACTCACCTGTAGGAGTCCCTCAGGGTTATGCCCTATCACCCATGCTCTTCAATATTTACCTCCTTCCGCTATGCCAGCTTCTAACAAATCTAAATCTCAAACACTTTCTCTACGCTGACGATGTCCAGATAGTGATCCCCCTTAAAGAATCCCTCTCTAAAACTCTCGATCATTGGGAATCATGCCTTCAGAAAATCAAGAGCCTTCTTGCCAGCCTAAATCTCATATTAAATGCTGCAAAAACAGAATTACTGCTCATCTCCCCAGAAATCAGCAACACCTCCTCTTCTCCTCCAGCCATCCCACTCTCCACCCAAGTGAGAGACTTAGGAGTTATAATTGATAACAGGATGAATCTGAAAGCATTTGTCAACCGCACAACCAGGGACTGTTTCTACAAACTCCAAGTTCTGAAAAGGATAAAACCTCTATTTCACTCTAATGATTACAGAACAATACTACAAGCTTTAATCTTCTCAAAAATTGATTATTGCAACACCATCCTACTAGGCCTCCCATCATCGTACACCAAACCTCTACAGATGGTCCAGAATGCGGCGGCAAGAATTCTCACCAACACCAGGAGAAGAGACCACATATCACCTATCCTAAAACACTTACACTGGCTCCCTATACACTTCAGAATCATCTTCAATTCCATCATATATAAATCCATCCACCACCTTACTACACTTGACTTACAATTCTCGCTCAGCCATCATCACTCCACAAGACCCACCAGAGAAGCATACAAAGGATCCCTCCAAGTACCTCATGTCAAATTCACTCGACACATAACTTTAAGAGAATGGACCTTCTCAACAGCTGGACCAGCACTCTGGAATTCCATTCCTCCGAATCTCCGACAGAAGCCCTGCCTCCCAACATTCCGAAAAAGACTTAAGACCTGGTTATTCAAACAAGCTTTTCCTGACCCCTCCTAATCGCTGCCTTATCAACTTCCACAACTCAGTCACAACTGCCCTTGTAAATAACACCACGAGATGTTAATCCAATTCAGTATTTACCTACGCCACTAGTTCAATGTTAATCTACTTCTGTATTTCCCTTCTCTCCCAGTTCGATCTCCCTTGTTATTTGTAACTGCAATTTCCTTGCACATGTTTTTAGTTTTAATGTATTTGCACCCCTGTTTAACTGTAAACCAGAATGATGTGATTGTATCATGAATGCCGGTATATAAAAACCTTAAATAAATAAATAAATTTGGGTTGGAACACATGCAATAGATGATGTTTTTAAGCACTTGATTTAATGAGAGAAAATCATTGGATGTGTCACTGGAGAAGTTGAATGGGGGATGGTCTTTTGCCCAATTAGTCCTGAGAACTAGAACAAACCACAGTCAGAAAGAGTGCCAGATGCGACCCCAGTTGAGATTGTAATGTTGGTATGTCAGACAGCAATCTCTTAGTAATACCAGTTCCAGTTTGTTAGCTTGCCTTCACATTTCTTAGAAGATTGTGAGGTCCTGCACAACATGATGACTGACTCTAGGCTAGAGCTTCTTCAAACTTTTTGGATGAACTTTTGCTTAATGCCAGTGGATTCCAGTCACCCAGGAGTTTCCTGAAGAACTTAAAACAATAGATAATTCTGCCCTCGTCTTATAGACCTGATAGGATATCAGAATATCAAGAGTCAATTTGCTTTGATCTAATCTGAACACCATATTGCAGGATCATCTGTTCATAATTTGAGAAAGATTATCAAGTAGCATTCACTATACATTCCAAATTCTAAATCATGCAAACCCCACCACACACAGACACACACACACATTTAAAGCAGTGACATGGCCAGTTTGATGACTCAGCAGAAGAAGAATATTTTCAAAAAGCATGTGCCCAGGTATTAATCCAGGAATAATGGCCTAATTGAAAATTGCCCTCCTCAAATGCAGCTACAGTTACACAAGGTTCTATAGCAGCACATGCATTTTGTAGCTCTTTTAGGGAAAATTAGAAATTCTTGTGGATGTGTTTAGGTCAGGAGAGGAAAACAGCGTGTACACCTACTATTGACAAATCAGTACGGGAGCTATTTTTGTCCCTTCTCTGTTGCCCTGCACAAATCACAGGCACACAATACACAGACACTTTGAACATAAACACTTTTCACTTGATAGGTTTAAAAAAGAAACGTGAATAAAGTACACCTGTTAAAAACCTCCTGCACAGTTTGCAGCTATGCGGGTTGACTGAAAATTATACCCTAAAAGCAATACATCTGCTACAATAAATAATACAGACAAGGAATGCAATAATGGTTAAGCTAAATAACTATCCAATTATCTTTTCAGGATTCAATAAACATTATGAAATTATTTTCAACGTTTTAGTTGCATTTCATTTTTCATCATAATAGTAATACTGCACCAAAACCATAGAGGGTGCAAGTTTTCAACCTGCGCTGGAAGAGTGTCTTTAAGTGCGTTTTACCATGGACTTTGCACCACTTCTCAAAGAGGAAGGATGTAGTTACTTTCCCCTTGAAACTCGCCATGGATACAAAGCATCTACGGGCACTGGCACCTGCTTTTTGTGCGGGTGCTTTCTCCATGGACAATATCACATGTGGAGTTGAAAATACAGTCTCCGTGCTTTATTTTCTTCCTTCCACTTAAACGTGTCCCCGGGAACTCTCCTTGTATATGCGGCTTAACAGTGCTTGCTTGTAGAACAGTGCTTTTTTTCTGTGTGGAGGGAGAGTAACTTCCAGACAGCCAATTTACCAACGTACATGACTTTCAAAATTGTCCTTCCCTTTAGGAGCTCGGTCTAGTCAGGGTACTCAAAATGCATGATAATATTATGGTAAAACAGATATGCGAATGAAAGCCTCCAATGGGAAAAGAAACAATAGTTATTGTTGAAAGTAATTACTTAATTATAGTTGAGGGGACTGCACAAAGGGATATTGTAACTTGCCTAAGTCACAGAACAGGGATTCTAAGCGGATGCACCAGGGTTTCCCCTGGCTCAGAGTTCTGTGTTATAACTGATAAACGGCATCCTCTGCTGTTTCACATGTTACTGAAGATCAAGCAGGCTGAAGCATAGCTTTCTAGCTTCCACTTGAGCTTTGAATGGAAACAACACCCAGTCAGAAAGCAGCTGCTATCCTGTGATGGCCAATCAGAAAGCTGTCTACACATAAGCTGTTGCTGGATTGGTCTGTTTACAGGGAAGTTATAAAGTGGGTATTTAATTCTTCATTCTTGATTAAAGCATGCATTTATAAAAGTAAACACTTTTTAAATAACATATTAACACATTATCAATTCGTACATACTGGTAGAGTATTGTAAAGCAACCAATATTCAGGTAACGGTCTGTTTTTTTAAAAGTTCTTCTGATACTTATTTCATTCAGAGGCTGATTTCTAACAGGTCAATCCAGTAAAGTGCGGCCGCATTTACCCTGCTCCTAACCCGCTTTCTACTCACTTTCCGGCCGCGTTAGCCCTTCCTGCGATCCACAATCCTCTTTAACCTACTCTTACTGCGTCCTTAAATCCCCGCATAACCCCTTCCGCACGCGGCATGTATATTACATGTAAACGATCAAATTAGCTATTCCCTACCATCCAGTAACGCGCACCCCGACTATCGCTTTTTTACCCTGCCGTTTTGCCGTGCGTTTAACCTGCTAACTTACCGCCTACCCTTATCCCTGCGTTAGAGGCAGGGGTAAGGGTAGGCGGCAAACTTTCCCCCAGCCCCCGCTCACCTGCCCTGGCTGTGCCAATGGGTGCTGGTCTCCAGGGCAGCCCCAGGCTTCTCTCTCCCCCCTCCTCCTGAAGCAACGAAAGCGGAAAAAAATCTAAAAATCGAAAACGAAAAAAAAAAAAAAAAAGTAGCAACGAAGTGGACGGTCGGGATTGCCAGTCCTCTCTCCCCTCCTCCCGAAGCAAGGCTGATTTACTTTACTTTACTGGATTGACCTGACACGCTTTGAAGTTTTCCCATATTTTATCTTCCCCTCCCTCCACTTTCTTCCAGCACTTTGCCTGTTTTCTTTTGGGGGACTCTCATTTTCACCACTTCAATTCCCTTCTCCCCCCAGCAGCTAAGGCCTCCTCCCTCCTCACAGTCCCATGTGTAAAGCAACGACTAACTTTTTTTTTCGCAGTCGCTCGAGATTGCCAGTCCTCTCTCCTCTCCTCCCGGAGCAAGGCGCGAAAAGCAGCCTTGCTTTGGAAGGAGGGGAGACAGGACTGGCAGTGCAAAGCAACGACTTACTTTTTCGCAGCCCTCCTCCGAAGACGGACATCGGCAGAGACGGACATCGGCTCCCCTGCCTCCCGGAGGCGAAGATGGATGCCTGCACGGGTGAAAGCGGCCCCTGTGCGTGCAATTGGGCCGCTCAAGGCGTGACGTCACAACGTTTGGCGTCACGGCATGTGACGTCACGTCTTGAGCGGCCCAATTGCACGCACAGGGGCCGCTTTCGCCCGTGCAGGCATCCATCTTTGCCTCCGGGAGGCAGGGGAGCCGATGTCCGTCTTCGGAAGAGGGCTGCGAAAAAGTAAGTCGTTGCTTTACACTGCCAGTCCTGTCTCCCCTCCTCCCGAAGCAAGGCTGCTTTTCGCGCCTTGCTCTGGGAGGAGGGGAGAGAGGACTGGCAATCTCGAGCGGCTGCGAAAAAAAAAGTTAGTCGTTGCTTTACACATGGGTATATAAAAACCTTAAATACATAAATAAATAAATAAATAAATTTGGGTTGGAACACTTGCAATAGATGATGTTTTTAAGCACTTGATTTAATGAGAGAAAAATCATTGGATGTGTTACTGGAGAAGTTGATTGGGGGATGGTCTTTTGCCCAATTAGTCCTGAGAACTAGAACAAACCACAGTCAGAAAGACTGCCAGATGCGACCCCAGTTGAGATTGTAATGTTGGTATCTCAGACAGCAATCTCTTAGTAATACCAGTTCCGGTTTGATAGCTTGCCTTCACATTTCTTAGATGATTGTGAGGTCCAGCACAGCATGATGACTGACTCTAGGCTAGAGCATCTTCAAACTTTTTGGATGAACTTTTGCTTAATGCCAGTGGATTCCAGTCACCCAGGAGCTTCCTGAAGAACTTAAGACAATAGATAATTCTGCCCTCGTCTTATAGACCTGATAGGATATCAGAATATCAAGAGTCAATTTGCTTTGATCTAATCTGAACACCATATTGCAGGATCATCTGTTCATAATTTGAGAAAGATTATCAAGTAGCATACACTATACATTCCAAATTCTAAATCATACAAACCCCACCACACACAGACACACACACACATTTAAAGCAGTGACATGGCCAGTTTGATGACTCAGCAGAAGAAGAATATTTTCAAAAAGCATGAATATCAGCTTCTTAGTGGCCAATTTATTATGTTAATGCATGTTAAATGGCTGGTTAACGTGTTAACAGTAATACATGTAGTTGCATTACTGTTAATGCCAAAAATAGTCATATGCAAAAAATCTCTAATATCTGCATCACATGTAAATTTATACAAAGCAGCTAATTAATATTAAATATGATTACTACAAATAGTATTATCATGCAATTTCCATTAACTAGACTGGTAATGCAAAATATAAGTACAATTTGGTATATATTCCTACGTTTTTCTGTTATTCACCAGTGGCCAGATGGGGGGATCCAATCTCTTCTCTCTCCCCATTTTAGTCAAAAATAAGACATTTCTGGATTGAAGATTCCCCCTTCATGACTAAGCAAGAAGCCCGGGCCTTCACTCCCCACCTTTCAACCTATGATGCCAAAGTCTCCAGGGCTGAACAACCTTCTCAGTCCTTCCTCCTGATATGGACTCTTCTGTCTACCTCATCTGGTGCTGTCCAAATGCAGATGGAGGCTGGAGAGAGAGTCTACACTCTATAGCCCTTCTTATTCTAACATGTAAAATTGCCCCAGCCAACCTTAATTTGGGCCATATGAAGTCAAAGGCGCTGAAGGAGCGCGACAAAGGGGCCTGCCCCTTTGTGCGCCCCTTAGTGCGTACCCGAACACAGAAGCTGCAAACACCCTCTCTACACCAGCTGGAATCTTATACACTGATCTCAAGCATTTCCAAATCAGCCCACCTCTAACATCCTTCCAGCCTATCTAACATTCGACCAACCACGCCAGCATTCAACAGCGTGCACTCAGCCACTCCAGTGTGCACTCAACCACTCCAGCATGCATCCAGTCACTCCAACCACTCCAGCGTGCACTCAACCACTCCAGCGTGCACCCAACCACTCCAGCGTGCATCCAGTCACTCCAACCACTCCAGCGTGCACTCAGCCACTCCAGTGTGCACTCAACCACTCCAGCGTGCATCCAGTCACTCCAACCACTCCAGCATGCACTCAACCACTCCAGCGTGCACCCAACCACTCCAGCGTGCATCCAGTCACTCCAACCACTCCAGCGTGCACCCAGCCACTTCAGCGTGCACTCAACCACTCCAGCATGCACTCAATCACTCCAGCATGCATCCAGTCACTCCAACTACTCAGTGTGCACCCAGCCACTCCAACGTGCACCCAACCACTCCAGCGTGCATCCAGTCACTCCAGCCACTCCAGCGTGCACCCAACCACTCCAGCGGGCACTCAAACACTCCAGCGTGCATACAGCCACTCCAGCTCTCTTCCATCCACTCCAGCATCCTCTCTAATACAACTGCACCGCAGATCACCCTGACCTCTTCTAGCAAGAATCTTCATCCTGACCTCATCTAGAAACCTCCAGCTTTGGTCCCACATTCACCAGGAACTCATCTTCTTCATCCTGACCTCATCTAGAAACCTCCAGCTTTGGTCCCACATTCAACAGGAACACTCAAAAAATCATGTTGTTCTACACGTGGGAAGGGCTGCGCGTTCGGCGCCACAGACCCATCGGTTTGACTTCCCAAAAATGCGCAGAGAAGTAATCCATTCACTCAAGATGCCCTCACTCCCCATACCCACCATTCCCCACTCTCCCAAGCTCATGTCCAACAGACCGAGGATTCTAGGTATTCGACATCAAAGACTGATCCCAATCACAATCTCTCCAATCTCTCAAATGCTCGGTCTTACCCTATTCACACTAACCTTATTCAATGCTCAGTCCATTACTAAAAAAATTCACCTTCTTAATGACCACCTGACAGATTCTAACCCTGACCTATGCGCCATTACTGAAACGTGGTTGAAACCAATGGACACAGTTCTATTAAACCATCTCCCCAACCATCTATATGATATCCATTCAAGCCCGAGACTCAAAAAAAAAAGGAGGAGGCCTACTGTTAGCTGCAAAAAAGGGGCTTGGACTCTCCCTGCAATTATCCACTAAAATAAGCAACCTTGAATTAGCTCTCTTCAGTTCGGACCATCTCCAAATCGCTCTGGTCTACTCACCACCAGGAATCCTAGATTCTGATCCCTCTCCACTAATCGAATTTACAGCCAAACATGTCAAGAGAGATAAACCAGCCATCTTGATGGGTGATTTTAATCTCCATGTGGACATTTCCCCGCTATCCCACAATTGTGAAATCCTACTTACAGCACTCAGCCACCTGGGCTTTAGACAAATTGTTAAAGGCCCCATGCATCAAGCGGGCCACACTTTAGACCTTATTTTCCTGAATGATGGTCTATCATCCGCCACTCACCCAACTTGTGTCCCAGTCCCGTGGTCAGACCATCATATTATCTCATCTGAGCTTCAAATCCAACATCATCCTCGGCCACTCTTCCCTAAAACTACAATACAATACAGGAAACCTTGCTCCACAGACCAACTTAGCAAACTGCTCTCAAAAGAGCTAGATTGACTTAACCTCACGGACACTTCCTTGGCTATTAACTCTTGGATCAAGATAACAAATGACGTCGCAGAACAATCTTGCCCAACCATCACTAAATCTCTGCACTCACCCCAAGATAACAGGAATCCTTGGTATACCCCGGAACTTAAAGCTCTCAAACAAGAACTTCGTAGTAAAGAGCTCAGATGGCGCAAGACCCAGTTCACCTCCACCCTATCCAACTACAAAGCCCACCTCAATGCATACAGGAATGCCATCCTCAAAGCCAAAAAGACTTCTTTTCCAAAAAAATCCATAACTTCTCTTTCGACCCTAAAGCCTTATTCTCTTTCGTTACATCGCTCACAAAACCCTCACCCCCCATCATTCCTGACGAGCAAGCATCTAAGAAAGCCACAGAACTAGCTATCTACTTTGATACGAAGATAACCAACCTCCTCAAGCCTCTCTCCACCTCCCAACCGACCACCCTCCTCTCCAGCACTTCAACAACTACTCGGAACGTCAAATTATTATCCTATGAGACGCCATCCTCACTGGAAATCGAAACCATCCTCAAGAAGCTAAAACCTTCTTCTCACCCGTTGGATGCAATACCTTCTAATCTTCTTCTCTCCATCCCAAACACCATCTCAAAATCGTTAGCAGACATCATTAACTGCTCCTTCTCACAAGGAAAGGTTCCAGACCATCTAAAACTAGCCATTCTAAAACCTTTACTAAAAAAACCTAACCTTCCGACGTCTGACCCTGCTAATTTCCGACCAATAGCAAACCTACCCTTGATCTCCAGAGTCATGGAAAGAATTGTAAACAAACAGCTGTCTGACTACCTCGAGGAAAACAACATTCTCTCTCCATTCCATTTCGGATTCAGAAAATCGCAAAATACTGAAGCCCTTTTATCCTCACTATCTGACACCATCCTTCTTAATCTGAAAAGAAAACAACCCTACCTTCTCGCACTTCTCGACTTATCGGCCGCTTTCGATACGGTTAATCACTCCATCCTACTGGAGCGCTTATCAGATATCGGCATCCAAGGAGAGGCATTTAGTTGGTTCAAATCGTTCCTTGAGAACAGATTCTACAAAGTCAAGATTAATAACAAGGAATCACACCCAATCAAATTGAACTGGGGAGTCCCACAAGGATCATCCTTCTCCCCCACACTCTTTAACATTTATCTGCTGCCACTTTGCCAATTACTTTCCAACCTCAAACTAAAGCATTACATATTCGCCGACGACGTACAGATCCTCCTACCAATCACAGAATCCCTGCAAAAAACGTGGGCACACTGGAACAGTTGTCTACAATCCATCAATAGTCTGCTTACCAGCCTTAACCTTATCCTCAACTCTAACAAGACTGAGATCCTCATCATTTCACCAGACGAAAACCACATTCTCCTCAACTCTCAAAGCACATCCCAATTCGCCAAAGCATTCATCAACCACTCCCCTTCTGTCATAGACCTAGGGGTTCAGTTCGATAACCACTTCAACTTAAAATCTTTCGTCCTCAACACAACCAAAGAATGTTTCTTTAAACTACAAGTACTCAAAAATCTGAAACCTCTCCTGCATTTCAATGACTTCCATTTAGTAGTTCAGTCAATTATCCTCACAAAGCTAGACTACTGCAATTCTCTATTGCTAGGTCTCCCAGCGACAACTACCAAACCCCTTCAGATGGTCCAGAATGCCGCGGCAAGGTTACTCACAAACTCTAATAAAAGAGCCCATATCACACCCATCCTTCATTTCCTTCACTGGCTTCCCATAAAATCTAGGATTACCTTCAAAGCGTTGATGATGATCCACAAGGACATTCACGACATCGCCCATCTCAATCTAAGCTCTCAACTCCGTCTGCATACATCAGACAGACCAATCAGAAATGCATATAAAGATTCATTATATGCCCCACCGGTCAAAACCTCACTAAGAAAGCGTACAATCTCGACAGCTGGACCCACCCTTTGGAACTCTCTGCCTCCAGAGCTTCATCAAGAACCTAGTCATCAAACATTTAAGAAACACCTCAAAACATGGCTTTTCAGACAAGCCTTCCCGGATTCCCAAGACCATTTTGACACAGGTCAAAGGACATAACAGAATATAATTGTCCTTCAGGGTCCCCTTTACGCTCCATTTGATTTGTTCACTTGTTCTCATATTTATACTTGTTCACTTGTTCTCATTTTTATTCTCATATTTATTCTCATATTTATACTAGACCCTATGTTTTAATGTAATGCCTTAGCTGCCACTGTTATGTTGTTCTATTTACTCTATTAGAAGCTTTGTTTTAATGTAACGCCTTATCCGCGATTGTTCTGTTAGATTGTAAACCGATATGATTTGTCAATTGTACAAGAATGTCGGTATATAAGAATAAATAAATAAATAAATAAATAAAGGTCACCATCAGACTGTGCCATTTCAAATTGCAGAGTTGCAGAGGCTGGAAAGAGTAGTTCTTGCTTCAGCTAACCTCTACATTTGTACAGTTCTGGAAGGTGTAGATCAAGGTCCTTACCCAGGGCTTGAGGGAGAGACCTGGGAACTTTGATTCAGCCAGTAGGAGCCTTGATTGTACATTGTAAAGTGACAGGTGGGGATTAAGGAATTGGAGGCAAAGAAAGTCCTTAATTGTTCAATAGGAGGTTAAGGCCTGGGGGGATCTTGGTTATATAAGTATTAAGATGGTAGTTTTGAATGGGGGGTTAAGGCCTGAGGGATTTCTTGCTCACTCATGGCAGGGCATCTGTTGCACAAATGGGCCTTACTGTTGACTGGAGGGAAAGGGTTGTGACTAGAGCTTCAATCTGGATTTGTATTACTGCAGGCAGTAATCCATCTGATCTTAATGCATGATTTGCTAAAGGCTTAATGGCCTTTAATAAATCAAGTGTTAAAATTAGGGCTAATGCCCTCATTAAAACCATTGGCATTAGTGTCCAATTTTAGCACAGCTTTCTAAAGAGGCTTCTTAGTTACCAGCAGTCTGTTAGTCGATATTTGAAAGGGATTTTTTTTTAAAAAAGCTTTTTTGAGAAGGCTGGCCAGTGGCTCATTGGTAGTGCTGTGCACTATTATGTGGAAAAGCAGGGTTCACGTTCCAGATCCAGCCTTTGTTCTGTGGGGCTGGGGATGCTGCAGAAGCAGGTTTTAAGCTCTTTCAGCAGCAGGGAGTCCGAGCCATATGCCCAATCGTGCTACTAATAACTGGAACTAGGGTGCTCATCTTCCAGGTTCCAGAGATAATGACTGTCTACAGCTTTCAATCAAGGATTGTCACTGTAATGGCTGGACCAGGGAATATTATAAAAAAGAGGAAATTCCCAAGTAGATGCAAATTAAGGCTCATAACACCATTTCCCAGAAAGAGGCTGGTTGTGATTGAGCTGGAAGCCCAAAGAGGCTGGTTCTGATTGAGCTAGAAGCCCAAAGAGGCTATAGGAAACTACGGGACCAAAACAATCCCCCAATGTTAAAACCTTTCAGCTCGATTTTAAATGACCGGCGAGCGTAAAAAAAAATGAGGGTCGCATGCGCTTCTGGGCCTTGCATGCTCTGCGCGCATTTTAAAAGGGGCCCTGTTGTGCATGTAGCCCTCGTTATGCACACAAGAGCCGGGCGGAAGAAAAGAGGTGGTCTGGAGGGCAGGGAGGGGCGGAGCTGGAGGAAGCTGGTACAGCGGCCATTTGCTGCTGTGCCAGGGGATCATATGCCAGCAACCTGCCAGCACGCACAACTTACACCAGCTCAAGAGCTGGCATAAGTTCCAAAACAAAGAAAAAAAAAAGTAGGGCCTTTTAAGGGGTTGGGAAAGAGAGGGAAAGTAGGTAGGGAGGGTGGGAAAGTTCTTTCCCAGTCCGCTCCTTAATTGGAGCAGACTAGGAGGGAACTGGGGGAGGCCCGATCTCGTGGCTGCGCTTAAATTGCATTTATCAACCCCCCCCTGTGTGCGCCGCCATGGATTTTATAACATACGTGTGCTGGTGCGCACATGTTATAAAATTGTGCGTATGTTTTTAAAATCAACCCCTTTCTGAGAGACGCTATCACAGAGATCAAAGGTTCCATTGTAATGCGATCACATCACAACATTCTGCATTATGGCACTGGATGACTTCCAAGTATCATCTTCTACTATTCATGTAGCGGCCGTCAACAGCCTTGCCGTATTTTTCTGATGTGTTCTGTTATTCTTTAATCAGTTCCTGAAAAGAAACCCTTTTTTTCTCTCTCCTCAGTCTTAAAAATATAACAGATAGTAAGCATAAGCAAAGACATCCATAGTTAAACAAACTGACAGTGGGAAACTACAGTAATTGTCTAGATCAGAGCCAAGCTTAGTTAGGAAATATGGCCAAATTAGTTTTTGTTTCTAAATTCTGCAATGCAACAGCATCTCATTTGCTCGCACTGGGAACTGCACACATCCAGTCTTGGATAGTAGCATATCAGATTGATGCTACACTGCAACTGATTGCCAATCCAAATACACTTATTGAGAACGCCACTTGTTAACGAAAAGCAACTAGACACGTTTGTGTGACATACATCCATTGTTGGATTCGTAATATGAATTATATACTCTTGGAAATACTGGATCACCTAATGTTTTGGGATGAAACCCTTATTAGTAACTCATTATAAAGCTCCTATGGATTTCAAAAGCTAGACAAGGCATACAATTTATTTTTAAGTTAAAGTCTGTGGGGGAAGAAAAGTCCCTCCTTCATCCATTTGCTATTTCCCATGCCATTACCACACTTGCGTATAAGCATGAGGTGACCATGATGGTGTGGTGGGGAAACAAATCAATTAATTTAGCATTCTGATTGACTCAGTGCCCCCAGATACTTTAATACGGCATCTAACAATTTGGGTCTGTAAGAAGAGCTGAACTTCATTTCCAGATATGTGACAGTATAATTCATGCACAGAATTCAGAGATTCAATCTTTCTTATTGAACTAGGTGCCCCCTCCCTCTCCCTTTAAGATAGCAAACTCAAGCATGTTCATTCCCACCTAAGCAGAAAGCTCTCCATTCACCACCATCACACAAAATGCCGTCCACTTTGAATTATATTGCTCCTTTAAAACATGCCAACCAGTGCTCTAATATTGTTTGCGGTCTCTTTACATTTACTTGTTTTGAAAGGAAGTGAGGCTGGGGAGGAGGGAAAGGTTTTGGCTGCCTGGTTTGGTGCGTTTCATCTTTGATTACAGCCTACACTTCTGCAGCACTCCAAATTAATTGTCTCAAATAAGCATGTAATTTAGATTTAATGAGAGTTACATGTTAATTATCGAGTGATTGTAAGCAGAATTCGCTTACTGAGGGTTTAATAAATATGCAGGCGATAAATCTAGTTGCCATGGAGTTAACTCAAAGTGACTTCACATTGTAGTATAAACGCTATATTCAGAAAAAAAAAAAAAAAAGGGTTCAGAGACTAGGAATATGTGATGGAGCTCATACTGCACTCCTGTGCCCTGGCACAACTATTCATCAGAAAAAAAAAAAAGGAGAGAAGCCAAAAAGGCACATCAGTCAATCATTTTGACTGAGGGCATGCTGAAATCTTCTGTCTTGTCAGATACAACCTGTTTCTTAATGAGAAAACCAATAGATGTATTAACCAAAATGGTGTTGAGTGTTAATGTGATTAGAAAGTCACATCTCTTAGGAATGTCCACTAGTGGTGGAAAGTCATTTCGTTCACCCATACAGAGAAGCATTCAAGTGACAGGGGAATACTGCACAATTTAGCAGCTGGAACATTTTAAATGCAGCAAGGCGTCATGATTGGCTATTGTTAAGACTATTAACAATCAACAAATGGTACTCTCTATGATCAAAAGCATAGTATTTTTTTTTTTAAATGGCTGATCAGAGCAATTATTATCAACTTTGTAGGCATCCTCTACTTAACCCAGGGATGTTCTCATTGATATGTCCTCTCACTTATTAACCTGACATTTGCAGTCATTTTATTTTTTAACACAAACAAAAGAGGTATCCAATGAAGAGCTGCCTAAGGAATCAGTCAAACTTATTAAATCTGATCCATTGTAGTAATTATAATAATGAATAATTGAAAATTGTTGCATAGCTGATCTCTGTTTTCTTTTTCTGCTGGGGTTCTCAGACTATGAAACAAGGTGACGTTATCAGTTTGCAACAATTTCTTGGGGCTTTCAGACAGACAGGATCTCATTCTAGAGAACTCAGATTTAAAACATAGTCTAAAACTATTTATTTCATTTTGTTTTCTGTTGTTTTTTTTCCTTCATATTGTTTCATTTTATGCAACTATAAGAAGTAGATTTTAAAAGTGTTGCGTGCCCAAAACGGCCACGTATGAGTGTAGGTTAGCTGCACGCAAGCAACATGAATTGTAAGAAGCGGCAAAGTACATGCGTACCTATCCATGCGCACGTACAGAATAAGGGGAGGAAAAAGGGTGATGCATGGACGTTCCAGGATGTGGCCAAGACTTAAGCGAGTATTCCAAATTTTAAAAAAGCTGGCCATGGTGTTCGTTGCTGGTTACTGCTGGTTCTGATGAGGAGCAAGTCTGGAGAGCTCGAGTTATACGGCTTTCAGCACAGCGTGAGGGTTTGGGGTCAAGTAGGGGGCTTGAGGGATGAAGAATCAGAGGGGGCCTTAAGGACCTCAATATCAACTGGACAAACTGATGGATTAATTGGGAAAACTGTTTTTCCCTTGCGTGAACATGTTTTAAGATCTGCCTGCATACGTGAGCAAAACCCGCTACAGCCCTAGCGGAAATACGTGCTGATGATTTACTTGAGCTGCCACTTAAGATTACGCATACACATATGTGTGGGAGGGGTATTTTAGTATGCATGTACTTGCGCATGATATAAAATTGCAGCATATCTCCTCTCGTGCTCCGAATCATGCGTATGTGTGCGTGTGTGCGTCCTTTTAAAATTAGCCAGTAAAGTTGTAGTCTGCATTAATACCATTGGGGTAGATTTTTAAAGTTATGTGCGGGCGTAGATTTGTTCGCGCCACCCGGCACGAACAAATCTACGACCGATTTTATAACATGCGCGCTGCTGCACGCATGTTATAAAATCCAGGGTCGGCACGCGCAGGGGGGTGCACAATTGTGCAACCTGTGTGCGCCGAGCCGAGCAGCCTGCCTCCGTTCCCTCTGAGGCCGCTCCGAGATCAGAGCGGCCTCGGAGGGAACTTTATTTCTGCCCCCCCCCACCTTCCCCCCACCTTCCCTTCCCTTCCCCTACTTAACCCACCCCCCAGCCCTAACTAAATCCCCCCTACCTTTGTTCAGAAAGTTATGCCTGCCCGAGGCAGGCATAACTTGTGCGCGCCGGCTGGCTGCCGGTGCATCATTCCCCGGCCCGGGGGCTGGTTCAGAGGCCTCAGCCATGCTCCTGGAATGCCCCCAGGCCAGCACCACGCCCACGGCCCTGCCCCGGAATGCCCCTGAATGCCACGCCACCCCCAACAAGCCCCCCGACCCCCCCCCCCCCCAAGCAATGCCCCGGGACTTACGCGTGTCCCGGGGCTTTGCACACGCCGGCGGCCTATACAACATAGGCGCGCCAGCACGCAAGTCTCTTGCGCACGTAAATCCGGCTGGATTTACACGTGCAGGGCTTTTAAAATCTGCCCCATTTGGCACACACTAAACATTTTAGTGCACAAAAGCATGTCTGTAGTAGAAGGGGTTTCGCTGACAACTACTTCTGTTAGGGGAAGGAAGCCGTTTTGGAGCTCTCCACAGATGAGAGGAAGGAGTGAAATGAATCAAGATTCTGTTCTAGGACAGGAGGGCTGGGTCCTGTGTTTCTTTGAGAAGCCACACAGATACAGAGCTCATACAGAGGAAAAGTAGATATTTTGAGCTCTTACATAGAAGGGAATTTTCAGTTTGACAGTTTTGGTTTGGAAGGAACACTAAACTTTAAGTGCAGATCCCTGTAGGATAGGGATTTCCTTTTCTAGAGAAAAATAAAAGGAGACTAGATACCCCATGCTTGGGGAGGGGGAGGCCACAACATGAACAGTGTTGTGACCCCACCCCATGTCTTGGTCCAAGAAAGAAAGAGGATGGGGAGAGGTTTAAGGCAGGGCAGGAGTAGAGAGGAAAGAGAGAGAAATCATAGGAGGTACGATTTAAGTATGCAGGGAACAATGGGAGGAGACAGGTGGAGCCCATAAAACTACCCTTTAAGTGGCTACAAGCCTATCTCTAGCCTATTTCCCTTTTGATTGGTTTTCCCAACAATCCCATTTGCTCCATCAAATTAGAGCACTAGGAGATAGTGGGCGATGGAACGCTGACGATAGTTGCAGCAGAGAGGAGGGGGGGGGGGGGATGGCTGAGCCTGATATACACAAACTAGGATTGTGTTGAGCTGCATTTGTTAGTTGCACTTTTGTATTGAGTAGTAGTTATGAATTGCTAGGGCCATGGGTGGGCTTTGATGTCCAGGACAGGCCCATGTTATGCACGATCTAAGAAACATGGCTTGGGGTGACCCTGGATCTTCTACAGACTCAGAGCCAACACAAAGAACCAAGCATGCATGGCAGTCAAGCTTTGCCAGACAGTGTAAAAGGGCAAGCTTTGACATCTCAACTCTTCACCATGAAGTAAGAACTGACAAGAAAGAGTGCACTTCCAATACCTACTCAAAAGCAAGCCATTTATTGCAGAATGAGTTGACAAAAAGTTCAGATATTGATGTGTCCAGGATTGGGGTGAAGCCAGCCTCAGGGTAGGCTTTTTGTTAAATGTTGTGAATTAATAACCTGTCCTTTCTCTTCCTTCTCAGCCAAGTTCTTATCACCCTGTTATATGTAACTGCCTTTTCAGCACCATCGTTATAGTTATGTTTACTATGCTCACTATGTTTACTATGCACCCATGTTCTATGTGAACCAGCATGATGTGACTGCTGTCTCGAATGCCGGTATATAAAAATCGGAAATAAAATAAATAAATAAATAAACTATTGGTGATAAATGCAATTTTGCTGCATATATATATATATATATATATATATATATATATATATATATATATTTATATATTTATTTATTTATTTAATATCTTTTATATACCGACGAACATTGGGAACATCTCATCGGTTTACAGAGAACAGAACTTAGCAACAGGCTTTACATTTGTCACATGATTATAATAGGAATAGTAGAAATAACAATAATAACAAAAACAATAACATACGAATAATATGGAAGTTATACAAGTAATAATTAACTAAGTGGGATACATGATAGTGGTTAGTCAGAAGAGGGGCAGGGAGATTCTGCTAGATATGATTGATATCAACATTTGTAGGAGGAATAAATTTGTATATACAATGGTTGTCGAGGAATATATACACGTTTGTGAGTAAAAATGTTCTTATTTACAGTAAGCTGACTTGATAAATTTGCTTTCCGGGAAGCATAGTAGAAAGCTAATTGTTAGGCAAGATGGAAAGGGGTGGTTAGGGGGTGGGGGGGGAGAAGGGAGGAGGGAGGTTAGGAGTTAGGGAGGGGGGGGGGGGGCTAGTGAATGTGTGAATGTTAGGTGTATGAGTGTCTAAAGAACCAAGTCTTCAGGTTTTGCCTGAATATTTTTGGGCAGGTTTCTTGGCGGAGGGAAGTGGGTAGTTTATTCCAAATTATCGGTCCTGCTAGGGAGAGGGCTCTTTCGTTAGTGGTGCGGAGTTTAGTAAGCTTAGGTGAGGGGGTGTGTAGTGTGGCTAGATATTGTTTTCTGGTGGGTCTACTACTGTTGTGAAAGGAGAAGTGTTCTTTGAACCAGTGCATGTTGTTGTTATGAAGGGATTTGTGTATTAGGGTGAGATGCGACGGGTAACCAATGTAGATGTTTGAGTACAGGGGTTATGTGATCATATTTGTGAGTGTTGGTGAGAATCCTGGCAGCTGCATTTTGGAGTAGTTGTAAAGGTTGGATGGTGTTTTTAGGCAAACCTAGTAGCAAGGAGTTGCAGTAATCTATTTTCGATAATATGAGGGCTTGTAATATGGTGCGGAAGTCGCTGAGATGTAAGAGAGGTTTGAGTCTTTTTAGGGTGTGCAGTTTGTAGAAGCAGTCTTTAAGGGTGTTATTAATGAATTTCTTGTAGTTAAGATGACAGTCAATGAGTACGCCGAGGCTTCGTACATGGGTGGGGAAGGTGTGGTCAGTGGCAGGGCCATTGTTGTGTGTTTGTGTGGGGGTCATAAGGAGGGTGGGGGATATGTTGGGGGGTGATATTAGGATAAGTTCTGTTTTAGTAGTGTTGAGGGCGAGAAAGTTGTTAGATAAGAGGCTGCTAATATCAGAGAGGGCGGATTTCCAGGTTTCAATGACTTTGTGTATTGAGTCTTTAATCGGAATAAGTATCTGCACGTCATCGGCATATATGAAGTGCGGAAGGTCAAGTTTAGCAAGGAGATGGCAGAGGGGGAGGAGATATATATTGAAAAGTGTGGACGATAGCGATGAACCTTGTGGTACTCCTTGAGAGAGGTTGTGGGGCTTGGAGGTGGAGTTTCCCATTTGTACGCTAAATTGTCTTTCAGCTAGATATGAGTGGAACCATTGTAGAGCCAGGCCTGAGATACCAATGCTGCTGAGACGTTCTAATAGGATTTGATGCTTTATGGCAGGGGTCGGGAACCCATGGCTCGCGAGCCAGATATGGCTCTTTTGAGGGCTGCATCTGGCTTGCAGACACGTGTTGCCATACTTCGCGGTTCCCCGCTGACCCAGCTGCTCCCCGGTCCTCCGCCGCCCGGGCTTAAAATGCTGTCAGCCCGGGCGGAACGCGGCAGGACAGCTGGAGTCAGCGGCACCTGCGTGCTCTCTTCTCCTCCCCCCCCCCCCCCCGCGGCCCGGAAGAGGAAGTGGAGAGCATCGGGTGCCTGCGCGGGAAGAAGAGACCACACTAGCGTGGTCTCTTCTTCCGCGCAGGCACCCGATGCTCACCACTTCCTCTTCCGGGCCGCGGGGGGGAGGAGAAGAGAGCACGCCGACTGGAGTCATCCGGGTGCCTGCGCGGGAGTCATCGGGTGTCAGCCGGGTGCCAGCGCTGGAGTCATCGGGTGCCTGCGCGGGTCTTCCCGCGCAGGCACCCGATGCTCTCCACTTCCTCTTCCGGGCCGCGGGAAGAAGAGAGCACGCCGGTGCTCTCTTCTTCCCGCGGCCCGGAAGAGGAAGTGGAGAGCATCGGGTGCCTGCGCGGGAAGACCCGCGCAGGCACGCTAGTGTCCGACGGGAAGAAGACTGCAGCGCGGCTCGGAGGAAAATGAAAATCTTCAACCGCGGCCGATGGGACTCCGCCTTCGCCTCCGCGAGGGCTGAAAATGAAGGAGGTTAGCGTTGGGAGGTGGCTGCTGCTGCCGCGAGTTCCCGGGGGGGGAAGGGGGAGAGAGAGAGTGAATGAGCGAGCAAGCATGTGTGTTTGAGATCCTGTGTGTGTGAGTGAGAGATTGCATGTATGTGAATGATTGAGAGCCTGTATATGTGAAAGAGAGTATGTCTGTGATTGAGATCCTGCCTGTGAGAGAGAGAGCATGAATGTAAGTTTACCATTGGGACCCTGTATGTGTAAGTTTGTAATTGAAAACCTGTTTGTTTGAAAGAGTATGTGTGTATGACTGAGATCCTTTGTGTGTGAGAGAGATCATGTGTATGTATGATTAAGAGCCTGTGTGTATAAGTAAGAGAGATCATGTGTGTCTGTGTCTGATTGACAGCTGGTTTAGGTGATGGAGCATGTGAGTATGTGATTGAGAGCCTGTGTTTAAATGAGAGAGAGAGACCATGTGTGTCTGTGTGATTGAGAGCTGATTTAGGTGAGGGAGCATGTGAGTATGTGATTGAGAGCCTGTGTTTAAATGAGAGAGAGAGACCATGTGTGTCTGTGTGTGATTGAGAGCTGATTTAGGTGAGGGAGCATGTGAGTATGTGATTGAGAGCCTGTGTGTAAATGAGAGAAAGAGAGGACATGTTTGTAAGCATGTGAATGAGAGTCTGTGTGTGAGAGAAAAAGACAGCATGTATTTATGTGATTGAAAGCCTGTGTGTGTGTAAGCGTGAAAAGATAGACAGCATGTGTGTAAATGTGTAATTAAGAGCCTATATAAGTGAGAGAGAAAAAACATTTGTATATGTGAGTGACTGAGAGCATGTGTGTATAGGTGTGTCATTGAGAGCCAGTGTGAGAGAGAGCGCTGGTATGTGACTGAGAGAGGAGAAAGTTCCAAGCAAACCACCCCACCTCCTGCTAATTCAGAACAATCTCAGGACACCTGGATATCAAACGTTCCCAGGTATGCAGAGCAAAAAAATTTTTGTATCCTTATTATTTTTCATTACTGGATCTTTGTGTCTGCTATTTTGAAATATTTTGTTGGTATCTGGAAATGTTTTATATGAGTTTTTAATTATTGGATATTCCACTTATCAGCTGTTTCGAAATATGTTCTTTTTGTTAGTACAGTTTTACTGCTGATGATTTTATATTTCTTGATTTGTTTTATAAGGATGTGTGATGTTTCTTTTTTCCTTTGTTACACTGCATACAGAGACTCTGGCTTGTTGCAGTTTCCAATTCAGTTTTTGTCTGCATGCTTCTTGTTATGCGTTTTGGTCTCTTTATTCTATGTTAGGTGAGGGACAGCACGTGATTCAGGTGAGGTTTTCTGCTGGCGTGTAGTTTCTGTGTAGGACTCTATAGCAGCCTGACTTGGTCCGTTTTCCTAATAGGAGATGTATTGGTGTCTTAAGGCCTGGTGTAATATTTTCAGAGACTTATTGTACTTTAAAAGTGTGATCTTACATAAAATGCACACATTTACTTGTATTTAGTTTTAAACATATTGTATGGCTCTCATGGAATTACATTTTAAAATATGTGGCGTTTATGGCTCTCTCAGCCAAAAAGGTTCCTGACCCCTGCTTTATGGTGTCAAATGCAGCGGATATGTCTAGGAGAATGAGTATGTGTGAATGACCTTTGTCAAGACCTTTCAATATTTGGTCGGAGAGTGAAATGAGTAAGGTCTCTGTGCTATGATGTTTGCGAAAGCCAAACTGTGAGGGGGCGAGAATATTGTTTTCATCCAAGTAGTCTGATAGCTGTTTGTTTATAGCTTTCTCAAGAACTTTTGTGATAAGTGGGAGGTTGGAAATAGGACGGAAATTGGTGAGATCAGAGGGGTCAAGGGATGGCTTCTTCAGTATAGGTTTCACAATAGCATGCTTGAGGTTTTTAGGGATACTGCCAAGTTCAATAGACTTGTTTATAATGTTTGAGATAGGTTTGGCGATGATGCCGGGGATGGTGAGGAGGTGTTTTGTGGGAATGGTATCTGTAGGGTGTGTAGAGGGTCTGATTTTTTTAAGGATAGATTCTATTTCTAGGGATGAGGTGGTGTCAAATGATGAAAGATTAGTATTAGATTGGTGTTGTGTAGTATCTATGGATGTTTGCTTGGGGGGGAAGCGTGACATGATATTGCTGATTTTATTGTGGAAGAATAGGGCTAGTTCTTCACATTTTGTCTGGTTGTCTATGTCTGGTATGGATGGAGTGCAAGGTTTAGTTAAATTGTTTACTAGTTGGAATAGGGCTCTAGGATTGAATTGCAGGTGGTGAATGCGCTGTGAGTGGAAGTCTCTTTTGGTTTTGTCGATGTTAATTCGGTAGGAGTGCATGTAGGATTTAAATTTATTTAGTTGGGTGGCGGTAGGGTCTTTGAGCCACGCTCTTTCGAGCTTTTTTAAATTGGATTTCATGCTTTTTAGTTCTGGTGTATACCAGGGTTGTTTGTGTTTTTGAGACATGTCAATTGTGTGTTCTTGTATGGGGCAGATCTTGTTGGCAATCGTGTTGGTGATATGGTTCCAGGATGTGAGAGCAGTATCGACGTCTGTCAAATCAAGTGAGTTGATATCAGTGGACATGGCTGATATTAATTCTTCTTGTTTACAGTTACGTCTGAACTGTATGACTTTTTTACCTTGAGTGGGCTGATGGGTTTTAATAACAGAGCATGTCACATCGATGCGATAGTGGTCAGACCAGGGAATGGGTGTACAAGAGGGGGTGTTGGTTTGGATCTGTGAGTTGGTGAATAAGAGATTGAGGGTGTGGCCTGCTTTGTGAGTAGGTTGGGTGATAGTTTGTGAGAAACCGAGGGCGTCTAATGCTGTTAGTAGGGAGTCGCAGGCAGGAGATGTGGGGACATTATCTACATGGAGATTGAAGTCTCCAAGGATGATTGCTGGCATTTGTATGTTTATGTTTTTGGAAATGTATTCAATTAGGGGGGAGGGGTTAGCCTCGAGGAGGCCTGGTGGGGCATACACTAGGCAGATTTGTAGGTTGTGCGAGAGAAAGGTGCTGATTTCGAGTCTGGGGGGTGTGGGGATGGGTTTTCTGGTGAGTTTAAAACTCTTTTTGGATGCGAGGAGGAGGCCTCCTCCTCGTTTCTTAAGTCGTGGTATGGAGAAAATGTCATATTTTTCGAGTGGGAGTTGGTTGAGTAGTGTTGTGTCTGTGTCCTTTAGCCAAGTTTCTGTGATGGCTAGGATGTCGGGGTTATCGTCTAGTAGAATGTCATTGATGAGGGGGGTTTTTTTGATGATGGATTGGGCATTGATTAGGAGTATGGTAAATGTGGTGAGGCCTAGTATTTGGGTGAGTGGTGTGGCCATGATAGGGATGAGGTTTCTGTGGTGTATGTGATGTGTTTTGGGGTAAGGGGGTCTCGGTGGGAGGGGGTAGTGTTTGATAGATGTAATGGGGTATGTGTGCATGGCTGGTGGTGTGGTGAGTGTGTGGGGGTAGATAGGATGCTATAGAGATGGTGAGTGTGTGAGTGTGTGGGGGTAGATAGGATGCTATAGAGATATTGGGTGAGCTAGGGATGAGGAATGGGGATGAGGAGTGGGGTGGAGGGTGGAGGAGTAATGTGGGAGCGTCTAGAGATAAGTGAAGTCTTTGTCGCGTGGTTCAAGACAATCTCCAGGTGTGCCTTAAGGTGGGCCTCCAGGTATCCCAAAGGGTCATGGCCGTCTGAGCGGTGGAAGCGGTGTGAAGAGATTGTGTTGGTTTGGTGTCAGAGGAGTGGTAAAGCGCTTGAGTAGGACTGCATTAACAATGCTTACCAGCGTTCTCCTGTCTGTTGCAGCTGGGTGAGCTTTAGGGTTGTATAGTTGGGATGGCCTCAGCGTTGGTTGAGGAAGTGTCACCCGTTCTAGTCTCTGTCGTGGTGTCAAGGTGTGGGGATGTTGGTGCCGGTGGAGGTATGGAGGTCCAGGTTGGTTGAGGTTGCTTGTCTTCAATGATCACTTGTGCTGGTTCTAGTAGTTAGTTTGGTGTCTTGTGGATGCTGCGGCGGTGTGATGTAGGACTCTGGCACTTCGGGGGCTGCACGAAGGGGCGCACAAAGGGGCAGGCCCCTTTGTCGCGCGCAGGGCCTTTTAAATCCTGCAGGTCCCGGCTCGATGACATCACCCCTGCGCCTGGCGGGGCGTACCTTGTTGCGGCGTGTCTGGTGGGGGTGGGGGTTCGCAGCCGTGCGGGCGGAGGAGGCCGGATCGTGTTGGAGGCAGGCCGAGTCGATGTGGAGGAGGCCGGATCGCGGCGAGGGTTCAGGGCGTGCAGGTAAGTCGGGCCGGAGTAAGAGGAGGCTGGTGGCCGGCGTGGGAGCCCGATTGGGGAAGGCGGAACAGAAAGGCCTTACCCCGACGGGCTTTCAGCGCCGGCTGCGCAGGCCCAGTTCACCGCAGGTCCCGTTTAGAAGAGGAAGACGCCGGGGAGTGCAGGGCCTTTTAAATCCTGCAGGTCCCGGCTCGATGACGTCACCCCTGCGCCCGGCGGGGCGTACCTCGTTGTGGCGTGTCTGGTGGGGGTGGGGGTTCGCAGCCGTGCGGGCGGAGGAGGCCGGATCGTGTTGAAAGATATATATATATATATATATATATATATATATATATATATATATATATTGAAAGAGGAGCTATTTGAAGGGAGAGATGAGATACAGGAGGAATTTGAGAGTTGGATTGGTTTGGGGGGATTAGCTGTGAAGGGTGAAAGAGTGAATGACAGAAGGTTGACTGGAGGATGTATGAGAGGAGCTGGTGGTGAGAGAACAGTTGCAGAGTATGTGAGAGGATTGCAGGGGAAGGGGTGAGGCTAGGAGGTGAGAGAATGGAGATGGGAATGCGAGTGAGGAGAGAGGAGACGGCAGAAGCTCAATTGGTGGTTATAAGAAGGGCTTGGGGGTGACAGAGGTTCTGTTGGATAGGTGCCAAAAGGACTGGAGGAACTGAGAGAGAGGGGATGGACTGGCAAGGTGAGAGGAGCTGTGGATGTATGAGAATCTCAGCTGGAGGGGCAGAGGTTGTGAGATGGGGTCATTAAGAGATGAGGTCCTATGAAGGGGTGGAGCTTAAGATAAAGGATCAATTGAAGAGGGTGGAGATTAGAAAGGGGATCATCAGGAACCAAGGAGGGAAGAGTGGAGTGATTATTGGAGGGGGATCATACCTCTGCTAATTGGTTTTGGTTGACTTCTGGGGTCTTGAGAATTTTCAAGTGCTAAACTGGGGTCATATTAGTTAAAAAGTTTGAGAAGCCCTGTTCTAATGAGATTTTTTTTAAAATCTTCCTCATGAAGACCTGCAGTCCATTGCACCTACAGGGATCAGAAATTGTCTCTTTGCACTTAGTCATTTTCTACAACTGAAAATATCCCTACACATGCTGGTTAAACGTCTGTCTAATATGCTAGCTGTGTGTTTGTACTTAGCTTGTTAAATTTATAAATCCCATGCACACTTTCAAACACCAAATACTGAGTGATCACCTTTTTTTTGGAGCAGCAAGGCATATTATCCATCCCTGTTATTTGAATTCACAAGCCTTGGATTGTTATTATACTTTTAGTTCTGTTTTTTGTTAACTATTCATAAGATTAGTAAGGCAGAAGATTTGGGGCCATTGAAGACTAAATTGTCCATAGGATATTCACATGTAAGTGTACTTTACACATGTAAATGGATTTTTAAAATTGCTATGATCATGATAGTATGTTTCATTTACACGTGTAACTCCTTTTAAAAGTACCTGCTTAGGATGCATTTACTGATATTTAGCAGGAGAACTTGGTCAATAACAATTAACATGTATTGATGTATTTATATATTTTTATTCAATGTATATATTGGTTGCCAGTTTACAGATAACTTGCAGCAATTTATCTTGATAATGACTACATGCTTAAACACTGCTTGTTAGATTATTATTTTAAATTAATAACACTATTACAGGATATGTGATTTAGAATTAAATGGTATACAAGTTCCAGAGATCAGCTTAAACCTGATGCTTATTGGTTAAACATATAGTATGAAACAAAATGCGAGGCTGCCTGGCATTAATGTGCACAGTAGGGGTGTGCATTCGGATTGACTGCATTAGTAAAACGCAACTCATATTTTTTTTTTACTTAAAAAATTGATTCGACATAAACGATCGGATTTCCCACATATCGAACGAGCCGGGAATCACGTGGCGCCGCGTCACTCAGACGCGACGTCACGTGATTCCCGGCAAGTTCGCGCCAGACGGCTCGTTCGGCCCAAAAAGAACTTTTGGCCAGCTTGAGGGGGTCAGGAGGCCCCCCCCAAGCTGGCCAAAAGTTCTTTTTGGGCCGAACGAGCCGTCCGGCGCGAACTTGCCGGGAATCACGTGACGTCGGCGTCACGTGATTCCCGGCTCGTTCGCGCCGGACGGCTCGTTCGGCCCAAAAAGAACTTTTGGCCAGCTTGAGGGGGTCAGGAGGCCCCCCCCAAGCTGGCCAAAAGTTCTTTTTGGGCCGAACGAGCCGTCCGGCGCGAACTTGCCGGGAATCACGTGACGTCGGCGTCACGTGATTCCCGGCAAGTTCGCACCGGACGGCTCGTTCGGCCCAAAAAGAACTTTTGGCCAGCTTGAGGGGGTCAGGAGGCCCCCCCAAGCTGGCCAAAAGTTCTTTTTGGGCCCGGGAATCACGTGACGCCGCGTCACTCGACGTGCCACCGACGTCACATGCTTCTCGCCAAGGATTGCAGAAATGACGTCCTCACTCCTCGCTCCATCACCAGGGAGTTGTGGTAAGTCTGGGGGGGGGATTAAGGAGGGTGAGGGGGTTTAAATTTTTTTTTTGCACATATGTACATATACCCAACTCATTGGATTTTTTTTATGTCCATATTGGCCGCAAGTGGGACCCCCTTTCGGACATAAAAAATATGAACATAAAATTTTGCTCTGCACATCCCTAGTGCACAGCATGGTTAGACCATAGAAGGAAATTCTCAAAGCCTTTTCTGCACCTAAAAGGGTGATTTATGTGTGGAACTAGGGATCATAGAAAGCTGCCTTCTAGGTCACTACACAATAACTTTAAGTGTAGATAGGAGAGGCATTCCCAGGACAGGGGCTGGGGAGGAGTTAGCACTTGTACACGTAATTTTGAAGTTTCAAAAGTTCATGCCTATATTTTCCCAGCAAATATAACTGCACAAATAGTGAATGCAGGTCTGTGAGCACACTTTTGAAGAGTCCGTTTTCAAAGGAAACTTCTTATAGAAGAAAATAAGGTATGCCCTGCTAGGTCAGACCAGGGGTCCATCAAGCCCAGTATCCTGTCTCCAACAGTGGCCAATCTAAGTCACAAGTACCTGGCATGTCCCCAAATATCAACAGATCCCATGCTACTACTGCTGGCAACAAGCAGTGGCTATTCCCTATTGATTAATAGCAGTTTATGGACTTCTCCAGGAACTTATCCAAACCTTTTTTAAACCCAGCTATACTAACTGCTTTAACCACTTCCTCTGGTAACAAATTCCAGAACTTACGTGTGCGTTGAGTGAAAAACAATTTCCTCTGATTCCTCCCTTTCAAAACTGGCATAAAGTCTGCAGATTTTACATTTCTGTGTATAGTTTGAAAGTTGCCTCCTAAAATACATAGACATAACGGATCATTAACCAAGTTGCAAGTGATACCTTTTTATTGGACTAAATGAATAATTTCTGACAAGTATCAAAGATTTAGTTTCCCTTCTTCAGGTCAGTTTAAAAGGAGCTCTGCATAATTTTGCATTAATGAAAATATTAGTTGTTGGTTGGATTACAGTATCAGTGTTATCCTAACAAGTTGTGATTAGATTTAATGAAAGAAGAGTGTGTGTGTGTGTGTGGGGGGGGGGGGGGGGGGGGAAGAATGATCATGGGTTGGATATGCATGGGCAGCTATCCAGTCATTATACCTACATAGAAATGATGACCACATGCCACTATGTTTACCCAATGCCCTTTTGTATTCTGTCACTGTTTTTGTCTTCACCACTGCCTCCAGGAAAACATTCCAGGCATCCGTTCCTCACCATTGTTCCTGAGTCTACTCCCTCGAATCTTCATTTCATACCCCTAGTTCTATAGCTTCCTTTCAATTGGAAAAGGTTTAATTCCTTTGCAATATTAATGCCTTTCAGGCATTTATAAGTCTACATCATATCCCTGCTGTCTCTCCTCTCCTTCAGGGTAGTTATGTATTTAGGTTGTTAAGCTCATCTCATCTCTTTGGGTACAGACCCTGCACCATTTTGGTTGCTTTTATATGGACTGCTATTATCTATCTCTGTCTTTTTTAGATACAACCTCCAGAACTGAACACAATACTCCAGGTGAGGTCTCACCAATGAGCTGTACAGAGGGATTATTACTCCTTTGTTCTGCTGTTTATGCCTCACTCTCTGCTGGCTAGCATTGCTCTGGCCTTAGTCAGTACCTTGTCATACTGCTTCCCTATCTTCAGATTATCTGACACTATTAACCTGAGGTCTTTCTCCCACTCCATGCACAGTAGATGTGTTTTATTTAATGTGAGCGGGACTAAGAGGAAGAAAGGCCACAAAAGGAAACAAATGGACAGAATCTGCAGTTACAGAAATCATGCCTAATAGCTCCATTCAGTCCTTCAATATTTGCTTCAATGTGTCTAATCATTTTCAGTTCAAATATCTTATGTTCCTGGATAGTTCTTTATTTGTCATTTGGGTTAGTGCTATAAATATAAGGATGCCTGGAAAAGATCCATCTGATAGCAGAAGATGCAAAGATCAGCAATGGCATGCTGATATAAATAGTATGTATGGTTTAAAAGAATATGTTCCCTAAGAGTTCCTTCCCTACTATTTAGACTTTTTTCTTTTTTGTTCTAATTCGAATTTCCCACTTCATTACTACACAATGCCATTCACAATCATGATTATACTTCTTGGCCAGTTACTGGTCATCCTGAAATACCTTTTCACTACTTGATTCATCCAGACTAGTCAAGACTGACAGTGTTGCACTCGGGGGTGGACCCTTGTCCTGGGACAGTGAAGGAACGTCTCCTGAAAGGGAACAGGAGGTAACTGACCCCAGGGGTGGAGCACTGGAGGAGACAGAGGCTGTGAAGAGCTTCACCACTGGAAGCCTGAGGTCCCCCCGGGAGAAGCCCATAGGGACCCGGGACACTTGGACGTAGGTGGTCGTCGCAGGGTCTCCTAAGAGAGTGAAAGTCTGGTGTGCCCACGGACACAGGGGGATCACGATCGGGTTCAAAGCTGGAGGCTGGATGGAACAAGGAGAACCAGAAAAGAGTTGGTGATGACAAGGCGAGGAACAGAGCCAGAATCTGGAGACGAGGTCAGGCAGGCAAAGGTCAAGATCCAGAGGGCAGTCCGAGGAATGGTCAGCAAAGCAGGGATCAGGTACCAGAGGTCAGATGAGGTCAAAGGCAGGCTGAAGTCTTGAGGCTGGCGGCAGGCAGGCAGGCAGGTCAGGAACAAGTTGAGGTCTTTGAGGCAGGCGGCAGGTAGGGGTGTGCATTCGGGCCCTACGTATTGGCAATCCACAATGGATGTGGCCATATTCGTTGTATTCATGGGGAAGCGAAATGTATCGAGATTCCCCACGAATACACGAATCTTCACCGAATTATTCGGTCACCTAAAGAAACCAAACCCCCCTGCCCCCCCCCCCAAGACTTACCAAAGCTCCCTGGTGGTCCAGCAGGGTGTCCGGGAGCCATACCCTGCTCTCACACCCTCGGAGCCGTTTTCAAAATGGCGGCAATACCCTTTGACCTACTATGTTACAGGGGCTACTGGTGCCATTGGTCAGCCCGTCACATGGCCATCGGCACCATCTTGTGCTCCTACCATGTGACAGGGGCTGACCAATGGCACCGGTAGCCCCTGTGACATAATATGGGCAAAGGCTATCGGTGCCATTTTGATTAC
Source organism: Rhinatrema bivittatum (assembly GCF_901001135.1). NCBI lineage: Eukaryota > Metazoa > Chordata > Amphibia > Gymnophiona > Rhinatrematidae > Rhinatrema > Rhinatrema bivittatum. The sequence continues at coordinate 114,144,470 of NC_042621.1, forward strand.
TGGCAGCCGACGGTCCGAGTGTAGGAGGTCACTCCTGGACCCCCGCTGGACCACGAGAGACTTTTGGCAAGTCTTGGGGGACCCTCCTGACCCCCACAAGACTTGCTAAGAGTCCAGTGGGGGTCCAGGAGCGACCTCCTGCACTCCGGCCGTCGGATGCCAGTACTCAAAATGGCACCAATCGCCTTTGCCCTCACTATGTCAAAGCGGCCAACCATCAGCCCCTGTGACATAGTGAACGCAAAGGTGATCGGCACCATTTTGAATACTGGCAGGTGATCGACGCCATTTTGAGTACTGGCATCCGACGGCTGGAGTGCAGGAGGTCACTCCCGGACCCCGCTAGAATTTTGGCAAGTCTTGTGGGGGTCAGGAGAGTCCCCCAAGACTTGCCAAAAGTCCCTGGTGGTCCAGTGGGGATCCGGGAGCGACCTCCTGCACTTGGATCGTCGGCTGCCAGTAATCAAAATGGCGCCGATAGCCTTTGCCCATACGATGTCACAGGGGCTATTGGTGCCATTGGTCAGCCCCTGTCACATGGTAGAAGCACAAGATGGCGCAGATGGCCATGTGACAGGGGCTGACCAATGACACCAGTAGCCCCTGTGACATAGTATGTCAAAGGCTATCGGCGCCATTTTGAAACCGGTACCAAGGGTGTGAGTGCAGGGGATGGGTCCCGGACCCCCCGCTGGACCACCAAGGAGTTTTGGTAAGTCTTGGGGGGGTCAGGAGGGTTGGGGGGTTGTAGTTAATTTAATTTTAGTGGGGGAACGAATCAAAATGGACGCATTAACAAATCGGGGAGCCTTACAGCCGAATGCAACGTATCCGTCCCCTGATGAATCCGAATCCCTAATGCAATGTATGGCGTCCCTCTGCACATCCCTAGCAGCAGGCAGGCAGTCAGGTCAGGAGCAAGCTGAGGTCTTTGAGGCAGGTGCCAGGCAGGCAGGCAGGTCAGGAGCAAGCTGAGGTCAGTACCAGTAAGACAGTCCGAGGGTGCTACCTGGGTAGACAGACAGACGAACACAGGAACAAGCAGGACGCAGGAACTAGGATGCAGGAATGTCAGGAACAGAAGTGGAACAGAAGGATCCTGGAACGAGACTAGGAACAGGCAAGAGCAGGAACAAACGCAGAGGCAATCTTAGAACAAACTGACCCGATTGCCAAGGCAAGAGAGCATGGACAAGAACTTCCTTATATCGAGGGATCAATAAGGGCGCGCTGTGGAGCTAAGACCCGCCCTTGGCCCTACATGAGCCTGGGCGGTACGCACGTGCGCGCGTATGGGCATGGCTAACATGGCCGAGGACGCCGAGCCTCGGCGTGAGGCCTGGCGCGCAGTGGAATGTGCGGCGACTGCTGCCATGGGATGCCGGGGCCTGGCAGGACTGGCAACTACCACGAGGGAGGTTGTCCCGGGACCCGCTGTGGAACCATGAAGGTGAGCAGGCCATTGCGTGGGACGGCTGCGGGCGGGGCGCGTAACAGACAGATGAATACTGGAGTCTACCTGAGGCTTTAGGATGTCACAAACATGTCTGGTTTCAGGATATCCACAATGGATATGGAGAGACTATATCTACATGCACTTCCTCCATTGTATGCAAATGTATCTCATTCATATTCATTGTGGATATCCTGAAAACCAGACCTGTTTATAGCACTCCAGGACTTGAGTTGCCTACCCCTGCTTTAGGACCTTCATGTTTTGTTCCATTTTGTAACCTGTATTAGGGGCACGCAGAGGAAAAATTTTCATTTCTGTTTTTTCATCCATTTTGTAGGGCACCTCCATTTGGTTTATTAATTTAAAATGAAAACAAAAATCCTTTGTTTATTTGTTCATTCATTTACCATTAGTCTATGGGGAAAGCATTGCAGACTAATTTGGGCTCCATAATTGAGGTTTTCTTATTAATTCTAATAAAACTGGTGGGTAGACCTCATCAGAGGAGTAGCGGCATACCAACGCACCAAGACTATGTCAACATGGCACCAAAAGTGGTATGAATAGCCTTAAGCATCATAAAGGGGCAAACGGGTACCCAGCAGAGGTAGGAGTTCTCCGAGGAATTGTCAGAGTAGCAAAGAAACAGAAAGTGTAAAGATCGCAGCAAGGCTTCAAAAGAGGGCACCGACAACAGTGAACCCAACATAATTACAAATAACATAGAGATGGCAAGAGAGGTGATCAAATTTGCTGATGATGCAAAATTATTCAAAGTTGTTAAATCACAAGAAGATTGTAAGAAATTACAAGAGGACCTTGTGAGTCTGGGTATCCAAAAGGTAAATGACATGTACTATGTACAAGTGCAAAGTGATGTACATAAGGAAGAGCAACCCAAATTATAAGGGATGGGTGGAATGGGTATGCGCCCTTGTTACTGTAGTTTAGTTGACATGGCCTCATAGGCAAACTTATGAGGCCTACGCTGACAGCTAGTGAATGTGCCCTGAAGTGGAACAGGCTGGAGCTTCACCTATACCAGTTGTCTCCCCAGCAGGTTGAGCCCTTGGGTTCTGGTGGCTGGCAGGGCTTAGGTGGATCCCTAGGGCAGTTAGGTAAGCAAGAGTCCGAGGGCACGCCCGGGTCATGGCAGGCAGCAGACTTGAAAAGTAAAAGACAGGTCAAGATCGGGGCAGGCTGCGGACAGATGTGGTCAGGTGCAAGCAAGAGGGCAGGTCCAGGCAGTAGGCTTCATGGTCAGGTCCAGGCAAGAAGTCAAAATCCGGAAGTCAGGCCAAGATTGGACAAGACACACGGGTAGATTTTAAAAGCCCTGCGAGCGTAAATCCGGAAGGATTTATGCGTGAAGGGCACTTGTGCGCCGGCACGCGCAAAGCTCCGGGACGCGCGTAAGTCCCGGGGCTTTCCTTGGGGGGGCATTTTGGGGGCGGCGCGGCATCCGAGGCGTATCTGGGGCGTGTCCAGAGGCGTGATGGCGGTCCGGGGGGAAGGCCAAGTGCTCCGGCACAGCGGCCTCTCCGGGGCAGGGAGCCGGCGATTTCGGAGCGGCCTCAGAGGGAACGGAGGCAGACTGCGCAGCTCAGCGTGCGCAGGCTGCCGATTTTACGCAGCCTTGCGCGCGCTGACCCTGGATTTTAAAAGATACGCGCGGCTATGCGCGTATCTTTTAAAATCCAGTGTACTTTTGTTTGCGCTGGTTGCGCGAACAAAAGTACGCACGCGCATACTTTTTTAAAATCTGCCCCACAGAGGATACTGGACAAAATGGGCAGAACATGGCAAAGCTGCACAAGAAAGGCTGGATGAGGCAAGACAGGATATGGCCTGATAGGAACCAGGAGCCAAGATACAGGAGCAACACACACTGGTGATGCAGGAGACCCATTGCTGAAGTGAGGTAATGCTGCAAGGTCCTTGCTTAAATAAGCCGGTCGGCCTAATGTCATTGGAGGGCAACATAGCTATGTTGAATAAGTTGGAAATCGCGATTGTTGATCCAAAATAAAAATTTAAACCCCTCACCTTCCTTAATCCCCCCCCAAAGACTTACCACAACTCCCTGGTGATCCAGCGAGGAGTGAGGACGCCATTTCTGAAATCCTTTCTGAGGAGCACGTGACGTCGGTGCCACGTCGGAGTGACGCGGCGTCACGTGATTCCCCGCGGGTTTGCACCAGAATGCTCGTTTGGCCCAAAAGGAACTTTTGGCCAGCTTGGGGGGGGTCAGGAGGCCCCCCCAAGCTGGCCAAAAGTTCCGTTTGGGCCGAACGAGGGTGCCGGAGGGAACTCGCGGGGAATCACGTGACGCCGCATCACTCCGATGTGGCGCCGACGTCACGTGATTCCCCGCGGGGTCGCTTCCGGGATCCTCGTTCGGCCCAAAAGGAACTTTTGGCCAGCTTGGGGGTGTCAGGAGTCCCCCCCAAGCTGGCCAAAAGTTCCTTTTGGGCCGAACGAGGATCCCGGAAGCGACCCCGCGGGGAATCACGTGACGCCGCGTCACTCCGACGTGACGCCGACGTCACGTGCTCCTTGCAAAGTTGGTCAGAAATGGCGTCCTGACCTCGCTGGACCACCAGGGAGTTGTGGTAAGTCTTGGGGGGGGGATTAAGGAGGGTGAGGGGTTTAAATTTTTATTTGCACATATGGACATATACTCAACTCATTGAATTCTGTTTATGTCCATATTGACCGCAAATGGGACCCCCTTTGGACATATGGACATATGAACTTAAACTTTTGCTCTGCACATCCCTAGTCTATATAATGCACACATGCATGTCTAAAGGAAGGCGATGGTCTGGGAGCATCAGTGATGGCAGCATTCTGCCACAATGGTCCTAGGTCTGCAGCGGTATTGTGGTGAGTGTAGTTAGTCACAGCAGCCTGCTGCAACCGGCAAACATAATGTTATAGCTACAGGATGCAAGGTTCCACATTGGGAGTCACCACCCAAGAAAATAATCTATGTTTCACTGGAGATAATATGTTAAAATCCTCTGTTTAGTGTGTGGCAGTGGCTAAGAAAGCATATAGAATGCTAGGGATTATTAGGAAAGGAATGGAGAATAAAATACAACATATCATAATGCCTCTCTGTCACTCCATGGTTTAATAAAGTTTTATAAAGTTACTTGGGAGAAGAGTGTGAACCTGTCTGCATTGAAGAGCTAAAAGACATTGAAGTGTTCTCCAGTGCTTCCTTTCTGCCTAGCGCAGTGAAAAATTTTGAGCACACAGACTTCTCACCTCCTCTTTTTAGCATTTTCCAAAGTTGATTGGGTAAATTAAAGTGAATTGCATATATATATATATATAAATACAGAGCGAGAGAGAGATAAATAATGTTATATACCACTCATTTTAAATAGACTTCAATGAGCCAAAAAAATGAATGGGAAACATAAATGAAATGAAGATTATTTGTCTCATTCATGGGATCCCTCCATTTGTTTTGGAGGGCCATGAATGAAATAAATGTGGGTAAATATGTTATGTTTTGCCCATTTGTTTTAAATGAATGCACATCCCTAACCTATATTCCCCTTTACAACTCCAGCTATAAACCAAATACCGGAAGAAACTCCTTTTACCAAGAAAAGTAAGGTTTAAGGTTTATTTGTCATTTATATACCGTTGTCTCAGCGTAACCTTCACAGCGGTTAACATTTCAATAAATATATAAAAGCGATGAAATTACAATCAGTCATAAAATAATTAACAGCTAAAATAATTAAAAGAATGAAAGTTACAAAAAAACACATTAGCTGTTAAAAATAAAATATAATAAAAATACTAAAAGCATAAATATAGCGCTTCTAACATTTTTAAAAGATAAAAGATAAAGAAGACAGCTGTGGATATTAAACTTGAGTGCATGCCTATTTCTCATTTTCAGTGTAAGCAGCGTTAAACAGCCATGTCTTAAGTTCAGCTTTAAACTTATTTTTTCCTGTTGCAGCCTTAATTGAGTTGGTAGCATATTCCACAGTTTTGATCCTGCAATTGACAGTGCTTTCTCTCTCTTACTTGACTGAGGTGTGCTGATTTAATTGTGGGAATTGATAAGAGTCCTTTATTGGCTGATCTCAAATTTCTTTGTGGGGTATGCAGCCGTAGCGCAGTATTTAACCATTCTGTCTTCTCTCCATAGATTATATTATGTATTATGCAAGCAGTTTTATATAGTATTCTAGAGTTTATCGGTAGCCAATGTAATGCTATCAATGTTGGTGTGATGTGATCACACTTTTTTTCCTGTCAGGATTCGAGCCGCGGCATTCTGGAATACTTGTAGAGGTCTATGGTAGACTGAGGAAGACCTAACAGCAATGCATTACAATAGTCTATGTTGGCAAATAGTAAGGCTTGGAGAACAGATCTAAAATCGAGTGGTTCCAATAATGGTTTCAGTCTTCTCAAGGTTAGCAATGTAAAATATCAGTCTTTTAACTTAGTAGCAATGTGCTTTTTCAAATTCAATCAATTCTGTGTCCACTATCACTCCAAGATCTCTGGCAGATGGCGAAGGTACTATACTAATATTTTCAAAATTAAATGCTGGAATATTCTGTTGAGAACATTTTCTTTCTAATAATATTATTTCAGTTTTCTCCATATTAAGATTAGAAGCAATTTCATTTGTAACAATAGTTTTTTTATAGCATTCAGATAAATAGTTATTAATTTATATGTAAAATCAACATCATTTTCTATAGGAACTAAAAACTGAATATCATCTGCAAACACAGAATGTAGATGATGCTAGGATTCACTTGATTCCTCAATTCAGGTAATCAGTACATGTTGTAGTACTTAAAAAATAGAAACGAGTTTTCTCAATTGCTGGTCCAATATTGTGGAATTCTTTACCAGGCTGTATCCATTTGACTTCTAATCGTAAAGAATTCAAAAAATTACTAAAAACTCATTTATTCATTCAAGCTTTTCATTTACAATAACATCTAAATCACTTGTATATGCATACTATTTGTAACATTGTTTGTATAAAGTGTTTGCGTTGTTTTAGAATTATGTATGTGTTTTGAACATTTGTAAACCGCCTAGACGGATATATCATATCCATTTGTACGGTATATAAAAATGTTTAAATAAATACTATTTTTCAGCACTGTATAGTCTAAGCAGCAAGTCACCATATTGGAGGGGTTATCTTGTTTGGCAGCAGATAATGTTATTGGAGGACCATTAGGAAATCTTATTTCAATCCCCTCTCAAACACAAGGGTAACTTTTCAAACTACTGGTGTAAAGCCTACAGTACATTTTATTTATGGACTTTGCATAAAATTTCAAAAGGAAAATATGTACACACTTTTGCTTGGAAAATTGTAATGGCTAAAAAGTATCTGAGGATCAGTGTGCAACTGCTTTTAGTATGGATAAAATTTAACTGTGAAATAATGTTTGTAGATTTGAAACTTCAATTTGCATACATTATTTTCAGAACCCATTCAAAATACACCCCTCAAAAACCGCTTCCCTCCAGTCCAGGTGAAAGTACACACAATAAGACACTATATGTATACTTTGAGCCAAACTGAGGGAGCGTAATTTTCAGACAGTTGATTTACACAGTTAAATCACAATTTACCTGGGTAAGAGGCTTTGAAAATTGCCCTCGGTGAGATGTGCAACATTCCATCAGATGCCAAAGAATTGCACAACCTACAGCCAAGTAACATTAAGAGCATCAAGAAACACTGTTGAAGCATTCTTTGATTTCTTACCCTAAACAATACATTGATTTACATTATATTCCTTATTTGTTTGGTCATCAGTAAAGGTAGCTGATGCAAAGTATGATTACCTATTTTAATTCTGTCTTCCCTCTTTAAGGAAACCTATCAACTGGAATTAATTCCAATGGCCTTGGTTGTAAAAGTACTGCAGTAACTGCCACTTTCATCAGGGGCATTGCTAACTATGGGTGCACAGGGCTTGTGATCTGAATCTATTGGCCAGTGCCCCAAACCTCAAACAGCTGTTCTGTTTACTGCTCTAGTCTCTTCCCTCCAGGCAGCCTGCATAAAACAGGAAGGGAGAGGCTGGAAAAGGCAGCAGAACAATTGTTTTCTATATTCTGATTCTATATTCTGGCCATTTCCCTAAGGCATGATCAGATTGGTGTAATTAACCTATCTTATAAACATAAGACTAGCACGAACCCAAATAATTATAGAGCGATCAGTGTCAATTAACGGTAACATTAGCAAACTGTTCTGTTATAGGATTGCCAACTAGCTCCAGATTTGCTCGACAGGGTTGATCCAGTCCTGGGTTTATCCCATTGCATGCAGGAACTTGTAGTTCTGATTTACCTATTGCATTACCTAAGAAAAGTATTCCTTATGAAAAGTAAGACTACAAGTCCCTGCATGCAATGGGGTAAACTCAGGACTAGATCAACCCTGTCAGTTGAATCTGGAGCCAGTTGGCAACACTATGTAATGTCCTCAGAAATAGAATTCCTAATGAACAGCAAAAGTCTGTACAGAATTCAGATTGGGTTCCTTCCAAAACCCAGAACCACTGACCACATCTTTACCTTACAGACACTGATCAATAAACATGTTAAATAAACCCCCTCCGGGAGAATATTTGCATGTTTTATTGACTTCATAAAAGCCTATGATTCTATCTGGCATCCTGGGCTCAACCTTACAAATTGCAATTGGAGGAAAAGCCTATTGTATAATTATGGTTCTGATTTTAGATTTTAACCAATAAACACTGATAAACCCCCTTCAATGGAAAAAAAATGTTTATTGGATAAATACCAGAAAAATATCACTTCACTAGTACTCTCTCAGTTCTTCCTTTGTCTGGGTTGGTCCTACACTCTGTTTCTGTGCCATTTCAATGCTGATGACTCCTCTGCTGCATACATTAAAGTATTAAATTCAGTTGGAAAAGGTACCCAAGAGTACCGGTACCACAATAATACCGATAAACATTGATTCCTTGTACTCTCAAAGAATCCCTGGTTAGCTGGAAAATAAACACCTACATTTACTATTTATAAACCCCTAAGAATAGATGCCCCAGACATAATTAAATCCATGTATTCATTCATCATCTGTAAAGCACAAATAAACAAATAGAAAAAGGGAAAGAGTGAGAACGTTACATATTGTACACAAAAAAATCTCACGTAATACAATATCAAACACCTAACTTTAAAGGAGGAAAAAAGACTTCAGAATAAAGCAAAAGTATATTTACACAAATTGCCAACTCTTAATCATAGGTCAAACTTCCTATTACAGATATGAAAATTCAGTTTATAATTCCAGCCTCTAATTAAGGGGTTCATCCCTCTCTCCTACGTTGTTTAATATATACATGGCCCCTTTGTGCAGGTTGCTAGCCGGTTTAGGACTAGTACACTACATATTTGCAGACGATGTTCAGATTCTTCTCCGAATTAAAGACTCATTGCAGAATACATTGAAACTTTGGGGTATTTACTCCAATTCCATAAAACAATTACTTACACATATGTCACTTTCACTTAATGATACAAAAAAACAGAGATTCTTTATATTTGTAACAAGGTGACTGAAAAACATTCACTTGATATTAAGTTCAAGTTTACCCCCTTTCACTATTAAACAGGAAGTCAGGGATCTTGGTGCTATTTTAGATAGCACATTGAATTTAAAGGCTTTTATAAAAGCTATAATCAAAGATGGCTTTTATAAATTGCAAATTTTAAAGAAACTAAAACCCTTGCTATACAGCAATGATTTTCAAACAGTGCTGCAAGCTCTTTTACTATCGAAACTGGTCTACTGTAATGCCCTTTTTCTGGGCCTTCTGCTATCTTCTATTCGCCCTTTGCAACTTTTGCAGAATGCCGCCACATGGCTACTGACAAATTCCTAAAAATTTGATCACATCACCCCTGTTTTGATGAGCCTTCGGTTACCGATTTATTTTTGTATTCAGTAAAAACGTTTGACTCTCATATACAAAACTAGGGATGTGCAGAGGGACGCCATACATTGGATTCGTATTTGTTGGGGGGGGGGGGGGGAGATACGTTGCATTCAGCAAGGGGGCCCCGGATACATTCATGCATTAATTCTTATTGGTTTCCCGGCTAAAATTGAATTAACTACAACCTCCCACCCTCCTGACCCCCCCCCCCCAAGACTTACCAAAACTCCCTGGTGGTCCAGTGGGGGGTCTGGGAGCCATCTCCTGCACTCACACCCTCGGCTGCCAGTATTCAAAATGGTGCTGATACTCTTTGACCTTACTATGTCACAGGGGCTACCGGTGCCATTGGTCGGCCCCTGTCACATGGTAGGAGCAATGGATGGCCGGGGCAGCCAGCAGCTCTATTACTGTGGGATGGACGCTGTGGATCCATCAAGTCTAGAGGGCGTGAATAAAGAGGAGGCAGAAAAACACTGCACGGAGCGGCAGTAGCCACCGAGGCATTCATGGAGCGGGATGCCAGTGGTTGGAGTTCCACCTTCACAGAGCGGAAGGATGGAGGGCTGCCATCTCCAAAAAAAAAAAAAAAGAACAAAAAAAAAAAACCCAGGGGTGGGTAAGAGTATGGGGCAGGGGTGTGGCCTGCTTGTTTCAGCAGTTGCTACCCCTAATTGAGCTGGATGTTCACTTGGATGCAGATACGGCGCTGCTCTCTACATTGGTGATGGGGTGGAGGGAAATTGTGGTGGGGTGGAGGGGAATTAGGGCTGGAGGGTTCTGGAAGCCAATAGTAACAGGTGGGAGAAAGAAAAAGGGAAATAAAAAAATGGATAAAGTGCGTAGCTTGCTGGGCAGACTGGTCTTCTTCTGCCGTCATTTCTATGTTTCTATCTATGTTTCTATGTATCAGGGTGGAGGTGGGCTTTACTGCACACCCACCTGACGGACCAGGCCCATACCGCAGCCAATATTTTAGCATGCATCAGACAGATGCTGGAGGATTGGCAACTACACCAGTGAGACAGGAAAATGCAGGCAGGGTTCTTTTTCACAGACAATGGTGCAAACATGGTTAAGGCAATAACCGATGGGCAGTTTAAGAGCATCCAATGTTTTGCACACACTCTGCACCTGGTAGTGAAGTCAGTTCTGGGCTTAGAGTCTAATGATAAAGAGAATGAATACCTGCATAGGTTAATAGAGAAGTGCAGGAACATAGCAGCACACTTCCACAGAAGTGTCAAGGCGGGGCAGGTTCTCCGACAAAAGCAGACTGATTTGGATATGCCTCATAAGCGTCTCATTCAAGACATTGCCACACGGTGGAATTCCACCTTTATGATGCTGGAGAGGTTACTGGAGATGCAGACACCCCTGGTACAATGGACATAGGTGTGCAGAATCCCCTAGGGCATCATGATTGGTTAATCATGAGTCAGCTGGTAAAAATCCTGCAGCCCTTCAAGGATGTCACGGAGGAGCTGAGTTCCAGAAGTGCCACCTTGGCTGACATCATCCCTATAGTTAATTTCCTGGATGAACATTTGGAGGCCTTTCAACAGGAAGAGGGAATGACTGCTGAGGTGCTGCAGTGTCTGGACATTTTGCAGCAGCAGGTGAAAGACAGATTAAGGCCTTTAACAGAAGACCGCACATACATGCTCGCCTCTGTCTGTGATCCCCGTGTGAAAGGTAAACTCGCCCTACAGTCCAATTGTCTGTCATTTGTGAAGGAACTGCTGTTAGCAAAGGTCTGTGAACAGGAGCGCCATAGGCGGAGACAGATTAGGCTTGAAGCAGAGGTGGAAACAGCAGGCACGTCAGAGAGTTGTGCTGCTAGCCCAAGCAGGAGCAGCACTGTGTCAGCGACAGATAGTACCTCCTCCTCCATGTCAGAACGCCCAAGGCATGTTGCCCATAAAGATTCATCAGTTGTGCAAAAGGCGATAGAGAAAGCAGCTGGATTGAGGGACTCTGAGCCCGCCCAAGACAGGAGACAGCAGCACAGCTGTCAGTGACACGGTATCTCTCAGAGCCGATAGAGAAAATGCAGACAGATCCGCTGGCATATTGGGCACACAAGTCCACTGTCTGGCCACACCTAGCCAAAGTGGCTCAGCGATATCTGTCATGTCCACCAACCAGTGTGCCCAGTGAACGTGTCTTTTCAATGACAGGGGATATCATGAGCCCTCACCGCTCAAGGCTGGCACCAGAGTTGATGGAAATGCTAGTGTTTTTGAAAGTAAACCTGCCTTTGCTTGGGTTTCCAAATTTTCCCTGTGAATGGCAAGATGAATAAAAACAATTCAAAGCCTTGCAGCAGCTCCAATTGCCTCCTAATCTCCAGATAATATAAGCACTGCAGCACATGTACCTGACATGAAATGCTGTGCCTGACCGTCAACTGTCCAGGCCTTGTGTTCCTACAAGTGTTTGACCTCGACTGCTTTGCCTGTCAGTCCAGGCCTTGTGTTCCTACAAGTGTTTGACCTCAATTGCTGTGCCTGTTCATCCAGGCCTTGTGTCCCTAGGTGGGATTGACCTCTGTCCTCGACTGCTTTGCCTGTCAGTCCGGGCCTTGTGTTCCTACAAGTGTTTGACTTCGATTGCTGTGCCTGTTCATCCAGACCTTGTGTCCCTAGGTGGGATTGACCTCTATCCTCGACTGCTTTTCCTGTCAGTCCGGGCCTTGTGTTCCTACAAGTGTTTCACTTCGATTGCTGTGCCTGTTCATCCAGGCCTTGTGTCCCTAGGTGGGATTGACCTCTGTCCTCGACTGCTTTGCCTGTCAGTCCGGGCCTTGTGTTCCTTCAAGTGTTTGACCTCCATTCTGTGCCTGTTCATCCAGGCCTTATGTCCCTACCAGGGCTCGACCTCTAACGCTGTGCCTGTCTGTCCAGCTTGGAGCTGGGGGGTCCGGGAGCGACCTCCTGCACTCCGAGCGTCGGCTGCCAGTACTCAAAATGGCGCCGATCGCCTTTGCCCATACTATGTCACAGGGGCTACCAGTGCTATTGGTCAGCCCCTGTCACATGGTAGGAGCACAAGATGGCACCGATGGCCATGTGACGGGCTGACCAATGGCACCGATAGCCCCTGTGACATAGTAGGTCAAAGGCTATCAGCGCCATGATGAAACCGGCACCGAGGGTGTGAGAGTGCAGGGGATAGCTCCCAGACCCCCTGCTGGACCACCAGAGAGTTTTGGTAAGTCTTGGGGGGGTCAGGAGGGTGGGGGGTTGTAGTTAATTTTAATTTTAACTGGGACACGAATAGAAATTGCTGTATTAACACATCAGGGCGCCATACGGCCGAATGTAACGTATCTGCTCCCCGACGAATCTGAATCCCGAATGCAATGTATGGCGTCCCTCTGCACATCCCTACCACATTCTACAGCACTATCAGGGACTGGTCATCAAAAGCAATCATGTCCTTGATGATCATCATTACTATTTTAGATGCTGCCTGCCTCTTGCCCTGGGACAGTGCTATGGAATACCACCCCATTTCCACTATGGTGAGTTGCTGCTTTGATGCATGGCTGGGCACAGGTTAGGAAAACAGACGCTCATAAAATTGAGCATCCATTTTTCTAACTCGCTGACAGCCACCTCTCCTGGGCCAAGGAGGCACTAGGGGCGTGCAGTTGTCCCTGGCGCCTCCTTTTAGCACGACCCCCTCATTTGCATGTTGTATCGTGTGCCCAGAAGAGGGGGGTATGCAAGCATTGAAACAGCGGATGCCGAAAACGGACATGCTAAAAAAGTGCATTCGTACTATATCAGCCTGACAGTGTGCTGTGCAATGTGCAGTACTGGTAACTGACTCTGCACACAAAAAAAAACAATTAAACTATAACAGTCAAAGAAGACTGGCAGCCTGATAAGACTCTTCCCTTCAGTCTCTGAGTATGCTGTGCTTACCTCACTGTCCAGAGACAAAAAAAAACCCACTAGCACTGCTGCAACTGCAATTTCCACACTCTCTCTCACTCTGACCCTCCCCCAATTAAAAGAAAAATCAAAATCAGCACAGTAAGACAACTGCAGCACACAGAAGATTAGAAGTAGCTCTTTATCATTGCCAAATCCAAAAGTTTTCTTTTAAACTCTCAGAAAGCTTCTCCTAGCACATCTTTCTCTGAAAAAAGCTAAAGAGGAAATACAGATTGCTTTTTGCACATGCTCCAACTTTACAGTGGAAGGATGTCAGCATCACTTGATCCAGATAGCAGCTATATGCTAGTTAAAATGATGCTGAACCATGATTTGTTCTCTGGCCAATCTCCTTGCCAATTTGTCCTGCCTTTCCTCTGACAAAGCGATGAGGTCACACAGAAAAGAGCTAGTTGCTCTAGTTACCAGTTGTTTTTCTTCTCAGTACTACACAGCCATAGACTTCAATGGGCCATTAAAATGAATGAAAAACATAAACTAATGGTGTGAAGAATATTTGTTTCATTTGATCTAACCCTCCATTTGTTTTGGGGAGCCACAAATGAAATGAATATGGACTTATTTTTTTATGTTTTGTCCATTCATTTCAAATGAATGAACATCCCTATTGGAAAGTGTGATGGGAAGAAGAAAGCTTACTCAATAGAGCAGTCTTCTTTTGCAATGGAAGTTGTGACAGCTTCAGCTTCCTGCTGTGGGAGACAGGAGTGTTATCAATGAGGGAGTTGCTATCTTGCTGTAGTCCCATTGACCCTTCTGGAACTTCCACCAGGTCCTGCATATGAGTACTGCAGTGTGGTAGCTGGTGGCCTAACTCTGACAGGAGGCAAAATGGTTGATATTGACTGGACTTAGATCCAGCAACAGCCCCTTGTGCAGTTTGGGGTGGTGGTAGTTGAGATAACTGAGCTTGGGGGCTCTGCAAGTCAGAGACCAGAGGTGGTACTGGGGAGAAGAGCAAGATAGTGGCATGAAGCAAGGAAGAGAAAAAAGGCTGGAAAGACAGCCCAAGTCCAGGAGATCGCTCCCAGACCCCCGCTGGACCACCAGGGACTTTTGGCAGGTCTTGGGGGGGTCAGGAGGGTGGGGGGGTTGTAGTAAATTAATTTTGGAGGTCTTGGGGGGCATCAGGAGGGTGGGGGTTTTTGTTAGATTTTTACTTTTTTATTAAAGATTTGTCTGTGAGCCCTGGACCCCTGCTGGACCACCAGGGACTTTTGGCAGGTCTTTGGGGGGAGGGGGGTCAGGAGGGTGGGGGGTTGTAGTAAATTAATTTGGCAGGTCTTGAGGGGCGTCAGGAGAGTAGGGGGTTGTAGTAAATTAATTTGGTAGGTCTTGGGGGGGGAGGTCAGGAGAGGAGGGGGGGGGTTGTAGTTAGTATGGCTCTCACGGAATTATATTTTAAAATATGTGGCGTTCATGGCTCTCTCAGCCGAAAAGGTTCCCGACCCCTGCATTAGACTCTCCGTGGAACATCTTGGTAAGGTTGGACTGATCTACAGTATATCAAAATTTTCTTCTTAAACTGGTGTCTTCAGCAATACCATTCAGCAGCTGACACAGCAGCAGGAGATCCTGTGCTTGGAGTACAAGAGGACAACAGAAAAACTAGAACAGGCTGTTGCAGAATAAAACACCTGCAATGTTGCTACAGTTCATGATAACATAACTACACACTGCATACTTACTGGAACAATTTGATAACTATATAAGGCATCTTAACTAACAGTTTTTTAATTTCCCCAGGCTGGCTGCATGATCTCCCCTCAAGTCTAAAGAAATATTTAAGAGGTATACTGAAAATCCCATCTAAGGTTTTACCACCAGCAAATACAGTTTATTATAAAGTTGAACGAGAGTGGGAAGAGGGAATACAAGAGGACCTCAGGAGGGTAGCCAACTGTCTGAATATAGTTTGGACATGCTTGCCTTCCTGGAGAGATCAGTAGAAGAGAGAAACAGTGCAACCCTTATTGAGTCTTTTGTTTTAGAACAAGACCTCAAGAATGTGATCCATTTGTTTTTGTTAAGCACAAAAAGATTTGTTTATGGCTCAAAAGGTCTGGGTCTTCCCAGATATATGTAAAACTAGGCTGGGAAGGAGAACGTTTTTTCTAAGAATTTGTCAGGGGCTTAATTCTCTAAATGCAGAAATGCTTCTATGTTATCTCTAGAAATGCATGGTTAATTTTGATGAGATATGTTGCTTTTGGCATACCATAGTGAGACTTTTCTTAGATACTTAAAAAGTGAGACTTTGCCTGCTAACATTGAATCATAAGACTAACTGGGTACTTGGTTATATATGTTAATCCTGCCCCTTTGATATCAGTTTGCCCTCTATATAATTTTCTTTAGTTTCCTACCCTTGGAATTTCTTACTTGGATTCCCCTCTGTTTGTTGGCTACATAAAGGACAGCATTTGTTATGTTTCTTGCTATTTATTTCTTATTTGGAACCACTGACTATAATCCCTGTCGTATTACTTTTCAAGGTCGTACTTGATTGAAAATTGTGAAATGATAATAAACATTTTTAAAAACTCTCAAACCCTACAAAATATTCTTCTCCAGAGTTCTAGCAACTATATCGCTCCTGGAAGAACCTGGACACTTTCCAGGTTGCAATACCTTTTATTGGATCGATATAAGAATTATCCAGAGAAAGATAGTATAGGCTACATTTCAAAAAGAGACCTGTGCAGTCACAAAAGCTCATACACATCGTCATCTTTGGATAATTCTTACATTGGTCCAGCAAAAGATATCACAACCTGCACAGAAGATAAAATTGTCATCAAAGCCTCATAAAAATGACATATTTCTACAGACTTGAAGTTAGCATTGCAAAAGGTCTCTCCATGCTTCATTTAAATAATTATACTGCAATATTTCGGGCTACTGAATGCTTAAAATTACTTGCAAGTGTTAAAATAATTGCTCCTACAATTACTGCCAATTTTTTTTTTTTAGCACAGTACCTGTTAAATACTTAAACCTGTATCTTGGCGTCAAAATATGAGCAATAAGCTTCAGTATTTTGTTTCAGCAATCCCTCTCCTTTATCCTCATTTAGTTGATGTAGGAATAAAGAGAGATTTCTCCAAATCAGCTGTGAAATACAATGCAGATTTCTGTGGGAATCTGGGTAGCACCACAGCTAGCAATGAAGTCACTTGTGGACCTCTACATATTTGCTTGAAAGAATCTTATAAGTGGTTTGGACTATTGCAGAGATCCTATGTGTTGGAAAATACTTTAAACTATTTTATTTTCTTTCTCATCAACACTCGCTACCCCTCCTCATTTTTCTCTTCCATTCCATCTATCTCCTGTGAAATTCCTCCTTTTTATTTAAACACTTTATTTTGCATTGGAGTTTAAAAAAAAAAAGTAGAAATAATATAGATACAATCCAAAATAAGTAGGATTACTAGTATAGCATAACCACACAGAGAAAAATGATTTATTACAGTGTGTTCACAAGTCACACTAATGATCTCTAAAGCATATTAAAACTGCAAGCAGCATAAGCCATTGAGTCCCACACATTTGTACAGGTAGGAGGGTGAACAGTCAGTAATTGGTATGGCTTGAGGTCAATATATTTAAAGCGGCAGTATCACCTATAGTCTTGAAAATATTAGTTTGCCAATTTATTGGATCTGATCTAGTCCTTCCTCTGTTGCTACCATTCTCCTCATTGTTTTCTGATTAACATTTTATTTTTTTATGCATAGTTTTCCATTTCCTTATAATTAAAATGGTGCCCCTGACTTTGCCAAATCTCCTTCTCCAAGTTATTTATGCTGCGTTTCTAATTTGGGTATTTCAGAGTGATATCACTAGTACAGGTTTCAGGAGATGATATGAATGACTACTATTTCCTCCCTCTTTTTTATTGCTGTTTCTGTCATGGAGTCCTGATTCCTCCCCCAATGAACATGGTCTTTTCCATCAGCCCTCTCTCAGTCCTCCCCTCTTTCTACCTCTTCTTCTATTCCCATACTTCTCAAGTGGCTCTCATCATGAGACAGACTCATTTCCTCATTCATCTCTGCAAGCTAATAGCATCAGCTCCAGACATCAAAGGTATGGCTGCTAAAACTCTAACAACTTCATGCAGCAGTGACCTCACGTTAAGAGGAAGCCATCATCCCACATCTTATTCTCTTTTTCTTGTCAGCTCCAATGTCTGCCCGCTCTTGTCTTGTTCCTTTCTCATGCCATTGTTTTCTTTAACAGAAAGGCTAATACAGCATGTCATTCTTTGGCTCAACTAGAAAAAGATGCATGTCCCTGGATTGGAACAACTTTCTCCTTTTTTCTCTCGAGGCACTAGCGGCCTGCCTTTCCAAAATGCAAAATTTTTAGCTAAGCTTTAGTCAAATGCTTTCACTTCATTTCATCTTGTGTTTTTTTTCCCCCCACAGGGACATGTTTCCTGAAGACTGACATAAAACAGAAGGTAACAAAAAAAAAGTATAGAATGCTTAGATAAAGAGTGTTAAGAGTACTAACCACTGATGTGCATTCATTTGAAACAAAAATGGAAAATGGAACAAATGAATTTGACCCCCCCCCCCCCATCCAAAACCCCCCCTCCCCCCCCAACTTTTGCTCTCATTCATTTTTGGCAAAGTATTGCAAATAGGGTGCACTCTGTGCAATACTTTGCTGAAAATAAATGAGAACAAAAAGAATTAAATAGCTGAAAACAGAAAAAAATAACATGACAAATGATAAATGAAAACATAAACAACATTTTTTGGCTGTGCTTATTTCTAGTATCATTCACCATCCTTTTAAAAAGGCATCTTTACAATACTGAATTTGCTATATTTTTCTATTTCATACAATAAACTGAAGGGGATTTTTTTTTTTTGCGGAAATGTATACTTCATGTTTCAAGACATTCTTTAAGCTACATATGTCACAATAACTTTAAAAATTAGTCAAAAATTGGTGCTTGAGAGCTACATACCTTGTCTGCCCAGCAAGCTTCTTAAGGTACTATCTGTGCACTATGCAAGTTACCCCTATGTTTCTCTTAAGGGTAGTAACTGCCGCTCTGTGCTGTTTATCCCTAAGCCTTATGTTAAGGGTAATAATATTTACAATTAAAACCAAGCACTGTCAAACTCATAAGATACTACTTTTAGCAACGTTTTTACAGGGTGAGGAGCCCTCTTGAAAATTCAGACAATGCAGCTTGACATGCTTTGCTTTTGGATTTGGCCATAGAAGCAGTCCTGTGCTTTTTCCCTTATGCTTAAGTATCAGTACCCCAGTTGGTGCCCTCATTGGTTGTTGTCTGAATCCAATTCCCCATTTTCCCCATGCCTTCTGTTAAGGATAGTAACTGCTGTACCGAGCAGTTTAACCCCATGTACCCTTTTCTTCATTTCCTTCCTCTAGCCTTTAGAAATCCATAGTGTTTATCCCATGCCCTTGTCACTGTTTTTGTCTTCACCATCTCCTCTAGAAGGGCATTCCAGGCATCCAGCACCCTCTCCGTAATGTTGGTTTTGAGTTGTTCCCCCTGGAATTTCATTTTGTGACCCCTAATTCTACTGTTTTCTTTCCAATGGAAAATGTTTGAAGTTGTGCATCATTTAAAAGTTTCATGTATCTGAAGATCTGTTTCATATCTCCCCTGCACATTCTCTCTTCCAGTGTATACATACAGAATTTAGAGCCCTCAGCCTTTCCTAATAAGTCTTCCGGTAGAGACCCCATGCCATTTGGTCACCCTTCTCTGGACCACCTCCAATCCTGTCTCTATCCATTTTGAGATGTAAGCTCCAGAACTGAACACAATACTCCAGATGAGGCCTCACCAAGGACCTGTACTAGAGGATTATCACCTATTTTTTCTTACTGGTTATTCCTCTCTCTATGCAGCCCAGCATTCTTCTGGCTTTAGCTATTGCCTTGTCACATTGCTTTGCCGTCTTCAGATCACCCAACACTATTATCCCAATGTCCCTTTCTTGTTCTGTGCACATCAGTTCTTCACCCCCCATCACATACAGTTCTTTTGTATTACAAATCCCAGATGTATGACTTTGCACTTCTTTGAATTGAATCCTAGCTGCCAAGTCTTTCACCACTCTTCAAGCTTTATTAAATCACTTTTCATTCTGTCTTCTCCTTCAGGCAAGTCCACTCTGTTGCAGATCTTAGTATCATCTGCAAACAGACAAACTTTACCTTCTATCTGTTATGTTTATGTAAGAATGTGAACCCTGGGCTGAGATGAGAGGTGTCTCCCCCCACAGGGAGGAGCCCTGTGAGCCTCACCATCAGCAGGTGCATTCTCAGTGGCGTGGGACACAACTAGAAGTAGACACTTTATTATGAATGAAGGAAAAAGTATTGTCCACAGAATTAGAGATGTAGTCATACAGTCTTGAGCAATAGGGAATGCCCAGAGTGAGGCCACAGATGAGAAGATCCGGTAGTGGCCCACAAAGTGGGGTATGCTGGGATCCTCTCTGACGAGTGTAGGCACCTCAGGAATACAGATCCGGTAGTGGCCCGTGGAGCAGGGTATGCCGATAATGTCTGTACAGTAGATGTTGAAGAACTGGTAGAGATGTCGGAACCCGGAAGTGGCTCCCGTAGTTGGTATGTAGATATTCTGCAGTGCAGGAAAGCTGAATGGCATCTACTGAAGAAAGGCAGTAGTGGCCCGAAGGTCGGGGTATACCGCGTGGAATCCTCAAAATAGTTCGTATAGTAGAAGTCAGTAGAGGTACTCATAATAGATGTTTCCTGGAGAGAGAAAAAGACCTGAGAAGCAGGTCTAGCAGCAGTCAGGCAGGTAGGCCCTTCGAGGAGCAGATAGCCGGGAATGCAGGGGAGCCCCCGAGGAGCGGGTACTCAGAGCGGATAGCCAGGAATGCAGGGGAGCCCCCGAGGAGCGGGTACTCAGAGCGTTTAGATGCCAAGACCAAGTCAGGAACAGGAAGTACTTGAATGAGGAGAATTCAGCAAGACGGAACTCCTTGCTAACTCAAAGAAGGCAAGGGCTGGTCGGATTAAATACACAAGTGGGTTGACATCATCAGGAGGGGACGCCCCCGAGGTTCCCACCATGACGTCTTCAAAAGAGGCCCTTGCGAGCTCGCGCACGCCTATGTAATTCCAGGTCCAAGATGGTGGTCGGCAGCGCCCACGCTGTCTCGGGAATGCCAGCGAGGTCGGCGGGGATTGGCAGAACCTGCCATTCTTCCCAAAAAAAAGGAGGTGTGCATGAAAGGTCACAGTCATCTGCGACCAACAGGCAGAACACTAGGTTCCTTGGCGCAAATCGAACCGATGGCAGTTTAAGGTGGATGAAGCAGGTACTAAGCCATTCTTTGTCGCTGGGTTGTAATTGTGGAGCGGCTCTGTGATGGGCATCATAGAACTTCTTGGCCTGTTGTCCAGCCTTCTGGAGAAGTTCTTTTATGTGTTCCTATAACTGATGTAACTCTTGCGCCGATGCCTGGGCTGCAGGAGAAGCTCGGATAATGGAGGTAACGGCTGACGTCCATAAACTAGTTGAAAAGGTGATGACCCAGTTGAAGCAGAATGATGCGAATTCAGTGCAAATTCAGCCCAGGGGAGCAATTCAGACCAGTTGCTTTGTCTGCAATTAACATAAGCCTGGAGGAATTGTTTTAGTGTGCAGTTCATTCTCTCCATCTGTCTGTTGGCTTGCGGGTGGTAAGCTGATAGAAGATCCAATGAGATGTCAAATTTCTTGCACACAGATCTCCAAAACTTAGCTGTAAACTGAACCCCTCTGTCCGAGAGGATATGCTTAGGCATGCCATGTAGACGGAAGATGTGAAGGATGAACAACCTTGCTAATTCCAGGGCATATGGTAAGCCGGGCAGTGCCACAAAATGTGCCATTTTAGAAAAGCGGTTAATGGTGACCGCAGACAACCCAGGTCCCAAAGTAACTCGGAAGACAAGGTTTTAAACTCAATAACAAAGTCAGTAAGAGGTTAGCTACCTTGTTGAAGGTGTAGGAGTGCAGATCCAGCAACGATCTTATGAGCAGGGTCGTCAAACACTGAACGAAATAGGGTAAGAAAACCCGTCAAATCACTGAGGATAGGATCATTACACTCCCAGAGAGGTGAAGCCCAGGCCAGGGCTTTCCCATCTAAAAGAGACAGGATGTACATAGTTTTGGACACTATGTCTGGGAAATGGGTAGGCTGGAAGGAGAAGTGCATACAGCACTGGTTCAGGAAGCCTCTGCATAATAGGGGATCACCTGCAAAATGAGTGGGTGCAGGCAAGGGCACATAAAGTCTTAAAGGTCCAGCAGGTGAAGAGGCGGTAGCCTTGTCAGGCAGAGATATAGCATTCAGTCGAGAACTTAGCTGATTGAAGGCAATAGCCAATGTCTCCAATGTCCTTTGCTGTTCAGCCAGATGCTGGGCCAGGCCAGGGATGGCCTGAAGGGCTGAGAGCTGAGCCAAGTCCATGGAGTTAGCAATCTGTTATGTTTATGTAAGAATGTGAACCCTGGGCTGAGATGAGAGGTGTTTCCACCTACAGGGAGGAGCCCTGTGAGCCTCACCATCAGCAGGTGCAGTCTCAGTGGTGTGGAGCACAGCTAGAAGTAGAGACTTTATTATGAATGAAGGAAAAAGTAATGTCCACAGAATTGGAGATGTAGTCGTACAGTCCTGAGCAATGAGGAATACCCAGAGTAAGGCCACAGATGAGAAGATCCGGTAGTGGCCCTCGGAGCGGGGTATGCTGAGAATGTCTGTACAGTAGATGTTGAAGAACTGGTAGAGATGCCAGAACCCGGAAGTGGGTCCTGTAGTTGGTATGTAGATATTCTGCAGTGCAGGAAAGATGAATGGCTTCTACTGAAGAAAGGCGGTAGTGGCCCGAGGTTCAGGGTACACCATGTGAAGTCCTCAATACAGTTCGTATAGTAGAAGTCAGTAGAGGTACTCACAATAGATGGTTCCTGGAGAGAGATAGAGACCTGAGAAGCAGATCTAGTAGCAGTCAGGTAGATAGGCCCTCCGCGGAGCGGATAGCTGGGAACGCAGGGGAGCTCCCGAGGAGCGGGTACTCAGAGCATTTAGATGCCAAGACCAAGACAGGAACAGGAAGTCCTTGAATGAGGAGAATTCAGCAAGATGGATCTCCTAGCTAACTCAAAGAAGGCAAGGGCTTGAATTAAATACACAAGCGGGTTGACGTCATTGGGAGGGGATGCCCCTGAGGTTCCCGCCATGACATCTTCAAAAGATGCCCTTGCACACGCGCCTAGGTAATTCCGGATCCAAGATGGTGGTCGGTAGCACCCACACTGTCCTGGGAACGCCGGAGAGTTTGGCGGGGATTGGCAGAGACTGCCATTCTTCCCAGACTTGATGGAGCGTGGAAAAAAGAGGTGAGCATGAGAGGTCACAGCCTTCTGCGACCAACAGGAATAACGCTATCCCTTCTGCAATGTCACTCACAAAGATATTGAACAGAACTGGTCCCAAAACTGATCCCTGTGGCACTCTACTTAACACCATTTTTCTCTTCATAGCAGGTTCCATTTACCATCACACGCTGTTTCCAATCAGTCAACCAGTTTGTTATCAGCACCACTACCTTGACATTCACTCCCAAGCCTCTCATTTTATTCATAAGCCTATTATGCAGGACTATATCAAAAGCTTTGAAATCCAAGTAGATCATATCAAGCGCTCTTCCTCAATGCAATTCTTTAGTCACCCAATGAAAAAAATCAGATTTGTATGACAGGACTTCCCCTCATGAATCCATGCTGCCTTGGGTCCAGCAACTCACCTGATTGTAGATAGGTCACTATCCTTTCCTTCGACAGAGTCTCCATTAATTTTCCCACCACCGTAGTTTCCAGTCTCCTCTCTGCTCCCACTCTTGAAGCAGGACCATCACCGCTCTTCTCTAGTCCTGCAGCATCATTCCCATTTCCATGGATCTATTGAACAGGTATTTCAGTAGACCTGCCCCTTTCAGCACATCTCTGAGTTCCCTCAGTATCCTGGGATGTATTTCATCTGACCCCATGACCTTGTCCACTTTCAGTTTTCCTAGTTCTTCCCATATATTCTTTTCTATAAACTTGAGTTTTGTCTACCCAACCCCCTTCTATGGTCTTATTAACTAGCAATGGTCCTTCTCCAGGGTATTCTTTGGTGAACACCAAACTAAAGTATTTGTTTAATGTTTCTGCCATTTCTTCATCTCTCACCACACATTGCTCCTTGTCACTTTTCAATTTCACTCTATCACTTTGGGCCGTCCTTCTTTCTCTGATATATCTGAAAAATGTTTTGTCACCTCGCTTTACCTCTTTGGCAAACCTTTCTTCCACTTGATCTTTTGCTTTCCTGATTTCTTTCTTTGTCTCCTTCAGTTATAACAGATATTCTTTCCTGTTTGCCTTTTTTTCAGATCCTTTATACTTCTTAAATGCTATTCTTTTTGCCTTTATTTTTTCAGCTACCTTCTTTGAGAACCAGATTGTTTTCTTTTTCCTCTTACTCTTGTTTACTTTTCTAACATATAGATTTGTTGTCTTTGTAATAACTCCTTTTAATTTGAGGGAGACTGGTCTTGCTAATTGTGTGGTGGTTCAGAAGGTAAGAAGGTTCACTCATGCTAACTGGTCCTTTAATTATGTGCCAGTTAACCATGGGGTACAGGTAAACATAAATATAAGTATAGAGCAGTTGTGCCCTGCATATAATGTTAGTGCATTGGTTATTAAAGCTCAGTTTAGTATATGTGCTATTTTTGCAGGAAACCCATTATCTCCACAAAACAGTGCATTCTTAGTACAGCGTTCCCTTAAAATCACTAGAAAAATAAAAATAAAGAGGCTCATCAGTCAATGAATGTTTAATCATGTTTTTCCCTTTAAATATCAGTGTTCATTAATTTTGTTTGTGTGTATGTTTTTGTTGATATCTACTTCCTTCTCTTCTCATTAAGCTGATTTGGCAACAGTCTGTCTCTTCGCACATTTTTAAAAAGTCCTTCCTCCTACTCTGAGGCTTGCCACCAAGTCAGATATTTAAATAGCCAGAAAATCTCAAATAATTTGAGTAGACTGAAGCAGTGATGTACTGCCAGTTCTTACCAAGGGAATCGTTTCACTCCGTGTGACGCTCTTTGTTACCCTAAGACAATTTAACATGACTCAAATCAGGTTGTAGGTGATGCCAGAAAGATCAGCACTATCCACTCCCTCTACCCCCAGTTTCCTCTCCATCATTCTCAAACATTGTCTTCCTAAAAAGGATTCAACCCCTGCACCCCCCCCCCAAAAAAAAAAAACCAAAAACCCAAACAATCCCCTTAAAATATGTCCATTTCTCAAAAAGTGTAAATGCTTGACCCGGCCCACCTGTGTGAATAGAATTACCTTGACCTCTAGAAGACCTTGAAACAATAGCAGTTTGAGGTGGTCAAAGATTATCAATGCTGAAATGAGTGCCAGTGCTGAGACATGGCTCAGTTTTGAAGGACCAGATCCTATAGTATATCCTAGGAGCAGAAACTTGAGATTTACATAATATTCTGTGCATCTCATAAATGACTGCCAAATGAAATAAATACGAATCAGAAATCACAGAACAGGAACCTCTCCTGTTACCATAAATCACTATTTTGATTTTTACCCAATTACCTATTGAAACAGGAGTGATGTATTTCTCATCTCTTTCAGGGTCCCCAATCTTTTCCCATTCCACTATCCCTCAGTCTTTTATCCTGATATCTGAGAAGCACCTTTTAACTTGTTATTTACTTGCTGGATTCAAATATGAAGAACTAAGGCCTGGATTCTCCATTCTCGCACAGAATGGTGAATCCAGCGGTAACGAGGGCGGGGGGGGGGGGTGAATGGGAGGACGGGCCTGCAAAAGCCTGCAGCCATCGCACCACCGCGGTGTTATCGCTGCCGGCTTTCGCACCCAATAGCGCCACCGTGAAAGGTGGTGCTGTTGGGCGTGCTACTGGTGACGATAACGTAACTTACCTTATCACCGCCAGCGGAGACATCGCCGCGTCCGCCTCCTCGCCGCCCCGCCCCCTCCCCTCCCCGCCCCCGGCAAGCTATAGCACGCAAAAAGGGACTTTTCGCGTGCGATAGGTTTAGAAAATGACCCCCTAAATTGGTTAAGTAGGGATACTAAGAAAAGATTATTTTGAACCAGTGTTGCCCTTGCTTTTTCCCTTCTGCCTGCTACAGAATAACTAACTTTCTGTGTTAAATTAATCAGGAGAATACATGCTTAAACCTGATTTACTAATTATTTTTTTTATTGGCCAGCAAGTATTTCTATCAAATCATTTTGCTCAATCCTTCTGCCAAGGGAAAGTGGCATAAGTACAGCCCCCAAGCAGAGCAATACAGAAATTAGGGATCATTAATGAATATTTTCCATTTTTTAAATTTCTCTCCTTCCAACTCTTTCTCTCACGTCTAAGATAGACCCATATAAAGCTGCTTTATAGGAGGAGAGCACATCAAAACAGAATAAAATGAAAATATTACAGCTTAACAAGCATTCACTTTCAGTGTGAACAATTTACCAGTGCATTTCTCCTAAGAGACATACCTAGCATCAATAGAAATCAGTTTTTACCTGCTGCCAGACTCTGCTGAGCATGCCTGCTGCTGCTTTACTATTTCAGGAGTTAAATGACACTCTGGATGGCTTGCCTTAATGTGCCATTAACCTCCATTTAACCTGTAATCTAATCTTTGCTAATACCTGTACTGTGTACCTCAGAGACAGCCCTCCCAATATTTAGACTACAATCTTAAAGGGGGGGGGGGAGGAAAGAAAGGAGATCAGAGCAGTCAGTAAGAAAACTGGTTCTCAGGAGCTTCCACAAGCATTCCAGCTAAGCTCTCTGGTATTTTAATGGGTTTTCTTTTCATACTCAAAAAGGGTCTCTTGCAAAATAGATTTTGATTTTTCAGGTTCTTTCCCCTTGTTCCACCAAAATCTTTTGTTCTGAAAAGAAATCCCTCTTCTCTTCATCCTTCCTGAATTCCTATGACATTATTCATTCTTAAAGAGAGACTTAAGCCTTGTTTTTGGTTTTTTTTTTCTATTCCACATACCTGAAGCAGCAGAAAAATGGATCTCTGTTTTCTTCCTGACACCTCATCCATTTTCCCCACTCTGTTTTAGTCATCTCCCCAAATCAGGCTTGGCTTTGGTTCAGGTGGCAGTCCAGCCATGCCCAAGGGTCTGGTTGATGTTGTTGTTGATGCTCGACTCATTGCAATGGGGTCATCGTGGTTAAGAAGTTCTGCAGATTTATTTCAGGTTTCCACCTCAGTAACCAGCCAGAGTCATCCTATCCTGTTCCATGATTTCAACCATTTCTATCTCATTTCTATCTTTAGAACAACTAGAAAAAAACATCAAAAAGGGGATGAGAAATAAAAAAATGTAACTGAACAGCAATCAAAGTTGTCAGTCTGAGAGAGGAGATGATGGAAGCAGTTTGAAAAGATCATTTATTATTTACATTAGTAACTTTTGGGGGGAAATTAAGAGCTGTGAGATAGTGCATGCAGATAAAAGAGAGTTTTTGCCCTCTTCTTAACACGTTTTGAGAATTAACCCCTTGTAGGGACAAATATATGGAGACCCCCATTGGGATCTCTCTGAGGATTTTGGCTTAGTGGTTAGGACTAAGTAGTGTAAAACAGAGGAATGTGCCATCTTGTCACAGCATCTCCACTGGAGATTGCTGCGATAGTTGATTCTTGCCTGCCTATTAGCAAGAAGATTTTTGGTATGAGAGTTGGTGAAGAAGGATCTGATGTTTGTAGTTCCCCCTACTTTATTCAATATTGGCTCTATGCTTTTGCTGAAGAGTTTAGGAAGTAGAGAGATTAAATTGATGACCCATACCCATAAGTGAAAGAAGTCTAAGTAAGTTTTGCATGTCTTAGGTATGTGTGATTTTCATTGGGAGGAAGGTTTGGTTTTTTTTGGGGGGGGGAGGGGGGATTTAGGATTATGAGATGTGTGCGCCGCGGCATTTACGCACATATCCAGGTGGCTTTTCAAATCCACTCGCACACATGAGCCAACATGTTCAGGGATCCCCCTAATTAATACACAAGTTGGGCTTCTAAAAGAAGCAAAAAAAAAAAATCAAAATATTTGAGAATTAAAAGCAAAAGGATAGCATTTTAAATTCTGTGTTTTGCAGTTTAAAGTAGCCTTCCTTTAACTCCATCTCTTATTTATTTATTTAATTTATTTTTGTAAAACATTTTTATTCTGCCCTTTCCAAGACAACTTGTCCAATGCAGATTACAATAAATCATTCACAATTTAAATCACATTTAGCCACAAACAATACTAGGACACCTTACAATAATAACATCTACTAACTAGTTATAAGCTTTTTGAAATAAATAAGCTTTAAGAGGCTTCCTAAATCTTAAGTAATCACTTTTGCCTCAGTACAGTTGGAAGTGAGTTCCATAATAAAGGAGCTGTATAATAGGGATGTGAATCGTTTTTGAACGATTAAAATTATCGTCCGATAATTTTAAAATCGTTCTAAACCATTAGAGTACACGATACAATACATATGCCCACGATTTATCGTCAGGAGCATTTATATTGTATCGTTAAATAGGGCACGGGAATTATTTGGGGGAGGGTGGGAAAACCAACACACCAACACAACCTCTAAACCCACCCCGACCTTTTAAAACAAATTCCTTACACTCCCCCACCCTCCCGAACCCCCCCAAAATGTTAAATTACCTGGTGGTCCAGTGGGGGGGGGGGGTCCCCCGGCGCGATCTCCCACTCTCGGGCCATCGGAGCCATTTTGGCTACTACTGATAAAAAGGCGCCAATGGCCCGAAAAACAAAACCCCACCCCGACCCTTTTCAAATTACCCCTTTGCTTCTCCCACCCTCCCGACCCCCCCAAAAACCTTTTAGATGTACCTGGTGGTCTAGCGGGGGGGTCCAGGAGCCATCCCTTCAATCGTGCCGGTGCCGGTGCTGGAGGTTTCAAAATGGCGCCAATCGCCTTTGCCCTTACCTTGTCACAGGGAGCGACGGTCGCTCTCTGTGACAAGGTAAGGGCAAAGGCGATCGGCGCCATATTGGCAGTCTATCGCCTTTGCCCTTACCTTGTCACAGGAAGCGACGGTGGGGTTTTGTTTATCTGCTCAGGCCTCACTAAAAATTTAACAATGTGAATTGGAATCGGAACGATTCCAATTCACAATCTCTAACGATCCGATTTTTCCCTCCCACCATCCGAACCTGATCGTTAAGACCATCCGGCACACGATTCACATCTCTACTGTATAAGCAAAAGAACTATCCCTTGTTAATTGAAGTTTGTAATTTTTAAAGTGCAGAGTAGCAAGTAAATGTGACTCAGAGCATTGAAGAACCCTAGAGATTGTATAATGAGTTGTCAATGAATTTAGACCATTTGTGGAATCATTGTACACTATATTGTGAATAAATGCAAGGATCTTAAACCGAATCCTAAATTGCCCAAGGAGCCAGTGAAGTTCGATACAGGTAAGGACTAATATGATCTTTGTATTTTTCTCCTGTGACTAATATTTCAGCTGCATTTTGGATCAAATTTAAGGTTTGTAACCATTTCTTCAGTAAACCAAGATAAATTGAATTACAATAGTCAGTTTTACAAAGTAAAATGCTAGACTTATCAATATAATGTTTTTATTTCTTCAGCCCATTGTCAGTCTGACAATCAGGCTCACTGAAGTCATGTCCTTTCTCCCTTATAGATTTCACCTATACTGACCTTCATTTGGTACAAAGCAGTATCACCACTTTAAATAACAGCTAGAAATGCTTCTTCTATTGAGCCTTTTCTCGAGGAAATTTCTCGTGGATTCCAAACTTTGTAACCTCCCAAAAGCTTCTGAAAAATTTCTCCAGAGATTTCTCAGCAACATCTAATGACATATCTCCGTTTTGGCCCCATAGCAGTGCATATGTAAACTAGATCACTCATATCAAGGAAAGGATTAAGAAGTCAGAGTTTGGAATACTTGAAAAATTGTGGGGTAGATTTTTAAAAAAAGCGCACCAGGCGCAAACAAAAGTACGCTGCATTTTATAAGATACGTGCGTAGCCGCGCGTATCTTATAAAATCCTGGATCGGCACGCGCAAGGCTGCCGATTTTGGGCAGCCGGCGCGCGCCGAACCGCGCAGCCTGTCTCCGTTCCCTCTGAGGCCGCTCCGAAATTGGAGCGGCCTCGGAGGGAACTCTCTTTCGCCCTCCCCTCACCTTCCCCTCCCTTCCTCTACCTAACCCACCCCCCCGGCCCTATCTAACCCTCCCCTTACCTTTTTCCGTAGATTTACGCCTGCGAGAAGCAGATGTAAATCTACGCGCGCCAGTGGAGTGCTGGCGCGCCGTGTTCCGACCCGGGGGCTGGTCTGAAAGCCTGGACCACGCCCCCGGGTGGCGCCACGCCCCCGAAATGCCGCGCCCCGCCCCCGAAACGCCGCATCATCGGGTCCCGCCCCTGACACGCCCCCTTCCGAAAACCCTGGGACCTACGCGCATTCCGGGGTTCTGCGTGCGCCGGCGGCCTATGGAAAATAGGCGCGCTGGCGCGCAAGGCCCTGCTCGCGTAAATCCGGGCGGATTTACGCGAGCAGGGCTTTGAAAATCCGCCCGTGTGGTTTTTACCATTTATTCTGATAAACATTTTTTGACAAAGTATCACATTAGTTGGAAACAAAATGATATGTTCCACTTTTGAAAGAACCTTAAGTGGATGTGCTTCCTTAGGA
Organism: Rhinatrema bivittatum; assembly: GCF_901001135.1. NCBI lineage: Eukaryota > Metazoa > Chordata > Amphibia > Gymnophiona > Rhinatrematidae > Rhinatrema > Rhinatrema bivittatum. Next base: position 114,174,719 of record NC_042621.1, read on the forward strand.
GAACGTACGAACATAAGATCGTAAGAACATGCCATACTGAGTCAGACTAAGGGTCCATCAAGCCCAGCATCCTGTTTCCAACAGTGGCCAATCCAGGCCATAAGAACCTGGCAAGTACCCAAAAACTAAGGATTGGATTTTAAAAGGGTGACGCGCTTAAGTTAAGCGCGTAACCCTTAAACCCCCCCCCCCCCCCCTGCAGGTGCTGCGCCTATTTTACATAGGCTCGGCGGCACGCGCAAGCCCCAGGACGCGCATAAGTCCTGGGGCTTTGCTAGGGGGGAGTTTCGGGGGGTGTGTCGGGAGGCGGCGCGACATTCGGGGCATTCCAGGGGGCATTCTGGGGGGCATTTTGCCGGCCCGAGGGCATTCCAGGGGGCGTGACCGAAGCCTCCGGACCAGCCCCTGGGTCGGGTGATGGTGCAGCAGCGGGCCATCGGCGCACGCGAGTTGCGCCTGCTTCGAGTAGGTGTAACTTGTGCGATAAAGGTAGGGGGGGTTTAGATAGGGCTGGGTGGGTTAGGTAGGGGAAGGGAGGGCAAGGTGCGGAGGGGTGGAAGGAAAGTTCCCTCTGAGGCCGCTCCTATTTCGGAGCAGCCTTGGAGGGAACGGGCAGTGCGCGCAGGGCTCGGCGCGTGCAAGGCGCACAAATGTGCACTTCCTTGCGCGCGCCAACACCGGATTTTATAAGATACGCGCGGCTACACGCGTATCTTATAAAATCCCGCGTACTTTTGTTCGCGTCTGGTGCGCGAACAAAAGTACGCACAGGCGTAGATTTATAAAATCTACCCCTAAGTCTATTCCATGTTACCGCTGCTAGTAATAGCGGTGGTTATTATTTAGTCAACTTAATTAATAGCAGATAATGGACTTCTCCTCCAAGAACTTATCCAATCCTTTTTTAAACACAGCTATACTAACTGCACTAACCACATCTTCTGGCAACAAATTCCAAAGTTTAATTGTGCGTTGAGTGAAAAAGAACTTTCTCCGAATAGTTTTAAATGTGCCACATGCTAACTTCATGGAGTGCCCCCTAGTCTTTCTATCATCTGAAAGAGTAAAAAACCGAGTCACATCTACCCGTTCTAGACCTCTCATGATTTTAAACACCTCTATCATGTCCCCCCTCAGCCGCCTCTTTTCCAAGCTGAAAAGTCCTAACCTCTTTAGTCTTTCCTCATAGGGGAGCTGTTCCATTCCCTTTATTATTTTGGTCGCCCTTCTCTGTACCTTCTCCATCACAATTATATCTTTTTTGAGATGCGGCGACCAGAATTGTACACAGTATTCAAGGTGCAGTCTCACCATGGAGCAATACAGAGGCATTATGACATTTTCCTTTTTATTCACCATTCCCTTTCTAATAATTCCCAACATTCTGTTTGCTTTTTTGACTGCCGCAGCACACTGAACCGATGATTTCAATGTGTTATCCACTATGATGCCTAGATCTCTTTCTTGGGTAGTAGCACCTAATATGGAACCTAACATTGTGTAACTATAGCATGGGTTATTTTCCCTATATGCATCACCTTGCACTTGTCCACATTAAATTTCATCTGCCATGTTGATGCCCAATTTTTCAGCCTCACAAGGTCTTCCTGCAATTTATCACAATCTGCTTGTGATTTAACTACTCTGAACAATTTTGTATCATCTGCAAATTTGATTACCTCACTCGTCATATTTCTTTCCAGATCATTTATAAATATATTGAAAAGTAAGGGTCCCAATACAGATCCCTGAGGCACTCCACTGCCCATACCCTTCCACTGAGAAAATTGTCCATTTAATCCTACTCTCTGTTTCCTGTCTTTTAGCCAGTTTGTAATCCACGAAAGGACATTGCCACCTATCCCATGACTTGTATTTTTCTTAGAAGCCTCTCATGAGGAACTTTGTCAAATGCCTTCTGAAAATCCAAGTACACTACATGTACAGGTTCACCTTTATCCACATGTTTATTATCTCCTTCAAAAAAGTGAAGCAGATTTGTGAAGCAAGACTTGCCTTGGGTAAAGCCATGCTGACTTTGTTTCATTAAACCATGTCTTTCTATATGTTCTGTGATTTTGTTTAGAATACTTTCCACTATTTTTCCTGGCACTGAAGTCAGGCTAACCGGTCTGTAGTTTCCCGGATCGCCCCTGGAGCCCTTTTTAAATATGGGGGTTACATTAGCTATCCTCCAGTCTTCAGGTACAATGGATGATTTTAATGACACATTACACATTTTTACTAATAGGTCTGAAATTTCATTTTTTAGTTCCTTCAGAACTCTGGGGTGTATGCCATCTGGACCAGGTGATTTACTACTCTTAAGTTTGTCAATCAGGTCTACCACATCTTCTAGGTTCACCGTGATTTGGTTCAGAAGAGTAAAAGGAAACTGGAAGAGTGGTCGAAGATATGGCAGCTGAGATTCAATGCCAAGAAGTGCAAAGTCATGCATATGGGGAGTGGAAATCCGAATGAACTGTACTCGATGGGGGGGGAAAGGCTGATGTGCACGGAGCAGGAGAGGGACCTTGGGGTGATAGTGTCTAATGATGTGAAGACAGCGAAACAATGCGACAAGGCGATAGCAAAAGCCAGAAGAATGCTGGGCTGCATAGAGAGAGGAATATCAAGTAAGAAAAGGGAAGTGATTATTCCCTTGTACAGGTCCTTGGTGAGGCCACACCTGGAGTACTGTGTTCAGTTCTGGAGACCGTATCTACAAAAAGACAAAGACAAGATGGAAGCGGTACAGAGAAGGGCGACCAGGAAGGTGGAGGATCTTCATAGGATGACGTACGAGGAGAGATTGAAGAATCTAAATATGTACACCCTGGAGGAGAGGAGGAGCAGAGGTGATATGATACAGACTTTCAGATACTTGAAAGGTTTTAATGATCCAAAAACAACGACAAACCTCTTCCGTAGGAAAATAATCAGCAGAACCAGGGGTCACGATTTGAGGCTCCAGGGAGGAAGATTCAGAACCAATGTCAGGAAGTATTTCTTCACGGAGAGGGTGGTGGATGCCTGGAATGCCCTTCCGGAGGAAGTGGTGAAGACCAGAACTGTGAAAGACTTCAAAGGGGCGTGGGATAAACACTGCGGATCCATAAAGTCAAGAGGCCGCCAATGAAGAGTGGGTGACACAATACCCTTATTAAATAAACATACACATGCTTACTGTGACTCCTACATCGCTCTAAGCTTCAACAGCAAGAGGTAATGGAAAAAAGGATTTGCACTCATAAAGAGGGGAGTAGCTGGCTTGTTACGGCGGTTACTACCCCATACCAAATATGCCTGATACTTCACTTTCAATGCATATACAGCATAGCTCTCTGCTTCAATGACAGGGGAGAAGAATAACTGATACTTCACACATCCAGCAGAGCTCTCTGCTACAACGGCAAAGGAGAAGAAAAAGGGTTCGCACTCAAAACGCGGGGAGTAGCTGGCTTGTTACGGCGGTTACTACCCCAAACCAAATGTGCCTGATACTTCACTTTCCATGCATATCCAGCATGGTTCGCTGCTGCATCGGCATGGGAGAAAGACTGATACATCACGCATTTCCAGCATAGCTCTCTGCTTCAACGGCAGGGGGAAAAAAAAAAAAACAAAAAAAAAAAAAACTGATGCTTCACGCATATCCTGCATAGCTTCAACGACAGGGGTGAAGAAAAAAAAAAGGATTCGCAATCACAAAGCGAGGAGTAGCTGGCTTGTTACGGCGGTTACTACCCCAACCAAATGTGCCTGATACTTCACTTTCAAGGCATATCCAGCATGGCTCTCTGCTTCTACAGCAGGGGAGAAGAAAAAAAAAACCAACAAGAGCTGTACAACATAGTCTAGGTAAAACAAATAAGCATGGGTGTAGCTTGCTTATCGCAGCGGTTACTGCCCCTACTACCCCTAACTAATCAAGCTAGATATTTCACTTGCATGCAGCTCCATCACTGCTCTCTACATTAATGGTGGGGGTGGAAGGGGAATAGAACAAGGAGCTAAGAGTAACAGATAAGAATGAGAGAAAAAATGTGCGAGGCTTGCTGGGCAGACTGGATGGGCCATTCGGTCTTCTTCTGCCGTCATTTCTATGTTTCTATGTTTCTATTAATAAGGACTATGAAAAGAAAAAAGAAGCAGAATCTACCCTTCTCCCCCCCCCCCCCCCCCCCCCCCCCCTTCAACCACCTCCATCACCACACACTCACATACTGAGCTGAGCCCCCTTTATAAACAGAGTACTGTCTGGGTTGGGGGTGGGAATGAGTAAAAGAGAGCAAAAGTCTCTATGTAGGATTGTTAACCAGCTGGTATTTGGCTGGCTTGGCTTATTTTCATAAATATAGGCCTGTAGTTGGCAGGATCTTTAAACTGGAAACATAATTGTTACCCAAAAGTCAACCTCATCAAAACATTATGGTAATGGGAGGAAAGTCATCTACATCAGGTGCAGCTGGATGAAAGAGAGCAGGCACTGACTCCCTGAAGAATGGTCAGCTCTGCCAAAGCCTCCTTGAACTTGCTGCTTGTCATGCACCTCTCTCCTAGGTCTCTTCCCCAGCTCTTGCTCCAAAGTGGCCAGATAAAGCCACCGTTGTCCATCCATAGCAGTGCCTTCATCCCGAGCCCTGTAAATGCAGCTTCACTTTCCAGACTAATGGCACCTTCTCTCCTTCATCCTGCTGCACCTGATGTGAGGAACTCTTCTCCCACTACCACCAGGGCCCTGTGGACTTCTTAAAGGGATCATGACCTTTGAAAAGGAAAATAAATTAAAATTTAATAATTACTTAAACAGAGCCACTAGATGCACTGGGTAAAAGTTTTCTGTTGGATGGGTGATGTGGAGAAGAAAAGATCCAAGGGGCAAGTTTGTAAAACAAATAAAGAGATGAGAGTGGGGCAGGATTTGGCTTGACAACCTGATCTCTACCTGTCGAAAGGCTAAAGATCAGGCTGGTTTCTCTTCAGAATCCATCAAAAACCAAGAATGTATGAAAGAGGAGCTGCCACTGGGGCTGAGAGAGTACACTCAGTCTTTCCCCAAGTTGCTGTGTTGCAACAATTATGTTTGACATGAAATTCAAATGATAAGGTTCCAAAGAAGTTCCAAAGCTTCTTTCCTCCCCTTAGCCACACCAGCCTCCCCCTCCCTGACTCAATTCTCTACCTCCTACCCTGCTCCTCTCATCTCCCTCCCCCACCCTACAACTCCTACCGCTTCAAAACTATATATTCGCTCAAAAACCGCTATTTCATTCTGCTCCAATAAAGCATCGTATATGCTCAACTATGTTATGTACTTGCCCCACCCCCTCCCTTCCCCCGTCTAATAATGTTATGTGTTAGCCCAAATATCAATTTATTGTATTTTCTATATTTATATATTTCCAATTATATTGCTCCATGTTCTCCCTCCCCCCTTCCCCTTCATTTTCTCCCAAATTATTCTCTTTATTTATACCCCTTTTATCTTCCCTCTTCACCCCACGACAATGTATACCTCCTACCCCGGTACATAGCCTAATTCAAGTTATCTGTTTATATGTTACGCTACCCCCTCCAAGTTTTGCTTCCCGTTCTTTGTACAACGTTCAAGTTACATGTAAACCGATAGATGTACCCATGAATACCGGTATAAAAAAGCCTTTAATCAATCAATCAATCAATTAATTAATTATATATTTAAATACCGTATAAATAAATATATATATATATATATATATATATATATATATATATATATATTAATACATTCTTTTCTACAGGTTGTCATGCTAACTTCTGTGACAACTCATGTTACCTACTGTGCACCAAGATGGAATACAACAAAATGCTGATGCTAGTGAAAAAAAGCCAAAATCAACATATTTGCTGAAACTGCTAAGAACTGTCTATAGCTACTGTATGTATGCAGACATTGCAAAACCATATTCTTGTGTTTCTCCTGTTTTACCAAAACAATGGGAAATTCATCCCTTCGCAAAACCAAAAGAAATCCAGGGTAGAAAGTTATAGTGACTCTGATCCATCCAGAGTGCATGCAACCAGAGTGCATGCAAAGTGACCCATGATTGACAGGGAGGATATTAATATCCATGACTGTTAGAGACATGCTGCCAAAAAATATGACACATGAACCAAGACAGAGAAACTTCAGAGGGGCTACCATCATTACCATCATGAAGCAAGCAATGGAATAGATTGAACATCTGATGATCTAATCTACAAGAAGCAGTTTGGCAAATTGCCAGTAATATATTGCTTGCAAGGATAATAAAAAACAGAGCCATGCTTTCTGTTGACATATTCCCTCTCTAATGATCTCTAGTGAGTGCAAAATATCTAAATTTATGTTTAATCATATGGTATAATCTGATTAGTGCTGCAATTTGGAGTATTTGTAGTCGTTATAATAAAATAGTTTACTTAGGTGACTTTCCAGTCTCCACGAATTATTTGATTTAATTTGCAAATATGATTGCATATTTTGGCATTGTTTCCACCCTTACAGGAAATTCTCTCACAAAACTTATAACAGTCAGTCTAATGGAAGGTTGAGAAACATGAATGCTGAAAGGAGATGAAGGTGTAGAGGTAAACAGGATAGAGAAGCAACATGGAGAGAAAAGGGAAGAGACAGATGAGAAAGATGAGAAGCAATAAAGAGGAAATAAGGAGATACAAGAGGAAGAACAAGTTTTAAGAGGCTGGAAAGGTGAAGGGGTGGAGAGATGGAAAGAAGGAGAGGTAAATAGTGAGGGAATAGAAAGCGTATGAAGAACAGCTTGTCTATCCCTGAGACAGAAATTGAGATGTGAAAAATAGTCCTAGGTTGCTAGGGAGGCAATAACTCGGACACTAGTCTTAGAGAGATTCACTATGAAAAACTAGATGGGAGAAGAAAATTGTAGGATTGATAAGCCCTACTCTGCCAGTGTTATGGTTATTGATGTTTGGGTGGATCCTTGGACACTGTGGCAACTGACCACGCCCACGGGGGGCAGTCCCGTGAGGGACCACGGTTTCAAGCTAGACTCTGGACACACAAACACAGATTTGAATCTTTATTTAAACAGTTTTGGAAACCACCAGAGGTGGCAGTAGTGAGTAGTAGATGTTGAGCCCTGCTGGGCGAGTATCCCATAGGACGCTGGAACAATGAATCCTCTGCTTGGCTGTGCTGTAGTGGAAAGAGACTGAGAGTTATGAGTACACAGTGAGAAACATACAGAATCCCAGGTAGAATAGGAGAAGCTCCGAGACAGGGAGAGCAGGCCCTTGAGGAGCGAGTACCTGATCCCTTAGTAGAGACTCAGTGGTATTGTACTCATACAACGATTCCACTAGACAAGAGTTCTGGCACTGGAACAGAGGGCAGGCCCTCGAGGAGCGAGTACCTGGTTCCAGGGAAGCAGTGCTGTGGAATAGATGGTAGTTGTACTCACAGATGGAAACTGTTAGTGAAGTCTTCCAAATAGAAAGGGTTGTAGATTCAGGCAGCGACTCAGGGAACATGGGCCCTCAAGGAACGAGTACCGGTTTCCTGATAGCACCTGAAAGAAGCAGAAGAGGCCCCTGAGGAGTGGGTACCCCATTAGCAATAAGAGTTCCAGAGAACGCTGGAGTGGCAGAGTAGCTTCGGTATGGAGAGCGAATCCCATGCGTAGTAATCCGAGTAGTTGCTAACTCGATGAGCTAGCAAAAGAGAGAGGCTTAAATATCCGGGCAGCGTGACATCATCTCAGGGGGATGCCCCTGAAGTTTGCGCCAATGAGGAAATAAAGATGAAGGTGGCATGCGCGCACGCCCTTTGGTACCTTGGAGGAGCATGGCGGGAAGCAGCACCAAAGCCGGGCCGGGGACGCCGGAGAGGTCGGCAGACAGACGCCGCGGCAGCCAGTAGTCCGAGGTGAGCGGGAGGAGCCGCAAGAAGAGTGAGGTAGGTGGGGCGAAGCCGTCACAGACCGACGATCGCAACAGCCAGAGCCTTCTTGCTGAAAGACTGCTGTATATGTGCTGCTTGGAGAAGAAAGGCAGAAGTTTGTTTGTCTACGTCTACTCTTGCGAAAGCCTGTATAGCAGCAGATGAAAGGGCTTACAGGAATGTGTCATTAGGTTGACCCTTCCAGAACCTCTCTCCCAAAAGCAAAAAGAACTAAAAGGATATGCATTGAAAAAAAGTATTCTTTTATTTGGGGAGGTGAAGGGTTTATTCAGGTTTCAGTTTGTTTAATGTTTATTTCTGTACATTTCATTTGCTGAATCAAAATAAACATTAAGGGCCTGATTTTCAAAAGGATGTAAACATACAAACCTAAGGGGTTGATTTTAAAACGTCTGGGCATGCGTCCATGTGCACGCAATTCCTGGTACGCGCACATGGACGCAACTATTTTATAACATGTGCGTGTTGGTACGCGCATGTTATAAAATGCAGTTCCCACGCGCACATGTGCGCTAGATTTTAAAATACACATGTGCAGGAAGGTTAGGACTCGCACGTGCAGGAGGTGGAATTTTAAAAAGCAACATGTGGTGACGCATGTAGGCCTTCCCCAGTTCCCTCCCAGTCCGCTCCAATTAAGGAGCGGACTGGGAGGGAACTTCCCTATACCCCTACCTAACCTTCCTATCTTTTCCCCCTCTTCTCTTCTCTTCTCTTCTCTCCGACCTCTAACCCCTACCTATCCTACCACCGGCCAGGTGCATATCCCCTGGTTTTACGCGCGCCAGGCTGATAGGATTTGGGCGTACGTTTCTGTGTGTAAATTGCCATTCGAAAATTCATTCAGGGTCTTTACATATGAGTGAAACATGAGTTTCTGCAGACTTTTCTGTGAATAGTAAGAGGCATTCCAGGGGATGGAAATGGGGATAAGGATTTACAAGCATACTTTTGGAGTGGAGGATTAGCCTAGTGGTTAGAGCAGTGGGCTATGAACCAGGGAAGCCAGCATTCAAATCCCACCTCCAGTCCTTGTGACCATGGACAAATCACTTTAACCTCCCAAACTTTCTGGGTCATTCATCAAACTGTGTTAGGGCAGGGTCAGGTCGGTGTCATTGGTGCTGACCAGGTTGGGTGAGAGGGTGCATTCGTCCCCTGGATAAAATCAGGGGGCTCTGGAGGTGGCCGGGGGATGGAGATCTTGGGCTACTGGGGAGAGGGGGATTTTGAGCTATCAAGGGGGCTGGAGGTCTAGCTGGTTGGGGTTTTGAGCTATCAGGGGGGTCAGTGTTATTGTGGTATCTAGAGGGCCAGGGGGCTGGGGAAGGGGGTCTTGAAGTATCAGGGGAATTAGGGGGTGGGAGGAGGAAGGCTTGGACATCCTGGGGGGCCACTGCTGCTGTGCTTATAATTAAAACTTTTTAAAATTTTATTTTGGGAGAGTCAGGGCGATCTCAACCAGTGGATCTGCATTGAAATGAGGTCACACTGGCCCCTGTTAGTCACAATGTGTTGGGGGGGGGGGGCACTGCCCCCCCCCCACTATCATGGTGGCTTGATGAATCCAGGTCTTAGGGTGTAAGCCCTCTGGGGATAGGAAATACCTACACTACATGAACATAATCTGCTTTGAAGTGCCAAAAAGTGGAAAATTTAAAAAAAATCCACATGCTGTATTAGGTTTCATGCATAATCATTGAATTTTCAAAGTGGATTTACTGTATGCACATATATCCACTTTGAAAATTAAGGCTCAAGTCTGCAGGCCTTTAAAAAAGTACCCTCCTTAAAAAAATTAAAAAATAAATAAATAAATAAGTTTAGTTTATTGAGTTTTATATACCGTCGTATCGGATATATCATCACAACAGTTTATAATATAATAAGTAAGTTAAATTGGGCCCAGATTATACAAGGCTCTAAATGCCAATAGCAGCATTTTAATCTTTAAGCATTTGTGCAGGTGACCACAAGCTGGGGGGGTGGGGGCAAAATAGTGCACAAGCTTTTGAAAATTGAATATATGCACACTGTTATAGTCCCCTAACCTGCTCCTGCTCCCTGAAGCTTCTCTTTTTAACATGGCTATAATTACATGAACTGTGGAATACTGTGTGTTGTTTTAGGCAGGCTGAAAAGGGAAAATTTTCAGGCTGGCCATATGAACCCATAATCCTGAATTTGCAGGTACCTGCTGTTAGTATGGATAACTAAAATGTCTTCAAAGATAGGTAGTGTTCATGATCTCACATTATACCCCACCTTCCTAATAATTGAACTTCCCCTCACTGTCACACATGGCATTAAGTTCCAGATAATGTTTAATGTTCTTCAATTATTTTGCATATTTGAACTTTAATGTAGTATACTTGTGCATGATTTCCTTCTTTGTAAAATTTGAAGAAATATTCTAGAATACGATAGGAAATTCAGTGAATTCAAGTGTCTCAGTCAGTTCATTTTAAATGACATAGAAATGTCAATGACATAGTCTATATTGAAGAAGAAAACCACATCAGAGTGGACAATAAATAGTAAGGCAAACACCACTCTGTTACTTAATCTGGCTGACGAGCAATCAATATATAATAAACAGTGAGAGCTTCATACGGGTGGGCAAGTCACATGATCTCTATAATCTATGACCCATTATAATCATCAATCTCACTGTGTCCAGAAAGTCTTTTTTGAAAAATTGTTTAAAATATTGCAATTGAGCATCCGTTTTCCTTACCCACAGACAGCTGACCTCTCCTGGGGGCTCCTGCTGCCAAGGAGGCGCTAGGGGTGTGAAATTGACCCTAGCGCCTCCTTGGCAGCACAAATCTTCATTTAAATATTGCATCACGCACCCAGGTGAGGTGCCTGGGTGCGTGTTAGAAAAGTGAGCACTCAACACTGAGCGCCTGCGTTTGATGCACTTTTATTGCATCGGCTCCTAAGAGTGGAATCAGGCAAACTTCTGTGAAGTGCCTGGTTAGCTGAGACTAGAGAGTAGTCTTTGTTTGCAAGTGTGTTTGCCAATCCTGATATTGTTGAGTGTGGCACTGTAAATAAGTGCTCTGAAGTTACAGCAGAGTCTGAGTGTGATTCCTCTGGCCATGTCCAAGTCCTTGACTGCTCGAGTGCCACAGGGTCATTTTCAAAAGGATTTACAAGCTTTTAACTAGGTTTTACATGTGTAAATGCATTTTACACACTTAAGTGGGCTTTTGAAAATTGCTTCAATATATGTCTTGGAATTATCAATAAGTTTTATGACCGTCCTTTAAGGGGCGAATTTTAAAAGCATTGCTTGCGCTAAAAGGCCCACGTACGTGAGTATCTGGGCTACGTGTGAGTGATGCATATTTTAAAAGCCGCTAATTAAATGTGTTTATGCATGTGTTCGAGCAAAAAAAAAAAAAAAAGGAGCAGGGCATGGGCCAACACTTCCATGGGTAAATCCAAATTATAAAACCAGCCACTGCAACGTGTGGTGGGCTGTTAGCCGTGTTTGTTTTCTTCTATTCTTGATGAAGTACAAGTCTTCATAAATCTCGTGTAGGACTAAATCGACTGGATGAGGGGTCTGAGTCAAGTGGGGAGGAGTGCAAGCTGAAGAACCAAAGGGACCTGGGTGACCTTACAACAGAATGGTCAAACTGGTGGACTAAGAAGTAAAACTGGGAATGTCCTTCACGCAAGCACTTTTAAAAATCCACTTCCCTGCGCATGTTAAAGCCATCAAAGTCCTAAGGAAGATACGTGAAAATACATTTGCTCGAGTAACTGCCTAAAAATAGGGGCACACATACGTGTGGCAGGCGTATTTAAAACCATACACCTGTAAATATGTGCTTGATTTAAAATTCCAGGGTATGTTTGCCCCACCCCTGGACAGATTTAGTGCTGGAGCACCGGGGGCAAGCAAGGTAATAACCTCGCTTCCAGCAGGGCCTTGGGAAATCAGGGAGGGGGGGATAGAGGAAGGGCCCGGGAAGTGGACTGGGGTGGGTGAGAACTGAGCTACTCTTAAACGATGAATAGATAGGAGGGGTCTGGGGAGGGAGATTTAAAATTGACATCGGTAATAGGGTTGGCCATGTAATGATACTTTAAGGGCTTTGCTGGAGTGGGAGATGGAAGGCCAGCCATAACTGGTGTTTTTCCATTGTATACCTCTACTTAACCGGGTACCTTTGAAGATATCTGGTTAAGTAGCTGGTTAAATATCTGGACACATGAGAACTGATAACTTTAGCCCTGCTCTGAAGCAGAAAACCTAGCCAGTTATACTTTAAAATTGGCTAGGTTAGCCAGATGACTTGACTGCTCCCTGAAACAACCCAGAACTCCTTTTTGTATCCAGCTAGATTTTAGCCAGATAATTACTTATCCTGTTAAAATCTAGCTGGATAAGGGGCTGAATATCTGAAATCGTGCCATTTAGATGGATAACTTAACATTATCCACCTAAATGGTTTTTTAATATGGACCTCAGTGTTTACCTGTTTGTTGAGATCCTCATTCTTAAATGTGTTTCATCATGTCTTGAGCACTGCAACTCTTATTGGACCAGCCTAAGACCCTGGTCTTCAGTGTGTTCATTATGCTACTTCCTGCCATCTCACAATCTAAATAAAGGGCACTCATATTATCCCAGCTGTAAGAGAAATCCACTGACTCTGGGCCTCAAACTGACTTCCTGAATGAATTTGTTCTTCCCTTCTACTTTGACCTAGTAGAAGGAATTCATTCATTCTTCTTCTTCCCTCTGCTGGTTCAACTTCTCTCTTATCTCTGTTTTAGCAACACACCCTGTAGTTATTTGGAGATAATTTAGTACTACTACACTTTCTGGAATAACCAGCTGGTGTCTCTTTGCTTCACCAATATTCTCTCCTCATTTTAGATCCCAATCCAAGACTCACATCCTCTCCTTTGCTTGTAAACATATTTCTTTCTTCCTTGAATCTCTTAAAGTTCAAGATTAATATCATATATAATATTCTATAAAGCACAAACTGTTTTGTATTAAGGATCTTATGCATAATTTTATAGACTTGTATTCCATGATTTGCAATATCTATAAACAAAGAGCTTTAGTAATAGTTATTGTCTCAATAATAATTGGGAAGCGCTGTTAGCTAAGATTTAAATGACACATTTAAAAGACATAACCCAGTCTGTGGCAGGATACGGTTTTTTAGCAAAGGACTGTATAATTTCCCAGTGACTTGCAACCTGTTTTCACAAGGTTGCATTCTAAAAACTGGTGTTTTTAAAGCCAGAGTAGAATAACCTCTCTTCTGGCATACTGCTGATGCTAACACTTTGCAAACAATATCTGGGGTTTTTTTTCTTCTTTTAATCCTCCCTTTATTGTCAGTTGATGAGTTTGACAATGGCAACCCATGTTTTCAGCAATTGCAGCTTGATTAGACAATGAAAATAACACAGGAATAACATGAAGTGGCTTTTTGTTCATTTACTGTATCAGAAACTGCTCAGCCTTTCCTAGCTGTCTGGCTGCAAGCTGGAGAGATTTGAACCCACAGGGGTTTTTTTTAGGGCAATACATGCAAGTATAAAATGCAAAGAGATGCACAAACAGTCAACCATATCTACTGGGCACACAAGTCTCTAAAGCATCCACTTGATACAAACATGTCACTTTTTTTAAAATTCTGGCTCATCTGTGTCTGGATCATCTGTTTCATGATACTTTGCAAGACTACATTTATGATACTCTCATCTACTATTAAGAAACCTTAGCCAAAAGCCTTCAAGCAGAGCTCTTCCTTTCTCATTCAGCATGTTCATCCCCAGCTATGGTTAACAGTAAACATTCTGGAATCAGCATCTTGCTTTCCTATATTTGATATGATAACGACAACAAACACAGCTTGGTTGGATCTAGAATAGATGAGACTGGCAAAAAATGTAGTAAACTGGGCAAGCTTGACTTGAAAGTTACAGAGGGAAAGGAAGCACTCATCTAATAACCCAGAATGAGCTTGAGTTTCATGAGATAGACACTTAAAACTACTTTACATAAGTACTGTACATATGAGGAATTCCAGTTCAGAGTTCAGGAATGATAGAATTTTTCAAACTATAATACCAGCCACTTTTCTTAATGGATGAATTCATTTTTGGGCAAAAGAAAAGGAGACATGTGGTAGTTCCCTGTGGGGTATTCCAGGTAGGCGACCAATGAACAGAAAAGGATATTTTATAAAGATGACAGATATATGCGGATATCTTATGAAAATACCTCTGCACGTACATCCAAGCACCAGTTTGCCAAGACCTTCATCAGTTGACCCAGACCATCATCATTTCATCCACATCATCCAGCAATTCATCCACATCCTCCATCATATGCTGTAGACCCCCACCCAAAAACTGCAGATTTAAAATTCGTGACTTGATTAGCAGGTTTAAAAGTATGTGCGTATGTTTGATGATAAATACACATACTCAATTTATAAAATACGCAAATGTGCACAGATTTCCAAACCCTGCCCCGGAATGCACTCAAAACATTCTCTATATATGCGCATAATTTTCTGTATGGCAGCAACAGTATGCTGCCCAAAACTTGAATGACTAGATTTAGGTCTCCCGTTGTATTGCCTAGGTTTAGGCCTCTTAGTTAGGTACCCTTCTGTCACCAAATGCTGACCCTTGGGCTAGCCATATTTAGGGTGACTAAATCTAGCCTTTGTCACAGGGGACATTCCTTCTCCCTATCCCCCTGCAAAATCTAGCCACATAGATGGTTTCATCCCACTGTAAACTGACCCCAGTGTCTCCTCAGAAAGTGCTATGGGCTTGACGAAAAGAAAGCTGAAAAAGCTCAGGCTTAGCTGAGCTCATGAAGGGGCCAATGCAATGCAGCACGCTCAGCCAAGCAGACTGTTTAACCTGCAGTGGGACGTGGGTTGTGTAGGTGCTACCTAATCCCCTTATGCAATAAGGGGATTAGCGCCTCCACAACCCACGTCCAACCAGCGGCGAAACTAATAGAGTTCATCGCATGCAAATGCATGTTGATGAGGTTATTAGCGATTCACCCGCAATGCAAAAAAAAAAAATGTGCATCTAAAATGCACATTTTTATACTCAAAATTAATGCCTGCCTAGAGCAGGCGTTAATTGCTGAGCACTCCCAAAAGTTTTACAGAAAAGCAGAAAATAGTGCTTAATATCTTTGCGATATTAAGTAGGAGGAACAAAAACTTTGAAACAGTTAAAAAAAAAAGTTTAAAAAAGTGCCAGCGGTCAGGTTCAGGAAACGAACACTCAGTAAACAAGCATCCATTTCCCGAACCCCTGGCTGTGCGCTGTTTAGGGAAAAGGACGCCAATAAAATCGGCATCCGTTTTGTAAACTGGCGGACAGTTGACCGCTCGCGGGCTCCCGCTGCCAAGGAGGTGCTAGGGGCGCGCAAGCAACCATAATGCCTCCTTGCAGTGTGACCCCTCATTTAAATATTGTATGGCACCCCCAGGAGGGGTGTCTGGGGGTGTGTTAGGAAAGCAGGCGCTAAACATTCAAAGCCCGCTTTCAGCGCATTTTAATTGCATCGGCCCCAAAATGTATGAATCATGAAACACAAAAACAAGACTTGCTAGAGCAAACTTGCCACTGCAAGCAACATAGGGCCAAATTCAGGTGAACATAAGGCAAAAAAAAGTTCAAAAGGCCTTGAATTCAAGTTTCTTACTTGCTAACTAGAACATCTTTTACCCAAGGATTACATGTCCTGCAAATATCTGGGAGCTTTAAAGCCTATTTATTAACTAATAGTATGCAGACTGCAGGCTGCGATATTATGACCCTGGAAAAGTCTGCACAACCATAGGCCACAATCTGCATTCTAGGTTTCTCTGTATTGCCTGCTACAAAGTGAAAGGGATGATTAGAGAGAGGAACCACTCCCCTACCCACAAGAGAATGATCATGTTTTCCTGGCGCTCCCACCCCATTCTCCCCAAAATCACATGGCGGAATCATAGCATACACTGCTTACCCTATAAAATTTCCAGTTCAAACACAGTTGCTCCCACCTCTATCCTGGAAGATTGTTGGTCCATATATGGCTGCCCTCTAAACCCCTACAATCCTCAAGACACATGGGCCATATGAGGCTACCCTATAGATCATCTGCCTTTCCAAAACATTTGGGTCATCTGCATACTCCTCTCGGAATCCCTAACTCACTCAATCTATCTATCTATCTATCTATCTATTTATTTATTTATTTATTTTGCACTTTTATATACCGATGAACGTTGGGAACATCTCATCGGTTCACATTAAAACGAAAATCAGTGCTTTATAGTGCAACAAAGAACATGAGAGAATACAGATAGGGTAACATTGCAACGATTCATAACTTATGAATATAATATGAAGCTTAACTATCATTTTTACAAGAGGGAGTTGTGTCTAGCCTCCCAGACTACACTTATTTTGTTGTACCCTACCTCTCACCCCAGGAATATTTATTGACAGGAGGAAACCAAATTCAAAATGTCACTTTATTCCCTCTGTCCTGAGTGCCAAAGCGTGTAGTTTACTTTTCTACATTAAGTGGCCTATGTTAACATGCTTATGTCTTGAGTTAATACCTAATGAGCCAAGTATCCTAAATGTTCTGCTAATTGACTTACTTTGCATGCAAGTTAGAATAATGCAAATAATACATGTTGGATGTGGGTATTGGGTAATAGCCATGTTAACATGCATTAAACCCAGGCATTAACCCCAATGCCCTATAGTACTGTGATGAGCCAAGCGTCTCACACAGCCAGAAACTGCTGGAAATGGGAAAAGAAATGACTGATTAGCCAGAGCAGCAAAGGGTGCCTGTGATGGATTGAGACTACACCAAAAAAGGGCCCATGCTATATGCTATTCCCACACAAACACTCATATTTTATTGATCAGAAATAATAAAGGTAAAATTGGTATACTTACCTGCCCTGGCACAAGCATAAAAAAACAACAAATCTATGAAACAACATTACAGAGAAAATTCAGCAAAGAATCATGAATGATTCCATAATAGTTTCATTGTCTGTGAAGGCTCATGTAGAGAAAAGCTGATACGTCTCTGTTATTATCATAAATGTAGAATTTGGCAAAAAATAGAATGGGAGAGATTGTTGGCAACTGCTTCTGTTAGGGAAAAGAAGTAATTGTGTTAACAATCTGAGTGATATCTACCTGTATTGTATTCACAAGGCTTTTTTGTAAGAAAAGCAAGAAGAAACTATAAATGGAGAGAACCAAGTAGGGATGTGAATCGTTTATCTGACAATTGAAAATATTGTCCGATATTTTCAATATCGTCAGATATCAGGGGGTCCCTGATAGCGATAGGAAACCCCATGAATAATTTAGTGGGTTTTCTTATCGTTATTGGGGGGGGCGGGAAGAAAGGACACAACCCAAAAACACAGCCTGACCCTTTAAAATGAGTTTGTTAGTATCCCCCCACCCTCTGGACCCCCCCAAAACATTTTTAAATACCTGGTGGTCCAGCAGGGGTCCCGGGAGCATTCTCCCACGCTCGGGCCTTCGGCTGCCACTAATCAAAATGGCACCGATGGCCCTTTGATCTTACCATGTGACAGGGGCTATCGGTGCCATTGGTCGGCCCCTGTCACATGGTAGGTGCACTGGATGGCCCACGCCATTTTTAAAGATGGCGACGGCCGTCCATTGCTCCTACCATGTGACAGGGACCGGCCAATGGCACGGATACCCTGTCACATGCTAAGGGCAAAGGGCCATTGGCGCCATTTTGTTTACTGGCAGCCGCCGGCCCGAGCACGGGAGAATGCTCCCGGGACCCCTGCTGGACCACCAGGTATTTAAAAATTTGGGGGGGGGGGGTCTGGAGGGTGGGGGGATACTAACATACTCATTTTAAAGAGTCGGCTGTATTTTTTGGTTATCGGCTCGGGCGCAGCCAATAAAAAAAAAACCCGATCGGACTGCAAGATAAAAATTTCATGATGTAAATCAGAACCGGAATCCGAACCGATACCGGTTCCGATTCACATCTCTAGAACCAAGTAATATCTTAACTTATTGAACTCATCTGTAAATCCCTGCTACTTCAAAAATTTCATTTCTTTGCTTTGTTACGATACATATGAACATAAGAACAAAAGATATGCCATATTGGATCAGACCAAGGGTCCATCAAACCCCCAGTATCCTGTTTCCAAAAATCTAAGTCACAAGTACCTGGCAAGTACCCAAACATTAAATAAATCCCATGCTACTAATATAGAAAACAAGCAGTGGCTATTCCCTACTGATTAATAACAGTATATTTACTTCTCCTCCAGTAACTTATCCAAACTGTTCTTAAACCTAGCTAAACTAACTGCCTTAACCACATCCTCTGGCAATAAATTCCAGAGCTTAATTGTGGTTGAGTGAAAAAGAATTTCCTCAGATTTAAATGTGCTACTTGCTAACTTCATGAAGTACCAAAGAGTCCTTGGATTATCTAAAAGAGTATATAACCAATTCACATTTACCAGTTCAAGTCCTTTCATGATTTTGTAGACCTATATCATATCCCCCCTCAGCCATCTCTTCTCCAAGCTGAACAGCCCTAACCTCTTTAGCCTTTCCTTATAGGGGAGCCATTCCATGCCCTTTTCATTTTGGTTGCTCTTTCTGTACCTTCTCCAGTGCAACTATATCTTTGAGATGCGGTGACCAGACTTGCACACAGTACTCAAGGTGCAGTCTCACCATGAAGCAATTATGATATTTTCCGTTTTATTCACCATTCCCTTCCTAATAATTCCTAACATTTTGTTTGCTTTTTTGCCGATGATTTCAATGTGTTATACACTATGATGACTAGATCATTTTCCTGGGTGATAACACCTAATGTGGAAACTAACATTGTGTAACCACAGCAAGGGTTATTTTTCCTATATGCATCAACTTGCACTTTTCCTCATTAAATTTAATCAGCAATTATGATGCCCAGTCTTCCAGTCTCATAAGATCCTCCTGCAATTTATTACAATCCACTTGTGATTTAACTACTCTGAATAATTTTGTATTATCTGCAAATTTGTTTACGTCACTCATCACATTCCTTTCCAGATCATTTATAAATATATTGAAAAGCACTGGTCCAAGTACAGATCCCTGAGGCACTCCACTGTTTACCCTTTTCCACTGTGAAAACAGGCCATTTAAACCTATTCTCTGTTTCCTGTATTTTAACTAGTTTGAAATCCACAAAAGGACATCACCTCCTATCCATGACTTTTAGTTTTCTTAGAAACCTCTCATGAGGGATTTTGTCAAACATCTTCTTAAAATCCAAATATACCACATCTACTGGCTCACCTTTATCCACATGTTTATTCACCCTGTAGCATATCTGGGTCTGCTGCAGCTGCAGGAATAGTTCAGGAATATAATAACACTAGACCAACTTAGTTATGGTGCAGATATTTAATTATGGTGCTTCAAAGGTACAAGAATCAAGATAGTAGCTAACCTTGCATCAGGCACAACTAACAGGTAAATGTCCACCATTTGGGAGTATCATGAAGTCCTACTAGCTCCCTGGAACCTCTTCAAGCATTTCTAGGCCTGGGTTCTTATGGTAGGGTAAAGAGAACATCCCTTCACCCAGAATCCCTTGCGGCATTCTGCCTTAAGGAGGACTGGGTTAAAACCTTGAACCAGGCTCCTTAAGGTAGAATGAGGGAGTTGCTGGCACACTCCATCACATACCCTACCCCTCAGCTCAGCTATGTCCAGTTGAGTGTCCAGATGTGCCCAGGGCACAACCCAGCTCTGCTTCAAGAACCTCACCCCTACAGTTGTATTGTCCCCAACACCCATAAGGTTGCAAAATGGGGATAATCTCGACCCAGGATTATTAGATACAGAAGCTTGGAGAGGACAATTACTTCTAATATGCCTTGTCCTGCAGCAATCTTCAAGAGGACATAGGGGTGAAATTGTTCATCCCTATGTATACATGTTATTTCTGTCTCTCTTGATTCCCCTTTTATTTCTGGGTTGCGGGTTGTCACTGCTTCAGAAAGTTATTTTTAAGTATGTGTACTTCTTTCTTGGGCGAGGCTGGGTCACCAGGCAAAAGTCCATAGGTCCACTTTGGCCATACCGACACTCCCTTGCCAAATGTCCTTTCTGTCCACAGTTAAAACATATGGACAAGATTGGCATCTGGAAAATGGGTACGGAGGCTGAGGCCCCTATCTCAGAGATTGTTTCTGATATCCTTTATCCTCTGTACTATGCCAAGCAGTTTTTATGGGTTGTCTCTCTGAGCATCTTATGGTATCTGTCATTGACTGTGCCTGGTGGAAGGCTTCCATTACTTCCACTCTCTCCAGGATGAACCCAATGTATCAATAGCCCCAATCCCACATGGACCAGGGCCCAGTCCAGACTATATAGGAACTGCTTCAAGAGTATTTGATGAGCCACTTCCAGTTCTGACCTTCCCTCCAGCTGGAGCCACTTCTACCTGGTATCTTTCAAATGATGAAAGAGGCTGCTGGGGCTCTCCCAGGGCAATAGGGATGCTCATCAGAACTGCTGCCAATAGTATTCTGGGGAGTACCCCACTCTCTGCAGTACAGTGGCCTTGATGTCCTCATAGGAAGCCCTCCCATCTGGATTGGTGCTCTGGAAAGCTGCTTGATGCTTGCTGGTGAACAAATTTACCAAGTAAGTTGTCCAGCTGGTCTCTGGCCAGGACAACAGGCAGGGAGTCCATTCAAAGATCTTTAGAAAGTCCTCTGGGTCCTCTCCTCCCTTCATCTTAAACAGGATATGCGAAGGTGAAGGTGCTTGAGGTATTCTGGACATAGCCAATTGCAGGGCCTCAGCTAGCTGAGTTAAGACTGTGCCTTGTTGCGTTAATTGGTCTTGTAGCCACTGTAGTTTATTTGTGTTTGTACAGCATTTTGCAGCTGTTGCTGTCCTGTGGCCAGGCCCCTGTATTACCTGCACCATTTTATATCCCTTTGGAGCCAGCTCCCAAACAGATAACTCACACAAGGCAGAGAAAACCAAAAACACCTGTTGGCCTGTCTAGCCCTACTTGACTCTTGACTGTCTAAGTGGGGATAGCTCCGTTGGCCTGCTGTGGTAGAAACTGAAGTCAGAAGACCTCAGGAAAAATACTCTGCAAGCAGATTTTTTTTCTTTTTAGAGACTGTGGGTTTTTTCTTGTGCTTCCCACATAAACAAAATAAATCCGTGAATTGACACTACGTGCAGCATATTTGTGTCTGCCGCAGCCGCAGGAATAATTCAGAAATATAATAAGACTGGACCAATTTATTTATGGTGTAGATATTTATTTACAGTTCTTCAAAGGTACAAGAATCTAGATAGTAGCTCACCTTGTGTCAGGTAGAGATGTGAATCGTGTGATCGATCGTCTTAACGATCGATTTCGGCTGGGAGGGGGAGGGAATCGGATCGTCGCAGTTTGGGTTTTTTAAATATCGTGTAAATCGTGTAAATCGAAAACCGGCACACTAAAACATCCCTAAAACCCACCCCGACCCTTTAAAATAAATCCCCCACCCTCCCGAACCCCCCCAAAATGCCTTAAATTACCTGGGGTCCAGTGGGGGGGGAGGGGAAGGGGGAGGGCGGGAAAACCGGCACACTAAAACAACCCTAAAACCCACCCCGACCCTTTAAAATAAATCCCCCACCCTCCCGAACCCCCCCAAAATGCCTTACATTACCTGGGGTCCAGAGGGAAGGGTCCCGGTGTGATCTTTTATTCTCGGACCTCCGTGCATTGTAGAAATGGCGCCGGCGCTACCTTTGACCTGTCATATGACAGGTCAAAGGTAGCGCCGGTGCCATTTTGTTTTTTTGTCCTCCGACGTCAGGAGCGTAGGAGATCGCTCCCGGGACCCCCACTGGACCACCAGGTGCCTGTAAAAAGGTTTTGGGGGGGTCGGGAGGGTGGGGGAAGCTAAGGGGTTACTTTTAAAGGGTCAGGGTGGGTTTAGGGGTTATTTTTGTGTGCCGTTTTTCCCGCCCTCCCCCAAAACAATAAGGGAAGCCCCACGATCAATATTGTGGGGTTTTCCTATTGTTTTGGGAGATCCCCCGATTTCTGACAATTTTGAAAATATCGACGATATTTTCAATCGTCCGAAGCCCGATTCACATCCCTAGTATTTTATATTTTGGGGTATCGGTCAAGACCCCAGCATTAGGCCTGGGCCTAGGCCTAGCCCCCAGCATCGCGCTCTGGCCTAGGCTGAGGCCCTTGCTTTGGGCCTCGGCCTAGGACCAACAGAGCCAGGGCCTATTCCTTAATCAAGGCCCTGGCTCTGGGCCTGGGCCTAGTGCCAACAGATCAATTAAAACAAAACATGAAAACCAACAAACTTTCATCAGATTTTCAATCATTTTGCTTTGATAACAAAATGAAACAAAATAGGAAATTTCGCCTAATTTCTATTTTGTTTCTCCCGAATGCCCATCCCTAATAAGTATATCTCAAATGATGTGGGATAATCAAAATTGTCCTCCTAAGAAACACAGTAACATAGTAAGTGACAGCAGATAAAGACCAACATGGCCCATCCAGTCTGTTCAACAAGTTGTTTAGGGTTATAACTGCTGCTCCATTCCGGTTACCCCATTGCTTCATTTCTATCCTTTTGCCAGTAGGGATCTTCTATGATTATCCTATGCCCTTTTGAATTTCATGAACATTCTTGTGTCCATAATCTCCTCCTAGAGGGCATTCCAAGCATCCACCATCATTTCACCATTTTTATGAAAAAAAAAATTCCTAACATTCCCCTACATTTATCATTTTGCTATAAAATTATGAAAAATGGCACCCATGATAAAAAGGAGGTGTGGTTAGGGTAATTTTCCTGATGCCGCATTGCAATTTTACCGCAAAACATGTTAAATTTGGCCAGACAGGCTTTTATTGCATTTTGGGCTGCAGAGAGGGAGAGCTAGTGAGAAAACTCTTTAAACCACTGTAAGAGGAGCAACTAGTAATTCAGGGTGAGGTTTTGGTGGTGGGCTAGGTTTTGGCGTGCAGGTTTACATGCACAGTCAGAGGTACGAACAGCACAATTACCATCAGTAAAGATTTTATGTGATTTGGAGTGGTGAAAGCTATAAAGTGCATCAAGCTAGGTCAAGAGTATATTGTACAAATCTCATCTTTTTATAGCGTTTATCACTGCAAATCACATAAAATCTTTACTGATGGTATCTCTCCTGTTCGTATCTCTGACTGTGCATGTAAAACTGCCGCCCAAAACCTAGTCCACCACCGAAATCTCACCCCGAGTTCAGTGGTATAAAAAGTTGTCTAATATGTGTGCCTCCCTAGAGGCTCTCTCCCTCTCCCTTTCCCCCCTCTCTGCTCAAAACAGAATTTGCCATATTTATTTATCACAAATCCCATGTTGGGCATAATGCACAGCATAACACCAGGAAAAAAGGTGAAGTTATTTTCAGCATTAATGCTATGATTGCATGCATTATGCTATCACTCACAACATTAAGCACCCCTTATGTTCATAATTTCCTCCCACTTGACAACATTTTTCAAATTTGCATACACATCTTGCAATGCATTATTTTGCACATGTATTATGGGGTTATCGCAGGCGTTAGGGCCCAAATGCCCACGATAAAGCCCTATCACAATTTGATAAATGACCTTCATTGTTTCTGGAGCTTCATGCAGTGACCCCCTAGTTCAACAGCTTCCTTTCCATTGGAAAAGCTTTATTTCTTGTGCATTATTTATGCCTTTCAGCAATGGCACAAATGATATTTTAGGATAACCTAGAGGTCTGGCTAGGTTATATTTTTTAATACTATCTGCCATGATCCCTACAGGAGAAGCAGCCCTGAAATTGCAGGGGTCATTTATCAAGCTATCCACCTAGATGGATGTGAACAATATTCTGATTTTCAAAGGAGAAGTACATGCCTATTTTCCCTTTGGAAACTGCCCAACCAACAGATTTTTGCACCTGATATTTATTTATGTGTAAATTTCTATGAAAATAATGTGTGTAGATTTGAAAATACAATCTATGTATGTTATTTTCCTATCCTGGCCAAAAAATATGCTCCCAGGAACAACTTTTTATTTTTATTTGAATTTTATATGCCACTTTCCCCCCTCTACCTGGCTAAAGGTACATGAGCTAGAGAACCCTGCCACACTTCTAACCAGACTGAGAGCAGGCAATTGTCAGATAGCCAGTTTACCTTGGTTTGTGACTTTGAAAATTGCCCTCCACCAAGCAACATTTTTGGGCTTCATTTTTAAAGGGACTTGTGGGCATAAAGTCCTTTTTTTTATGTGATAAGAGACACTTTGAAAATCAATTGGGGGGATGTTGCAAGTAGAAGTATGCAGGAAACCCCATTTCATGCATTCCTTTGCCTCCACTATGAAGATGCCCTCCGGGGAGGGACGGGATGGACCAGGGGCGCAGGAAACATCTATACATATACTTCAGATGAAACTTACAACATACCCGCTGACTTTAACTTACGTGGGCTATTATAAAATTGCCTTCCCCGTGTAAAACTTTAGGAAATGTTCAAAAACAGGGGAAAGTTAACCTTTTTTTTTGTTGTGTGTGATCTGATGGAATAAAAGAGGCTTTGTTGCAGCCAGCTTTACAGTCATTAGCTGGTAGTGCTGCTATAGCACTTATCTCTTATTCCAGAAAGGCCTCCCTGATTATAAGCACTCAATCCTGCAAGCATATAGCAATACAAACCCATATGTTGTCTATCTAATGAGCTCTTTGACCTTGCTGGAAATCTGCTGATTTTGCTGGAGATTTAATATACACTAGACTAATCATTACTTCCAGTCTAGTTGTTGAGTAGTTTTGCAAGTTTAATGACACCTATATGGAGAGTCACCACATTCATCTAATTATATATTATTGTCTATAGTACTCTGCAGCCTCTAGTTAACAATGTGCTGTAAGTACATCATCCTCATCATGGTAGGGGATGAACCTGTATACTTACTGATTCATCCTATTGCATCTTCGATCCTAGGTCTAATAAAAGGAAGCTGCATATCACATAGCGTGGACTTCATTTAACTCCTCAACCACTCCATTTGTCATGCTTTGGCAAGGAGCTAACACAGACCTGGAGATCCATATTCAGTCACTATCCAGCTCAGCAAGTTAACCGGCTAAACTTATCTGGCTAACTTTGCTGGGATAATCAGAGGCGCAGCCATGCTGCTGAACATACCTGGCTATCTAAGAGTTATCCAACTAACTGCCTGATTCAATAAGGCTTTTTTCCCATTCTGTGTCTATGGGAAAATACGTTGATTAATTAGGCCATAAGTTAACAGGATAAGTAGCCATGTCCTGCCCACCACTTAGCCAGATAACTATTGAGCTGCATAAATAGTTATCTGGCTAAGTGGCAGCCACTTAACATGGCTGAATATTCAAACAGCACCACTTAACCGGATAAATCCAAACTTATCCTGCTAAGTGACGCTGAATATCTGACTCTGTGAAACTGTTAAGACTTAGTTCCAGGACTGAGAATGACCCCTGCACATTTCAGCCCAAAGTTGAACTAGTACACTACACTACGGTGCTTCTCTGCTCCACAGAATTACCCATGTTGGGACCTCACTAACTGCACTGTCCAACTTTCTCCCATCGGCTCTCTGCCCATCTGCTGCTACTTCTATGGCTACACGTGGATTTCAGTGAGTTTGAGCCCCATAGTGCTCATTATCCTACACTTCTTGTGATTCTTCTTGTGAGAACAATGCAAGAGTAGGTGCATCATGCAGTACCAATTCACAGATTTACACGGAGCCATAGAATTGGCATCAGTTGGAGAGGAAGTCAATGGAAGAAAGACAGACCATATGATCAACAAGACCCCGATAGCAGAAGAAGAAAGTAAGATGATAGAGGTGGCATGGGTCCAGATGCTCTTTCTTTCCCTTCCCTCCCCTAACCTAGCTAGAAAGAGAACAGCAAAGCAATGCATCACTTTACTGAGACTTGTTGGGAGAAGAGAGAAGGTATGTAGCTCTTAGGGGTGTGCATTCGTTTTGAACGCATATGTAAAACGCAACTTATTTTTTTTTAAACTTAAAAAAGTGATGATGCGCAACGCATCGCGATTTTCAACTTATTCAACATTGCTATGTTGAATACATTGAACCTAAATAAACATTTAAACCCCCCACCCTCCTGACCCCCCCAAGACTTACCAAAACTCCCTGGTGGTCCAGCGGGAGTCAGGAAGCCATCCCTGTATTCCTTTGCGAGGAGCACATGATGTCGGCGTCACGTCGGAGTGACGCCGACATCACGTGCTCCTCCACGCCTCCGCTCCCGGACTCCCGTTGGACCCAACCGGAACTTTTGGCCAGCTTGGGGGGGTCACGTGCTCCTCGCAAAGGAATACAGGGATGGCTTCCTGACTCCCCGCTGGACCACCAGGGAGTTTTGGTAAGTCTTGGGGGGGGGATTAAGGAGGGTGAGGGGTTTACATTTTTATTTAGGGAACCATTGAACGTATGGACAGACCCTCAACTTATGGAATTCTCCATATGTCCATATTGAACGAAATCGACCCTCAACTTCAACTTATCAACGCAAACTTTTTGCCTGCACATCCCTAGTAGCTCTGCTCTTCTCCTGGCCACATGGATGGGGATGTGAATGAATATCAGCACTAGCCAGAAAAATTTTAATCACAATTCTGGAATGCCACTTTCCCTGGCTCTTTTAATCCAGCTAAATTTTACCCGGATACAGTTTGCTGGTAAGAGAGGCAGGATATTCAAATCTTGCGGTTTGTCCAGCCAACTAAAAGACAGATATACCTTTTTGAATATCGACCTCACTGTTTAATAGCCCTTTCAAGATTTACCAAATGACTTTGCAGCTTGTTTCATTTGCACAAATAGAAAATTAGATTCCAATAATCTATAGCAGAATAGCTTTAAAATCAGCTGTATCTAAATGACACCACAAATTTCTCACAAAAACTGGTGATATTATATAGTATATTACAAAACTGATTGGCAAACTATTCAGGATAATTCATTCAAGATTAAAACTTTCAATTAAACAATATGAAAAGAAAAGCAGAACTAGGTACATCCTTAAAATAGTGTAATAACTCATACTCACTATAACATGATGCAACCCTGTTACAGTGGATTGAAACCATTTCTTCTAATCCAGGACAGGTTTTCCACTGAGCAGCCAAGAGTTTGCAAATCTGGTGTGGAAAACCCAATGTAAAAGTAAAAGGTGATTATTGGGAGGCTAAAGGGGCTCTTGAACCAAAGTCCATCTACTGAATAAATAAGAAGATAGAGAAAGTGGTCAAAGGATCAACCAGAGGTCTGGGACATCCTACAAAGACCCCTTACCTAGATTGGGCTTAAGGTCTATAAGAAGAAAAGTGACTCCTTTCAGATTTCTTACCTAGGCCCATGGTAAAACTGGTTTCTCTTTTCGTGATATACTGAAGTGAAGCTATTTTTGTCCCTGTCTGATTATGAAGTCCAAACTGTGCTTTATTTGTTGTTGAAGGTTAAATGAACCTTTTCCTGAAGATTTCATTGTCCTGATTGAGTTGTCCTGCCTAGTCACACATTCTAATCTCAGGTATATGGTTGCCTGAAGTCAGGAATTGTGACTGCCCAACATTTGGATAAACTTACATATATACATTTCTGGGGGTGCAGTTGGAGAGAGTTTTGAATTTTTGTGTATATGTTTGCATTTTCAAAAGCAGTGGCATAGCAACGGGTGGGGCTGTCTGACCCAGAAGAGGACTAGAGCTGCAATACCGTCGCAGGATCTCATCCCCGCGATGGTGAGGAGGAGAGCCAGAGTTGCAATGCCGTCGCAGGATGCCATCCCCACAACGGCGAAGAAGAGGGCTGGAGCAGCAAGGGTGTTGTGGAATCCCATCCCCACTGTGACGAAAGTAGGAGTTTGGCTTTGCCGAATGAAAAGAATGGGAGCCTAGGTGTATGTGTGCATGTGCAGGTAGGTAAGAAGGGGAGCTTGGGTGTGTGTATGTGGGTGAGAGTGGGAGCCTGGGGGAATGTGTGTGTGTGTGGATTGGAATGGAAGCCTCTGTGTGTGTGTGTGTGGAGGGGTGAGAATCGGAGCCTAGGTGTGTATCTGTATGTGAGTAAGAATGGGAGCTGGGGGGGGGTGAGAAAATGAGAGTTTGTGTTTGTAGTAGAGCAAGTGAGAATGAGAGTTTGTGTGTATGTATATGGTAGGCATGTTAGAGTAAAAGCTTGTGTGTGTGTGAGTGTGTATAGTAGTGCATGTAAGAGTGAGAGCTTATGTGTGTATGTAGACAATGTGAGAGCAAGAACTTGTGTGTGGGGGAGAGTATATGAGAGTGAGAGCTTGTGTGTGTGTGAGTGTGTGTGTAGAGAATACAAGTGAAAGCTTGGGGGTAGAGCATATGAGTATGAGAGCTTATGTGTGTGAGGGAGTCTGTGAGAAAAAGCATGAGCCTGTGTGAGTGTGTGCACACATGCACACGCGTGTGTGTGTGTGTGTGTGAGGGAGGGAAGAAGGGAAGAAGACAATAGGAGAAGAAACAGAATGAGAAGAGTGACCCTAAAAAGGAATTAGGAAATGACCGACAAGGGAAAAGTAGGAAAAAAGAGACTGGGACCAACTGATAATAAAAATACAAAGATCAGACTACAAAGGTAAAAAAAAAATATTTTGTGATTTTAGCAATTGGAATATGGCATCTTTGGGAATGTGCATTTCTTGTATTTTTGTATTTTACTCTTTCTTCAGTATTCCACTGTTCAGAGGAATACTGAGGTTTTTTATTTCAGTTTTGTTTGCAGGTTTCTGATTCTAATTTGTAGTCTCTTATTTCTATATTAGGTAAGGTGTTCTTTGTTTTGCCCATGTGAGTGAAGTTCAGTATTTCTGCTAGCGTGTAGTTTCTCTGTAGCAGTCCAGCTTGTTCTGTTACTCAAGTAGGTGATGTATTAATCTTCTAAGGCCTGGTATAGTATTTGCATTGCTGCTTTTTTATGTTTACTCTAATTTGAGTCCTGAGAGTCAGTGCTGGGCCTATATTGTATGGCAAGGTTCTAGATGTCTCTTTTTTTTGCAGGAGTTTGTTTTACTTCACAAAATGTTTATCAGTGGAGGGATATTTTTTGCTGAGGTGACACCAGAATTTGAATATGTTTTTTCATTTTGGTTGTAATGTGAATTGTCCTAGCTCTGCACCTGTTCTGATGATTAATGATATTTTATTGTAGTTATGATGATTTCTGGCTTTCTGCAAAGAGGATTCATGAAAGAATACATTAATTTTTGTTTTATTAGATGATTGATTGGATCTGTTTGTTTTCTTTGCTTTTTACATGATTATACTATGCACTGCAATAAATATAAAATAAATTAATACAGATTAATAAAGAATTTTTAATGCTGGTAAGTGCTTGAAATAATTGAGGTAAAATGTTTTAAATTTTCACACATGATGCATAATGGCTGTTGAAAACTACTTAGAAAGCCATTGTAGGTGCAGTATATGGCATTAGTTATCAATAAGAATACAACTAGTAGGTCTCAGACCTCCATGCCTATAGCCCACCCATGTTAACCTTGTGCCCACCCAAAAAATCAGTTCTAGCTACGCCACTGCCTGGCAGATCCTAATGAGGAGATCTCATCCCTGTTGTTCTCTCCCAAAAGCAAAAGGTGATAATCCCTACATCTACCTGGCTAAAAACTGTTAATGAACTGTTTGGGTTTTTATTGTTCTCACAGGAATGAGAATATATTCATTATCCTGTTAACAATTGAAGATCCCTCCAGAAAAAGCTATTTCTATTTTCGAAAGTTGTAAGATCTCCTCTGTTAAGAACTTAAAAGATAAGGTTTGAGCACTGATTGGTTAAATGATTTGCTCATGCAAGTGCCAATCTTTGAAAAAGATGCAGATGTCTTGGTCCACATTTCATTTTAACATTATAAATTATCTCATCAGAGTGTATTTTCTGGATCTGTAGTAATGGTACAACAGTTGCTCATACATATGCTTATGAGATTTATTGCTGCATCCAGTGGGGAAGGGGAATTAGGGAAATCCCTAGATAAGTACAGAAGGAAAAGAAATGTTTTGGTCAATTAGTATCACAGATATATTCCTTCACTGGAGGAGGACATTTATTAGCATTAAGGAAGTTAATATGGAAAACCCATAGGTCAATGTGATTCAAGGAACATGCAAAAAAAAAATCAGTTTCTGAACTTTTCTTGTGTCTGTGCTTTTCCAGTTAAAGCTCTCCATTTTTTATCCCCCTCCACAGATGGCATGTCTGTATGGCTGCTGGAACTTTTCTGGTTCAAAGGCTGGAAGATACCTGTGGTCCATCCAGGCCCAATCTGATCCCCCTATGCTGCAGTGCAAATGTTTTAATTTTTTTGTTTTTCACACAGACAGTTCACATTTGCAGCAAAATCTGCTTCAGATCTGTCAGAAATCCAAAGTGGGAATCAGAACACATTTCTTTGAAGATGCCAGTGTTTTGGTTTTAGCTTAGATTTGTTGAAAATATCTCATATGTTTCCCTAGAGAATCTGCAGTAAATTAGAAATTTCAATCAATTTGGAAACATGTTGAAACCTGCCATGTTTAAATTAAACTTTGAATTTTTCATACATCCTTAATAGCCTATGATATATACACATCATGATATGGAGTTGTCCTTTAAAACATAGCTGCTTCTAGATTTTGATTTGCATGAGGAGCAGTACCAAGGCACACAAGCACTGCAGGCCTATGTCCACTTGGAAATGATAATGCACATCCTCACCAACTGGCAAAAATATTGTTCCAGGGTGCAAAATGTTGAAGGATCTATTTCACTCTGGGAAGTGGAGATAGGATTTGAATGTGACTGCACCCGCTAAACCAAACTACTCAGCCTTCCTTATTTATATAAGTTCATAGAGTATGATAGGGTGGCTAACTGGAGAGTCCATTTTTGGCATGCACAGTCTGGTTTTCAGCCATTTGTACAGTGTCCAGTTACAAGAGTAATTGGACCCTGTAAATTCCAGTCAGGTAAAGCTTACTCAAGTGCTGGCCAAATGGAGCAACAGTAGCAATAATCCTCCAAACAAGCACCTATTCTTTTCTTTAGGCATCCAGTACAACCGCAGAAGAAGTGTGCTTGTGTTCACCAACCCTTCAACCAATATCATCATCTCCTCTTCCTGGAGTATTCTGGCCTCACACTGTGGTACTACTCATCTCCTTTCTGGTGCAGGCAACTAGGTGAGGAGCATTTTTTTATGGCTTATAGCTAGATTTATGAAATGCAACAGAGAGAGAGGAGAGAGAGACTGACTTTACAAGTCATGCATATTATTCAACTATTTATACCACTATAGGAGGGCCAGCTAGTAACTCAAGGTAAGTATTTAGGGGTAGTCTAGTGTTTTGGGGCCAGTTTTACATGCACAATGAGACGTACAAACAGCACAGTACACATCAGTGAAGTTTTGATGTGATTTGGAGTGAGGAAAGTCACTGAAAGATTAGATTTCAACAATGTTCTCTCGCCCTAATTTGTTATTTATCTATTTATTTATCTATTTATTTATTTATTTATTTAATGGTTTTTTATATACCACGGCACGTTAGAAAACATCACCTCGGTTTACAATGAACATTAAATTAGCAACAAGCTTTACAATCCAACAACTATAGGGGCGGATTTTAAAAGGCCCGCGCACGTAAATCCTTCCGGATTTACGCGTGCAGGGCCCTCGTGCGCCGGCGTGCCTATTTTGCATAGGCCGCCAGCGCGCAAGTCCCGGGGCTTTCGAAAAGGGGTGGGAGGGGGCGTGTCCGGGGGCATTCCCGAAACGACGTGGCATTTCGGGGGCATGCCGCGGCATTTCGGGGGCGGGCCCGGGGGTGTGGCGCCGGCCCGGGGCCGTGGTCGAGGCCTCCAGACCAGCCCCCGGGACCGGAGGACGGAGCGGGGCTGCCGGCCGACAAAGGTAGGGGGGGGGTTTAGATAGGGCCGGGGGGGTGGGTTAGGTAGGGGAAGGGAGGGAAAGGTGGGGGGAGGGCGAAGAAAAGTTCCCTCCGAGGCCGCTCCGAAATCGGAGCGGCCTCGGAGGGAACAGGCAGGCCGCGCTGGGTTCGGCGCGCGCAGGTTGCACAAATGTGCACCCCCTTGCGCGCGCCGACCCCGGATTTTATAAGATACGCGCGGCTACGCCAGTAATGCCGATTTGTGATAGG
The DNA here is from genome assembly GCF_901001135.1 of Rhinatrema bivittatum. Classification (NCBI taxonomy): domain Eukaryota; kingdom Metazoa; phylum Chordata; class Amphibia; order Gymnophiona; family Rhinatrematidae; genus Rhinatrema; species Rhinatrema bivittatum. The sequence goes on from NC_042621.1 coordinate 114,207,045, forward strand.
CGAGTTAAAAGGGTATTGTGGTTGACTGTGTCAAATGCCGAGGAAATGTCCAGCAGGGCAAGGATATAACAGTGACCATTGTCTAGTGCTTTTAGAATTGAATCGCAGAGTGTTAGAAGAAGAGTTTCGGTACTATGGTACTTACGGAATCCATATTGGGATGGGGATAGTAATTGATTTTCCTCTAGGTATTCAGTGAGTTGCTTGTTGATGACTTTTTCTAAAATTTTGGATAGGAAAGGGAGGTTCAAAACTGGGCGAAAGTTTGCTGATTCCGTTGGGTCCAAATCTTGTTTCTTCAGAGTTGGTTTTATTATGGCGTGCTTGAGTTGTGCAGGTACCATTCCAGAGGTGATAGATTTGTTAAGAATCTTGATTATGGGTATAGCAATTCTAGATGGAAAGGCGAGGAGTGTTTTTGTGGGCATGATGTCAAAAGGGTGCATTGCTCGTGTTATGTTTGTGGACCCTTGGGCTGGTTAGGACAGAAGACAAAGTGCTGTAGAAGTCTACTTTAGTTGTCCCAACCAGGAGGCGGTTCGGAGGTTCGAAGCAGGCTGAGACCCAGGACTTATGGTGGAGCCCTATGCGACCAAGGACTCTGTACCCCGTGGGCGGACGGACAAAGAGGGAGCTTGAAGATTGAAAAATCTTCACCCTGGAAACCAGCACTCTCCGGGGAGAAGCCCTTAAGAGCCTGATCGCTGGGACTTAGGAGATTCACCCTGGAAGCCAAAGTCCCCCCAGGAGGAGCCCGTAGGGACCCGGCCGCTGGGACTTAGGTGACTCCTGAAGGAGAGGGTGGTCCGGATGCAGGCGCCTCCTGCAGGTCGTAGTTCCGGACGGCTGGCGCCTCCAGCAGGTCGTAGGTAATCCCGAAGTCGGTCCCGGAGTCGAAGTCCAAGGGTGGTCCGCAGCCAGTCCAGGGGTCGGTATCCAGAGAGGTTCACAGCCGGTTCACAGCCAGTCAAAGCCAGAACATGATCCAGAGCCAGTCCAAGGGGTCAGAGCCAGAACACGATCCAGAGCCAGTCCAAGGGGTCGGAGCCAGAAGAATCAACAGCAAGGGGAGCAGGCAAAAGCAGGACGAAGATAATCAGGAACGCAGCAACCACAGGCAACACCCAGGAACCTATTGCAAGGCATTGGAGGATCCTAGAAGCAGGACTCATATACCTGCAGGTGTCTGACGTCATCCCCAGCTGTCCTGCTGATTTTCCCGCGCTGGCCCCTTTAAGGGGAGCTCCTCCCCGCGCACGCGGGTCAGGAGGCGGGGCCAGCCGTGCCGAGTCGTCGACGTCTTTCCCAAGGAGGGAGAGACGTGCTGGAGGGCCTGCAGGCCCGAGGAAGCTCTGAAACGGCCCGGGCCGCCCCCGAGGTAGGTGGAGGGACCGGGGCACGGCCCAGGACCGCAACAGCTGGTTTAGTTTTTTTGAGGATACCTTCAATTTCTAGTGTCGTTGTGGTTTTGAATTTTGTGAGGGAAGCTGAGCAGAGAATGGGTAGATTTGGATTGTGTGTGGGAGGTCTATGTGTAGGGGAAATCGAGGGTGGGGTAGTGTTTGTAGAGAGGTTAGAAGGGGGGGAAGTAGAGATGCGAGTCATAATAGCATTAATTTTGTCATGAAAGTAGATTGCTAGTGTTTCACATTTATTTTTGTCATCATTATCTGAATTGAAGTTTGCTGGGGGAGTGATGATGATAGAGACATATTGGAAGAGAGCGCGTGGGTTAAATTGCTATTGGTGGATCTTCGAGGCATAGTAGTTTTTCTTGGTTTCGTCTGTCGTTTTCCGGTATTCATGTAGAAGTGATCTGAATTTTTGAAGTAGCACTGGCATTTGTTTTTTACGCCATTTCTTTTCCATTTTACGGAGCTCAAGTTTCAATTTTCTAAGATCAGGGGTGTACCAGGGTTTTTTGTCTTTCTTCTCTGTATTGATTTCTTTATTACGTAGTGGGCAGAGCTCATTAGCTATGTTGCTAGTTATTTATTTATTTTTAGTTAACGCCTTTTATATACCGGCATTCGTAGGACACATCATGTCGGTTTACAGGTAACTGTGAAAGGAAATTACAATGAACGATGATAGAAGGCTAACTAGATAATATACGAAAGTACAGTGAGAGAGAGTTAACGAGCAGAAATACAACTTTGTTGAACAAAGTGGATTTTGATTATCCATATCAAGATTAGATAGGCATATGAACTTATAAACAATATTAAGGAGGCAAGTGCACCTATGTACAATTAAAAGCAGGGGCAGGGGGGGGCAGGGGGAGGCAGGGGGGAGTGAGTGAGGAGGGAGAAAAGCGGGGGGGGGGGGGGGGGGGAAAGGTGCAGGGGACGAAGGTGGGGCAAGGGGAACAAGGGTACTTTTAGAGCAAGGGTACTTTCAAGGAAAAGTTGCTAGGGGGTGAGAGGACGGGGTGGGGGGGAGGCTGCAGGGCGCTGGGGAGGGTGTAGGGGATGGGGCAGGGAGGGTCTTAACTTTGCGGGGGAAGGGGGAGTAGGGGATGGGGCAGGGAGGGTACGGGGGTGGTAAGGGGGTGGTCAAGGAGAAGGAAAGTGGGCCGGGCAGGAGCTGAAGTGGTTCAGGGGAGGTAAAAGACTAGGATTGAGAGGAGTTGGGGTAGGCCTGTTTAAAGAGCCATGTCTTGATTCCTTTTTTGAAATGGCTCAGGGATGGTTCTAAGCGGAGTTTGGTGGGTAGGGAGTTCCAGAGGGTGGGACCAGCAATGGAGAAGGCTCTACCTCTGGTGGTAGTAAGGTGACCAATTTTGAGTGAGGGGGTTTGGAGGATGCCAGGAAGGGAGTTTCTAGTGGGGCGATTGGTCTGACAGAATTGTGGCATATCTTCAAGCCAGGGGGAGTTGTTTTGTATAACGTGTTATGGAGAATGGTGAGTGTTTTGTATTGGGAACGGAAGGTAATGGGGAGCCAGTGGAGATCTTGTAGTATGGGAGTGATATGACCAGTTTTTCTAGTGTTTGTTAAGATTCTAGCCATAGCATTTTGAAGGATTTGAAGGGGTTTAATAGAGGAGGCTGGGAGACCTAAGAGAAGGGAGTTGCAATAGTCGAGTTTAGATAGTATGGTGGTTTGCATAACAGTGCAGAAGTCATGGGCGTGGAGGAGGGGCTTCAGTTTTTGTGATACCAGTGATACCAGCGGCTTCAGTTTTTGTGATACCAGGAGGAGCATGCCGAGTTGGCATCAGAGAGGTCTAACTTATGGAGTTCTTTCGAAAGCGCTTCAGCGATGTCTTCGGTTTTGCATTGTTTTCTGAAGGTAATAGATCTTTTATTGTAGTGAGGAGAATGGGGATTGCATGTAATAGTGCAGCATGTGTCTATCCGGTAATGGTCTGACCAGGGAATGGGGGTGCATTTGGGTGGGTCCATGTCTATAAGAGAGTTAGTGAATATAACATCAAGTGTGTGACCTCCTTTGTGAGTAGGGCCCGAAACCAATTGTTTAAATCCAAGTGCATTAAGGGTGGTAAGGGTTAGACTCTCTACCAGGGTAGTTATCAAGCTTGGGCAAGAGAAAATTGTAGAAATTTCATCTTTGTGTGACTTTCCACACTCCAAATCTTCACTGATGTGTACTGTGCCATTCGTACAATTCACTGTGCATGTAAAACTGGCTCCAAAACCCTAGACTACCCGTAAATCCTCACCTCGAGTTACTAGCTGGCCCTCCTATAGTGGTATTCCTATAGTGGTATAAATAGTTAGATAATAGGGGTGCATCCTAGAGGTTCTCTTTCTCCTCCCCCACCCCCCAAAAACATGGAATTTGCAATACTCATTTTCATTGATCCTTTGAATACATTAAAAAATTTGCATTCGCACCACATATCGCGGGCATTAGGGCAATAACACATTTTGATAAATGACCCTGCTAAATAGGTGGATAAAAAACCACAAAAGAACCAATCAAATCAAGAAAGTGGAAGCAAACGTACCAAAATTATTTGTAATGTCCAAGTGGGTGTCTTAAGTACAAAAGCAGCACACATGAATGAATGCTTATTGTGGTGCATCATACAAAATTCTCACTCATTCACTAGTTTAGCCATCCACCTAAAAAGTTTTAAATGAAAGTTTTCAAAAAGTAAGTACATTTCAAAAGCAAAAATAAAGATAAAAATAGTTCTCAGCAATAGATAGATGAAAATCCCAAGTACCTGCCTTGATATTTCAGTATTCTATTTTGAGATGGGCTACATTAGTTTATTTTTCTCTTCCTTTAAATTATGTTAGCTTTTGGTACTAATTACATTTTTCTTAGAATGATTCTCTTCACCATCATAGGACACCTCACTACAGATGGAAAGAACACTTATCTTCCCCTTGATCCTCAGGCTTGGAAGGACTCCCCTCCCCCAGCCCTGGTCTGTGTCCAGTTATGGTCTATGGAAAAGCTGGCAACCCTGCTGTACCAGCATGCAATTATTCAAGTCTTGTTATGATTGCACAGCCAGGCAGGGAGCCAGGCAGAACACATGTGCTGTGCTACTTTCAGAGGAAGTCAGATGATTTCCATTCAGTCAAAAGGCAAGATTAGACATGCAGTTCTCTTCTAGGTCTGGCACAGAATATTACTCAATAAAAAGGCATTATGTGATGTCGCATAATTATGTTTTCTGTGAAACCTGTGTACTTGATAACAGATGCGATTCGAGACTTATGTCAAGGATTGGCCTAGCAGTATATTTCAAACAATGTGACAAGTACTCGTCCAACTTCCACGTGATTTGAGTCACTACACAGAAAGGTTAGACTGAATCATATATTGCCTTCTTTGCAAGTAGCTCTGAAAATAGGGCTTAGGGAAATCAGAAATCATGTCTGATTTATAGGAGGCTGAGATTTCTGTTCATCCTCACTCATGGTTAAGGAAAGAAGTAAAGGGTCGAGAATAGGTTAGGACATGTAAGGCTACCTCGTTGACTGTTTTAAGCAGCTGTTTATCCATATCTTGTCTCTCCTCCAAGTCATACCCGTCAAAGACAGAGCCTCCCCCCCCCCCCCCCGCCACGTTCCCCGCTTCCCCCACCCATCTGTTCATTTGCAGACAAGAAGCAGCTTATATACAGCTGGCAATGCTAACAACTTGTGAGTTATTAACACCAGTGGGCTGTGAGATATGCCAAGAGACATTTTGCCATTAATATGTAAAATGGTAGATGTGCCCTCCTCCGTCACCCTCTGGTCAGAAAAGAAAAGATTCTTTTTCCATTTTGGGGGCCAGATGTGTAATGAGATAACCCGATTCCAATTTCTTTTTCTTTTTTTTTTTTTGATGATAAAAGAGAGATAGAGGGGCATGCAGACAATTATACGGGGGCCATGCACATTGCCCTGGAAATATCCAATGAATAATAATAGACATCAAGCTGCTAATGTGGTTAAGAACACCTCCGTCTCAAGTGTCTAAAAAGGCTTAAGGGGCTGTGCCGGAGACTTAATTTATTGCACACAGATAAATTAATGGGCTGGCAGGTGGGCTGCTGGGGAGGGGGGGGGGAGGAGGAGGACATTTTAAAGCACTTTTCTGCTTCACTCCACAAACAGGACGGAATAATGCAGATGCTGCTTTAACAGTATGAAATGGGCACACACATGTGCAGTCTTTCACGAGCTTATAGTCAAAAATATAGTCCCAACTGTTTCACTTGGTTCTCTGTTGTATCTTTGCCAGTAGTATCTGGATTTATCAGATATGACTACTTTCTTGGAGAAATCCATTACAGATAGGCAAGAGAGAGAGAGAGAGACTCTTTTCTTGTGTCAATGGTGTTCGAACAGGATTTAAATTTGATTTTGCAAATTCTTTCGTAATGCTAGTACTCTCTTTTAAGGGCAGAGGGGATGGAGATATATATATATATATATATACTGATTTGGCTTAAGTTGCTCAAGAAAGGCGGAGGAAATTTTAAATATGCGCCAACAGACTTCGGTCTCTTGGCACTCCCTTTTTGTTATGGTATCCATGAGGAATCCCGGTTAAATATAAATCATATATATATATATATATAAATAAATAAATAAATAAATAGAATTTTGTCAATTATGTTTTCCACATGCCTGAACATTTAGGATTGTTCAGTGACGGCCTCAGTAGTTTAGGGTGTAGTTCCAGTTAATGTGTGTAATAGGTAAAGTCCATGCTGGATACCAATTTCCTTAATTGTTTTTCTGGGAGATATTTCCCAATATTTCCTCTTCTCTCCCTTTTAAGTTTCTTAATTATGTTTCAATAAGATATATTTTTCCTCTTTTTTTTATTTTTTATTGTATTTTGCCTTGTTAAATTTTACTTTGTTCCTGTAGCAAAGTTACTTTGTGGAAATGTTTAATAAATGTATAACTAGTAAAAATAATAATAATAATAATAATAAAGAAATAAAGTACAACTAATAGACTTTAAGCCCAAGCAATGGGTTTGGTGTAACAGTATTTAAGCTGAGTAACAAATATGGTGCTTGGGTTTATTTTGGTGGACAAGACTTCTGCTTATTATAAAGAAGATTCAGTACAGAGAGTAAACTTTATATATATATATGACTTACCTGAACTAGAGCTGGAAGTGGCTCCTCCTACCTGGAATATATGATTGTTCCAAAGCATTAGCAAAACAAATGTATGAGACAGAAAGCTGCGCAATAGTGACAGGGAAATTGGACAGCTCAGTGCATAAACAAGTTGATCTTCTGATGATTATAACAATAAACTTCCATTCTCTGGGCAAACTCCCAGATAGTTCTCTAAGCACCAGGACAGAGTGCTGACTCCTCCTTCCATGGCAGTGTTGTCAGTTAGCACCATCGTCTAATGGTGCTGTCCTCCTCATATTCTTCTTTCATTTAATGACATAGGGAAGACTAAGATCATGCTGGAGACTCTGGGTCAGGTTTGAAGAGTTCTGAGGTACGTCCTATTGTCATAACTAAATTCCAATTCATGGCTTCAAAGATCACTCCCCCCCCACCCCCCCCCCCCCCCACCACACACACACACACACACACACACACACACATACACACACACACACACACACACACATACACACACACACACACACACACACAATGAAAAATATGAATAAATGCTAGAAAAGAAGGAAACACAGATATGCACGCCCTGGCCCTCTATGGCTGCAAACAGGTCTATTTTTTTCACATCGCCAAGCGATGCAAATTAAACTGCTTTTCTGATAATGTATGCAACTATTACCCAATGAACATGCACTGCATATAACTTGCAAACCACATCCGTTTCTAGCTCCCCAGGATCAGAGTTGTGTACCTTTTATCTACCCATTGTCTGATGTACAAAACCCTTATTAGAAGGATGGTTGAGGTACATGTACTACTCAGATGTGTCACAGTGATATACAGAATTTATTTCCAAGGAATTGAACTAGTGTATAAAATACTAAAACGAGTTCCTTTTTCAATTGTTCCATGTTAGTGCAATTTAGTTTTTGGCCACTTATCTTCCTACTACTGGAATATAAAATCACTGTAAGGAAAAAACATTAGGGAAGACCATAACCACAATAAATATGAAAGAAATCAAAATAGCCTATATTAATTTTCTCATCTAAATTATCTGTACAGCCAAAATCTCAATTGTTATCAAATTTCAGATTTATTTTACTCTGAGCTGGTAGTAGGCATAATTCAACATTTACAACTAATTTTAATTTTTAAATGCATAACTAATTTTTATAAGAAAGATAATGACTGTTTCAATCTCTCTGCATTGCTCTACTTCCTAGAAATACTTCATTCAACATCATATGCACAAAGCTGAAAGATATTATAAAGGAGAATGTGCTACCTCATATATCAATTGAGCTTCTCAATACTTTCAAAGAATGCTCACAATCAGGTGTTTATAGCTTGACAAATGCTATTTACCAGTCTGTTTTTTAACTGAGAGACTGGATCAACCTTATTTTAATCATTGATAACCACATTCCACATCATTTGCATTTTTTTCTTATTTTTAAATATTTTAAAGAGACGAGACACTTATGGTTTGCATAGTGTGGTTGTGACAGCTTTTAACAACACTGGCCCGACCCGACACGGTATGTGTTTTGTGGGCTTCTTCAGGGGTGGAACATTTTGCGGTGTCTATAATATAAATCAAAGAAAGTTATACTTAACTTATCCGATGATTGAATGTCAACAAAATATCGCTGTACGCTAAGTCATACGTTTTTAAAGTCTGGCCCGTTATATTACGCTGTTGCACGGTCTCAGCTTTACTGAAAGCGGGATTCACCATTGTTTAAACCGGACTTTTTAAAGCAATCATTAGATTTCCAGCAGACCAATGGAAAAACAGAGGGTGGCTACGTGTACCAATAGAAAATTAGAGTAGTGATGACCATTCGACGCTGTCATTTAGGCCATCTGGGGCTTCCGATGCAAGAGTAAAAATCCATGATTGCTCGTGATAGTTGAGATGACAGCTAGTGTTTCTGCCACATTCACTTTTGACAATTTGCTCTAGTATCGTCCATTGTAATTGATCAAATGTATGGAGAGCCTGGAGGCAGTGATTAACAATTGGAGCTTCTATGTTGCCTGTGTTTACACGGCTTTTGTGTTCACGTAGACGGATCTTAATTTGTCTGCTTGTTCGACCCACATATAGAAATGGGCAAGGACATTGAATTAGATATACTACTTGTGTAGATTCACACGTAGTATTGGCATTTATTTATTTTTTATATATATTTCTTCTTTGTAATGGGATGCTGCCATTCATTACCTTCTATTGTAGAGATACACATGTCACATTTGCCACACTGTCGATGTACTCCATTAAAGGACAACGATTTAGGCCAAGACAAAGATGCACGTTCCACATGATCCTTAATATTTTTGCTTCTTTGATACGAAATCAAGGGCAATTCCAAAAAAGAAGGATGAAGTTGCAACACATGCCAGTGTTTTTTAATACTTTGTGCTATCAAGTAAGATTTATCAGTATGTTGAAGAATGCAAATATTAGCTGTAACAGGTGTTTTTGGTTGATACTGTAGTAGTGCGTTGCGTGGTGAATAATAAGCTAATTTATAGGCTTTGTAAACTACGTGATAAGGATAGCCATGATCGAAGAACCTCTTTGCTAATAGTTGTGCTTGTACTTTAATCTCACAATTCGTTGAACAGAGACGGCGTATTCTAAAAAATTGACTCACTGGAAGGCCATTTTTAACGGCTCGAGGATGGAAACTATTGTACTGTAAAAGGTTGTTCCTGTCAATTGCTTTACGATAAACTGTAGTTTCTTGGCTACTTCCCTGTTTGGTGATCAATATATCTAGAAATGCTAATTGTGTATCACTGAATTGAAGAGTAAATTTAAGATCTGGATCCAAGTTATTGATCCATGTTAAAAATAGATCCAACATTGCTGTTTCAGCTGTCCAAAAAAATAATAAATCATCTATATAACGAATGCTAGGGATGTGGTCATTCTTTAACATACGCGTGTATATGTGTGCATGTTATACAATAGCCTGACTGTGTGCAAATGTGCGCTCATTTCTACTGCATAAGTGGGGGAATTTTAAAAGGCACATGTGCTGGCGCCATTACCAGTTTTCCCAGTTTGTTACCAGTTTGCCCAGGTAAGGTATAGGACTTCTAAACCCCACTAGTTTAATTGCCTCACTTTCTCCATGTTAGCTCCAACCCTTACTTACACATCATCCCCATAGTAGAAGTAAAGTTACGCAGCAGGGGACCCTGGTGCATGCCTGTGCCCCTAAGTATTTATGCACTAACTTCAATGTGAAATCCATGAACACCCATTCCCCACCCCTTTTGTGGAACTTTTTATTTGTCTGCGTATTGAAAGATATGCACGTTCTTGGGTAGCTTTTTTAAATCTGCTTGGCGCACACCAGCCCAACTTGTGCGCCTATCTCCCGGGTTTGGCATACACTGGGCTTTTAAAATGTTTTAAAAACTTAAAACAAAAAACATTTGTGTTGTTTCTTGCTTTTTTAAAATTTCCCTTCTGTATTTTAGCGCATGCTAAAATGTAAAATCAAAACAACATTGTATTCTGTTTTGCATCCTTTCAGATGAGAAATAAAACAAAACAAAACAGATGTTGTGATTTCCCTGTCATTTCAAAACAACAGCACATCCCTATTAAATAAAGATGGCCGTGACTAATATCTCTTAAAACACCAAACCAGGAAAAGTTGGGTGACTGTTCTATATGATTCACTATTCTTGCATTTTTGTTCTATTGCCCTCCCCTGTACTCACCAGTTGCAGTACAAGATTATTTTCCCTTGCTTCTAAGTCTTAGTATACTACCTCCATGAAGCATACTAATGTTATGGGTCTCAGTTCTTCTAATCATTTTTAATTTATTTTGTAATAATGATTTTATTTATAGTTCACCTTTAGTGATGCTTCAAAGCAGATTACATTCAGGTACTGTAGGTACTTCCCTATCCCCTCTGGGAAGTGTAGGGCACATAACACCCCTCTATATACAGATATTTAGTTGAAACGGTCTGTATCCCATTTAATAAAACAATCCAAATTCACCAAGGACAGATTCATATTACACCTTTTTTTTGTTTCTAGAATGTATTTTTATAGAGACATTTTATAATTCACAATAAATGTCAGTTATGTGAGACATGGCTTAGACTTGTTAGGAAACAGCTACTAGTAATCATTCTGGATTTGGGAAATAACTATATCACCAATATCAGAACGAGACGCAACCCGCACTTTTAACACTTGCGTTGCAAACCTAACTGCCCAGCATGAAAGTAATAACTGGCCCAGGTCTTATGAATGCATCCAGGAAAAAGCATGGAACATCTGGAAATCTCTCGGCAGCAATTTAGCTGTCCGGTCAAAGGTCTGCTCTCTGGGGCTGGCAGCACACGCAGGGAGTTAACTAACTACCCCTTTAGACTTGCTGGAAACAGTTCCACAATGCCCATAAGGTGGGAAATGTTTCTTATCAGTCCTGGGAAGATACTGGATTTTCTGCAAGAACAACTGACAGATGGAGCTTTGCAAGCTAATCATGAGACTTTACCAGCCAGTCTCGCTCACAGCACATGCAGACAGGCAGGGCCCACAGGAAGTGTACCAATGTGGCATTCAAAAACCATGTATTAGCACAAAGCAGGATTTAAGGAAAAGTCTAGCCGGAAAAACGCTGTCCACCTTCAGGTTTCCTCTTCTTCCTCCCTGGTTCTTTTCTCCTCAGTCTGCCATGGCTCCCAGGCCAGACATGAATGCCCACTGTGTCCTAAATGTGAGCATTGACTGGATATCCCGGCACTGTCCATGAGTATCATCATCACTGGTGGCTGTTTAAAACTGGTGCACGTGCTAGGAAACACAGCTTGATGCTCAATATGTGCTGCTTAACTGGATGCAATGTCTGAGAAGGCTAATTCAGGCTCAGGATCTTGTGTCCAGCTTGCCATGTCAGATAATTTAAACAATGTCCTGTTTTAGCAGTTCTTTGTCCCATTCATTGCTGTAATGTCCATCTTTGGTTTGTAACAAATTTGTTAGTTCTCTGACACACAGCTCGTTTAAGGGTGACCTGGACTACACCCTCCCTATTGTAGGGAAATATCTATAGACCCTAAAATGCACAGATAGTCATAGATGTTCACATGCAGAGAGATGTGATAATTTTTTAGACAGAAAATAAATAGTCATATAATAAACTGTCACTGATATTAATGTCAATAATATCATTAAAGTCTATAGGTGCCCTAAAGTGGAGGCTAAGTGGAAACTATATATGGTAATATCTTTCAAGTATAATTACAAAGCTCAACAGGATTAACTGCTAATTAGGTACATTTAATAATTAGCAAATATATCACCTGTTTATCAAAAATGAATTCAGAATTATTTATTAATGACACCATTTGCTAAATATGTGCAGCTAATAATACAGCTGTGAACAGAGGCAAAGTTATCATTAAAACAGTTTTGTGAAGGATCACAAAACCTCTGCCAACAAACTCTGGCCCGGGACTTTTTAAAAAGAGAAGAGGGAGACATCTTCACCCCCTGTTGAAGTACATTCAATGACAAGATTTAGAAAACCATGCCAGGAAAATAGGCAGTTTTGTGTAATGCAAAATAAGAATTACCTAACAGTTCTGAAAAGACCAGCATAGCCAGGACTGCCTCAGCTTTGGAGGATTGACCTGTGTCAGGTTAGCAGCGCTATTCCCTGCCACTGGAGGGTCCCTCAGTATCTTTCCAGTAGAGACAGGAAAGAGGATTTCACATCCCAGAAGTTGATTGGTTGGGTAATAGGAATAGAACAGGGAAGAAATGTGGGTAATCAGGAAAAGGCAACAGCCGAAGAAACTACTGCTAAAAAGGAGGAAATGAAAGTTAGGGACATCATGTCTGATAATCTTAGCCAGATGAAGCAGTGGGGGAGTAGCTGAACAGCTGGTATGGGGGCAGGTGGCTTGCTTGGGGTTTTGGGTAGGGATGTGAATCGTTTTTCAACGATTAAAATTATCGTCCGATAATGTTTATATCGTCTTAAATCGTTATAGAACACGATACAATAGAAATTCTAACGATTTATCGTTAAAAATCGTTAAATCGTGTTAGTGCGCACTAACTCGAGTTAGTGCGCACTAACTCGATTTAGTGCGCACTAACTGAAAATGATACAAATAAACACTTTCCAGGTCACTGAAGGTCAGTTAGGAATGAATATGTGTTCCTATTGGCTGGCTGCCCTCTTATCTATTGATATTACCAAGGTTACCACTGAGGTGATGGTTGGGGGGATGGGAAATGGAACTGGAAACTAACGAACACCAACAGAAAATGAAACAAAGTGTTCACACTTCCCAGGTCAGTAAAGGTCACTTAGGAATGAATATGTATGTATGTATTCCTATTGGCTGGCTGTGCTCTTATCTATTGATGTTACCAATATGGTTGGGGGGATGTGAAATGGAAACAGTTGGAAGCTTGACAAAAAAAGTAATGTAATGATCAGCACTCACGTGACTAGAACTTGTTTGTTTATTATTTTTGTTAGCAGGCACCTGAAATGCTAGTGCATGTTGAATTTGCCAATCACTGTGCATTTTAGAAAGGTGGTCCTGGCTGGAACTGTACACAGTTCAAATATATGTAATTGATTGTTGGTAAGTGTATTTTTAAGTAGCCACACTGGCACCAGTATGTTTACTTTTCCTCCTACTTAACTCACTAGCTCAGCTTTGTAAGAAGGGCTTCTCTGCTTGTGTGTTGTTTTTGTTTGGTGTGAGGAGAGCAGAAACATCAGATCTTTATTCAATCTACTACAGTCATCTCTTACAGTGCCCTATCCCTATTAATACCAGGAGTGTTGTGATCTTCCTGCACACAGTGCCCTAACCCTGATACCAGTCTGAGACAGCTCCCTCCCTGCATTACTAGTGAGAGGCTGGCTTCACAGACAGGGGGGGGCTGCCTGACCCTCACTCCTGACTTCCCCCATGTCCCAGCTAGTGAATGGTGTGTGGGTGAGGGGGGGGGGGGAGGATGGTGAAGTCTGAGACAGCTCCCTCCCTGCATTACTAGTGAGAGGCTGGCTTCACAGACAGGGGGGAGCTGCCTGACCCTCCCTCCTGACTTCCCCCATGTCCCAGCTAGTGAATGGTGTGTGGGTGAGGGGGGGGGGGGAGGATGGTGAAGTCTGAGACAGCTCCCTCCCTGCATTACTAGTGAGAGGCTGGCTTCACAGACAGGGGGGAGCTGCCTGACCCTCACTCCTGACTTCCCCCATGTCCCAGCTAGTGAATGGTGTGTGGGTGAAGGGGGGGGGGGAGGATGGTGAAGTCTGAGACAGCTCCCTCCCTGCATTACTAGTGAGAGGCTGGCTTCACAGACAGGGGGAGCTGCCTGACCCTCACTCCTGACTTCCCCCATGTCCCAGCTAGTGAATGGTGTGTGGGTAAGGGGGGGGGGGGGAGGATGGTGAAGTCTGAGACAGCTCCCTCCCTGCATTACTAGTGAGAGGCTGGCTTCACAGACAGGGGGAGCTGCCTGACCCTCACTCCTCTGGGGTATTGTGATCTTCCTGCACACAGTGCCCTATCCCTGATACCAGGGGTGTTGTGATCTTCCTGCATGCAGTGCCCTATCCCTATTAATACCAGGAGTGTTGTGATCTTCCTGCATGCAGTGCCCTATCCCTATTAATACCAGGAGTGTTGTGATCTTCCTGCATGCAGTGCCCTATCCCTGATATCGGGATGTGTGCAAGAAGATCACAACACCCCCGGTATCAGGAATAGGGCACTGTGTGCAGGAAGATCACAACACCCCCAGTATCAGGAATAGGGCACTGTGTGCAGGAAGATCACAACACCCCTGGTATTAGGGATAGGGCACTGTGTGCAGGAAGATCACAACACTCCTGGTATTAATAGGGATAGGGCACTGTGTGCAGGAAGATCACAATACCCCTGGTATCAGGGTTAGGGCACAAGTTCTAGTCACATTGACTGATCACATTACTTGTTTTGTCAAGCTACCAACTGTTTCCATTTCCCATCCCCCATATACTGTCAGTAGGAAACTTGGTAACATGAATAATAAGAGGGCAGCCAATAGGAATACATATTCATTCCTAAACTGACCTTAACTGACCTGAAAAGTGTCAAATTGTATCATTTTCAGTTAGTGCGCACTAACTCCCAGTTAGTGCGCACTAACTCGAGTTAGTGCGCACTAATCGGAAAAAACGATTTTTAACGATTTTTTAACTAAAAAATCGTGCCTAAGACGATTTTCTTGCCCTGCCACACGATTTCTATCGTTAAGACAATATGGAAAACGATTCACATCCCTAGTTTTGGGTGTTGGGAGGTGCGTTATCTTGATAATAATGTAATTGTATGGTTTTTGAATTGTTTTATTTTGTTCTTTATTTTGCTGCTTGTACAGAACTTTGGGTAGTTTCACTGAAGCCATTAATGAATGTAAGAACATAAGAACAGGCCATACTGGGTCAGACCAGGGGTCCATCAAACCAGCATCCTGTTTCCAACAGTGGCCAATCCAGGCCATAAGAACCTGGCAAGTACCCAAAAGCTAAGTCTATTCCATGTTACAGTTGCTAGTAATAGCGGTGGTTATTATCTAAGTTAACTTAATTAATAGCCGGTAATGGAATTCTCCTCCAAGAACTTATCCAATCCTTTTTTTAAACACAGGTATACTAACTGCACTAACCACATCTTCTGGCAACAAATTCGAGTTTAATTGTACGTTGAGTGAAAAAGAACTTTCTCCGATTAGTTTTAAATGTGCCACATGCTAACTTCATGGAGTGCCCCCTAGTCTTTCTATTATCTGAAAGAGTAAATAACTGATTCACATTTACCCATTCTAGACCTCTCATGATTTTAAACACCTCTATCATATCCCCCCTCAGTCGTCTCTTCTCCAAGCTGAAAAGTCCTAACCTCTTTAGTCTTTCCTCATAGGGGAGCTGTTCCATTCCCCTTATCATTTTGGTCGCCCTTCTCTGTACCTTCTCTATCGCAATTATATCTTTTTTGAGATGCGGCGACCAGAATTGTACCCAGTATTCAAGGTGCGGTCTCACCATGGAGCGATACAGAAGCATTATGACATTTTCCATTTTATTCACCATTCCCTTTCTAATAATTCCCAACATTCTGTTTGCTTTTTTGACTGCCGCAGCACACTGTAAAAAAATAACATAGCATCCAGGCTATCCTTCTAACAGAGTTCCATTAATCACTGAAATCTCCCTTACCTCTCCTCCCAACCATTAGACCCCACTGTCTTCTTGCACACTTCTTCTGCCCGCACCAGATTTTCAGGCTATGGCAGAGGGGACATGAGGATTGTTACCGGGGAGGGTGGGTTTTTTCTCTTGGCCTGGGAACACAGGTACACGCTTTGGAAAGTAGTTGGAACTTCTTGTACTCTTTGGTTCCCCTCCCCCCATCCTGAGAACGAGATAGAGGCGTCATTGAACTTTCTGAACTGAGTCTTGAGGAGCTGAGAGAACGAGCAGAGAAAGTAACTGGTTCGGTTTTACTTCGCTGCCCGTTTCCTCTCCGCATGGCGCTCACACTGCTTCCCCCCCCCCCCCCCCCCTGTACTTTTACAATCAGAGACTGAAATATTCTACATCCTACCTGCGGGGAAAACCCCAATGAGAGGCAAAAATTTGGATTATGATCTACTGGCCCATCTCATGTTCACTCTCTGTGGGGGTCAGTGTTTAGGGCAATGCTCATTAGTGATTGTTCTACCCTTTTCCGGAAGCCCTTATGTCATAGACGAGAGAGGGAGTGCAAGGGAATACATATTGCATAAGGAACAATGAGATATTTACTGGAGGAGGACAGTATAGTCTACATCTGAAAACAGAGGCAGGAGCTGCAGACTGTAAAAGCTCCAGTTAACATGGCATTGCAGCACCGCTAAGACTTTCTATTTGAACCCAGAAAGGCCAGTATTCATATCTAAACCTTTAAATGGAAAACTTGTGAGTTAGATGAATAACTTGTGAGTTATCTGTCTAAATGGCCTGGGATGTTGACCTCAGAATGTAAAGATTTCTATTTACAGCAACCCCTGAAAATTTCTGTGAATACATTTTCACAAACCTGCACATTTCCCAAAACCATGACCTAACGTATTTGGACACAAACCATCAATTACAATGTTCAGTTTTCCCCAGCTTTGAAGCAGTTTGTTGCACTTAGTAAAACATGTGTTTTTAAATAGTCATGTTGCATAAAGGAAGGGAAGTGAACAGCCTTTATATTCATTTTAGGAACAAAATGTTATAGAACTATCCTTTTGTAACTTTGTTCCTTCATAGCTTGATACATGCAAAGTTAAAAGAAAGGGAAGATAAAGAAAGCAGACTCTTCCATTTATCTTTGGAAGAGTACAGCTTGAGCCATGCAGGCTACAGAAATGATAATTCTGTCTCCTTATAAGAACACTAGCGAAAAGTATCTGACTTTGCTCAGGTAGTCTAGTCTATAACAGCGTGTGTGTGTGTATATCTGTTTGCTTGTGTGTTTGCCTGTGAATGTGTGTGTCTGCCTGGGTATGTTTGCCTGCCCTTGCACCTGCTTGTATGTCTTCCTGTGTAGGTGTGTCTGTATAAAATACATATGTGTTTGCGTGCATGTGTGAACCAGTATGTGTGTTGCAGCCCCGGTCGCCGCCATAGCGACCGGGTCCTTACCTCCACCGGGGTCTTCTCCGCGCTGCTGCGAGCCGCGGGATCCGGGGCCGGCCTGGCCGCATGGCAGCGGCGTCTCCACGAGGGAGACGCTGCCGACGCTGCCAAGGCCCGATCCTGACTCCTCCCCCCTGCAGGGAACGCGCGCG
Organism: Rhinatrema bivittatum; assembly: GCF_901001135.1. Lineage (NCBI taxonomy): Eukaryota > Metazoa > Chordata > Amphibia > Gymnophiona > Rhinatrematidae > Rhinatrema > Rhinatrema bivittatum. The sequence goes on from NC_042621.1 coordinate 114,224,484, forward strand.
AGCGAGGGCTCTCCTTTTACAGGTCCAGCACCCGGAAGTGCTGAACCGCCCTCTCCCTGACGTCAGCGCCGGCGGGGGATTTAAACCTGCACTGTTCCTTCCTGCTTTGCCTTGCAACGTGGTCACTCCTGAGTGTTAGTTGCTGTTCCTGATCCTGCCTGCCAGTTTCAGCGTTCCTGTTCTTCTGACTTCTGCTGCCTGCCTTGACCTCGGTACGTCTTCACGCTTCTGACTTCTGCTGCCTGCCTTGACCTCGGTACGTCTTCACGCTTCTGACTTCTGCTGCCTGCCTTGACCCCGGTACGTTTCCTCGCTTCTGACTTCTGCTGCCTGCCTTGACTTCGGTACGTCTCCACGCTTCTGACTTCTGCTGCCTGCCTTGACCTCGGTACGTCTCCACGCTTCAGTCTTCTGCTGCCTGTTGTGACTTCAGCTCTTACTCTCACCTAAGTCCCAGCGGTCCGGGTCCCTACGGGCTCCTCCTGGGGGGACCTCGGACTTCCAGGGCGAAGCCACCTAAGCCCTAGCGACCCGGGCGTCAACAGCTCCTCTGGGGGCGTCTCGGGTTTCCGGTGAAGATCCTTCTTCGGCTGTGCGTGATCTGCCTTCCGACCGTCTCCTTGCCGGTCGGCCCAAGGATCCACTTCCGGAACACAACAGTTTGCAAGGCCATGGATCCGGCAGACCTCGCCGGCCTGCAAGCCATTCCCGGACTTGCCCAGCGTTTGGTGCAGCAGCAACAGGTATTGGATTCGCTGGCTGCCACTGTGGAACGATTGGCGGTTCGAATGGATGCTGAACCCCTTGCTCCAGTTCCCGCACCTGCACCGGCGCCAGTGGTTACAATCCATGCTCCTACCCAGCTTCCAGCTCCATCACGGTACGCCGGGGATTCCAAGGCTTGTCGCGGTTTCTTGAACCAATGCTACGTACGCTTTGCCTTGCTGCCCAATCAGTTCCCATCAGATGCCGTCAAGGTAGCATACATCTTTTCACTATTAGACGGTCGAGCACTGAATTGGGCGTCACCCATGTGGGAAAAGAATGACCCCGCCTTGAGCGACTTGAACAGATTTGTGGAGGAGTTTAAAGCAGCCTTTGACGAGCCTGCACGCCAGACCTCAGCGACCTCTGAGCTACTTCAACTCCGACAGGGAACACGGACGCTAGCTGATTACGCATTGGAATTCCGCACGCTCGCCCTAGAGGTTGGTTGGCGAGATGATGCCCTCCGAGGCGTGTTCTTGGAGGGGTTGGCAGCTAGGATTAAGGACGAGCTGGCAGCTCGCGACCTTCCGGAGGATCTGAACTCCCTCATCGACGTAGCAGCTTGCATTGATCGACGATTACAACAAAGAGCGAAGGAGGGGCGTCCTCTTCGGCGAATGGCTCCCCTACCTCCGGTTCTCTCCAGACCACTGAATCCCAGCCCTCGTAGCTCCAGTAACTCGGCAGAGTCCTCCACGGAGGAACCCATGCAACTGGGCAGGTCCTCGTTAACACCTGAGGAGAGACAACGCCGTCGTGATCTGAGGTTGTGCCTGTACTGCGGCGGTAAGGGCCATTTCTTGGCCCAGTGCAAGGAACGGGCGGAAAACTCCCGCGCCTAGGGTTGAGAGAGGAGTGTTCCCTAGGTTGTCTTAACGCTGCTCCTCAATGTGTAGTACCAGTAACTTTGAGATACCCCCGTGGTTCCTTCAAAGCGCAGGCTCTCATCGACTCGGGGGCCGGAGGGAACTTTATCTCGAAGGATTTAGTGCAACGACTTCAGCTCCCCACGCAACTCCGGGAACCGCTCTTACGAGTCACCTCTATCCAGGGCACACCTTTGTCCGGCAGTATCTCTTCCATGACCTCGCCACTCACCCTCCAGACCGGTCTGCTCCATACTGAGAAAATCTCGTTTCTGGTTTTAGAGAAGTCCGTCCACCCAGTGGTTCTCGGGTTACCCTGGCTGCAGCAACATTCTCCATAGATCCGGTGGGATGATCTACAGATCACTCGATGGAGTCCCAAGTGCTTCCACTCTTGCATTCAATCCCCGAAGGAACAACGAATTCCGCTGGCACATACTGGGTCTCTACTTCCGTCACCATATGCAGACTTTGCTGATGTCTTTTCTAAGGAAAAGGCAGAATTATTACCTCAACATCGCCCCTTTGATTGCGCGATTGATTTGCTCCCCGGTTCTACTCCACCTCGGGGAAGAGTGTACCCCTTGTCTCAACCTGAAACTCGAGCCATGTCTGACTATATCACCGAAAATCTCGCCAAAGGATTCATCCGACCCTCAAAGTCTCCCGCAGGGGCGGGTTTCTTCTTTTTCGCCAAGAAAGACGGGTCTTTGAGGCCATGTATTGATTACCGAGGACTCAATACCATCACTAAGAAGAATCGCTACCCGTTACCCTTAATTCCTGAGCTATTAGACAAACTCCAGGGAGCACAGGTATTCACGAAGTTGGACTTACGGGGTGCCTACAATTTAGTCCGTATCCGTCCCGGGGATGAATGGAAGACCGCTTTCAATACCCGGGACGGGCACTACGAATACTTGGTTATGCCATTCGGACTCTGCAATGCTCCTGCCGTATTCCAACATTTAATGAATGAGATCCTTCGGGAACTACTACAATCTTGTGTAATTGTGTATCTTGATGATGTCCTCATCTACTCCCCCGATTTGAGTTCCCATCGGCGACATGTTCGACAGGTGCTTCAGATTCTCCGGGATCATCACTTGTATGCGAAGCTGGAAAAGTGTCTCTTCGAGCAGGAGTCATTGCCCTTTTTAGGGTACATTGTGTCCTCAACAGGGTTTCGCATGGATCCCAGTAAGGTATCTGCCATCAGAAATTGGCCCCAGCCGGTGGGTCTGAAAGCTTTGCAACGCTTTCTAGGATTCGCAAATTTCTACCGGCATTTCATTCCCCAGTATTCACGGTTGGTGGCGCCGCTCACCACTCTCACCAGGAAGGGCGTGGACGCTCGAATATGGCCTAGTGAGGCATGTAGGGCCTTTGAGGACTTGAAAGAAGCTTTCCTCCATGACACCTGCTTACGTCACCCTGACCCGACACGGCCCTTCTTTGTGGAGGTGGATGCCTCCAACATAGCCGTTGGAGCGGTCCTGTCTCAGAATTCTAGTTCCGGACACCTACTACCTTGCTCCTATTTCTCCAAGAAGTTTACGCCCGCCGAGGGCAACTATGGAATAGGAGACAAGGAGTTACTCGCAATTAAACTAGCCTTAGAGGAGTGGAGACAATGGCTGGAGGGGTCTCTTCATCCTGTCACAATCTACACGGACCATAAGAATTTGGAATTTCTGAATCAGGCCCAACGACTCAATCCCAGACAGGCGCGTTGGTCGCTTTTCTTCAGCCGGTTTGACTTCGTCCTCAAGTATCGGCCGGCCTCTAAGAACGTCAGAGCAGATGCTTTGTCTCGTTATGACATTCAGGAGGAAAGGCAGGAACCCCTTCAATACATCATTGACCCCGCCAAGATTCAAGTAGCCAGTACTTCGGTATCCTCTCTTGGGAGAGTGGTTGTTCCCCGCAGAGATCGCAGGAGAGTCCTCGGGTGGGCCCATGACTCCCTCTCAGGGGGCCACGCCGGCAGGGAAAGGACGCTCGATCTGTTGAACCGCTACTACTGGTGGCCCAAGGTGAGACAAGATGTACGACTATACGTGGATTCTTGTCCAGTCTGTGCCAGACAAAAACCTCTTGGCGGTCGGCCGTGGGGCCTCTTACAACCACTACCCATTCCCACCGAGCCGTGGACTCACATCGCCACAGATTTTGTGGTGGACCTGCCATTGTCCGAGGGACATTCTGTGATATGGGTCACCGTGGATCGGTTCTCCAAGATGGTGCATCTGGTACCCTTACCCAAGCTTCCGTCGGCACCTGAACTGGCAAATTTGTTCACGCAACATATATTCAGGACTCACGGACTTCCGCAAAGTATAGTATCCGACAGGGGTCCTCAGTTCACCGCTCGCTTCTGGCGGTCTCTCTGCAAAAAGTTCGGAGTTCAGCTAAACCTGTCTACTGCCTTTCATCCACAGAGTAATGGACAGACTGAACGGATGAACAGGTCTCTGAAAACGTTTCTTCGAAGTTTCGTCTCCGAGAAGAGAAATAATTGGGTTTCTCTTCTCCCCTGGGCCGAGTTCGCTTACAATAATCATACTCACTCTGTCACTGGCCAGTCCCCTTTCCAGATAGTGTTTGGACGCCACCCAAGACCACCAGTACCTGTTCCAATTACGGTTCCTTCACCAGCAGCCCTAACAGTAGCCCATCAGATTCATCACCGTTGGAAGACAATCCAGCAACGACTTATCACATCCGCAGAGAGGGCTCGAAGATGTGCCAATCGCCACCGTCGCCCTGCACCAGTATTCCTACCGGGTACCAAAGTCTGGTTGAGTACCAAGAATCTTCAGCTGCCAGGTCGATCTCGGAAATTGGCTTCCAGATACTGTGGTCCTTTCCAAGTAGCGGAACGAATAGGTCTAGTGTCCTACAGACTTCGTCTTTCTTCATCTCTCCGCATTCACAACGTGTTCCACGTATCACTGTTGAAGCCAGTGGTGTTTTCACGCTTTCATCATCCAACAACTGATGCACTCTCAACCTCCTCTACCGAAGAACCCACGTATCAGGTACGGGAGGTACTGGACGTACGCTTCCGCGCCCGCCGCTGGGAGTACCTTCTAGCATGGGAGGGATGCGGACCCGAGGAGAACTCTTGGGAACCTGCTCGGAACATTTTGGACAAGTCCCTGTTAGTTCAGTTTCATCAAGCCAATCCTGGGAAACCGGGACCCCTGCGGAGGGGGCGTAAGAGAGGGGGTACTGTTGCAGCCCCGGTCGCCGCCATAGCGACCGGGTCCTTACCTCCACCGGGGTCTTCTCCGCGCTGCCGCGAGCCGCGGGATCCGGGGCCGGCCTGGCCGCATGGCAGCGGCGTCTCCACGAGGGAGACGTTGCCGACGCTGCCAAGGCCCGATCCTGACTCCTCCCCCCTGCAGGGAACGCGCGCGCGGGCTCTCCTTTTACAGGTCCAGCACCCGGAAGTGCTGAACCGCCCTCTCCCTGACGTCAGCGCCGGCGGGGGATTTAAACCTGCACTGTTCCTTCCTGCTTTGCCTTGCAACGTGGTCACTCCTGAGTGTTAGTTGCTGTTCCTGATCCTGCCTGCCAGTTTCAGCGTTCCTGTTCTTCTGACTTCTGCTGCCTGCCTTGACCTCGGTACGTCTTCACGCTTCTGACTTCTGCTGCCTGCCTTGACCCCGGTACGTTTCCTCGCTTCTGACTTCTGCTGCCTGCCTTGACTTCGGTACGTCTCCACGCTTCTGACTTCTGCTGCCTGCCTTGACCTCGGTACGTCTCCACGCTTCAGTCTTCTGCTGCCTGTTGTGACTTCAGCTCTTACTCTCACCTAAGTCCCAGCGGTCCGGGTCCCTACGGGCTCCTCCTGGGGGGACCTCGGACTTCCAGGGCGAAGCCACCTAAGCCCTAGCGACCCGGGCGTCAACAGCTCCTCTGGGGGCGTCTCGGGTTTCCGGTGAAGATCCTTCTTCGGCTGTGCGTGATCTGCCTTCCGACCGTCTCCTCGCCGGTCGGCCCAAGGATCCACTTCCGGAACACAACATGTGTATGTGTGCTTGCTTTTGGGAGCTTGTGTGCATTTCTGTGCACTTGTGTGAGCTTGTTGTGTATGTTTCTTTGTGCTTGTGTCCACTTGTGCATGCTAGCATGAGCTTGCATGCATGCTAATGTAAACTTGTACATACTTGCATGAGCTTGTGTCCCCCTATGAGTGTGTGCCTATGTCTGTCTGTCCCTGTGTAGGGGGGCATGAGAGACAGAACTTCACAGGCAGAGCATATTAGTTAACATTACCTGGAACTTCTCAGGTCATCTGTGTGTACTTATGCCTTTGCGTGCACTTGTATGTGTACCTCTGCCTCTGTGTGTGGATACATGTGCCTGTATGTCTGTGTTTGGGGAAGCCTATGTGTGTGTGCCTATGTAATTGTGTGTCTGCCTACCATGTATGTGTCTGCCTGTGGGTGTGGGTTCCTGTGCCTATATGTATATATGTGTGTGCTTGTGCATGTGCATGTGCCTGAGTCGTGTGCGAACCTGTGTGTGTGTTTGCGACAGTGCTTTGCAGAAAGAGCATATTGTCTTTGCACGTTGCACTTTCTACCATTCCGGGCACCACCTGGTGGCCATAAACAGATACAACTGTGTGACCAAAGCAACTTACCAACCTGACTGACACAAAGCTTATATAGATAAGATGTGCCATGCTAGATCAGACCAATTGTCCCTTGAGCCCAGCATCCTGTCTCTGAGAATGATCAATCTGGGTGACTTGGAAGTACCTGGAAGATCCCTTCCCTATTGTTCATTTCTAGATGTAAAGGGTAGCGACTCCCCTACCTGTCTAGCTAATTTCTTTCATGTTGGAACAGGAGCTACCACTTTAACCTCTTCTAAAGGTGCCAAGAATTCTGCTAAACAATTGTAATGCATTTATTTTTTGTATTAGATAGATATCTGTCCAATGAGAAGCAGAAAGTGATGTGCAACCAATATCTAGGGACCTTCATTTTCAGTTTTAATTTTAATTTTTCCCAAGTATTTAGCAATCTTCATTGCAATAAGAACATAAAATGATATCTACCTGGAAAAATGACACGTTATTTTTTTTCCCATTGATTTCTCCTGTTTTTTTGTTCATCTTGTAATAAATATTGATTCATTCCTCAGAAAAATAAAATAAAAACTGAAAATGAAGATCATTACCAATATGTTATCAAGGATTCATGCTAGATCTGGTCCACTCAGCAAGTCGCTGGGAGGTAGATAATCAAACACTTTACAGCTAGGGAAGTTCCCTGGATAAACATATCTGGCTAACTTAGCCAAGATATTAAGGGTGTGGCTGTGCCACTGACTATATCCAAATAATTTTTAGTTAACTGGATGAGTGTATCTGGATAACTTAAAGCAGGTCTAACTTACCTGGTTAACATTAGAGATGTGGTTTGTTTTTCGCCCGAATTAGGAAATTACACGAAATTTCCTAATTCGTTGTGGTTTCGGAGGCCCCGAAACCCGAAAAGAATTTTCCCCGAATTTCGGGGAAATTTCGTTTTTCCAAACATTTAAATAAACTATAATACAACACCCCCCCCCCCCTGATCCCGATCCCTCCCCAAGACTTACGAACATCCCTGGTGGTCCAGCGGGGTCCCGGGTGCCATTTAATCCTTCATGCCCATGTTGTGCGCTATTGCCAGGCTTGCTCAAAATGGTGCCAAATAGCCTGAACTACCATGTCACAGGGGCTACTGGCGCCATTGGTCAGCCCCTGTCACATGGCCATCGGCGCCATCTTGTGCTCCTGTCATGTGACTGGAGCTGACCAATGGCGCTGAAAGCCTCTGTGACATAGTATGGGCAAAGGCTATCGGCGCCATTTTGATTACTGGCAGCCGACAACGAAATCGCTCCCGGACCCCCGCTGGACCCTCAGGGATTATTGGCAAGCCTTGGGGGGGGGGTCAGGAGGGGGCTCTTGACCCCCCAAGGCTTGCCAATAATCCCTGGAGGTCCAGCGGGGGTCCGGGAGCGATTTAGTTGTTGGCTGCCAGTAATCAAAATGGCGCCAATAGCCTTTGCCCATACTATGTCACAGAGGCTTTCGGCGCCATTGGTCAGTTCCAGTCACATGACAGGAGCACAAGATGGTGCCGATGGCCATGTGACAGGGGCTGACCAATGGCGCCGGTAGCCCCTGTGACATGGTAGTTCAGAGGCTATTCGGCAGTCGGCACCATTTTGAGCAACCTGGCAATAGCGCACATGGGCATGAAGGATCAATTGGCACCCGGGACCCCGCTGGACCACCAGGGATGTTCGTAAGTCTTGGGGAGGGATCGGGATGGGGGGTGGGGTTTGTATATATGTACGAAAATGCTTGAAAATGCTTTTAAATGCTTGGGGTGGGTTGTTTTTTTAGCTTCGTTTCCCGATTCGCTTTTTGGCCTGGTTTTGGGTTTCCTCGTTTCGTTTTTTGAAAAACGAAACGAGAAAACCCGAATTGTACCACAAAGTATCCGAACCGAAAAACGACCCGGTAGAAAAAAACGAAGCACATCTCTAGTTAACATACGTGATTCATCAAGCTGCTTTAATGCTCTAATGCACATTATATCACATGCATCTTGGCAATATCATGCAGTATACACAATATTTTGGATCTCCCCATCCAGATACTCTCCCCTATTACAATGACTTTCTTTGCATGTGATTTGCATGCATGAATAATGCAAATGCATGCAGAGAAGGTCATTACTAGTCGATTTTATGTAAATATTGTACCATGGCTGACCGAGAAGGTAAACAGCCACGATAAAATATCTATCTACACCTATTTGAAATGTGTTAGATGTGTGGCAGGGGGCACAGGATCCTAACGTGGGTCTTGAGGCTCCCGCCACATACTTAAAGCAGTAGGAGAAAAAGGCAAAAAATCTCTGCAAACAGAGTGGTTGAGCAGGGGTCAGTGCTGATCCCTGTCTCAACCTGGGACCTCAAGTTGATGTTGTGGCTTGGGGGTCAGGGTATTGATATTGGGGGCAGGGGCCACATTTTACTTGTGTGCTTTGGGGAGGGAAGGGGCGCTAGGGCTATCACCACTCAGTTCTTTGTTTTACTTTTGAACATTTTAGGGGTATCAAGGCTGCCTTGACTGGTGCCCGGGTTCAGACGGAGTCAGCACTGACCCTCGCGCAACCCTCCTCGTTTGCAGCAATTTTTTTGTTTTAGGCCAGCGGCCCTTTAAGGCAATGTCAGTCCTGTAAGGTTGAGGTCACCATTGTGTTAAAGAGCTGCTCACCATGTTCTTTTGAGCTGTTGTGTTTGGCCGCAGCACAAAAGAATGCACTATACAGCCACTATCATGGCGACATTCCCCCCTCCTACAGTAGTGTGACTCCTCCTACAATAAAACATCGTGGCTGAGTGAATCAGGGAGATAGCTAGATAAGGCTGAATATTGCCACTTATCCGACTAAGAGATCCTTTACTAAACCTTGATATTTTACCGCAGGAGGGGCAAAATATTGCAGTGGGTATTCCCATGATATTTAGACCCTCCCAGAGAAAATATTACAACAGTTTTCCCTGTGATATTTGTTTCTTACAAAAAACATCCATGAGAAAAAACATCACAGGGAAAGGCTGAAAAACAAATGTCAGCAGACAGTATCACCCACAGCTGCCATCTTCTAAAAGGGCCATGTGGCCCAGAACCCCCTCCTCCATGTGCAAAATACCCCCCAAGGATCTGCATAGACTCCTGCCACCTATAGAAGTGGCCCAATAGTGCAAATAGTAAGAAATAGATGTAAGATGTCCCCCCACCCACCCAAACACCACCCTTTATTCAAACTGGCCCCCTCAACCAAATACCCCCCATTCAAACACCATCCATCTTCCCAGTATCTCCCTCCCCCCCCCCCTCCCCCCCCCCCCCCCCCCCCCACAAACCCACACCCTTACCTAGGTAAAGTGTCCCTGATAGTCTAGCAGCAGTCTGGAGTCTCCCCTAGGCTCCAGGGCAGTTGACACCATTTCCCAAAATATTATGGCCCAGAAAACAGCAAGGTAGGCAATCAAACAATGCTGTGAGGAAACAACAAAGAATAGATGCCCAAGGGTCTTTTCCAAATCTTTAATTAGTGGAGACGTAAGTGATTAGTTAAAATGCCCGATTCGCACCGAGTTTCGCCACTTTCCAGTGGCTGCCTCAGGGGCTTAAATCAAAACACACTGAATAAATATATTAATTCCAAACACGCATCCGCAGTACAAACATATCTTGAATGCAAACTGTATCGCTTAAGCCTCTCTCGGTTCCATTCTGTAATGGTGCCGCATACGTGTATCTGCGCATCAGCGTACACTGTCTCCACCGAGTATTTATTCAGTGTGTTTTGATTTAAGCCCCTGAGGCAGCCACTGGAATGTGGCGAAACTCGGCACGAGTCGGGCATTTTAACTAATCACTTACGTCTCCACTAATTAAAGATTTGGAAAAGACCCTTGGGCATCTATTCTTTGTTGTTTCCAAAATGTTTTTGACCAGCCTTCCCTCTGATGAAGTGATAGGAGCAAAGGCAGGTTGGCACCATTTTTAAAAAAGGTATTGGCTGGACTCTGGGCCACACCACCCTACAAGGGACACTTTTTTTATGTAATGGGATCCATGGCGAGGAAGGGCCATTTGCTTATCAGGGAATGCTATTCTGTGAAAGAGGAGTTTGGCAATCACTAGACAACAGAGAATGCTTTTGTGGTAAGGTTGGTGCAGGACTAGGGGGTCGGGGATTGTTTGAATGGGGGTTATTTGGTTGGAGGGTTTAATTTGAACAAAATGGAGGAGTTTGGGAGGGTCTGAGTGTTGCCATGTGATTCTTACATTTATTTCTTTACCATTTACACTTTTGGGCTGCCTGTTCAGGCATTGGGTGTTGGCAGAAGTGTACTCAGACTCTCAAGGGTGTTTTTTGCACATTGGGATGGTCCAGGCCATGTGGCCCTTTTAGGAGCAAACCAGAGACATCAGGATGTGCATTAGCATCCCGATGACTCTGGGGAATAGTTAGCTAAAACTCCTAAGCTGTAGATAACTGTTGAGGAAATAACACAGCTTCAGGAAGCAGTGTTATTCTATTTGCATAGGATTTTCTATGCATTAGCTGCTTTGCATGCATTAGAAAATATCATGCATGCAAAAGCATTCAAAATAGCGCATTTCAATAGCGGGTAGTATTTAGGTAAGAATATTGCGTGATACTGCCGCAATACAGTTATCGCATAATAAACACTGTCTTTCATGCGTTTCTCTCTTACAGTGGCTTAGTAAAAGAGGCCCTAAGTTAGCTGGGTAAGTAGCTCCTCCCTGGTCACCCCCATCTCACCCAGCACTTAGCCAGATAGCTGTTTAGCTGGATAAATTGTTATCTGGCTATTTAGTGTCCACTGAATGCAGCTGGATATTCAGACACCACCACTCAGCCACAAAAGTCCTCTTTGTTTTTGTAAAATAATTAAGAGGGTGTGCCCAGAAGGTCCCTCCACAGCACTCACTAGAACCAAGCTGAAGTTTCACCAGTTCTTCTTTTGCTTAAACCACCAAAATGTCTCCCATCTTTTGTTCATTACTGGTCTGAGCCAGACTGCATCATACTTTTTCCTTTTTTTCATTCCTTCCTACTTTCTTTTGCACCATTTCACTTTCATTCAACCTTTTCCTTATGCTCTTGTCTACATCCAGCCAGGATTTCATGCTGCTATCTTACTGACAGGATAGCTATAAAACCAGACTTAGCTCAATATTTGGGCATCCCAGAACTTCAAATTAACCTTTTTCTTGCATTTGTACAGGCTCCAAGGATTTCTAGTAACATTGCACTCCCATGGGGACCCTTGTCTTATTATAAAATGTGTATAAATGTGTGTGTGTCGAAAACGCATTCACAAGAAGCTTCTTTTCTTTGTTTAGCTCTTCTGGCTAGAGAAAAACTACTTGCTAATTAGCATCTTAACCTTTTATAGACAAGTTCCAGTTCTAGAGTTGTCACTATTGCCCGGTCATTTTCTGGAAAGTGTGTTGAAGATACAATGAATAATGAAGAATTAGTCAAGGTGTAAAAAAAAACATTTGCTTTCTCAGTGGGGAAGAGAACGGAAGCAAAATAAGTCATTAACATTTCTGTAGTAAGAAATATGAATAATTTTCCAGATTACTGGCTTTTCTTATTAATGGGAGAAATTACATATTTTCCTCTGAATTTCTTAACAGAGGTGTCCAAAGTGTCTTATTCTTTTGTGGTCCTTGGAGGAGATAATCAGAAGTTTATCTATTCTTCTAGGGACAATGAAAAAAAAAAACCCCACACAAAAAATGCATGAAAAACAAAACAAGGACAAACAAGATAATATGCTTAACAAAACAAAAAACATGGTTTAAGCTGAGTGGATAAAGATAGCACAAAGTGAAAGTCCAGGGTTGTTCAGTTGTAACAGCAACCTAATTGAGTCATACACACACACAGACCTTACAATGAGCCCTGATCATATCAGTAACAAAAAATCACTACTCAGAGATGTCATGATCTGTTGTTAGCCAATGTGAAACCAGCAGAGCATTTATATTAGATCTGAGACTATTTTGCAGTGTTTGTAAATATGTGCCCTAAGTGTGCGTGAAGTTTTTGCCTACATATAAGGACACTTAATTACATAGACAATCTGTAAAGAACCACACAGTCTGAAGGGAATCAAAGTGGGTTATGTGGGCATCAGCACCGATGAGTAAAATGAGAAAGAGTCAAAGAAAAGTTGCAAGAAAGACATTGGCCACAAGGCTTGGTGTCCAGCACAGTCTGATGCAGATGTATTGCCTGAGAGTAAATCCGAAGAGACTAGCATGTCTTGCAGGTTACAGCCCCGATATAGTGCAAACCCAAGCATTTTGGAGAAAATCTTTAAAGGGCCAGGACAGGCCAATAACATTGGGCAATCTTATATATCTGGAAAGGTATATTTTCTACAATAATGAAGCAACTACCTCTCCAAATTGATCAACAAAACAAAGGAGAGAGGAGCCTAAACCCACTCAATAATTACAACATACACTTTTCAAAAGAATTTTTGTGCAACGATTAATTGCCCAACAAATGACAATATCATAAAGATATCCGCTCAAGTAGTGTAATCTGCAGCCTCTCGCCACGCAATGGGCCGCAGGCTGTTGTCAGCTTAAAGAGCTTCCTTTATTTAATCATTTATTGTCATTTGTCCACCCACCGGTTACATCTCCGTTACAATTTCAACACAGAGCTTTATTTGTGCACAAGTTCAGCATGCTGTGCAAGCATCCTTTATCCTTCAACATATGGCTAGAGAATCTACTTTTCTCCAGAGGTCTTTTCTATCAGCACTCCCCTGATAGACCTTATTTTCCTCTCTATTTTGTTTTTCAATTTCTCCCTTGTTTCCTACCACTTGTTTCATCTGTCCCTCTCTTTTCTTCCTCAGTGATTCCCTCCTCTTTCCTCCTCCATTATCTCATTTTCTTTTTCCATCTCCTATTTCATTCCCATACAAACCACACTGAGTTGTAGGCTCTTGAGTTCTGTCGCCCTCACTCTTTGGAGGTCTTGGTTTGAGCCTAACCAATGAAACCTTGCTAATACCTTATTCTTATTCTGACTCTCTTGATCAGTCGCTGTTCCTGGTCAGTCTTCCACTCAATTCATCTAAATGTTCTCTATCAAGTCATAGGACTATGTTATATCGCTATTCTCATCTTTAGTCCCTTGCCCCCTCTCCTAAAGGTTCTCTCCCCGCCCTTTTTCTACACAATATACTTCCCCTCCCCTTTTTCTAATTTGAAAACCTCTTTTCGCAGTTCCCAGAACTAATGTCAATAACAGATTTGAGCTCGGAGTTGATTTATTCAAGTTTTTGTACTCACATACTATATATTCCATAGTCATTCTCGTTGACTGTCGACTTGTTCCCTTGTTCCCTTATTAAAGATACTGTGCTCAATTGTTTTTTGTAACTGTACTATGATACGGGGTTCAAATGTTTCTTGTAACTGTACTATGTTCAATTTGTACTTTGTTCTATGTAAGGCCCCCCACCCCCCCATTTTTTGGGCGTTTCATCGTTTTATGTAAACCGGAGTGATTTGTATTTCATACAAGAACCTCGGTATATAAAAATCAAAAATAAATAAATAAATAATACCTCATCTGTCTTAATCCCTAGTCTTGTGATTGGTGGCAACCCAATTTGAGCTCCACAGAGATGCACCTACTGCACCAACTCTCCCAGGCTCCTTTTCTGGGTGCCTGGCGGAAATGAATGTGCTGAGCTTCACGGTTCCACTCCCCATCTCTCTGCTGTCAGCAACCCAGCAGGAGGGGCTCCATCAGATAGCTTAACTGTTCTTCTTCCTTGTGCTGTCCTGAGCCCTAAAGTAACTGTTATGTCTGCTGTCTCCAAATTTCCCACTCACAACTTCTAGGACTTCTTTTGATTATCTGCTCTTTCCCAGTGGTTCTCAACTTGTTCTATGGAGATCACACAGCCAGTCTGGATCTCAAGATTTCCACCATAAATATGCATAGGATAGATTTGCATGCACTACCTCCACTGTATGCAAATGCATCTCATGTGCATTCATTATGGATATGAGGACTGGGTTGAAAGCCATTGCTCAATCTAGTAAACCATTGTGCCAGGATTTGTTAATGTTTTTTTTACAAAATAATCTTTATCAACAAGAAATATAAATTTTAGAAAACAACCATTAGATACATTGTAATTAACACACATGGCAGTCACAGCAAGTACCATCAGAAGGAACTGCAATTTAAAAAGTTCAAATACATAATTTGTTATAACTGAGAGTACATATGGCATTTACATACTCTAAACTGAAAAAGGTTAAGTAACTCTTAGTGATCAAAATTAGGTGAATTGCTGTTGAAGGAAATCAAATTACATTCCAACTGTCACAAAAAAATAGTTCAATTACATAGCTATTTTAACTGGTAGTTTACATGAGGCAGATAGTGAAATTAAAACATAAACAAACATTTGCATTCAATGTCACAGTATAAAATCAACTATATATTGTTGTATTCCATGATTGCAAGGTATGTATGAAACTGGAATGCTTACTAGTGAGAGTTTAGCAAATTAGTCAACACTTGTAATAAGGAGGTGTTTGCTGAATAACTGTTTATTTAATGTAGCTAAGTATAATTCTAAAGTCTGGCAACCCCTGTAGGATGACGATGAAGTTTCAAGTGCTTTTTGAGCAAGATTTCCCAAACCTATTGTTGGAAATGTGGACCCTTGAGCCGAGACGAGGTTGACACTACCACCAGGACCCTGTTGGTCCTTGTCGTCGGGATGCAGTACGGGCAAAGAAGACCCAACTGGACCTTCACCTATACCAGCCATCGTTCCCTGCAGGTTGAGCCCTTGGATACTGGAGCCGGCAGGACTTAGGTGGAGGACTCTCAGTGCGTGGAACCAGAGGAAGAAGCTGAAGCGGCATCGGATGAGCAGGAGTCGGCAAGGTGGCAGACAAGCAGAATCAGGAACAAGCTAGAGGTCAGGTCAGGCGGCAAACAAGCAGAGTCTGTGAGTCAGGCAGAAGGTCAGGGCAGGCGGAGATCAGCAGAATCAGGATACCAGGCAGGAGTCAGGCAGGCGGAGGACAAGCAGAGTCAGGCAGGCAGGGTCAGAATCAGAAGATCAATCTGAAGGGACGAGGAGCAAGGCGGAGACTGGAAACAAGGAACAGGAATGCTGGAACCAGGAATCAGGAACAAGAAGCAAGGCAGGAACGCTGGAACAAGGCAGGTTTCAGGTACACAGACAACTCTCACTCACGAAGGAGCAGGACCCGTTGTTGAGGCCCTGATTGAAGGCAGGGCCTGGCCTTAAATAGGCCCTGGCTGATGAGGTCATCAGCAAGGGCCTCGGGGCTTCAGGACCCGTCTTCCCAGCTGCTGGCCCTTTAAGAGGCTAGGCTGTCCTGTGCACATGTGCCAAAAGGGGGGAGGAGCAGAAAGAACTGGGGACGACCCACACAGGGGACGCCCCAGCACGAGGACCCACACACAGGGCCCAAGCACACCACACCAGCCCTGACGTGCACGGCGGCACAGCGTATAGAATGACATACTCATACTGGGACCTGATGCACCCACCTCACAAGGCTGGGGGTGAGTGCGGCGGTAAATTGGGATAGCCCATGGGCCGCCGAATGTAACACCTATCCTGGATACCCACAGCCAGTTTGGTTTTCAGGATACCCACAATGAATATGCAAGAGAGAATTTTTCATATAGTGGGTCTTCATATGCTGTGGAATCATCAGGACAGGTATGAGAAGCCCTGATTTTAAGGAACATTTCAAACGTGTGTGATCAGAAAGAAGGGATACAAGCTTTAAAGTAAAAGCACCACTGAAATGAGATGAACTAGATGATGTTTTTAAACCAAATTGCCCTTTCAAATGTGGGAAAATTAGCTGACAATGACAAACCTTTTCCGTCGGAAAAAAATCAGCAGAACCAGAGGTCACGAGCTGAGGCTCCAGGGAGGAAGACTAAGAACCAATGTCAGGAAGTATTTCTTCACGGAAAGGGTGGTGGATGCCTGGAATGCCCTTCCGGAGGAAGTGGTGAAGTCTAAAACCGTGAAGGACTTCAAAGGGGCGTGGGATAAACACTGTGGATCCATCAAGTCTAGAGGGCGTGAATAAAGAGGAGGCATTCAAACACTGCACGGAGCGGCAGTAGCCACAGAGGCATTCACGGAGCGGGATGCCAGTGGCCAGCAGTTGGTGTTCCACCTTCACGGAGCGGAAGGATGGAGGGCTGCTATCTCCAAAAATAAAAAAATAAAAACAGGGGTGGGTAAGAGTATGGGGTAAGGGTGTGGCCTGCTTGTTACAGCAGTTGCTACCCCTAATTGAGCTGGACGTTCACTTGGATGCAGATACGGCGCTGCTCTCTAAATTGGTGGTGGGGTGGAGGGGAATTAGGGCTGGAGGGTACTGGAAGCCAATAGTAACAGGTGGGAGAGAAAAAAAGGGGAAAAATGGATAAAGTGCGTAGCTTGCTGGGCAGACTAGATGGGCCTGGAATGCCCTTCCGGAGGAAGTGGTGAAGTCTAAAACTGTGAACGACTTCAAAGGGGCATGGGATAAACACTGTGGATCCATCAAGTCTAGAGGGTGTGAATAAAGAGGAGGCATTCAAACACTGCACGGAGCGGCAGTAGCCACAGAGGCATTCAAACACTGCATGGAGCGGCAGTAGCCACAGCGGCATTCAAACACTGCACGGAGCAGCAGTAGCCACAGAGGCATTCAAACACTGCATGGAGCGGCAGTAGCCACAGAGGCATTCAAACACTGCATGGAGCGGCAGTAGCCACAGCGGCATTCAAACACTGCACGGAGCGGCAGTAGCCACAGAGGCATTCAAACACTGCACGGAGCAGCAGTAGCCACAGAGTCATTCAAACACTGCACGGAGCGGCAGTAGCCACAGAGGCATTCACGGAGCGGGATGCCAGTGGCCAGTAGTTGGTATTCCACCTTCACGGAGCAGAAGGATGGAGGGCTGCTATCTCAAAAAAAATAAAAAATAAAAAATAAAAACAGGGGTGGGTAAGAGTATGGGGTAAGGGTGTGGCCTGCTTGTTACAGCGGTTGCTACCCCTAATTGATTAGGGCTGGAGGGTACTGGAAGCCAATAGTAACAGGTGGGAGAGAAAAAAAGGGGAAAAAAATGGATAAAGTGCGTAGCTTGCTGGGCAGACTAGATGGGCCGTTTGGTCTTCTTCTGCCGTCATTTCATTTCTATGTTTCATAGATAATAACATTGTAAGTGTAGTTTTACACTAAAGTGAACATTAGCTGGATAACTTATCCTCTAAATGGCCTACTGACTATTGGCCTCATTGTGTCCAAGTCTCGATGCTGTATCTTGGAAAGGATATAGTCAGCCTAGAGGCAGTCCCGAGAAAGACTACAAAAATAGTCCAGGGTCTGAACCAACAGCCTATGAAATGAGAAGGACCTAAATATGTGTACTCGAGAGGAGAGACAGAGGAGGTATGATAAAGTCATTCAGACACATCAGAGGTATAAATCAGTTTCAAGAAAACAACCTGTTTCCAAGGAAAGAGTGGACTAAGAAGAAACATCAAAAATATTTTTTCACATAAAGGGTGGAGGATGTATGGAATGAACTCCCAGTGGAGATGATGAGACACTAATGATAACAGGATTTAAAAAGTATGAAGTAAGCACAGATGATCTGCAATGTGAAAGATATGAAGGGAAAGTCAGAGATTAACTGGGATTTATGGCATTGTTCCAGAAATGAAATTGGTCAGACTATATGAACCTAATATTCCTTATCTGCTCTCATATTCTATTACAATAGAAGGAATAGGGGTTGTAAGGTTTCAGTATTGCAAGCAACCTGCTCTTCACAGAGCAGAGGCAAACACAAAGGTGATAAAGACAACACAAAGGGCAAATGGAGGAAAGACAACTTAGAGATACTGCAGGCCATGGGAAAGCCAGATTGGTAAACTTAAACTCCACCTCCCCAGAAACCAATTGGGTAGATGCGGCAGATTAGTGGTTGTCAGATAATGTCCAGTAAGGCCATGGGGACCTAGGGGGCCCAGTAGTCCAGCAACAGAATCATTGGGCTGGGTAGATGTTTGGATTATTATAAAACTTGATTGTCTGAGATGGGGGGGGGGGGGGGGGGGGGGATGGGGGGACATGGGTCTGGGTGTTGTGTATGGGATTAAAAAACCAATGAAGAAGAAAACAAAAGCTGACTTGAATAAGATGGATATCCTGCAAGCAGTCAAGCCTTTGTGACTGGCAGCTGGTATACTTTATATGCTTGCAGCATGAACAGGAATAAGTGGGCTGACTGGATGGGCCAAGTGATCTCTTTCCTCTATCACCTACTATGTTACTAGAGTGGGATCAGTTTTCAAAGATCCTCTGAGTAGATAACCTAACAGGTAATTTATTCAGTTATCTTCAGGAAACTTTATGGCCACATCCAACTGGCACAATTTTTGCTGAACACTTCCCTAAGTGTATCCATTCAAATTCTGATTGGCTGGATATAGGACAGCTTTGTGGCTGGGTTCATCCGCCTAAACTTAGCTGGTTAGCACTGAAAATCAGAACTAACCAGCTAAGTCAGGAGCTTGCTCTAGAAATGCCCTGAAACTGCCATTTTTGCCCATCTAAATATAGATAGGATGGAAAAATAAAGTAATTACCTTTGCCCTGGTGCCTGGATCTGGGAGACTGTGGAGATGTTGCCCTGATTTGCCTGATTAAAAAACAAAATGAAAAAGGAGGAAGCCCGTTGTTGTGGGGCCAGGGAAAGCATGGCTACATGTTGTTTTTTTTTAGAGGTCCGGAGCCGGGCAGAGAAGTGTGCTGCCCTTCCTGTAATTACACGATGTTAGGTTCCATATTAGGAGCTACCACCCAGGAAAAAGATCTAGGCTTCATAGTGGATAATACTTTAAAATCGTCGGCTCAGTGTGCTGCAGCAGTCAAAAAAGCAAACAGAATGTTAGGAATTATAAGGAAGGGAATGGTTAATAAAATGAAAAATGTCATAATGCTTCTATATCGCTCCATGGTGAGATCGCACCTTGAATTCTGTGTACAATTCTGGTCGCCACATCTCAAAAAAGATATAGTTGCGATGGAAAAGGTACAGAGAAGGGCAACCAAAATGATAAAGGGGATGGAACAGCTCCCCTATGAGGAAAGGCTGAAGAGGTTAGGAATGTTCAGCTGGGAGAAGAGACGGATGAGGGGGGATATGATAGAGGTCTTTAAGATCATGAGAGGTCTTGAACGAGTAGATGTGAATCGGTTATTTACACTTTCGAATAATAGAAGGACTAGGGGGCATTCCATGAAGTTAGCAAGTAGCACATTTAAGACTAATTGGAGAAAATTCTTTTTCACTCAACGCACAATAAAGCTCTGCAATTTGTTGCCAGAGGATGTGGTTAGTACAGTTAGTGTAGCTGGGTTCAAAAAAGGTTTGGATAAGTTCTTGGAGGAGAAGTCCATTAACTGCTATTAATCAAGTTTACTTAGGGACTAGCCACTGCTATTAATTGCATCAGTAGCATGGGATCTTTTTAGTGTTTGGGTAATTGCCAGGTTCTTATGTCCTGGATTGGCCACTGTTGGAACCAGGATGCTGGGCTTGATGGACCCTTGGTCTGACCCAGCATGGCAATTTCTTATGTTCTTATGCCTTAGCAGCATAAGTGCTGTGTTGTTAAATGTAAAAGTGGCATTTACCGTGAGTGTGTGTGGTGGGGCCCGGATGGAGCAAGTATGGCCTTCAGCAGCTCGCGCCATGTCCTTAAAGTTGAAAGTAGCATGAGTGCCACAAATCGATAAGAGGCAGACCATGTGTTGGGAACTTGGAGCAATGACTGCAATGAATGCTCCAGGCTTTCTTCAATGTGGCCATCAGCTTGGCAAAAGCCATGTGGGGAGGCATAAAGAAGCACTGAGAGGTCAGAGTGGGCGGCTGATAAGTTCCGAGTCTCCTGATGTGCGTCAAAGCTGCCGGTCAGTCTTTGAAGTGCCACAGGAGAGTGGAGACACCCTTCAACACAGTAAACAAACGCAGTCACGTGCATGGGAGAGACCAGAACGGGCAGCAGATGTCGGTGTTGTCACCACTCCGGATCTCCCATGCAGCTGCTGGGCCCACCAATCCAAAAAGTAAAAATATAAAATAAAATAAAAGATGCACCATTGCACAATTTCCCAGAATGGCAGCGGCAGCCCTAGGAAATCTGCCGCTGTATATATTTGAGTAGGGGTACATACACTCAGTACCGGGAGCCATGGGGTAGCTCCCAGTATATTTTTAAAATAAAGGCCCCCGCTGATGTCACTGATGACATCAGCACTGACTAATAGAGTGCCTGAAAGCTGTTTTTAAATTAAAAAATAAGAGGTAGATTTTAAAAGCATTGCTGAAGCAAGAATGTACTCATGTATATTTTAAGAAGCCAGGAAGGTCATGTGCATCCAGAATAAGGGGGTAGAAAAGGGGCAGGGCCAAAACTGGTGCCTGTAACTACAATTTTTGCAAAGGCAATGTGCATATGTAACTTTGCTAGTGCAGAGAAAGAGAGAGAGAGAGCACCTCTGTATGAGGTCTATATATAGGTACCAATGTAGAGGGGACTTTGAACCGGGGTGGGTTTTCAGTAGTTGGGTTGGAGTGTGTGTGTGTGTGTGTGTGTGTGTGTGTGTGTGTGTGTGTGTGTGTGGTGGGGGGGGGGGGGGTGTTACAGACACATTCAGAGGTATTCATATTAAAATTGACATCAGTAAAGTGATGAAAAGGAGTAGATTTGTACAATGCAGCTAGCACTCCAGGGTGCTAGCTGCATTGTACAACTCCTCTTGTTAGACTTTTCATCACTTATGAGGACTACAGTTCTTTACTGATGTCAATTTTACTTTGAATGCCTCTGAATGTGTCTGTAACAACAGCACCCCCCCCCCCAACCCCAACCCCAACCCAACTCTGGAAAACCCATCGCGATTCAAAGAGCCCCTCTACTGTGGTACCTATATATTATAGAGAGTATCAGACTGATCTCTCTCTGCCCTCTCACCAGGCATGCAAGATATGCATATAAAGGTTGTAGAGAAGGACACATGGCAACAGTATTTTAAATACTACTTGTGTACCTCATAAAATAAGGCGTAGTTTTGTTTGTGCTGCAGTACGCACATTTATGGGCGCACGTGTGTTCCATTTAAAATTTATCAGTAAGGTTTTAAACAATTTTATGATTCAAAACCTTAGCGATTTCGATGGGCAGCTAGTGAGGAGGCTCCCACAATACTCCAGGTGAGGCCTCACCGAGGGCATTATGTTCAGTTCTGGAGATAGTCTCTCAAAAGGGATAGAGACAAGATGGAAGTGGTCCAGAGAAGGGCTACCAACATGGTATGGGGTCAGAGTCAGAAAACCTATGAGGAGAACCTGAAGGATATGAACATGCATACCATGGCAGAGAGGAGGTGCAGGGGTGATATGATACAGGCCTTCAGATACCTGAAAGGTTTTAATGATGTGCAAACGTCAAACATTTTCCATTGGAAAGAAATCAGTAGAACTGGGAGTCAGAAAATGAAACTCCAAGGAGGATGCTGCAGAACCAACGTCAGAAAATATTTTTTAATGAAGAGGGTAGCGGATTCCTGGAATGCAATTCCAGAGGAGGTGGTGAAAGAATTCAAAAGGGCATGGGATAAATACTGTGGATCCCTAAAGACTAAAGGATGGAAATGAAAAAAGAGTGCATGGAGTAACGATGGTGCAGCGCCGGTTATTACCCTTAACCAATAAGTCTTGATACTGTTAATGCAACTTCATCATTGCTCGCTGCAGGGGGAGAAGGGGAATTGGATTCATTCAGCAACCAAGGGCCCCGACTTTTACGGACTGGGGAAACAAGTATGGGGGTAACTTGCTGATGCGGTGGTTACTACCCTTAACCAACCAGACTGATACTTGGTTGCAACTCAAACATTGCTCTCTGCTTCAACAGCAGGGGGAAAAGACGAAATGGATTCAACAGCAATCAATCAGGGCTAATGTGGGAAACTGATAAGCACAGAGGGGGTGGAGGTAATGGGAAACTGGATTCAAACAACAACCAATGAGAGCCCTGACTTTTATGGTCTAGGAAACATATAAGCATGGGGTAAGCTACACGGCACAGCACAAACTACCATAAGCTTACTGGGCAGACTGGATGGACCATTTGGTCCTTTTCTGCCTTCATTTCTCTGTTTCTGTGTTTAAAGTGAAATGCCACCCAATTATACACCCGATGTGAGGGGGGGGGGGGGGGGGGGTGGGGTGCCAGAGTACCATTAAAACTACACAAATCAGTACCTTTGCTGGTGGTGGTCTGATGGAGAAGCTTTAAAAACATGATTCATGTAAAGAGGGGATTTTGGAAGTATATATTTTTAAAGTTATCTCCACAAGTACCAAACAGAAGCACTAGGAACCATTCAAAAGTTTTCAAACAAACAAAAATATGTTCTGGATTAGTGAGCAACTAAGAAGTTCCAAGAAATCTTCCATGAGATTAGGGAGATTTCTGAAGCATTCTCAGTAAAGAGTGAGTGAGTTTGAAGTGTTTCTTTTGTGTTTTGTAGAAAAAAAACCATTTTATTTGGAGAACATTGATTTCATTTTATTTTAAATTATGTCCCTGCCAGTCAAAAAAAAAAAGAGTTCTATTAGCCAAAGCATTGGAGATACAGTAGTTAGGGAAGCCGTTTTTATAGAGACTGCATGACAGCAGAAACCTGCTGAAAAGTTCTTATGGTGAAAAGTCAGTGTAACTTTACTGTTCTGTAACCACTTATTTTGTTGAGTTATACAAAATTAAAAGTTTACAAAAAATATCTTTAGCCCTAATACTCATAACCAGGTCGGTTAAAATTAAAATGTATGAACAAAATAAATAGGGAATGTACTATTTTACCTCATGACATCACCCAGAGTAGGAATCCATTGAAAGATTCTTAGCAGTAACAGTTTAGAATACTGTGGGGAGTCCTGAGCTGAATTTCAGAGGGAGACCTGCACTGTCCCTGGCTGTGTAGAGGCCTAGTAAAAACACCAAAGCCTTAAGCCCTGATTTTCAAAAGCCTACGTGTGCTGGGCCTATTTTAAAAAGACCCAGCCATGTGCATAAAACCCTGGGATGCGAGTAAGTCCCAGGGCTTCGGAAAAGGGGCAGGGAGGGGGCAGGGTGGTCTGTGGGGCAGGATGGGGCGGGGTCAGAGGCTCCCGGCACAGCGGCCATTTAATGTTGTGCCGGGGGATCGTGTTCCAGCAGGCTGCCGGGGCTCACAACCTGCGCCTTAAAGGTAAGACAAAGGTTGGGGGGGGGGGGGGGTCTAGGTTAGGGCTCGGGTGTGGGTAGGTTAGGGGAAGGGGAAGGGAGGTTAGTGAAGGGGTTGGGAAGTTCCCTCCCAGGCTGCTCTGAAATCGGAGCGGCCTAGGAGGGAACGGGGAAGCCCGCGGGCGTCGGCGCATGCAAGTTGCACTAATGTGCACCCCCTTGCATGCGCCAACCCCCGATTTTATAACATGAACGCACCTGTGCGAGCATGTTATAAAACTGGGCTTCCATGTGTGCACGCCAGGTAGCGCGTGCACATGGACGCACGCACACAGGTCTTAAAATCTATTCCTGAATGGTAGCCCCACTCACCTCGGCCTAGGGTCCACACTCCTGCTGGCAACAGCCAACAGTTTGTAAGGCCATGGATCCAGCGGACCTTTCCGGACTCCGGGCCATTCCCAGGTTAGCCCAGAAGCTTCATCAGCAACAGCAATGTCTCAAGATGGTGGCAGCCACCATGGATCGCCTCAACACACGTCTCGACGCTCTAATGACAGCTGCAGCCCAACCCATCCCAGCACCTCCAGGTCTGGAAGCAGCTTCTGCTCCTCCTCATCTTCCAGTACCACCCAGGTACATCGGGGACCCCAAACTTTGTCAAGGATTCGTGAATCAATGCTTGATGCACTTTTCTTTCCAACCGGCCCAGTTCTCCACCGACGCCTTTAAGGCTACCTTCATCATTTCACTACTGGATGGTAAGGCGCTTGACTGGGCATCACCTTTATGGGAAAGGGCTGATCCTATGCTCCAGGACATTCAAATTTTTCTATGAATGTTTAAACAGGCTTTCAAGGACCTTGGACGATCAGCCACGTTAAGCACAGATCTGCTCCACCTCCGTCAGGGTGTCCGGCCCTTGATAGACTACGCTATCAAATTCCGCACCCTTTCTTCAGAGTTAAATTGGCATGAGGACAGCTTGCGAGCAATCTTCCTTGAGGGATTGTCACCATGCATCAAAGACGAATTAGCGGCGAGGGAGTTACCTGATTCGTTGGATACTCTGATTGATCTCGCAGGGAGAATTGATAGACGCCTTCAGCAACGTGCTTGGGAGTCATGCCCTCCAAGAAGATTCCTACCTTTGCCACCTTCCTTCTCTCATCCCCTTCTCCCCACCAGCTCGGAGGCCTCTTCTTTGGGACAAGCCGATGAACCCATGCAGCTTGGAAGAACCCACATCTCGTCTGAGGAAAAACTTAGATGCCGCCGTTTGGGGCTGTGTTTTTTTCTGTGCCGGTAGAGGGCATGTGGTGAATACATGCCCCCAGAAGCCAGGAAACGATCCAGCCTAGTCGCCAGAGGGGAAACGCTTCTAGGCTGCACCCATGCATCCCCACAACTAACTCTTCCGGTAACCATCCTGAAGGATGGAAGGGAGTATCCTTCGCTGGCATTGGTAGACTCTGGGGCTGGGGGGAAATTTGTCACCAGATCCCTGGTGGAAGAACTACAACTACCCCTCTGCATTCGAGACCGTCCTCTATATATTTCCTCTATCTATGGAGAGCCCCTTCTGGGGCATATCTGATTTACAACTAAGACTTTTCATCTCTGCACCGGACTCTTGCACAAGGAGCAGATCTCCTTCTATGTCCTTGACAAGGTGATACACCCCATGGTTTGGGGTTACCCTGGCTCCAGCAACATTCTCCCATGCTTGATTGGAAGACCCTCCAGCTTGCCATCTGGGGTTTTCAATGCTTCAAAACTTGCCTACAGCACGTATATCCTCCAAGAGTCATTGCCCTGGCTACCACTTCATTGGATCTTCCACCACAGTATCGGGACTTTGCAGATGTCTTCCAAAAATAAAGCAGAGATCCTGCCTGAACACTGAAGTTTTGATTGCGCAATTAACCTCTTACCAGGCACTCTTTCTCCCTGGGGAAGGGTGTATCCTCTCTCTCCAGCAGAAACCAGGGCCATGTCCCAATACATCCAGGAAAATCTCGAGAAAGGGTTCATCCGACCATCCTCTTCACTGGCTGGTGCGGGTTTTTTCTTTGTCACCAAGAAAGATGGTTCCCTAAGGCCATGTATAGATTATCGAGAACTCAATGCTATTACTAAGAAGGATAGATATCCCCTGCCACTCATCACAGAACTGCTAGATCGTCTTAAAATTGACAACATTTTTTCAAAGCTGGACCTGCGTGGAGCATACAACCTTGTCCTTATCCGGCCGGGGGATGAATGGAAGACAGCCTTTAATACTCGGGACAGCCACTACGAGTACCTCATCATGCTCTTTGGCCTATGTTATGCTCCTGCAGTGTTCCAGCATATGATGAATGAGAATTTTAGAGATCTATATGACTCAGTGGTCGTTTATCTTGATGACATCCTTATTTTTTCCTGCGACATTCAGAGTCATCGACAACAGGTATGAACTGTGTTACAACACCTGAGAGTCAACCAACTTTATGCCAAGCTGGAAAAATGGCATTCGAGCAAGAGAGTCTGCCTTTCCTGGGCTACATTGTGTCCTGCCAAGGCTTCCACATGGACCCTGAAAAGTTGCGCTGCATCCAGGATTGGGTCCAACCATCTACCCTTCGGGGCCTCCAAAGATTCCTAGGATTTGCGAACTTTTATTGACATTTTATTCTGCATTTTTCCCAACTAATGGCTCCTCTAACTGCACTTACACGAAAGGGATCTGACTCAAAGAACTGGCCACCTGAGGCATGCTTAGCCTTTACTAGACTTAAGCAAGCCTTCCTACAAGAACCATGCCTCTGGCACCCTGATCCAGAACGCCCATTCATTATGGAAGTGGCTGCTTCCTCCTTGAGAGTGGGAGCAGTGCTAAGCCAAATGGAAGACTCCGGGACCTGACAACCATTCATTTTTTTCATGCAAGTTCACTTCCACGGAATGTAACTACGGCATAGGGGATAAGGAGCTTCTTGCCATCAAGCTAGCCTTGGAGGAATGGTGGCACTGGTTGGAGGGGGCACATCACCAAATCACGATTTTCACAAATCAAAAGAACCTCGAATACCTGCATCAGGTACAACATCATAATCCTCGTCAGGCCCGATGGTCACTTTTTTTTGCACTTTTTGATTTTGAACTACGTTACCACCCGGCCGAAAAGAATGCCAGGGTGGATGCGCTCTAGCGCTCTTTTGAAGCCAATGAGACCCCGGACCCACCAGCATACATCATAGATCCTTCCCGGATTCTTCTAGCTGTGACCTTACCTATAACCTCTGGGAACATAAGAACATAAGAAATTGCCATGCTGGGTCAGATCAAGGGTCCATCAAGCCCAGCATCCTGTTTCTAACAGAGGCCAAAACCAGGCCACAAGAACCTGGCAATTACCCAAACACTAAGAAGATCCCATGCTACTGATGCAATTAATAGCAGTGGCTATTCCCTAAGTAAAATTGATTAATAGCCATTAATGGACTTCTCCTCCAAGAACTTATCCAAACCTTTTTTGAACCCAGCTACACTAACTGCACTAACCACATCCTCTGGCAATAAATTCCAGAGCTTTATTGTGCGTTGAGTGAAAAAGAATTTTCTCCGATTAGTCTTAAATGTGCTACTTGCTAACTTCATGGAATGCCCCCCCTAGTCCTTCTATTATTCGAAAGTGAAAATAACCGAGTCACATCTACTCATTCAAGACCTCTCATGATCTTAAAGACCTCTATCATATCCCCCCTCAGCCGTCTCTTCTCCAAGCTGAACAGCCCTAATCTCTTCAGCCTTTCCTCATAGGGAAGCTGTTCCATCCCCTTTATCATTTTGGTTGCCCTTCTCTGTACCTTCTCCATCGCAACTATATCTTTTTTGAGATGCGGCGACCAGAATTGTACACAGTATTCAAGGTGTGGCCTCACCATGGAGCTATATAGAGGCATTATGACATTTTCCGTTCTATTAACCATTCCCTTCCTAATAATTCCTAACATTCTATTTGCTTTTTTGACTGCTGCAGCACACTGAGCTGACGATTTTAAAGAAGACTGTGAGCTGACGATTTTAAAGAAGACTGTGATTCCCACTAGGCATCATCAAAATGTCTTGGAGTGGGCCCAAGACTCTCTCGTGGCAGGACATTCAGGCCAACGCCATACTTTGGATCTACTCAAACGATATTACTGGTAGCCATCCATTACTGGTGGCCATCCATGATGTTAAATCCTATGTAGAATCCTGTCCCACCTGTGCCCAACACAAGCCACTCGTAGATGACTGTGGGGTCTTCTGCAACCTTTGACTGCTCCCAAACAACCTTGGACACGTTTATCTACTAATTTTATTGTGGATTTTCCCACGTCCCATTTTCGTATTGTCATCTGGGTAGTCATGGATCGATTTTCGAAGATGGCTCATTTTGTGGCCCTCCCCGGCCTCCCATCTGTGCCAGAACTGGCACATTTGTTTACCTCCCATGTCTTCCGTCTACATGGCCTTCCTCGTCATATCATCTCTGATTGAGGTGTACAATTTACAGCTAAATATTGGCAATCCCTTTGCCGGAAATTCAATATCTATCTAGGTCTCACTAGTGCTTATCATGCCCAGACCAATGAGCAAGTGGAGAGACTCAATCATACCCTTAAAATCTTCTTAAGGACATTTATCAATACTCTTCAGGACAATTGGGCTGACCTTCTTCCCTGGGCAGAATTCTTACATAATTCTCACATCAGTTCCTCTACAGGCACTTCTCCCTTCCAGGTAGTATATGGGAGACAACCTTTACCCCCCCCCCCCTTCCCTTACCACTCTCCGTACCCTCCCCTGCTGCTCAGTTGACAGCTGCTAATCTGCAGTTTCTGGCAACAGACTGAAGAATTGATCCGTAAAGCTGGCCTATGGGCCAAGAAGGTAGCTGACCGGCATGGACGACCGGCGCCCCGATTTCACCCTGGAGAAAAGGCCTGGTTGTGTATATGTAACATCCGCTTTAAGGTTCCATCCATAAAGTTTGCACCATGCTATATTGGCCCTTTTTCTGTTGTACAGTGCATGGGGCCAGTCTCCTACCAACTGAGCTACCATCCTCTCTCAAGATACATGAGATCTTTCACGTCTCCTTGTTGAAAACTCTCATCCTGGCCTTCTCGCAAATTACCTGAACCCTCCAAGGTGACGACAGAGGATGATTAGATCTTTGAAGTTCAAGAAATTCTGGACATCCGTCGTCGCCAGAACCGCTAGGAGTATCTCATATCGTGGCGAGGCTTTGGCCCCGAAGAAAATACTTGGGAACCCGCATCCAACATACTTGATAAAAATCTCTTGCGCCAGTTTCACAGTGCCCATCCCCGGAAACTCAAACCTCCTGGGAGGAGGCCTAAAAGGGGGGGGGGGGGGGGGGGGTACTGTTGTGCGGCATGGCTGCACAGTTGCACAACCGGCCCTGCTTACCGATACAGCCAGATCCTCGGCCATAACTCCTCGATGGGGCATCCGGGACACCTCTCCTAGTCGGACCTCCAACGTCAAGGGATGCGGATGGGCCTCCAGGCACTCGCCCCACCTCTTAAAGGGGCCCGGGACCAAGAAGTGTCCCAGCCCCAGGAAGTGACATCTGAAGACAGCCTCTTTAAAAGCCTTGCCCCTGCCTGCCGGCCTTGCCTTGCAACAGGTCTTCTTGTGCTAGCTGCTTTGGTGCCTTCCTGTCTCTGCCTTTGACCCAGATTGTTTGACCAGCCTGCCTGTCTGCCGTCTGTATTTGACCCAGATTGCTCTTGGACTCTGCCTGCCTGTCTGCCACCTGCCTTTGACCCGGATTGCTCTCGGACTCTGCCTGCCTGTCTACCGCCTGCCTTTGATCTGGATTGCCTGAACTGCCTGCTTGCCTTCCACCTGCCCTGACCAGGATTGCTCTTGGACTCTACCTGCCTGTCTGCCACCTGCCTTTGACCTGGATTGCCTGAATTGCCTGCTTGCCTTCCGCTTGCCCTGACCCAGATTGCTCTCGGACTCTGCATATCTGTCTGCTGCCTGTCTCTGACCTGGATTACCTTCTGGACTCTGCCTGCCTGCTGCCTGCCTCTGACCATGGACCGTGCCTGGATCCCATCCTACCAGGTGAGGAGTTTTCCTGTTCCACCTTTTGAGTCTGCCTGCTGATGGTGAGGATCCACGGTCACCTCGTGGTAGCCCCACCTCACCTCAGCCTAGGGTCCACACTCCGGCTGGCAACAGCCAACAGAATGTGACCCTAGTAATAATTATTAATATGAAAAAGGTAGGAAAGTGTTTGGTGAACAACTAATTTTAATTAAGCTAACCCATGGGATTCTATATCAGCATTGATAGTTGTATGAGTAGAAAAGTATAAATGTGAAATTAATAGAGAATTTGCGCAATAAATTATTATTAATTTAAAATACTATTTGAAGAATAATAGATAAAACTGGTGCACTAAACCAGTATCTTTATATAAAGGGGATTAAAAATGGTGTGCATAAACCAGTACCTCTGTGAACCATGTTATGGTAATTTAAAAGTTTAATTAATTTAAGCCCGAGAGTAATTATTTAAAATTAAGTCATAATACTATTGTTGACTTTAATAGAGCATATCCAAAGTGTGTGTACATATGTGTTAATGAGAAATTGCTACAATTCTTTTATATTGCTTCATGACAGATATTCTATTAGCAAGTTTAACACTAAGATAGATAGCAAATAGAATATCTCTCTTTGAAAAAGGTAGAGAACATAATTAGCCCTTATTTTGATAGATAATAAACTTTATTGTCCACTAATGTTCCAGTCACATACACACAGCAAGACTCTAGACAAAGGAAGAAGACTATTGGTAATAGGGAGATAGGATAGTATTTTTTAACAATGTCCATGCCTGTTGCCACTTTTTACCTTTGAAGCTGCACCTTTCAGTTTTTTTCTATTTTTTCTCATTTTCTCAAAGTTTCCCCTTTGAAAGTTCAGCGCTAGAGCCGTGGATTTACTTACTGTCATCCTTCCAGTCAGTAGCAGGTAATAAATATAGACAGCGTGGTCGAGAGGTGGATTGATCAGACTGATCCTAAGAGCTGTGACACTGTGAGAGATATGTTTACACCAGATACTGCTGTTACGTGTGCTGGCTGTGGCAGACCCGGAGCCCATCCCCCTTACCTTTCTCAGATGAATCCAGTGCCTGGTTCCTCATCCCTGGTGGCAGTGGGCCGCCGGCTCCGTCCTTAGGCTGCTCCCGGTGCCTCAGTTTCAGCTACGGATTCCTGTGCTCCGTGTTGGGCCTCTCCATGTGACCCGCGGAGAGACACTGCCATCCAGCGCCACGCCCATCACTGATCCTTATGAAGGGCCCTCTGCGGGAACCTGGCCGCGGCCTGGATGATGATGTCAACTGAGCTCTGGTACTTAAGGCTGGGCTCAGCTCCCTACGATCGCCTTTGCAACAGGACTCCACGCTGGGCATGTATTCGTTGCCTCCTGGTGATTCTCCTTCATTCCTGTGTCCCTGATTCCTAACCTTTCCTCGGATTGCTTTTTGGACACGGCCTCTGCATTGCCTGATAACGCCGTTGACTCTCTCAAAGCCCGGATGTCTGCATTGCCTGACCACGCTGTTGACTCTCTCCAAGCCCAGAACTCTGCATTGCCTGACTACGCTATTGACTCTCTCCAAGCCCGGACCTCCGCACCTATATAAATGACCGTCAAGACAACTGGTCTGAACTCCTTCTTTGGGTGGAGTTCTCTCACAACTCCCATATTGCCACTGCCACAGGTAGGTCGCACTTTCCCATCGTTTATGGGAAGTAACCACGACCACCACTACCCATACCGTTATCGGTGCCCTCTCCTGCTGCGCAAGCTACTGCTGATGTCCTCAAGGCACTCTGGAATCAGACGAATCTTTGCTTACACAAGCTGCATCCCGGGCCAAGAAGTCTGTGGACATCCATTGGTGCTCGGCTCCTGAGTTCCTTCCTGGCCAGAAAGTCTGGCTGAACACTCAGTATATTCGGCTTAAGATACCTTCCCAAAGGTTTGCACCAAGGTACATTGGACCTTTTCCCATCATTCATTGTGTTGGACCAGTTAAATACCAGCTTCGGTTGCCACCTACATTGGGAATCCATAATACATTCCACGTGTCACTTCTGAAGCCAGTAGTCCTATCTTGGCATTCACGAAAAGCTCCCGAACCATCTCCGTTGGTTGTGGAGACCGACATTATCTACAAGGTTCCTGAATTCCTTGATGTTCGCCATAGGGGTCGCCAGTGGGAATACCTCCTTTCCTGGGAGGGTTACAGCCCCGAAGAGAATTTGTGAGAACCAGCTCATAACATCCTGGATAAAAACCTCCTCCTTCAATTTCATCGTGCCCATCAGGGCAAATCCAGACCTCCAAAGGGGGGGGACATAATAGGGGGAACTGTTACATGTGCCAGCCATGGCAGACCCGTGGCCCGGCCCCTTCACCTTTCTCAGATGAATCCAGTGCCTGGTTCCTCATCCCTGGCAGTGGTGGGCCAACGGCTCCATCTTCAGGCCGCCCCTGGTGCCTCAGTTTCAGCTATGGGCTCTGCATTGGGCCTCTCCACGTGGCCCATGGAGAGACGCCGCTGTCCAGCATCGCACCCTTCCCTAGGCGTGCGCATCACTGATCCTTATGAAGGTCCTGCGGCGGGAACCTGGCCGCAGCCCCAGATAGTGACATCACCTGAGCTCCGGTTCTTAAGGCCGGGCTTGACTCCCTATGATCGCATTTGCAATAGGTCTCCACGCTGGTCATGTACTCATTGCCTCCTGGTGATTCTCCTGCGTTCCTGGTTCCTGATCCTCGCTAGTTCCTGTTCCTGTTCAACTTCGTTCCTGATTCCTAACCTTTCCTCGGATTGCTTTCTCGGACATGACCTCTGCATTGCCTGACCTTGCCGTTGACTCTCTCCAAGCCCGGACCTCTGCATTGCCTGACTATGCTATTGACTCTCTCTTCGTCCAGACCTCAGCCTTGTCTTTCCACTGCTTCCTGATTGCCGCCAGCCCTGACTCCAGCTTGCTCTATGACGCCTCTTCAGTCTACATCCTGGACTTGGCCTATTCAGGCTTCGGCCTGTTCTTGCTCGGACGCCCCCTGTCTGACTTTGATTCTATTGGTGCTCGGGTCTCCTGGACTCCGTCTCATCCAGTACAGACTTCTTCATTCCACTGTTGCTGCTTCTGGGTTGACCCCTTGGTCCTTTCATCGACAACGACATATGGAGGCCCACCTAAGTCCAGCCGGCCCCGGTACCCAAAGGCTCAACCCGCAGGGAATGAGGGCTGGTATTGGTGAAGCGCCAGTCTGCCTCTGTCCTTCAGCCCACCCCACCTGCCGATGGTGGGGACCTGTAGCATCCCTCCTACGGGTAGTGTCAACCCCACCTCGGCCCAAGGGTTCACCTCCGGCGCAACACTGCCCGCGAACGCCAGCATCGCTTGCCAACCTCATACTGCTAGCAACTAATGCATCTCATCCTTGGGTATCTCAAATCCATGATCACCAGCCACATTCACAAGCTCCACCCTCCATCTCCAAATAATTGATGAGACAAGCTAAGCAAATATTATTCACACAACCACAAGAGATATTGAGTAGTACTAATAATCTAAATATTTCTATAGTTCTACTCAACTTAGCGCTGTATTATACCTGTGCTATTCTGTATTCTGGCAGTCCATAGTGCACCTGAAAAACAAAAATTTTTCAACAATCACTTCTTTAAAAATACAAGTATTATACATATACATATATGAACTCATGCATGAGTGTTTAACTGAAAATAATAACACTTATCAAATGTGAATCCGATTTTGTGATACAGAATTGTTCATCCTTTTGCTTGGTATCTTAAAGCAGCAGATATTTACTGTTATGTGAAAGTTTGTTTAATAGATTTAAATTATCTTAACCATTTTGCCAATAGAATATAACAAATTGTTGCGAAAATATGGAGTTGTTACCACACACCTTACTAGTTTAACTATTGATAACAAATAAACCTTTGATTACTTTGAAATTTACCTTTGGTAATCTTTTTCTTTTTCTTCTGAAGAGTATCTGGTATTATAAAAACAAGGAGATAGAGGAACTATCCTAAATATCAATAATTGGGGAAACTAACTTAATCTACTTGGCTACTGATACTTGACACGGTGCTTAATAATATTCCTATACTTGGTGCTCTACATAAATTTTCCTGCTGTGTGAATTTAGATGACTAAAATTAGCTGGTGAGTGGAGGGATATTTGTAAAAGCAGAGGTTTAACCAGCAAAATCCCAAAGACAACCCATTAAGTCTTTTGAAAACCAATCCTTAATTTCCATAGACTTTTATCATTTTTGTTTCCCTTCTCTGCAATTTATTTGTACTTCTGCTATATCTTTTGAGATGAGGGTGACTAGAAATGAACACCATACTGAAGATGTGGGCATACCATGGAGTTATACAGAGGAAGAAGGATATTTTTTGTTTTAACTTATATTCCTTTATGAATAATTCCTAACAAATTTGCTTTTTATGTCCCTGCTGTGCAGTGAGCAAAAGATATCAATGAATTGTCCACAATGACTTTAAGGTCCTTTTTCTAAATATTAACTCCTAAGATGGGACACATCTTGTTTACAACTTGCATTTTTAACTTACTTTATTTAACATGTGTTTTGATCTTTTAATTAATCACTGACTTAACTAGTTTGTACTTTTCTAATTTCTTCAAATGTTCTTTAGATGTAATGAGTTTTGTTATTATTCTAATTAGCTCAATTGTTCATTTGTAAAGCGCCGTTGCTA
Organism: Rhinatrema bivittatum; assembly: GCF_901001135.1. Classification (NCBI taxonomy): domain Eukaryota; kingdom Metazoa; phylum Chordata; class Amphibia; order Gymnophiona; family Rhinatrematidae; genus Rhinatrema; species Rhinatrema bivittatum. The sequence goes on from NC_042621.1 coordinate 114,258,936, forward strand.
GACGTTATGTTAATAGTAAACCGATGTGATGTTACTAAACTGTCGGTATATAAAAGCTACAAATAAATAAATAAATACATAAAATGGGATCCTGTATTTTGTCCATTAAGAGCCTGAGTTTAAAAAGCATGTATACACTTAAAATTGGGTTTTACATATGTAAATGTATTTTGACCGTATTAGTGGACTTTTGAAAATTGCTACAATATATGCCATTGAATGGTCCATAGAACAAGTGCACTTTGAGGTTGATTTTCAAAGACATGCGCTTGCATCCATGTGTGTGCGATCCCGTGTGCATGTTATAAAATATGATTCCTGCACACATGCGCATCAATTTTTATATCGGCGCGTACATGTGTGGGCAGGTGACGCAATCGAGCCTACACCAGTTCCCTCCCAGTCCGCTCCAATTAAGGAGAGGACTGGATGTGAACTTTCCTATCCCTCTACCTTACCTTCCTCCCTTTTCTCCTCTCCTCCCCGACCCCTAAACTTACCCTAACCTCTTTCTTTTTATTTTCAAATCTACCTGCTCCTTCCACACGCCGGCAGCCGGCCGGAGCGCATTTTCCCAGTACAGGGCCTAATGGCCACTGTCCCATTCGGCCCCCACCCTGCCCTGCCCCACCCAGACCCCACCCCTCAGCCCAGCCTTTCCACACGTGTATATATTGAGATATACACGTGTGGCCGGGCCATTGTGAAAATTCACTCAGTGCGCATACGGCCCGGCCACACGTGTACCTCTCGGTATTTGCACACACTGGGCTATTAAAATTTGGCCTTTTATGCACATAAATTGTTTTTTTTAATTGCTTCAATAGTATGTTACATTTTCACATGTAACTCCTTTTACAATTACTGCCATAATTGGGATTATTTTTGTCCTTGTGCATCACTTTGAACTTGTCCACTTTAAATTAAATCTATTATCTTCTATATTACTATTTGAGACCCCGTATGTGGAATAAAGGCTTCTTTCGGTTTCAGCTTCTATATCAGAGGTGCCCAACTCTGTTCCTCAAGAGCCACAAACGGGTCTAGTTTTCAGGATATTCACAATGAATATTCATGAGGTATCCTGAAAACTAGGCCTATGTGTGGCACTTGAGGGCTTGAGTTAGCCATCCCTGCCTTATATTAACTCTATCAACAGCAATGATAACCTCTGGCCACTAGAGGATGATAAAACATCCCATCTCTCCAACTCTTTTGCTTTTCCATAACAGCATAAACATACATACAGGATTGAGCTCCTGAGACTTTGTTCTACGGGGAGCCTTAAATCTCATTTTAAAAACCTGTCTATTGTTGTCTAAAGATGGAGATGAGCTAATTAGTTTACACCAAAGGCAAATTAACCTAATATTGAAAACATAGAAAGAAAAGACAGGGAAGGAGAAGAGCCCATAATAGTGTCATTAGCCACCACTGCTCTTGATGAACACCCCATCAGGTGACACAAAGTGAATGGCTCTGCTTCATTAGCGTCAGGGTTAATTACAATAGAGAAAAAGGCAGGAAGATTTTCTATTCACCCAGTCTCCTCTTTGCTCGGGGGGCTTCCTTCCCCTTCTTAGGCACGGATGGGAGTTGAAGTTTCCCATATCACCTAATGGTTTCTAATACTCCCCAATTTGTAATGGCAAGACAGGTAGAACAAGCCAATTTTTCAAAACTATCATACTGTAACCTGATAGCTTTATGCTTTCTTAACTAGTGTCATATACTCTAGATGGAATAAGGGCAGTGTCACATGAGACTTGCCAGAAACAACTTTCGTAGAGATTATTCCAATCTTGATTTATTAAATTTTGCTGACAAACTCTGGATAACCATCCCTAGTTAAAAATAAGAAATATGAAACATTCTGTCCAGTTTTAGTTTAGGACCGGATAGCAGAATATGCTCAGTGCAAACATTCTAATCCAGATCCTGGACTTTATGCATCTCTGTCTTTTTTTTTTTTTATTGCACAAATGCATACATCTCCATGAAGGACATTAATCACATGTGTTTGCTATGCTCCAAACAACACAAACCAGCTACAGCAAAAAAAAAAAAGATTTTATTTTGCAAAACATAACTATTTCTTAAATAAATTATTACAAAGTAAAGGGCAAATTGATTTGTATCCTAATATGGAACAACTTAAACATCTGGCAGATTAGAAAAATGACTTTTAAATACTTGCATTTCAGAAGAGTTTCCATTTCAAGAAAATAGACTCCAAATTTTCCTACATGGAGAAGTTAGTCCACTAAATCCAGGTTGCTCTGTTGCTGACTATATGTACAGAATCTGTAAGACTTAAAATATTAGTTTAAAAGGAAAGGAGACCTAGGAATAAGATGCAAAGAAGAAGCAACAAAATTAGGAAACAGACAAGCTATGTTATGTTAATATTTCTATACTGCCTTCCTTAGACACAGTCCAACCCAAAATAATTTACAAAACCCCTCAAATAGCAACACATTATGAAATATATCATAAATGTACTGCTTCATATGTCATAACAATAACACATCAAAAATAAAAATACATAAAAATACAATGAGCTTCAATACTAGTTTGTAGCTACAAAATCGATGCTAGCAGCTCCCCTGTCTATATACCGTGATTTTCAACAGAAAATAAAAATAAAAGATACAATTTTACCAGATACTAGATAGATGAACAATACCCGTAGCAAAACAACTGCTAACAATAACAAAAGAAGAGTTATTTTCTTTTATGATTGTATAAAAAGAAGATAGATGTGGTAGAGGTGTTTGTATGGGGTATAGCAATATTTCTCCTGTTGCTGTTTATGCACAAGTTTAAATGTAAACACCATTTGAGGTCTCCTATTTTAAAATCCCTACTTTGCCCCTTTTTATATAGCACTGGTTGAAATGCTCTGCTTTAAAGAAAGCAGTTGACCATGGTCTCCTTGTGAGGACTGTTGCTATGATGGACTGTGTTGCATAGGGAGGAGGGTAGATCCTTCTGATGAGTGAGGCCATCCCTGCACCTGGAACAGCTGTTTCCTTCTGACTGTCGGTGATTTCAGCAGCATTCTGCCCAAATTCCTGTGCTGCTCTCAGAGCCTGTTTATAGAAGGGACTGTTATGTAGCAGAACTGTACACAGGCACTGTTTCTGTATGGTCATCTCCATCCAGTTCTTGGTAATATCTCTTCTCTGTTGGCATCAGGCAGCAGCCTGATTAATAGATGAGAGCTTGTAACTGCCACTTGATGTTAGAGATTTTTTCACTAAGGTGATAAAGACTGGCAGGTACTCCAGAGTGATGAAGGAGCTTGGGAGTTCTCTTATAAACTGTGTCATTGTTTTGCACCTACACCCTGTCAAATGAGTCGGCATTAAATTTTGCCTCAAGTTCATGAAGTTGATATTTAGAGGACTGAGGGCAGAAGGGGAGCCTCTCCAAACAAAATCTGACTCTCAGAATCATTTTCAGTAATGTACATGAATTAATAGTGATTTACGTGCATAAAACGTGGCTGGCTGAAAATTACCATTCCTCAGTACAGCTAAAAGTGTGTGTACTGTGTAGTGCTCCAAAATGTATGTCTTTTTACCTCCATGTAGAGGAGGCATTCCTGGGGCATGTTTGGACGGCATTGAAAATAATATGCTAAGAGAGTAACTTTCAAACTACACATAGCAGCGTAGATTTATGATAGGAATTTAGAACCCACACATATCATACATGCATATGTTATAAAATACATGTATCTTTACCCTGGAACATAAGCACACATGTGTGCATATGCGCAAATACATGCAATGCATTGAAAGCCAGTATTTTAATGCATTGAACACATAGGGGGTAATTTTAAAAAGGTTTTACACATACTGGAGGCAATTTTATGGAGGCAACTACAAAAGGAGTTATACATGTAAATGTAACATACTATCGTAGCAATTTTCAAAAGCCCATTTACTTGGGCAAAGTGCATTTACATGTGTAAAACCCAATTTTAAGCATGTAAATGCTTTTTAAAGTCAGGCTCTAAATGTGATGGCTATTAAACTAGGGGGGTTTGGAAGACCTATTGTTAGGGGACCTCTGAGGAGTGGTCCCCATTTTGGAGATGTAGTGTGCCCTTAGACCATGGCGTGACTGCAGAGAGCTCTGAAAAAGTGCTGAGGCAGGCGAGGCATGTCCAAGCACGGGCAGACAAGCTGAAGACTAGGAGCCCTGACCTCTGCCAAACCTGAGCGCATTGAGCGAGACCCAACAACGCAATGCTGGTCTCTGGAGTAGCCCTCTGGCCACTTGATAGCCCTTTCGGACCTGCTGCTGGGTACGGCAGATGCGACAGGACGGACAGAAGCTGAGGGCAGGAACAAGAAGACTCAGACGAAGACTCAGGAAATTCAGACGACTCGGACGTAGACTCAGGTTACTTAAGGGACTCAGACAAGGACTCAGGATTCTCGGAGGACTCAGGTTACTTAGAAGACTCAGACAAGGATGCAGATTGCTTGGAGGTTTCAGGCAAGGGTTCAGAATTTTGGAAAAGGTACTGAGTGCTGCCTCGCCGCAACCACTCAAGACAGGTTGCTGACAACGCTGAAGGCGAAGCAGCCTCTGGCAAAGTCTTTAGGCATGGGTGGAAGCAAGCACCAGGGACTCCGAAGACCAGGACAGGATTCAAGACTCAGGATTCAAGGCTCAGGATACTTGGAACTAGGCATTAAAAACAAGGGTCTTCCAGAGGCTAGGACTGCTGACTGAAGAAGGTAATGCACCACCTCTGGACACGGGACATCAGGACATCTGGACACGGAATGGCTGGTCATCAGGACATCAGGAGAACTGGGCATCTGGAACATCAGGACATCTGAACTTCGGACCCCCAAGTCACTCAGTCAAGAGCATCAAGGAGGTGCAGAGAGACAGAACATCTGGGCATGAGAACATCTGAAACATCAGGAACATCAAGGCAAAGACATCAGGAACCAACGAGACGGAGACATAGGATCTGACGAGAGACCAGGAACACAGAAGAAGACGACGAGGGAATTCCCATAAAGAACGAGATGCCTTGAAGAAGCTGGCAACGAAGAGAAGTCCAGGAGCAGACTGGCTCCTTGCAAAGGCCTCAAAGAACTGACAAAAGACCCTTTTTATAGGGATGAAGAGGAACACCCAGGATGTCATTATCAGGAGGGGTCGCAGGACTACTCCCACCGCGGGCCCTTTAAGAGGCTGAAGAAGGTGCGGCCGCGCGCCTAAGGAGGCAGAACCAAGGGCAGCAGTGGCCATGCTGTGAAGTAGGGATGTGAATCGTTTTTTGACGATTTAAAATATCGTCCGATATATCTTAAATCATCAAAAATCGTTAGGGCCACGATACAATACCAATTCCCCCGATTTATTGTCAAAAAATCATAAATCGGGGGAACGGGGAGGGCAGGAAAATCGGCACACTAAACCCCCTAAAACCCACCCCCGACCCTTTAAATTAAATCCCCCACCCTCCCGAACCCCCCCCCCCCAAATGCCTTAAATTACCTGGGGGTCCAGCAGCGGTCCGGAACGGCAGCGGTCCGGAACGGCCTCCTGCAATAGAATCGTGTTGTCTTCAGCCGGCGCCATTTTTCAAAATGGCGCCATACGGAAAACGATTCGCGGCAGGAGATCGTTTTCTGGACCCCCTCTGGACCCCCAGGGACTTTTGGCCAGCTTGGGGGGGCCTCCTGACCCCCACAAGACTTGCCAAAAGTTCAGCGGGGGTCCGGAACGACCTGCAGTCGAATCGTGTTGGTCTATGGCCGCCGCCATTTTGCGCCGCCATTTTGAAAAATGGCGCCGACTGAAGACAACACGATTCTATTGCAGGAGCCCGTTCCGGACCGCTGCCGTTCCGGACCGCCGCTGGACCCCCAGGTAATTTAAGGCATTTGGGGGGGGGGGGTTCGGGAGGGTGGGGGATTTAATTTAAAGGGTCGGGGGTGGGTTTTAGGGGGTTTTAGTGTGCCGGCTCACGATTTTCACGATATTTTAACCACCCAAACGATAACAATACGATTCCCTCCCCCTCCCAGCCGAAATCGATCGTTAAGACGATCGAGGACACGATTCACATCTCTACTGTGAAGAGAGAGCAGGAGCGGCACTAGGCTGCAAAGCAGACCAGAGGCATTGAAGCAGCTTCCTGTCGCAAGAGAGGGACGACGGCGGCAACAACCAGCCGCAAGAACACTGGATCAAAGGCGGCCTCCAGGACAGTAGAGGCTCCAACCACTGCACGAAAGCAAGGCAACAGCGGCCCAGCCCATCGCAGGAGGAACGATGGCAGCGGTGGCCAACCCGCCGTGAAGCAGGATGTCGGCAGTGAGAGAGCAGGCAGGCAGTAGAGGTGAGAGGCTGCTTGCAGCCCTAGCCGTGAGCAGAATCATAACACCTATCTCTTAACTGGGCGAACTAGGGATGAACTGGTAAAACTGGGTATAGCATTGGTGTGCTCCCCTTTTAAAATCCACTGATTTACACTGTAGAAGAGGGATTTGTGCAACCATTTAAAATTTGGCCCACATGTGTGCAAAGCCAGGCTATTTTATAGCATGCGGCATATATGGGCACAAGTTATAAAATAGCCATATCCCTGGGTGCAGGCCGATGCATGCACGCACATGTGCATCCACACACTGGTTTGAAAGTTACCATTTTGGTTCTGGAAGAAAAAAATGGCAGCACTAGAAATTCAGGTTTTCTACTGTGACAGAGCAGGCACAGAAACAGCCATATCATTTTGCAAGAAGCATCACAATTTACCCTGATAAGATATCTGCACAATTTTTTGCATCCAAAATCAGATGGCTATATTTGTTCTGTTGAAAATTTTTTGTAGAAAAAACAGCTTTTTCTCCATGAAGAATTCATATGTGGTCCTACTTCTGGGGTACTCTGTTCTGGTTCTTCAGACTCACAGACAGGTCTGATTTTCAGAATATACATCATCAATATACCTCAGACATATTTGCATGATTCTGGTCTTAATTATCCAGTATCCATGAAGGCAGGGGTCACACTCTGTGCTGGGGCTAAGACCCCACACAGTCCAACAGCCCCAGGAGCCAGGCCAAGGCTCATAATGCCCAGGTTAAAAGAAAAATGTCCAATGAATTACTCTAGAAGATTTATGATTTTTTGAGAGGTAACAAACCTCTAACTTTATAAAAGACACTAAATAAGCAATGACTTTGCTGAAAAATTTTTAAAGGAGGAAGTGGAATGTTTCATAAATTTACAATGCATTACTGGCTTGCAATGTTTCCATTTTAATCACGAACTTTCCACCACCAACCTTGAAAATCTTTTTTATGTGAATGAAAAGTGCGCAGTGAATTTTAAAATTATTAACAATAATTTGTTAGAGTGTGAGATGAACTCATTTAAGTTCAAAACATACTATTCTGCTTAATGTCCATTCTGCCAGCGTAATACCAACTTATAAACTATAAAATTTAAAGTCCACCCGACAAGGCCTTGTTTCTGACCATGATAGGTCTTTCTTCAGGGGATGTACGCTATATTAGTAAATAGTCGGAATTACTTATCTTAAGCTGAGTCTTCTACTGCTGGCGTCTTTTTAAACTGTCATTACACTATGGTTTCCCACACTTGCAGCATTGTATGAAGCTGCTGGTAGGCGGCTTTCTGAATTACTGTTGACTTCTTTGAAGATGTTTCTTTCCCAACACTCTAAATTGCAGGAAAGTTTTTTTTTGTCAAAACTGTCGCGAGCTATAATGCTTCGCATTGTTTCATCACCTTCTCCGGCGTGTATCTTTCGTTCTCCAAAACGCTCACTGCTGTGAACCCATTACTGAAACTGTTAATGCTTCTTAACTATCTGACATGCTACTACAGAGCCTAAAGAAGGCCTCTGTAAAACCATTTAAAAGCCCTCACAATGTTGAAGATCTCTCTAACTACCATACCAAATCATCTCTTCCTTTTATTACTCAAGTGATCAAATCAGCAGTCCTGTATCAGCTATCCGAATTCCTTGATGACCATACAGCACTGGATCAATATCAGTTTGAGTTTTGCAGATTCTATAATACTGAAACATTACTTATTTTCAGTTTAGACACTATTCATCGCGGTTTTGATTCTGTTATAGTCTAGTTCTCTTTATTTATTTATTTATTTATTTATTTATTTTTTTATTTATTTAGACCAATTTATAGATATCACTGCAGTGACATATTAGATCATTGAACTCTTCTTTCATGTCTCAGGGAAATTGATACATCTGTGCAGTACTTGCCTGTTTCTCCTCATACCTCTCTGAATGGATTCAACAGGTTAAAATTGGTTCACCTTGCTCCTGGTTCCCCATAAAATCAGGGGTGCACCAAGGCTCAGCCCTCTTCACAGTGCTCTTCAATATCTATTTAACTCCAATATGTAAGATATTAGGGTAACTAAGGGGTAGATATTACGGGTGTGAATCATGTGATCGATTGTCTTAACGATCGATTTTGGCTGGGGGGAGAGGGAAATCTGATCGTCGTGTTTTGTTTTTTTGTTTAAATCGTTAAAAATCGTAAATCGGGGGAGGGCGGGAAAACCGGCACACCAAAACAACCCTAAAACCTACCCCGACCCTTTAAAACAAATCCCCAACCCTCCCGAACCCCCCCAAAATGTTTTAAATTACCTGGGGTCCGGGGGGGGGGGGGGTCCCGGCGCGATCTCCCGCTCTCTGGCCATGGCTGCGTTAAGAGAAATGGCGCCGGTGGCCCTTTGCCCTTATCATGTGACAGGGCAAAGGTAGCGCCGGTGCCATTTTGGTTCCTGGCTCCCGACGTCACGCATGCAGGAGATCGCTCCCGGACCCCCGCTGGACCCCCAGGGACTTTTGGCCAGCTTGGGGGGGCCTCTTGACCCCCACAAGACTTGCCAAAAGTTCAGCGGGGGTCCAGGAGCGACCTCCTGCACGCGGGCCGTATTGCCAATATTCAAAATGGTGCCGGTGCTACCTTTGCCCTCACTATGTCATACGGGCGACGGTCGTTCAAAAGATATTCAAAAGCCATTTAGTTGGATAAATGAAAAGTTATTCATCTAACAGGGTCATTCATCATTTTGCAATAGGTCGTTATTGTACAAGTCATGGCATTATCACATGTGATAACGCCGTAACGCATGCAATAAACAGCACATCACAAATTGTGTAGGCAAATTTCAAATTAATCTTAAAGTAGGTGGAGTGTGAGTGAGATTAATGTAAAATAGGGGGTGGTAGTGCCTATCACATGTTATCATGAGGTTTTTTTTCGCGGGAAATAAGTACACCTTTTTTCTTGGAAGTATAAAACGAAAATTAATTATCACAGCTGGTATCACGGACTGCGATATTCTCATGGCATGTATTGCATGCGATAAAAACTGCAAACATTACCAACACATTTCCGGGCCTTCTTGGGCCAATAAAAATGTGTGTTTTTACCAGGTCACCCTTCCTAAAGCCATTTTGTTTGTATCAAGTGTACTTGTACAGGTATACTTGATTCCTTGGCAGGCTCACCACAGATGACAACACATGGAAGAAGAAGAACCTGAACAACAGCCAAGGCCACTTCCAAGACCTCTGAGGGAAATACCAGCAGTGCAGGCAGAGGCTCTGGTGTGGCTGGCTCAGGGCCCACTCCAGCATCCATCACATAGGCGGCCACAACATTGGAGATACAAGGAGTGTATCTTTCCTCCACCCACCTCTTTGCTGGGCATGCCAGAGGACTTTGTGGTTATCAGGTATCACCTCAGCTCTCGGGCAATCCATGAATTATATGAAGACATCCAAGGGGATCTGGATCTCCCAAAGCTCCCACGCCAAACTCTTGGCCACCCTCCATTTCATGGCAAGTGGCTTCTTACAAAGTATAGTAGGGGTCGTGGGGGGAATGTCACAAACCACTTTCTCATGCTATCTCATCCAGGTCATCAAAGTAGTCACCGATCGCATTAATCGCTATATAAACTTTCCTTGCGACTGGCAAGACTTAATGGACCTGAAGAGAAGTTTCTATGCCTCTGCAGACTTTCCCAAGTGTGCTATCGACTGCACTCATGTGGCCATTGTTCCACCCCATCAGAGGGAGGAGATGTACTGCAACAGAAAGCGCTTTTACTCCCTCAATGTCCAAGTGGTCTACAACATTGAAATGTGCATCCTGGACATGGTGGCCAGGTAACCGGGAGCCGCACATGATTCCTTTATGCTTAGGCAATTGGGGTTGTTTCACAATTTTGAGGTTGGGCTGTATGGTGACGGTGGGTTCGTAGGTAAGATACACTTTTCTTTGTCAATTCCATGTCTGCTTATAGGTAAGTGGCTAATGGCACCCAAATTGGGGGTGGCTGAGGGGGAGGACACGATCGGTGGCATATCAAGAGCCTTGTACAGTCATGTATGCAGGCCATTGACCTAGGCCATGCTTTTTTGTCCCCATGTTTCATAGGCTGGCAAAATGAGTGAGGGAAAACAATGCATGGGACTTAAAGGTTGCTGAGTGAGGAACCACTATACACTTTGCATGTCTACATTAGCAAAAAGCCATGATAGGTGATGGCCTTTATGTGTTGCTAGCTTAACAGACATGCATTTTGTGCCACCTAAGACCTTCAGGGGTCCATGTCAGAATGTCGCACTAAGCCCTACTTAGTGCGACATTCAGATATATGTCTTTGACAGAAGTGTTTCCTGTGGGCAGTGTTTGGATAGAAACATAGAAACATAGAAATGACGGCAGAAGAAGACCAAACGGCCCATCCAATCTGCCCAGCAAGCTTTCACACTTATTTTTCTCATACTTATCTGTAGGAATGTGAATCGTTTTTTCACGATTTAAAATATCGTCCGATATATTTTAAATCGTCAAAAATCGTTAGAGCCGCGATACAATAACAATTCCCCCGATTTATCGTCAAAAAATTGTAAATCGGGGGAAGGGAGAGGGGAAGGGGGAGGGCGGGAAAACCGGCACACTAAAACAACCCTAAAACCCACCCCGACCCTTTAAAATAAATCCCCCACCCTCCCGAACCCCCCCAAAATGCCTTAAATTACCTGGGGTCCAGAGGAAGGGTCCCGGTGTGATCTTTTACTCTCAGACCTCCGTGTGTTGTAGAAATGGCGCCGGCGCCATTTTGTTTTTTTGTCCCCCGACGTCAGGAGCGTAGGAGATCGCTCCCGGACCCCCGCTGGACCCCCAGGGACTTTTGGCCAGCTAGGGGGGGCCTCCTGACCCCCACAAGACTTGCCAAAAGTCCAGCGGGGGTCCGGAACTACCTCCTGCAGTCGAATCGTGTTGCCGTACGGCCGACACCATTTTGCGCAAAATGGCGCCGGCCGTACGGCAACTCGATTCGACTGCAGGAGGTCGTTCCGGACCCCCGCTGGACTTTTGGCAAGTCTTGTGGGGGTCAGGAGGCCCCCCAAGCTCGCCAAAAGTCCCTGGGGGTCCAGCGGGGGGCCGGGAGCAATCTCCTACGCTCCTGCCGCGAATCGTTTTTCCGTATGGAAAAACGATTTGCGTGCAGGAAGTCATTCCCGGACCCCCGCTGGACTTTTGGCAAGTCTTGTGGGGGTCAGGAGGCTTCCCCCAAGCTGGTCAAAAGTCCCTGGGGGGTCCAGCGGGGGTCCGGGAGCGATCTCCTACGCTCCTGCCGTCGGGGGACAAAAAAACAAAATGGCGCTGGCGCTACCTTTGCCCTGTCATATGACAGGGCAAAGGTAGCGCCGGCGCCATTTCTACAACGCACGGAGGTCCGAGAGTAAAAGATCACACCGGGACCCTTCCTCTGGACCCCAGGTAATTTAAGGCATTTTGGGGGGGTTCGGGAGGGTGGGGGATTTATTTTAAAGGGTCGGGGTGGGTTTTAGGGTTGTTTTAGTGTGCCGGTTTTCCCGCCCTCCCCCTTCCCCTCCCCCCCACTGGACCCCAGGTAATTTAAGGCATTTTGGGGGGGTTCGGGAGGGTGGGGGATTTATTTTAAAGGGTCGGGGTGGGTTTTAGGGATGTTTTAGTGTACCAGTTTTCGATTTACACGATTTACACGATATTTAAAAAACCCAAACTGCGACGATCCGATTCCCTCCCCCTCCCAGCCGAAATCGATCGTTAAGACGATCGATCACACGATTCACATCTCTACTTATCTGTTACTCTGACTGCTGAGTTCAGGGCCCTTATCTGTAACTTTCTGGTTCTAATTTCCTTTCACCCCCGCCATTGATGTAGAGAGCAGTGCTGGAGCTGCATCAAAGTGAAGTATCAAGCCTAATTGGTTAGGGGTAGTAAACGCTGCAATAAGCAATCTACTCCCATGCTTATTTGTTTATCCAGCCTGTGCAATTTAGTCCTTTGTTGGTTGTTGTCTGAATATAAATCCTCTTTTCTTCATTCCCCCTGCCAATGAAGCAGTGAGTTGCGCTGTATGGGGTGGATTTTAAAAGGGTTACGCACGTAATATATGTGAGTAACCCTTTTAAAAGCCTCCTGCGCGCGCTGAGCCTATTTTGCATAGGCTTAGCGACACGCGCAAGCCCCGGGACGCGTGTATGTCCCGGGGCTTGAAAAAATGGGCTGGGAGTGGGCGGGCCAGGGGCAGGGTGGCAGAGCCTCCGGGCACAGTGGCCATTTGCCGCTGTGCCTGGGATCGCGGGCCGGCCGGCACCGGAGAACGCAACCTACGCCTGCCCAGAGGCAGGCGCAACAAAAATTAAAGGTAAGGGGGGGTTTCGGTAGGGCTGGGGGGTGGGCTAGGTAGGGGAAGGGAGGGGAAGGTGGGGGGCAGAAGGAAAGTTCCCTCCGATTTTGGAGCAGCCTCGGAGGGAACGAAGGAAGGCTGCTCGGCTTGGCATGCGCAAGTTGCACAATTGTGCACCCCCTTGCGCGTGCCGACCCTGGATTTTATAACATGCACGTGGCTGCGCACACATGTTATAAAATCTATGCCCGCGCATAGTTTTTTTAAAATTTATTTATTTATACAATTTTACAAATTTTAGACAGTAATTATACATGTCAATGATAAGGCTTATATTACAGGTAATCCAACATATTATGAAATATTCCCAAACTTTCTTATATAATCTTCTTTTCTTACAGAATCCCTACAAAAAACCTTCAACCACTGGAACAACTGTCTCCAAACAATTAACCACCTTCTCTCCACACTAAACCTGGTCTTGAATATCAAAAAGACAGAGATCCTAATCATCTGACAAGACGACAGCGCTTCGTATCCTATCTTGCGGTCCCCTTCTCAATCAGCCCAACCAACCAACACAACTTCAAATAATTATCCATTGGTTGGAGACTTAGGCATAATCCTGGATAAACAGTTCAACCTAAAGAATTTTGTGAACACCACCATTAAGGAGTGCTTCCACAAACTGCAAGTCCTCAGAAACTTAAAACCACTGCTCCACTTCCAGGACTTCAGATTGGTGCTGCAATCCATCATCATGTCAAAATTGGACTATTGCAACTCCCTTCTTCTCGGTCTCATGGCCAACTCCATAAAACCCCTTCAAATGTGCAGAACTCCACAGCCAGGATCCTCATCAATACCAATAAAAGGGAACATATCACCCCCATTCTTCGGAGCCTCCACTGGCTACCTATCAAATACAGGATCCTCTTCAAAGTCCTTACAATTATTCATAAAGCTAAAAACAACCTCACTTCCCTCCACACATCCACTCAACTAAGACCCCACACCTCCTCTAGACCAATCAGGAATGCCTACATAGACACCTTATATGCCCCTCAAGCGAAAACATCCCTAAGAAAACGCGCCATTTCGACAGCAGGATCCCATCAATGGAATGCCTTACCCCCGGACCTTTAAGAAACTTAAAACTTGGCTATTCAGCCAAGCCTTCACGGACACTTAATCTTCCCTCACCTGAGACCTCTTTTGCTCAAGTATTCCTTCTAATTGGTCTCCATAGTCCTGCTCATTATTTCAGTTGTCATCTTCTTTCAGATTACATCTCATTTGTTCAGAGTGAATTTGCATGGTGTTTTGATCTTGCATTGAATTTTGATTTGCATTGAGTTAAGATGTTAGGATAAGTTATGTTATGACTCGTTTTACTGTTAATTGCCGCCTATGTTCTCTGTACCGCCCTGAGTGATCGTTTTTGTTGCATTGTAAACCGATGTGTTATGTATATTTTACAGGAACGTCGGTATAGGAAAAACTATAAATAATTAAATAAATAAATAAATAGATAAATGCCCTTTATAAAGAATCAGGAGATCCTACATATGTTCTAAACTGGAGCAAATAAAGAAAACATTTACATTTAATTAGGTGAATTAAATGCATTAATACTATATACCTGAGACCAACTTAGAGATTTTGTTTTAACAATCTTGAATCCAAAAATGTCCTAAGCTCTGAAGGTTCTAAAAATACATATCGCTCATTTAAATGTTTTACAACACATTTACAGGGAACATAAACTATCATCTGGGCTCCTAAATGCTTTACTTAAGGGCCCATCTGAAGAAAACATTTCCTTCTTATCTGGGTGTTTCTAGTAATGTCTGGATACATCCAGATTTTCTCAGCAAGGTAAAGTTTTTCTCGATTTCTCAAAAATAATGTTAAAATATTATCTCTATCTTTGGTTTTCTGAAACCGTACACATAAGGTACCTCTTGACTCAATTTGTTCTTCCATTGACTGTTCTAAGAAGTTTGTGAGATTATCTAATTGTTGGGATTGACTCAAAGAGTTAACATTTTCCTTCTTTTTTGTTACAATGAAAAAGATTTTTTCTACAAAAGGAATTTTTTCTGGGGTAATTAATAAATTTTCACCTAAAAATCTTTTAAACTGTTCCATAGGAAATATAAATTTTACAGAAGGAAAATTTAAGATCCTAACATTATTATATCATTGATTATTTCCAGTTATCTCTATTCTTCTTGAATTTGCTGTTTCCCCTTTTATTAATCCTATTTGGACCTCCTGTACCTGATTTAACTGTTTTTCTAAACTCTCATATTTCTCTGAGTATTTCTTTACTTTTTCCTCTATTATTTTACCTTGTGCTTGCACATCAGACATTTTTGTTTCTAAATTGTTCATAGAAACTTTCAAGTCCATTAACACACCCCATATATTTTCCAAGGTAACCCCATGAGTATCTTTCACTACAGAGCTCCCATCTTTGGCTATATTTTCCCCAGGTTGCGGGTAGTTTTCTATCCTCAATATTGGGGATACTACCCCTCTGTTAGTGCCATTTGGTGTTGAAGTTGAGGGATCAAGAGATAGATGTCTTTCTCCGCTGCTCTCTTCTACAAGCACCAGTGGGATATCTCTGATATTTCCTCTTATACCCACATCTTTCCCGTTTTCACCCCCGATGTTTCACGGCAAAGTCATATCTTCGGTAGAAATTGTCGCCTCTGAACTCGTGTTATAAGTGGGATTAGGCAGTTCTGGAGTCTTAGGTGTGCCGGGACTTAATGAGATCTGATGCTGTTCCTGAGATGTTAAGGTCTGCTCCTGATCTGCATCCAATTCGGAACCTCCTGATGCTGTTGCATTTAAAGACTTGAGAAAGTTTTCAATTAACGGCTGAGTAGGGCAGAACTAGGAACAGTTGGGGTCTCCGGACGCAGTCTGCCCTTTCTCTTTGTATGAGGCATAATTCAAAGTAAAATGTTTCAATCTTTCTCAATTCACTCCCACTTTATCTTAAATAGGATCTCCGTTGGAGGTAGGGAGAGAATATAAAAAACAAACTTACAGTTCTTGAGAAGAATGCAATTCTGTTTTCCAATTTTTTGTTTTCCCACCAAGTTCCAGACAAAGCCGCGCGCCCCTTTGGAGCGCGCAGCTTCGGCAGCATGCCGGCGACGACTGTGCACCACAGGGGGGCCTGTTTTAGCCCTACCGGTCCCTCCTCTTGATGACATTACGGCGCGACAAAGCAGGAACCCGGACAGATATGCTCTGTAGAAGAACTTCTTTAGAGCATGTAAACTTTACAGGCAATAAACGTTGCAGGGCCGGAGTTGCTCCTCTCCCCACAAACTCTTTCCTCTCTCCCTTGCCCCCTGTGTGTAGTTTTTAAAATCTGGCCCTATATGTATTCAAAGTGAAGTATCAGGTTTATTTGGTTTGGGTTAGTAACCGCCGCAACAAGCAAGCTACTCCCACGCTTATTAGTGAATGGAAATCCTTTTTCCCACATTTCCTCTTACCGTTGAAGCATAGAGCAATGTTGGAGTCGCATTAACCTTGTGTATGTTTATTGAATAAGGGTATTAATCACCAGGTAGTAGCCATCATTCCCACAAGCCACCCCATGCCTCTTCTCTTCATTCACATCCTCTAGACTTTATGGATCCACAGTGTTTATCCCACGCACCTTTGAAATCCTTCACAGTTTTGGTCTTCACCACTTACTCCAGAAGGGCGTTCCAGGCATCCACCACCCTTTCCATGAAAAAATAATTCCTGACATTGGTTCTGAGTCTTCCTCCCTGGAGTTTTAAATCGTGACCCCTGGTCCTGCTGGTTTTTTTCCAACAGAAAAGGTTTGTCATTGACTTTGGATCATTAAAACCTTTCAAGTATCTGAAAATCTGTATCATATCACAGCCTCATTAGCAGTTACTGCAAACTGACACACACCTCTGTGTTGTTTTATGACCAACATTGCAGGAACATAGGTCTTGCACATGTGTAGGGGCAGGAACTGGAGCATGCAGTCCCTATTGCTAAAGTGATTGTGTGACTCAGTGACTGACGTGCTATGTGTGGCTTGCTCTATGGGTGTGTGTAGGTGCTGTGGCATTCAGAGGTTGCTCCTTTGGCCCTGCAATCCAATACCACTTAGCAGGCAATGTGTTTCCTTAAGGTGAGTACAGACATCTTTTGTATAGCATTGATTGAGTGTTTGCCCTCTGGAGAAGGTGTGCTTCTGTCAGGCCAGCATATGGAAAATGATAGGAATGGTCTGATGCCTTGTATTGCTCATTTTCCCCAAGTATACTCACAGTTTATCTGTAGTGTTGACAGAGGGGCAGAGGTGTGCAGGTGCATGGTGACACATCCAGTATGTTATACAACTTGAATGTTATAGTTAGCATTTCGCTGTTGTTGTGAGCATGAGCTCCCTCCCCCCCCCCCCCCCCCCACCACCACACACACACACACACTGATGATTTACCACCTACTCATTGAAATAGGCTGAATAGTGCTGCCTATCCACACCTAGGCCTGGCGCAGAGGCTTGGAAATTAATGGAGGGAGGTCATGCTGGTTAAGAAACTGACCAGTGAATGTGGGAATGCTGTGATACATGGAACAGGCAGTATAAAGGACTATGTAATAGAGATGTGAATCATTTTTTGACGATTTAAAACAATCGTCAGATATATTTTAAATCGTCAAAAATCGTTGAGTCGCGATACAATAGAAATTCCCCCGATTTAACGCAAAAAATCGTAAATCGGGGGAGGGGAAGGGCGGAGAAAACCGGCACACCAAAAAAAACCCTAAACCCACCCCAACCCTATAAAATGAATCCCTTACCTTCCCCCACCCTCCCGAACCCCCCCCCCCCCCAAAACTTTTTACGAGTACCTGGTGGTCCAGTGGGGGCGCGGGGACCGATCTCCTGCTCTTGGTCCATCGGCGCCATTTTGGCTGCCACTCAAAAATGGTGCTGATGGCCCGATAAAAAGAAACCCACCCGACCCTTTGAAAACGACCCCTTAGCTTCCCCCACCCTCCCGATCCCCCCAAAACATTTTAAAATTACCTGGTGGTCTAGTGGTGGTCTCGGGAGTGATCTCCCGTTCTCAGGCCGTAGGCTGCCACTCATAAAGATGGCGCCGATGGCCCTTTGCCCTTACCATATGACAGGGTATCCGTGCCATTGGCTGGCCCTGTCACATGGTAGGAGCACTGGCTGGCCGGCGCCATCTTTAAAGATGGCTGCCACCGTATTTAAAGATGGCCGCCGCTGTCGTAAAGATGGCCGCCGCCATCTTTAAAGATGGCACCGGCCATCCAGTGCTCCTACCATGTGACAGGAGCCGGCCAATGGTACGGATACCCTGTCACATGGTAAGGGCAAAGGGCCATCGGCACCATCTTTATGAGTGGCAGCTGACGGCCCGAGAACGGGAGATCGCTCCCGGGACCCCCACTAGAGCACCAGGTAATTTTAAAATGTTTTGGGGGGTTTGGGAGGGTGGGGGAAGCTAAGGGGTTGTTTTTAAAGGGTCGGGTGGGGGTTTTTTTATCGGGCCATCGGCACCATTTTTGAGTGGCAGCCAAAATAGCGCCGATGGCCCGAGTACGGGAGATCGGTCCCCGCGCCCCCACTGGACCACCAGGTAATCGTAAAATGTTTTGCGGGGGTTCGGGAGGGTGGGGGAAGGTAAGGGGTTAATTTTAAAGGGTCGGGCCTCACTAAAAAAAAAAATAACGATGTGAATCGGAACCAATTCCGATTCACATCACCCACATCACCCACGATCAGATTTTTTCCCCCCTCTAGCCGAACCCGATCGTTAAGACGATCGGGTTCGGCTAGAGGGGGGAAAAAATTCCCCCCTCTAGCCGATTCACATCTCTACTATGTAATGCAATATCTATAGGGCAGATTCAGATGTGTGCTTAGCATCATGCTGCTTTACATGCTACATGTGCTAAGAAAGCTGGTGCCTGGGTTTATGTGTGGGGTGTGTGTGGTTGTTGTTGCTTTGCTAGCCATGTGCCACAGGCGTTGTATATCTCCTATTACATAGTCCCTTTTTGCTCTCACTTTTCTCATTTGGCACCTCTCCATTGCTCATATCATGGAAAGGTGACATAGAAGTTGCCACACCAGCCCCGATTTTTTAGCACTCAGTCTGGTGCTGTATAGACAGTGGAAAGTTAGGCCTACCGTCTTTCGCCCATATGAAGGACACTACCTTATGTGTTCAAAAGTAGATGTGGTATGCCTATATATACCTGCAACTGGAGGAGGCACCATTTCCTAAACACTGTATGAGCTTAACTTCTACAGTAACCAAACATTCACTTCCACTACACTGTGTACTTGATGACTCTTGGAACATAGTGTCAGCTGCTGTGTGCCAAGTAGGGAGGAGGAGTGAGTGAGTAGTGTGTGGTACAGGATCTGCACAGGTATAGAGCACAGGGCGTAGAGGGGTGCTGCTGGTATTGTGGACCAGGCAGACTTCCATAGACTGACATTGCTATAGTGGCCTGCCTTTGAGATCTGGATGCTACCTGTAAGGTTATCCTTACCATACACGTATTATACAGACCCCCAAGCCATGCCAGTTCTGGGGTGGGAGCCACAGTGTGGAAGTGAGCCTGGCCCCCAGCACCAGCAGCATCCCTCTAGGCCCTCTGGTGATTGCCGTGGACATTGTAGTGAAGATGGTACTCCCTCACTCCTCATCCCTACTTGTAACGCAGCAGCTAACAGTGTGTAGCAACACGCAGCAAGTACACATCATATTAGATTTACAGTGTAAGCTACAAATGTATCTGGTCCAATACCTTTGCACTACTGACAGAAATAAGGAGACAGAAAATTAACTGTTGTGTCATGATGACTCCAAGTTAGGCTTTTCACTACCCAACCATGCACACTATTTAATGTGTTGCCCATGAAGATACTGAGCAGGTCACAAACAGCTGCATGTAAGCAAGAGTTACCAAATGGTATGGTGTGTGATAAAGGCACCAAGAGACAGTACCTCATCCCCAGTAACAAACTTCTTCTTGACCTCTGGCTGTCTTCTTTATCAACATAAACACAGCTTTTATTTTTATGCCATAGCCCATATGGTTTGGCATGCTCGATAACTGCACAATTGGAAAGAGGCAGGCCATTCTAGCATGCAAGGTCATGTAGAGAGCAAACCTTTAATCTTCAGTACCATAAGCACTAAAACTATACAATGAAAGGACACAACCAGAAAGTAGATTTTTCCAAACAGTGATAAACGCAATGTCTTATGTAATCACATTTTGCAAGGACAAGATAGATAACTAATAGCAAAAAACATTGTACATTTCATGAACAGCACATACAGTGTACACCTGTGCATTCATAGATTGAAATAGCATCATTACATATACAGGCATTGCATCTTATCCTTCAGGCACAATCATAATTACAACTAAGAATATAGAAAGAGGAAGTGGCACCCCAAAACGATAGTAGTGTTGTTAAGTTACAGCTACATGCAGCACTACTATGTGCTGTCAAGCCAAAGGCTCCACACAGTCCATGTTGAAAGAGTGCACTCAAAGGAGACAGCCTAAGGGCCATGGTAGCAAAGTTCAGCATGAAGGTGGCAGCAGCAGCAGCAGCAGGACCAAACAGTTCAGCATGAAGGCAGCAGGAACAGCACAAGACCCAGCAGCATGAAAACAGCAGGAGCAGGACCGCAGAGTGCAGCATCGCCACAGCAGGAGCAGCACAAGACCCAGCAGCATGAAAACAGCAGGAGCAGGACTGCAGAGTGCAGCATCGCCACAGCAGGAGCAGCACAAGACCCAGCAGCATGGAGGCACCACTGGCAGGAGATGAGCTCAGATGGCACACAGCAGTATGGAGGCAGAGATGGGACAGCATGACAAAAGCCAGCAGCAGTAAAGATTGTAGGCTACTTAAACAACCCTGTAATAGGGGCATAATCTCAAATAGGACTTCTTAGTTAGTTTGCTGATGAAAATGCTTCACAGAACACAATGCATTCCACGTGCTGGCACAGCAACTCTGCAGTGAGGACACGCAAAACAGGTTTCTTCTATCTAGATGGTACAGCAACTCTGTGGTAAGGACACACATAGCAGGTTTCTTCCATCTAGATGACATAGAAACTCTGTGAAGAGGCCAACCCAGTCTTGTCACAAAATTTGTCTTCTTGACCCTTACTGGCCATTTTCTTTACATATTCAAGGCCCCTTGCCATAGTGCCTTCCCACTTGAGGGGGGCTATAACTTTTGTGGGCCTACCCCTCCAGCATCTTGTCTCTCCAGGACTGTGGCATGGTGTTGATTCGAGGGATAGGGCTAAGGACTCAGAAGGCTGCTCTGACATGCGGTGCAGTATTTCTGTCAGCACATTACTTATATTGCTGATGGCAGCAACAAGGGTGCTAATATTTTGACTGTTGGCAGCCATATTCTGTTGGAGGATCCTGTTCTGCCAGTCCACAGACCTTCTAAGTAGCTGTATTTCTCCCTGCAAGTGCCTCGGTTCAGCTACAGGCATGCTTGCTGCTGGTGCCAGTGCTGGTACTGGTTCAGTGGCAGTGTCGGTACTGCTGGTGCTGTCATTGATGGTGGCGGTGTCATTGATGGTGGGACTGTTGTTGATGGTTCTGATGGTGCTGCTGGTGTGTGAGGGCACAAGATGGGCATCAGTGGGGTGGTGCCCTCCACGGTCTGGGGATGGTGGATCCACATGCTGGTGTGGGGTGCTGGCTCATGGTACATGCGGTTCTGAAGGGTGGCAGTCAAAATCGCCTTCCTTCATGAATCTGGACAGATTGAGGGATACCTGATGTGGGCTTGATGAGGTCAGCTGGTATAGCAACAGCGATGGCTCTGAATCCTGTGGCTATTGCTTCTCCTCCTCCTCCTCGTTCCATTGCATTTCGGCATCCATCAGTAAGGGCCTCTGTAGTATTGCAAGTGGGAAGCTGCTCCTGGAGCATACTGGCTGGTCCCTGGGGCTTCCCAGCTAGGCCCTGGGGCTTCCCAACTGGGCCCTGGGCATTCCTGGCTGGGACCGGCAGCTTGGCGCTTGAGAGTGGTAGAAACAAAAGAGAAGAAACCAAAAAAAAAACAAACATAAGTACATATGCCAGCAAGTATCCTTTTTTTTAATTTGGCATGAGAGGGGCACAGCTTCTTTGCATAGTGAGCATCTTTTGCCAAATGATATGTGCATTGTGCACCCCTTGCAGCCTGCCCATTTACTGGTGTGGTGAACTTACCGGCTGCAGCATGCGTCATGTCCAGCTGCTCAGCCATGACCTCAAACATGTCCGGTCCCAGCCTCTCAATCAGTCACTCCTCCATCTGCATCAGCTGGATTGGACAGGGTGCTCCTCCTCCGCCTGTCAGGTGTTGGTACTTGGCTCTCACCACCACCTTGGCATTGAGCTGGGCTTTAATGTCCCTGTATCAGTGGGCGACCTGCTCCCCACTTCTTACCACGCCGCTCTGTCTGCTGATGGACTGCGCCATGTTGCACCATATCTGCCCCTTCACTACCTTAGACATCTTTGCTGCCCATTTTCCAAACAGCAGAGGATAGTTCTGCAGAACCCCTATGATCACCAGGTTGTTCTCCTGCATGCTGAACTATATGGCCCTTACATGAACACGTGGTGCTGGTTGGCAGCCTGAAGGGGTTTCACTTCCTCTTCCGGAGAGGTGTCCTCCCTTTTCTCACTCTCAGTCCCACTCCTCTCTTCCCACCCTTCCTCCCCCCCCCCCCCCCCCGCACTTGCCCTACCAACTCCCTTCCCTTCTGCCCTCTTTGTCTATCCCTAGCCTGCCCTACTTCTCCCTCAGAACTCACCTGACTAGACCCTTCCCCTTCCCACACCCTTCTATCCCTTCCATACTGCCTCTCTCTACTCCTGCGCCTATCCCTACTCCAACCCACTCGGGCCGAGTTTCATCCATCAACATGGGCTGCTTCAGGGGCTGTGTCAATAGTAAAATCAATAGATTAGTATTGATAATTAAAATACCTAAACAATAATAAACAGTAATAAATACATGAAAATCATATGTAAAAAAAAGTACACACATATATATCTGATACGAACAGCATAAAACACATATAAATAACTAGACACATATGTTCACATACAAAATAAATATGATAATTGATACAAACTAATATTACCTATATTAGTCCAGACTGCTTATGAAATGGGTGACAAGTCAAACCGTAATTATAGTCAATGGCTCTCTCTTAGAAATTTAGAGCACAGCTTCAATTCTATTCTATTGGGATCATAAATATCATTTATTAGTACATATGTAGATTATTTAATACATTGAGAAAAATAAAGTCCAACTAAGTTGATTATAGCGTCTTACCCAAAAAAAACACCCAAAGTAGCAAGACAAATATAACAATGGATCTTGTGGTTTATGTGCATTGTAGAACTCACACATTCAAAAAACATAGCATTAGTGCCAAATATATTAAAGTGAAACCCTTGCTAAATGATTATAAAATGATTATAAAATCTTACTAAATCAAAAGATGAAAAATAATAAAGAAAAAAAGATGTAATGAAAGACATTAAAAAATGTGAAAACCCATATAGCAAAAAACTACTTGCCCAGTTCAATGCTGGCAAAACGATAATGCATTAGTACCAAATATGTAATCAAACTTTAGAAAAGGTACATGCTCTCAATGATGGTCAACAAGATATTAGAAGTAGTTATAAGCACATTATTTATGAGCTAAAATCTTGGTGGTGTGTACATTGCCGCATTCATACTGCTGTAATTGAAATTTCAGCACAATTTGGAGCGCAAGGTAAAGAGGAAGTATCCACTTAGATTTGACAACAAAGCACAACATTATCGCTAAATGTTGCTATAAGTGCATTAGACAATACAACTCTAAATAAAATACACATGCCCAGTGTAATAGTGCACTAATATTAAAAATCTTTATAGATTCATTACTCCTATTTAAAACTGGGTGGTATGTAAACCTGCATTTGTCTCAGTGGAGCACAGCCGCGCTCATACTGCTTGTGTATATATTATCTTAGGGGCGGATTTTCAGAGCCCTGCTTGCCTAAATCCGCCCAAAACTGGGCGGATTTAGGTGAGCAGGGCCCTGCGCGCCGGTGAGCCTATTTTACATAGGCCTACCGGCGCGCGCAGAGCCCCGGGACTCGTGTAAGTCCCGGGGTTTTCGGAGGGGGGCGTGTCGGGGCGGGACCGAGCGCAGCGGCATTTTCGGGGTGTGTCGGGAGCATTCCGGGGGCAGGCTCGGGGGCGTGGCTACGGCCCGGGGCGGTCCGGGGGCATGGCCGCGCCCTCCGGACCCGCCCCCAGGTCGCGTCCCGGCGCGCTAGCGGCCCGCTGGCGCGCAGGGATTTACTTCTCCCTCCAGGAGGCGTAAATCCCCCGAGAAAGGTAAGGATGGGGTTTAGACAGGGCTGGGCGGGTGGGTTAGGTAGAGGAAGGGAGGGGGAGGGGAGGGCGTTAGAGGATTCCCTCCGAGGCCGCTCCGATTTCGGAGCGGCCTCCGAGGGAACGGGGGTAGGCTGCGCGGCTCGGCGCGCGCCGGCTATACAAAATCAATAGCCTTGCGTGCGCCGATCCAGGTTTTTAGCAGATACGCACGGCTCCGCGCGTATCTACTAAAATCCAGCTTACTTTTGCTTGCGCTTGATGCGCCAGCAAAAGTAGGCCAATTTGCGCTATTTGAAAATCTACCCCTTAGTACATAAAATTGTTTACAATTAATAAAGATGTATTTAATGCTCTAGATTCTTAAACAAAAATTTGAAATACAAGATAAAGGAGAAGTACTCACTTGAACTAAACAAGTACTCACTTGAATTGAACAACGATAATAAACCAGCCGGTGTTCTACAGACCGGAAGTTTACAGTTTTAGTGTTCCCGCTGAATCCTAGCTCTTTATATAATCATTTAAATATATGTAATAAAACTCTTCTTTATTTCAAATCATTTTTTTAAGCAATAGTAAAAAATTGAAACTAAAAATATTAAATTGTATGCTAAAAAGTGCACATATAGAAAAGTCTTGCTATTACAAAAATATAAACATATAAATAAAAATCAGAAGGCATAAAAATCATATCAAACCCAATAGAGGAAAAGTGAAGGTTAATTAAAAGTGGCCAAGCCATTTTTTGAAAGAATGTGTGTAAAAAATGTGTCCTGTACCCTTGTCATGAACCGAGAGTGATTGTCTCAGTTGAAACAAACTTGCAGCAATAGATACTTCATTGTTAAATAGTAGCACTTCAACCAGAATAACTGATAAAAACTCCACATCAGATCATACTGCGAACACATATTGCATGATATCTCATAAAGATGGACACTAGTATTTACAGCTTAAGAAGAACATATAATTAAATATCTGTTAAAAATTAATACTTAAATATGGTTAAAAAAAAATGTCAAAAGCTAGAATATTGAAAATGAATGACATCAGATATAAATTGTAAATAAATAAAGAATTAAAACTATAAATAAAAAAGATGAAATGTTCCTGAGTCTGAATATGAACTACAAAAAAACAAGAGATCCATTTCTTGGTTTAGACTATGCGGAATCATAGTATTAAACTCGTAAATACATTTTTGTTCCAGTCTAAGCAAGAGATTATCTAAATCACCACCTCTGCATTTTGTTATAGGTTTATGAATTACACAGAATTTATATTCTTCAAACCTATGTTGAGCTACAACTGAGTGTTCAACAACCAGTTTTCTGTGTTTTTTGTGGTTTATAGCACTTTTGTGTTTGATAATTCTTTTGTTGAAGGCTCTAATGATCTTTCCAATATACATCTTATTATTACATGAGCAAATGGCTACATAAATGACATCTTCACTTTTACAGTTGGTGAAGCTAACAAACTATTCAATTTGAATGACCTATTTGTGGTTGTGACGTTAATGCTATTAGGGCCGGATTTTTAAAGG
This sequence comes from Rhinatrema bivittatum, assembly GCF_901001135.1. Lineage (NCBI taxonomy): Eukaryota > Metazoa > Chordata > Amphibia > Gymnophiona > Rhinatrematidae > Rhinatrema > Rhinatrema bivittatum. The sequence continues at coordinate 114,284,705 of NC_042621.1, forward strand.
GTTACGCGCATAAGGTACGCGCATAACCCTTTTAAAAAAACCCCTGCGCGCTGAGCCTATTTTGCATAGGCTCGGCGGCGCGCGCAAGCCCCGGGACACGCGTATGTCCCGGGGCTTGCCTGGGGGGGGGGGGTGTCGGGAGTGACACGGCATTTTTGGGGCGTGTCTGGGAGCGTGTTTCCGGCTCGGGGGCATGGCCGAGTGCCCCGACACAGCGGCCTGTGTCGGGGCCTGCCGCACTGGCGCACGTAAGTTACTACTGCCCAGAGGCAGTAGTAACTTTTAAGATAAAGGTAGGGAGGGGGTTTAGATAGGGCCGGGGGGGGGGGGGGGTTAGGTAGGGGAAGGGAGGGGAAGGTTGGGGGGGGGTGAATGGAAAGTTCCCTCCGAGGCCGCTCCAAGTTCCCTCCGAGGCCGCGTGCAAGGTGCACAAATGTGCACCCCCTTGCGCGCGCCGACCCCGGATTTTATAAGATACGCGCGCAGCTACGCGCGTATCTTATAAAATCCCGCGTACTTTTGTTCGCGCCTGGTGCGCGAACTAAAGTACGCATGCGCGTAGATTTGTAAAATCTACCCCATGTCTTCATGTTCACATTACAGACCGTGCAGCGACCACAAGGTCTGTGTCCCGCAGGCCTGATATTCTGATTAATACCATCTTTGTCTCTGAGAACAAGTAAGGACTGCATGATGTGCCAGTGTTTCTTTAGGATCTTGGTGATGCCTTTAGACATATGAGTATATGTGATCAGACAGACAATCTTCATATTGTTAGACTTAATTCTAGGTGTCAGCAGGTTTTTTGTGTGGCACCTAATAACCCACTGTTAAGATAAGTCTCAGGATAGTTTCTATCTTTAAAGTGATTCTTTAAAGAGATCACTCCCGGGACCCCCACTGGACCACTAGGTACCTGTAAAATGTTTTTTGGGGGGTCGGGAGGGTGGGGGAAGCTAAGGGATTACTTTTAAAGAGTCGGGGTGGGTTTTTTGTTTATCAGCTCGGGCACAGCCGATAAACAAAACCGTGATCAGGCCGGACGAAAAAAACCCCCCACGATGTGAATCGGAACCGGAATCCGAACTGATTCCGGTTCCGATTCACATCTCTAAATGACATATGATTTGAAATGGACCACAGATAAGTCCACTTCTCTGTTGTAAGAGACTCACTCATATCAGCCGCCCAGAGCGGATATAACTTCCTTTCAGAGATAGGAATAGAAGCATTCTTAATCATTTTATATATTCTAGAAGCCAGGTGTCCTTTAGAACCATAATCCAAATAAATCTGATACAACAACGGCAGAAAATCTACTTTCAACTGAGCACTTTTACCAGTGATGAGAATACTGTGTAAGCGTAACCAGGCATAAAACTGAGTAGGAGGCAAATCACATTTTTGCTGGAGAAGAGTAAAAGACATGAGACTAGCATTTTCACAAACATCTTCGAGAGACCAAATACCTTGTTTCTGCCAAATAGGCCAACTGAGCTGGTGATTGCCGCTCTTGATGAGCGAGTTATGCCAGAGTGGAGCAAATTTAGAGTTGTGCCAAGTGCCACTTACATGAGAGAGCCTGGAGCCAAAATCAGTGAAAGCCCTGTGCATCGAGTGAAGGATGGCATTCTCTAGATAACAGTGAGGTAGTACCATACCAGGAAGAAAATGAAGTGGGTAAGGATTAAAAAAAATGTTTTTCAAAAAGCATCCAGCGTGGCAGGTCACTGGCTCCGTTGGATGTCAAAAAGTCTGAGAAGTAATAATAACCTTGTTGTAATAGAAAGGCCTGATGGTAAGCCAAGAAGTCAGGGAAATTTACCCCACCATGTATCTTATTAGCCTTTAATTTGGCGAGAGAGATCCTTGGTGCCTTATTCCGCCAAAGAAATCTGGAGAGGAGTTTTTCCACAATTACATAAAAATCTTTGGAGAAAAAAATGGGCACCATAGCAAGAATGTAAGTGATCTTTGGCACCAATACCATCTTCATAGACTCCAGCCTGCCCCACCAAGTGAGATGAAATGGTGACCATTTAAGAGTGATATCACGTAACAATTGTAGGATATGAGATTCATATTGAGCTATAGTGGCAAAGGGATCTGCAAACAATTTAATCCCTAAATATTTCAGGCCTTGGGTAACTGTTTGAATAGGTAAATGTGCAAAGTCAACCATTTTTCCCAGATGATTTAAGGGGAGCAACTCTGTTTTATGCCAATTGATTCGGTAACCCGAGATATCAGAGTAATCAGAAATTAAAGTTAATAAATGAGGTAATGATTTATCTGGGTGTAAGAGAAAAAGGAGAACATTATCAGCATATGCAGAGAGCTTAACAGTATCATTCGCAACTATAAAACCTTCAATAAGCGGCTGTTGACGAATAGCTGTGAACAGAGGTTCCAAAGCCAGGTTGAAGAGTAGGGGTGAAAGAGGGCATCCTTGTCGGGTGCCTCGAAATAATGGAAAAACTGGTGAAGATCTATCATTAATGTATAAGTAGGAAGTGGGTGAATGGTAAAGAAAATGGGTCCAGGACACAAATTGAGGGCTGAGGCCATATTTTTGAAGGCTGGCGAAAAGGAAGGGCCATTCGACACGATCAAAGGCCTTTTCTACATCTAACGAAATTGCAGCAGCGGGTTGCGAAATAGTTTGGGCCATAGCATGAATGTTAAAAAAAAGACGAGTGTTATTGGAGATCAGGCGGTTTTTAATAAAACCAGATTGATCTGGATGGATAAGAATTGGGAGTACTTTAGATAATCTTGTGGCTAGGATTTTGGTGAAAATCTTATAATCAGTATTCAACAATGAGATCAGTCTGTAATTAACTACATGAGTATCATCGTGACCTGGCTTAGGAAGGACTACTACACAAGCCTCAGTAAATGCCGCAGAAGCATCAGGATGAGAAGAAAACATTGTAAAATAATCATGAAGATGTGGTATAAGGTCCTTTGTAAAAGCTTGAAAAAAGTCAATCATGAAGCCATCAGGGCCAGTTGCTTTGTCTCTAGGGAGAGCAGATATGGCAGCTTCGATTTCCAGAGGTGTAATTGGATGGTCCAATTTTGCAGAGAGATTGGATGGTAAAATAGGATGAGACAATTGTGAGAGAAATCGTTGTACATTAGAGGGAGTAGCTGACATCTCTGACTTGTATAGATCAGCGTAAAAATCCCGGAAGGCTTATAAGATGTTTTCATCCTTGGTGAGAATCTGGTTGGTGGCTGAGAGAATTTTGGCTATACGCTTTTTTTCAGCCAGTATTTTAAGGTATGAAGCAAGGAGATGACCACATATACTGTTTTCTGCATAATAGTGTGCCTTTGATTGAAAAAGATGGAGTTTAATGCTAGCACTTAATTTTTGATTGTATTGAATCTTTGTTTTAATGAGCGCATTGAGCATTGATGAGGAGGGAGATTGAACGTGCGCCCGTTCCATCTTTGTGACTGTAGATTGTAGATCGGCCAATTCCGCCTTTTGAAGCTTTGTATAGCTAATAACGTTTCCACATATCGAGGCTTTAAAGGCTGCCCACAGTGAAGTCTTGGATATGTCAGGTGAGCTGTTGAAATGAAAATATTCAGAGATTTTGGACTGTATCTTGGTAATGAATTCCGAGTCTGCTAATAGAGCAGGATTAAATCGCCACTGTCTATCCGTAGTAATAGGCGTTTGTAGATCACAGGTTACAAGAACGGCAGCATGATCAAAGACCAAGACTGGGCAGATAGAAGCGGTAGCAATTCTGGGGACCAGCTGCTTGGAGATCAAAAAATAGTCAATTCTGGAATAAGATGAGTTGGGAAAGGAGAAAAAATTGTAGTCTCTTTCTGTGGGGTTAAGCAATCTCCAGGGATCCGATAAACCAAATGTCTTCATAGTGTGGTGGAGCAATTTACAAGATCTAGAGTGTGAGGGCCGAACTGTAGACTTCTTATCTAGATATGGATTCAGTGGTTGATTGAAATCTCCCCCAATAAAAGTAGGGGAAGAATTTACAGTCAAAATTTGTTGGAAAACAGTCTGGAAGAAAGAAGGATCATCCGTGGTGGGAGCATACAAATTGAGAACGGTGAAATCTTCTTGATGAATCGTAACCTGAATAAGGTTCTACCGGCCATCTGGATCAGCAGCTTGATGAGTGACCATAGCTGTCAGACCTTTACGCAGTAATATAGCTTAACCCCTTTTTTTATGATACGCTGAACTAAAAAAAACTTGTCCAACCCATTGTTGTTTCAATTTTAGTGATGCAGAAGTCGACAAATGAGTCTCTTGTAACAAAGCAATATCTGCGTGTAGAGACTGCAGATAAATGAGAATTTGTTTCCTCTTGATCTGATTAGTGAAACCATTGACATTCAGTGAAACAATATTAATCAATGATTTTTGCGATGCCATAGTAAAATCCAAACGAGTAGTAGTGATCCCTTTTCTTAAAATTATGGGTATCCAGCAATACGAGGATCTAGATCAGAGTAAAAATTAGACAAGGTGCCTGCTTGTAAGACCAAAGTAAGAGAAGAGGTAGAGAAGCAGAAGGAGAATAAGCAAATACAGAAAGAGGCTAAGGAAACAGGAGATGTAGAGAACAAAAAAGAAAATTAGTATGAGGAATAAACAAAGAATATATTTATTTATTTCAGAGCTTTTATATACCGGTGTTTAGCAATTAGCCTTCACCACGGTTTACAGTTGAACAACTTGTTACATCGAAATGACATTGGAACAGAATAGAACAGATATTTTACAATTGAACGATATATGCTTATTGATGAATGATATATGCTTATTGATCAACTATAACATTTTAACAGAGTGATAATAATAATAATTTCTAGCAACAAGCTAATATAACGGTGTGTATGGCCTGAGGGGGGGATTGGGGTTTGGAGGCGGGAGGTGGGAGGATCAGGTCAGAACGGGAGGTGGAGAGAGGAGGGAAAGAGAGGTGAGGAGGGGATGGAGAGCAATTGGTTAGTTTAGGGTGAGTAGTTAACATGGATATTAGAGATGTGAATCGTGTCCTCAATCGTCTTAACGATCGATTTCGGCTGGGAGGGGGAGGGAATCGTATCGTCGCCATTTGGGTGCTTAGAGTATCGTTAAAATCGTTAAAATCGTGAACCGGCACACTAAAACCCCCTAAAACCCACCCCCGACCCTTTAAATTAAATCCCCCACCCTCTTGAACCCCCCCCCAAATGCCTTAAATTACCTGGGGGTCCAGCGGCACCCTAAAACCCACTCCCGGCACACTAAAACCCCCTAAAACCCACCCCGACCCTTTAAATTAAATCCCCCACCCCAAATGCCTTAAATTACCTGGGGGTCCGTAGCGGCGGTCCGTAGCTTAAATTACCCCCAGGTCTGTAGCTAAATCGGGGGAAGGGGGAGAGCAGGAAATCCGGCACACTAAATCGTGGTGTCTTCAGCCGGTGCCATTTTGCAAAATGGCCGCCGCAAAATGGCGGCGGCCATAGACCAATACGATTCGACGCAGGAGGTCGTTCCGGACCTCCGCTGGACTTTTGGCAAGTCTTGTGGGGGTCAGGAGGCCCCCCCAAGCTGGCCAAAAGTTCCTGGGGGTCCAGCGGGGGCCCTGGAGCGATCTCCTGCCGCGAATCGTTTCCGTACGGAAAATGGCGCCGGCAGGAGATCGACTGCAGGAGGTCGTTCAGCGGGGGTCTACCCTTGCTGAACGACCTCCTGCAGTCGATCTCCTGCCATGACATTACAGCCAGTCTCTCTCTCTCTCTCTCTCTCTCTCTCTCTTGGTCCCCTGGTGGTTGAATGAAGGAAATACAACAGGTCTGGCACTTATCACAGAATCTGAAAATGGTATCACAATTTGTACTAACTTAGCTCTTTGCACAGATAAATGCTATATTAGCATAAAACACACCCCTTTTGCTATTGCATTGGTACTTACCGCATTATGATAAATCCAGGCCATAGTTTGCAAGTCGGTGCGAATGGCGGCAGTGTTGTCTATATTGACCTGAACGAGGTCCTTCAGTTGTTTAAGTTCTGTGAGGACCAAATCCGCCGACGCCATTACTTTAGGCAGTGGGGCCTTGTCGGGCGAGGGAGGGTCCGGTTTGGTCCGCTTAGATCCAGTACTAGCCGCGAAGGCCGCCTCAATTTTCCCTGCTTTGTTGGTAGCCATAGTCTTACCGCATTCAGAAAAGAAGTGAGATGAGGATTAGGCTCCTGTGGATACGGTTACCCAAGAAATAGGAGAGAAGTCAAGCGGAGCTGCTAGCTTAGGCGGCCATTTTAATCGCTGCTCGAGAGTGCCCCCCCTAGATGACATTTAATTATTTTGGGTAGTAGGATGTGAAGGATCAGGTCTGCTGCCCTCAAGGGTGTTTTGTTTTCTTTGTTTTTTTCTTAACCAGCTTTATGTTAAGTACAAATGTAGCTGGTTAAGGTTAAAGTTTCCCCTGATAACTTCAGCCGAGTATATTCAGCAGGAGATTTATCCCACTGATTATCACTGAGAAGTCATTCATCTAACATTAGCTGGATAATTTGTTCGCTTGCTGCATTTCTGAATATTGACCTTAATATATTTTTTGGCAGGAAACAGGGGCAGCTCTTGGAAGTTACATGGACTTCAATTAAAAGAAGCTGCCTAGATGTATGGCACATGCATCAACCTATTTTTCAACTCAGCATATTACTATTTGTAAAGGCCCCTAGGCTTTGCCACAGGTTTATATGAGGAAGGTTCCAACAATGGGAAGTTCCATGGGAGTAATTGCTATTTTGAGGTATAGTAAGGTCCATCCTCTACAGGGTTGGGTCAGTGGTCAGAGGTTATAAAAGATGTTTGGATGAGTCACTGGGCAGATGTCGTCAAGTGAGAACAGCAGGTCTCCAGGGAAGGAAAGGACAGCAGCCTTTCTTGCCAGCAGGATAGTTGTGACTCCTTTATAAACCTGGTCAATGGCAGGGCTTCCATGAGAGAGACTGAGAGCTGTTCAGGTGGGTTCTATTCCCGGGGCTTGGGGTGGGGAGTTCATCCAGGAGGCAGTGCTTCACCTACGCAGTATTTTAGAATTCCTATCAGATTGGTAGAAAAGGAATCCTGAGTTCTGAGGGAATAATATCTGGGCGACAGGAAACCTTTCAGGAGCCTAAGTCCACTTTTCCTATCATACTTTACTCAGTGTGCATGAGGATTTGCATTTTGAGTTTGTGAACTCTTTACAGACTGTTTTTCCTATTTTTGCATTTGCTACATTTGGAAGAACTACTTCTAGCATTTTCTTTCATTTTGTGCTGATGAACTCTTTTTCCTTTGCTTTCCAGTAAACCTGACTTCTTGTTTTGGAACACAAAGTTTGTGTATAGACTGCTTTTGGTTTTGCTTTTTTACAAGAGTCTGTGCTTGATCCCTTTAGGCCTTACACGTTAGCCTGTCCCCCACAGCTGCATTCTGATTCCAGAGTTGCACTGAGTTATCAGAAGATGGCCCCTAGTAAAAGAAGAGTTGCACATATATATCTTTCCTGATTTCTCCAAATATTTCAGCAAATAAATTTCATCTCAAGATTAATGCCACAATTCAAGACCATATTTTACCACTGATTTGAGCTGGTCATCTCCCTATCCCAGTGCCAGTCTTCTATTCATTCAATTCTTTTATGACATTGTCATGAATAAAGATGCTGCAATATGTGTTGTCTGGGTATGAGATAATAAACATCGAGAAAGCCAGCGTTTTCAGCACTGCCGCTAGGAAGGGTTTCTCTGCAGCAGAAGAGTTGCTGTAGCTGGATTGTACAGTGTAAAATGATGTGGTTTCAGGAAATGTCCACTATAATAGATGAGATAATTAATCCACTGGAAGACAAATAAAGTAAAAAGGCTCATGATAGAACTCTGGCAAACCCAATTAACAGGTAGGAAAAATCACTTTAGTACTACTAACAAAAGAACAATGGCAACAGGCCATTGGAAAACATGATCTATCCTGATTTTTCCTCCACCAAAATGCATTAGTTACAAAATGCAACTTCAGCAAATGTTCACTATACATAATAGGGTTTGCTGGAGCAGGTTTTAAAGCCCCTGAAATTGTAATTTTTTTTTTATTATTATTAAATTCTTCTCCAACTGGAACAGCATACGTAAGCTAAATGAATAATTTACAGAAGGGGTCCAGGGAGCAAAACTGCATGATGTTACGTGACACAGCAACATAAATCACAACATAATGCACAGCAATAGTTATTGAAAGAGACCTGCCCGGAAATAGTTACAGCAGAGACAGTGGTGCAAGCTCCTCACAGACACACACACTACCTTCCCCCAGAAATGGTACAGGAAAGATGGAAGCAGTGCAAAGCACCCCACACATTGCCTCACCACAGAACAGATAAAAAGCACAGAGAACAGCACTGTCAGCTTCCCACTCACATTGCTTTGCCACAGAAGAGGTGCAGCCTGGGCATCAGTAAGGTAAATTTCCCTCGCCCTGCCCTATCACAGAATAGAAACAGCTTGAATAGCAGTGCACGTTTCTCCTGTGCCTCAAACTTGTTCTAGACAGACCCTTAGTAAGGATGAGAGGATGCTTCCGTTTCCTAGTCCATTCAGTTCTTAGCTTATCTACAAAAACTACCAGAAGGGTTTACCTATTATTGCCAATATTGCTGCTGGCTTTAATGATGTGGACACCAGTCATTGGAAAGTGGGCTGAGGTCGCCAACTCATTTCACATCGGGACATCCACACGGTAATGACTTTCATTCAACACCAACCTGAGTCAGATCTGAAGTGGTGACCCAGATGTGAATTTCTTTGTATCCCTGGGTCAAACAGAGGTTGCCGAGACAGCTCTTCCACCTGTCCCTTCTCCCTCTCAGAAACTTTCGTGTTACAATATACTGTCTTTCTGGGAAACAGTCAATCAAGGAAATGTGACTTCATTCAATAAAATGAACCAAAGCCATGGGATGAGAAAGTGTAATAAATAACTACATTTGGTGTTTAACTTGATATGTATTTATTATTTATTTATTATTTAAATTCTTTTAATATACCGATGCTCAAGACGAAGTCTTATCGTACCGGTTTATATCATAACCAGGGGAAAACCATTTAACTAGAAAGAAAGGTACAATAAACAGGGTGTACAATTCAGGGCCATTAAGAGAGAAAGAATTAGTTTAACTTAACGCTACTAAAGGAGTAGTGCAACAAAGCAGAAAACAATTGACTAGCTTGGTGTGCTGATTTAGCAGCTAGTTTAAATAAACAATTCGAGCATGACAGTTCCTTTGGATAAGGGGCAGAGGAGGCAGCCAGAAGGGGCGAGGGAGGGCAGGGGCAGGGGAAGTGGGTAAAGGGTCCAGGTGAGGAGGAAGGTAATAAGGAAGAGGTGTGAGAGTCAATGCTAGTAGGGAGTGTAGTACTCTGAAACTGATTTTAATTATTTCTATGTGGTTAGTTCTTGCCTAGGGCACCCTGGTGGCAATGTGAGATATCCACAAATACACTATGCACAAATTGCATGTTCAAAGCCTTGTGACAGAAATTACAGGAAACATAATGCACAACTTTGAAATGTAGTATGCTAAAACCAACAATATAATGGAGTCAAGGTAAACAATAAACCCATCTGTCTTGATGACTCTAGACACTCTATAATGAGTTTCAGTAAGCTGGTAAACACGTCGGGCTTTAAAAACAGCCAATGCCGGACTTCTCTATTATCAGCCCCAAGAATACTGTCTATTTTTTAGCAGTAGTGTGAATGTCATTTTTTGCTCATGCACAGATATCTACATTAACTATTATAGTGTTCCAAGGTATAACTCAAATTTAATCTACAAATAACATGTTTCTCAACATTTCTTTCACCAAAGCTCCATATATTGGAAACAGTAAAAAAAGATAAAAGTCCTGGCACCAGCTGGTGTTTCATAACATTGACTGCATCGGGGGATGGTGGTCAGCATCGGGTGAAGCGCCTCACATCCTACCATTTTCTTAAGTGACTTATTTGGCTGTTTAGCAGCTGCTGAACTTAAGCAGATATTCAGCAGGCACTAGATAGCTGGATAAAACCTACTTAACCAGCTATCTGCTGGCTGAATATTGGGCCCAGACAGTATTCTTGGGATTGATAATGCAGAAGATCGACATTGGCTGTTTTTAAAGCCAGACGTGTTTACCAACTTGCTGAAACCTCTTATAGAGTGTTTAGTCATCAATACAGGCGGGTTTATAGACAAATTGTTTACCTAGTGTCCATTATATTGTTATGTGACTGTCTGAGCAAGGGAGGACTTTTTTCTGTTTATACTAAAAACATACAACATGATTTTCAAACCTATTTGTGATATAGCATTTAAGCGTGTAAGAGGATGCGCAGAGATCAATGCTAATATTTTATAAACTGTGTGGTGGTAACTACACAGTTTATAGAATTCTGCATATTATTGCTCCAAACGTATGCGCATATGTTTCAGTACATGCAAATATTTCTAGTTCAAGAAAATGCATAGTTACTTTACCTATTTATAAACATATGCATGTATGTTTTAGGTAGATATAAAAATCTAACAAGTATGTGTAATAACCCTGATTTATACACGGAGGCAAGTATTTTACAAAGTAAGCACATATACTGTTTTGAAAGTACACTTACATGTGTATCTGAAATCACCAATTCACCAATATGTCCGCCAGTTTGCCCAGTTCTTCTGCACTTCACCTAGACCAGTGGTTCCCAACCCTGTCCTGGGGACCCCCAAGCCAGTCGGGTTTTCAGGATATCTTATGTATATTCATTTCAGGATATCCACAATGAATATGCATGAGATATCCTGAAAACACAACTGGCTGGAGGGGTCCCCAGGACAGGGTTGGGAACCACTGACCTAGACCCTCTAGCACTTTACTCTGAACCCTCACCAGTTCATCCAGATTTCCTACACCAAAACTGCAGACAAGCAGGTGTAAAAGTGTACAAATAAGTTTGGCAATGTGTATATATATATATATATATATATATATATGTCTCTTACAAATTAGAAACTACCACACATACTTCTGGCGCCCACCCTTTTTTTAGCTGGTAAAATATTTGAGCGAAATGGAAAACGCGTGCATACTCTTGACATTTACAAAATAGAATCTACGTGTGTGCATACCACTAAAGCATGTATGTGTTCTTTTTAAATGTGAAACCCCTTGAAAGTTCACTCCATAGCTTCCAGTAAAACATTGGAGAAAGGTACTACATTGAGACCACAGTATTATCCCTGCCATGTAGATTACTTTCTAAACTACAGTTCCAAGAAAGTATGATTGGAATGTAATTTACAAATATAATATTTTTCCTGATATATATATCAGCTTGAAAGAAAGTAATTCAAGCAATAACTACAATTTTGTTAGAAAAGCAGACCTGCCCCTAAAAGAGCTATGTCCTCCTCTCTCTATTATACAGATCACCATACAAGATTTACTTTGCTGCTACGGAGCTGTAGTTCTAAAATAGATCAGAAGGGAATGGACCATCAGATATTAATGTCCTCAGTATCAGGGGGATTCCCTAACAGAATTACACCAAACTGGATTAATGTCAGTTGTTAAGGGAATATATTCTACTTTCCTTAGAGTCACCTTCTCCCTGTGGATGCTGAGCTTCCTAATGACAGCCCGTTAGAAAATGAGCCCCTGATTCTGGAGCCGTATGAGACTGGCTAGTGAACCAGGAAGACAGGACACCACACAGGGGAAATGCAAACCTAGGCCTGTCACACCATATGCACACACACACACACATACACGGAAGGGAGAATAGCAAGTCAGCAAAGCCGAAAGCAGGAATGATGGATGGCATCCCCATCACCTCTGGGTGACTTTCACCTCTTCTGTCTTTGCAAATTTGCTTCCCATAAGTATACCCCTGTATTTATTTCAAGCATCCCTTAGCCATGTCAATGTATAGTAATATGCATACAAATGGAAGGATCTCCCTCAAAACAATCTTCCATTTGTCAGGGGAAAAGGGAACACTAGGGCAATTTTCAAAGCCATTGATCTGAGTAAAAACGACCTGGCTGAAAATTGTCCCTCTCTTGCCTCCATGATGTATATGTTACATTTAGCCAGGTTAAAAGAAGGTGTTCCCGGGTTGGGGGAAGGGATGTTTAGGTTGGAGGAGAAAAACATCACGCTTTCATTCCATTTCCCAAACTTTGCGCACTCTTTTGCCCCTGCTCTGCAGCTCTCCAGAATAGCAGGGGCAAAATGCACAGGTGCTTTTCAGATGCTTGTATTATATTAGCTTATTTTCAAAAAGAAATGACTTGGCTACCCTCTCTTTGAAAATTAGCCACAAAGTGCACATATTAAAGTTATGCAGCTGCTAAAACTTACCATCACAATGTAAAGTATTCATCATACAGGCCTACAAACATAGCCACAGATTTTCTGGAATTTCTTTCCACATAAACCTTTTGATAGTGGGCTCTGATTTGACTCAGGTTTCCCCTGTTAAGAGTCTAGAGCTAAAACAAATATGTTTGACTGATTCAGAGTTGCCAGTTTATGATGGATAGACCAGAATTCTGAGTAAAACAAACACAAATAAATTAACAACTGGACAAAAATGTTCCATAGTTGCTAGCTCTTTTCTTTTACAAGATGTGCCCTTTAAGTAGATCAAGAAGAGAAATATTGCTACACGATAGGCAACTATCATTCTAGGTAGTGCATACCACTGACTCATTAACCTTGTTATATCATTGGAATAAAAATGGAGTTGAACATGTGGTACTTATCCAGATCTGCCCAATTAATTCTTTTTTGGTTCAACAATAGGAATCACAACTTTGAAAGAATTGAATTTTCTTCCTGCATAATACAGCTAGTTCTTTGTACTAATAACTTTTTGCTAATTTAACATACATTCTAGTAGAGATGAGAGATCAAAAAAATGTTATGTTGTGTCATTTTAAAGTCGATTTTTGTTGTTGTTCCAATTTTTTTTTCTTTTTTTACGTTTTGGAAACAGTGAGTACACACATTTTTCAAATAGGGCACATTATTTCCAAGTAGTGTGCACTAATCAGAAAGTGCACACTAAAACCAATAGAAGAAAAACACAAAAGTTTGTGCATTTTCCTATTACTGCATTTTAAAAATGACAACATAGACAATGTCATTGACATTGTCCATATCGTTTCAAACAAATGCACATCCCTACATTCTATGGATGAATATTAATTTAAAATGAATGCATAAAATGCAACAAATGAGGCCATTTGTGGTTTGTATTTGTGCATTTAAAAAAAATTGGGCCTTCAGCAGGAACAGGTCTCAACATGGACCCATTGCAAAGCCTTGACCCAGCACCAGGTCCCAGCCTGAGGCCTTGACCCATTGCCAAGGCCTAGACCCAGCACTGGACCCAGACCTATTACCATCGCCTGGGTCCAGCCAGAAACTTGGACCTCTGCCCAGGCCTAGACCTAGGCCTGGCACCAGGGCCTGACCCATCCTGGTTCCATTGCCGATGACTAAGCATGATTCCAGGGCCTGGTTTGAGGCCTTGTCCCAGCACTGGGGCCCTGCTCAAGGCCTAGTCCTGTTTCTGAACCTAAGCCTAGTGTTGGGGTCCAGCCCAAGGACTGATCTTGTTGCCAAGGCCGAGGCCCAGTGTCTGAACCCAGCCCAAGGCCTATTTTCATTGCCAAGGCTCTGCTTAAGGTCTGGTCCTGGCACCAAGACAGAGGACCAGGCCTCCAGAAGTCTTCCTTCTTGGTGAATCTTCTTAAAATAATACCGTCTACTTGAAGTAGATGCTTCAGTGATGTCATTGCAGCGCCTTCTTCTGGAAAGCTTCAAACTACTTTTCCCTTCCTTAAACTTCTTGGGAGAGCAAGATAGCCTACAGACCCCTGCCTTAGGTCTGAAGCTGCTCCCTTGTGTACAACAGCTCTGAACTCCCTATGTGCCTCCTGCAACTTATTGCAAGAGAGAGATACTGATCTCTCAGCACTATATCACAGATTTCTAGAAAGCTTTAGTGGTATCTACCTAGCTTATAGCACAATCCATTCTGGCAGCCTCCTAAAAGGGTGCTTTTACAAATGGATCATATCATACCTTATTACACAAAATATTTGTCCTGTTTAAAAGAGACACCTTACTTAGTGGAGTATTTAAGAAGCCCCTGTATAAAAATGGTAATTGCTTTTTCTTGGGATATGTTTACAATGTCAGTGAATTCTCTTTTATTGTACCTGCCTGACTTATATGACTTGTCATCTGCAGTTGTCTATGCTTTGAATACGTTTGGATTTGGATTCAATTAGAAGAATACTGTTTTCAGCTTCAGTGAAGATTTATGGACAGGTCAAAACTAGGTAAGAGTGGAATCAGATTTTCCCTATATGAGTCCCGCTGGTTAACAGGGCTCGGGGCAGATGTGTGGGACCACATTCTGACCCTTAATCCCTGGTTCTTCTTCTGACAGGGGGGAAGGAACAATTTTTCAAGGCTCTTAGGGACAGATATTCAAATGTGACTTATCCGGCTAAGTGGCAGCCACTATGTTCAGTGGCCACAATTTAGCTGATAAGTATTTATCTGGTTAAGTAGATAGCCAATATCTTGTGGGTAGGTAATGGATGGATGATAACTTGATAAGTGCCTATATTCAGCCTTATCTGGTTAAGTTAACCAAATAAGTTAGATCAGCTCAATAGCACGTCTAACATTATCTGGATATAACTTATCTGGTTAACTAGACCTTATCTGGGTATATTCAGCAGTATAGCCATCCTGCTGAATATCCATTCCAATTTAACTGGATAATTGATATCCAGCCAACTTAGATAACTGAATATCTTTGAATATTGGGCCCTTAGAGTTTCCTGGAGTTCTTCAGTACTTGTCCAGTAAAAAGAAACGCAAAGGCACATTGTGGCTTGACAGCAGATGTAAACTCACAAGCGGGTACACTTTAGGAAAAGTGAACATTAATACAGAAAATAAAGGTCCAGAAGAAAATCACAGACATAATAGCAAATCTGCATACCCTGGCAGTAGTTACTCTGCATAAGGGCCCCCCCTCTGGGCAAACTGAATGCAGATGCCTTCCCAGTAAAAAAACTGAAACTTCTCCTGTTACTCTTCAGAATTGTCTAAGCTGATGCATTCATTTAAACAGCAGCTCTATGACCTTCTCCCTTCAAGGCGATCTTCCCTCTGACTCTCCACACAGAAAATTCTCTTTATCCAAAACACTGAAGAATTATTTTTCTGATATTGGAGGAGTACATAAAAACATAAGAAATTGCCATGCTGGGTCAGACCAAGGGTCCATCAAGCCCAGCATCCTGTTTCCAACAAAGGCCAAACCAGACCACAAGAGCCTGGCAAGTACTCAAACACTAAGAAGATCCCATGCTAGTGATGCAATTAATAGCAAGGCCATTCCCTAAGTCAACTTGATAAATAGCAGTTAATGGACTTTTCCTCCAAGAACTTATCCAAACCTTTTTTGAACCCAGCTACACTAACAGTTTTGCAATCGATAATCTTCTCTAAGTTAGATTATTGCAATTCTATTCTATTAGGTCTCCCGTCTTCTCATACTAAACCTCTTCAGATGGTTCAGAACACGGCGGCCAGAATTTTGACAAACACAAGAAGAAGAGACCACATATCTCCAATTCTCAAAGACTTACATTGGCTGCCAGTGCACTATAGAATCTTATATAAGTCCATTACTACCATCTACAAAGCATTCCATCAACTCTCTCCGCTTAACCTCCAAATCCCTTTTAAAAAGCCTCAGCCAGACCTATCAGAGAGTCCTACAGAGACTCATTACAGGTTCCTCCTGCAAAAACCTTTCACCATATGACACTCAGAGACAGGGCTTTCTCTACAGCAGGACCTACCTTGTGGAACTCCATCCCACCAGAACTGAGACAGGAACCTTGCCTCCCTACATTCAGAAAAAGGCTTAAAACCTGGCTATTCATGAAAGCCTTTCCAGATACCAACTAAACCTACTCTCAACTCAAGCAATTAAGACCTCCCGTCAGGGTAATCAACAACCTTTGACAACTCCGTAATGTTCTTACTCATTTAAATTGGCAGGTTTTTATTTACCTTGGTTATTATCTTTTATCTCATTGTTAATCTTTCTCTCGCCTTCTCTACATTCCAAGTTTGCATTTTATCCCTGTTTTATTGTAACTGCTACGTTATTCTTCTATCACATGTTAATGTTCTAAGTTTTTTTTTTTTTTAAGTATTTATCCTCTTATCACACCCTGTTATTTGTAAACCGGCATGATGCGACTCCCATCGCGAATGCCGGTATATAAGAAATTCAAATAAATAAATAAATAAATAAATAACTGTACTAATCACATCCTCTGGCAACAAATTCCAGAGCTTTATTGTGCATTGAGTGAAAAAGAATTTTCTTGATTAGTCTTAAATGTGCTACTTGCTAACTTCTTGGAGTGCCGCCTAGTCCTTCTATTATCTGAAAATGTAAATAATCGATTCACATCTACTCGTTCAAGACCTCTCATGATTTTAAACACCTCTATCATATCCCCCCTCAGCCGTCTCTTCTCCAAGCTGAAAAGTCCTAACCTCTTCATAGGGGAGCTGTTCCATTCCCTTTATCATTTTGGTTGCCCTTCTCTGTACATTCTCCATCACAACTATATATTTTTTGAGATGCGGCGACCAGAATTGTACACAGTATTCAAGGTGCGGTCTCACCATGGAGCGATCCAGAGGCATTATGATATTTTCCATTTTGTTAACCATTCCCTTCCTAATAATTCCTAACATTCTGTTTGCTTTTTTGACTGCTGCAGCACACTGAGCCAACGATTTCAAAGTATTATCCACTATGATGCCTAGATCTTTTTCCTGGGTGGTAGCTCCTAATATGGAATCTAACATCGTGTAACTACAGCAAGGGTTAATTTTCCCTATATGCAACATCTTGCACTTGTCCACATTAAATTTCATCTGCCATTTGGATGCCCAATCTTCCAGTCTCGCAAGGTTCTCCTGCAATGTATCATAATCTGCTTGTGATTTAACTACTCTGAATAATTTTGTATCATCTGCAAATTTGATAACCACACTCACTGTATTCCTTTCCAGATCATTTACAAATATATTGAAAAGCACTGGTCCAAGTACAGATCCCTGAGCCACTCCACTGTTTACCCTTTTCCACTGAGAAAATTGACCATTTAATCCTACTCTCTGTTTCCTGTCTTTTAACCAGTTTGTAATCCACCAAAGTACATCACCTCCTATCTAATGACTTTTTAGTTTTCTTAGAAGCCTCTCATGAGGGACTTTGTCAAACACCTTCTGAAAATCCAAATATACTACATCTACCAGTTCATCTTTATCCACATGTTTATTTACCCCTTCAAAAAAATGAAGCAGATTTGTGAGGCAAATCCATGCTATGTTCCATTAAACCATGTCTTTCTATATGCTCTGTGATTTTGATCTTTAGAATAGTTTCCACTATTTTTCCCGGCACTGAAGTCAAGCTCACTGGTTCCTGGATTACCCCTGGAGCCCTTTTTAAATGTTGGGGTTACACTGGCCACCCTCCAGTCTTCAGGTACAATGGATGATTTTAATGATAGGTTATAAATTTTAACTAATAGATCTGAATTTTCATTTTTGTGTTCCATCAGAACCCTAGGAAGCATACCATCCAGTCCAGGTGATTTTAGTTTGTCAATCTGGCCTACTACATCTTCCAGGTTCACAGTGATTTGGTTCAGTTCATCTGACTTATCACCCTTGAAAACCATCTTCGGAACTGGTATCTCCCCAGCATCTTCATTAGTAAACACAGAAGCAAAGAATTAATTTAGTCTTTTTACAATGGCCTTATCTTCCCTAAGAGCCCCTTTAACTTCTTTGTCATCTAATGGTCCAACCAACTCCCTCACAGGTTTCTTGCTTCAGATATATTTAAAAAAGTTTTTAATATGAGTTTTTGCCTCTACGGCCAACTTCATTTCAAATTTTCCCTTCGCCTGTCTTATCAATGTTTTACACTTGACAATGCTTATGCTTTTTCCTATTTTCTTCAGATGAATCCTTCTTCCTATTTTTGAAAGATGTTCTTTTGGCTAAAATAGCCTCTTTCACCTCACCCTTTAACCATTCTGGTAATAGTTTTGCCTTCCTACCACCTTTCTTAATGCGTGGAATACATCTGGTCTGCACAACTAGGATTGTATTTTTAAATAATGTCCATGCCTGTTGAACACTTTTAACCTTTGCAGCTGCACCTTTCAGTTTTTTTCTAACTATTTTCCTCATTTTATCAAAGTTTCCCTTTTGAAAGTTTAGTGTTAGAGCTGCAGATTTACTTATTGTCCCCCTTCCAGTTATTAGTTTAAATCTGATCATGTTATGATCACTATTGCCACTTGGCCCCACCACTGTTACCTCTCTCACCAAATCCTGCATTCCACTAAGAATTAAATCTAACAGAAAAGATCTACTTCATAGGATCTGCCAGGTACTTGCGACCCAGATAGACTACTATCAGAGACAGGATGCTGGGCTTGATGGACCTTGGTCTGATCCGGCATGGCATTTCTTATGTTCTTATGAGACCCAAAAGTCACTAGTAAGGGACCACTTTAGTGACTCCCTTACCTGAGTGTGACCTGGTCCCAAAACTGTGACCTTTAAACCACTATATAAAAGCTACAAGGATCACAAATGGATTCTGTAACTTTAAGAAATGGTGAAATCATAAGGGGAAAATGTGAGTATAATTAGTGAGATTTGCAGTAAAAGGAGGGGGATTTTTTAACAAGAACTTTTTCTAAAGAGGATCTGCTGAGATTTTAGCAGAGAGAAGTCTGCTGTGAGTGTTGGTGCAGAAATGGACTCGTTATGGTTTTGAGTATACCCTATACTTTATGTTTGGTACAACTATCTAAGAGAATCCCTAGGAGGATTATGAGGATTAAAAAAATGAAATCCTGGTTGCTGGAAGTCTGAACTTATAACTAAACCTACAGTGATAAGTAGATGTTGAAATCATTTCAAGGATGAACTGTAATGATTGTCAAGATAATGAATTCAAGGTGTGAAGAAATCTAAGAGCTTTTGTGATGTGTTATTATCTGCTGTGAACCTATTTGCTGAGGAGCTTGTGGTTTTGAACTTGTTCAAGAAACCCAAAGATCCTTTTGTGTTTTGAAAAAATTGGTAACTATGTAGCCTCCTTACCTTCTTTGGCCTGAGGTTATTTCAGGGTTTGGGTTTGAGTGAGGTGAAACTGTCGTAGACATTTATTCCTGTAGAAGAAGCCAGTTGATAGAAGGGAACCCTGCAAGCCACAGCAGGGATTATTCTCCCTGTCCAGTGTAAGAGGCACCTTGGGTCTCATCCACTATATGAATTGCTCAACCATTTTTCGAAGAAACCCAAGAACTGGGAAGTGGGGGGAGGGGTGTTGGAACCCACCCACCAAGTTTGGGTTATTTGAGATGTGGTAGGTAGAGTGATCTGTGACTCAGTAGATCTAAATCAGGACATAAAGAATTAATCCAAGCATATCAAAGTGTGGAAAATGTCCACATTCAATATTCTGGAGTTGCTAAATTATAATGTTTCACATGTGATGTTTGACAACTACTTGCCAGTGAGTACACACATAAATAGTTGCATTGTTATACCATTGTTGAATGCATGTGTGTACAAAGAGAAAGATCAAAGAGAAGATCCTGGTAAGAGACAAGGCACAGTGCACTTGACTTGTGTTAGTTCAGTGTAAACATTTTCAGCAGGAATTAGACCAACATAGAAAGCATTTTCTGGTACATAATGAACAGCTAGGGATAGCTGTAGGCAAACTCAACTCCTTTAAGAATCAGAAATGAATTCTGGATCACTTTCTACTGAAAATGTTAAACTGAGTTAAAGGAATACCAAAAATACCCACACAGATTTTTAACTTAAAAAACAATTGTTTTAGAAATGTCATGAATCTCTAATGCAAACACAGCATTAGGTATGACTTTATTTAGAAAACTAAATTCCCAGCCCAGCATTCTCCTATGAGATCTGTAATCTATATCACTATGAGACTACGGTATGTGGTTGACAGGTTGGTTTGAGTTTAGAAGTTCTTTCTTGTCATTTGCCTGATGGTCAAGTAGATTATGAAATTTCATGTGTTACAGCCTGCCCATTCCTGGGCTCTACCCCTTCATAACCGTGACATCAATAAATAGTGATCACAGTATTTCTCAATTCTAGTTCTTGCATGTACTCTTTTTTTTTTTGCTGCTCTGACTGGGTGCAAGCAGTCTTTAAGATGGTATAGCAAGCTCTCTGAAAATTGTCTTCATACCCTCCCTAATTCCTGCACTTACATCAGCTGTCTTTCAGAAGGCCTGCATCAATTACCAGCCATAATTTATAGTGTAATAAAAAAGCATTAATGCAGTAGTTACAAAGCCATTACAATGTAATTATTGCTTAATTAGATTATAACTTATGTAATTTCCAACAAAGTGCTTAGCTTATTGCTTATGTAATAAAAAAAGACGATATTTGCAAAGTGATTGATTTGTCATATCACGGAACAGATTGCACTGCTTAAGAATGGGGGAATTCCTGCCCAGAATCCTGATAAACTCAAGCTCAGGTTCTCTCTCACACACTTATTGTAATACTATAGTATTTATGAGGAAACACCTTTTACATTATAAGCAGAAAAGAATTTATACTTCATATATGTTTCCCCATTGTTTTTCAAGTCCTAGAAGATTCAGGATGTTTTCAAGAAAATAGCAAAATGCATTTGCCACTTAGAATTGTAAACTGGCAGCTTTTTCCTCCCCAGGAAGACATCTTTCTCTACTAGCAAGAGATATAATTATTGCAAGGCAGTGTGATGTCACAAGCAGAAAATTCTAATTAGGGCTGATGATTTGGGGGTCATAATTTCACAAAGCTCACTGTCCAAGAAGGGCTACAAGCTGCCATCAGAGCTGCCATCCTTCAGATGTTAGTAGCTGCAGCAGTGCAGTGATTTAAATTCTGAAACTAATGTGCTGCCATAGTTATCAGCAGCTGAAGGAAGTCAGTCTTCTGGCAGCTCTGAACCCGCTCCATATCAGGATCTGACTCAGTCATGCTCAATGTCTATTCACATTGTCTACTTACATTAATGTAAGTAACACCGAGCATGACTCTACTCATCAAGGAGTCTTAAGAAGCTTGTGTTCCAGCTTGCAGCAGTGTCTTCATTAAGAAATGTGACCAGAGGCAGTAATACAATAATCACAAACATTGGATCAGTGTCATCAATGTGAATAGACACTGAGCATGACTCTACTCATCAAGGAGTCTCAAAAAGCTTGCGTTTCAGCTTGAAGCCATTGCTTCATTAAGAAATGTGACCAGAGGCAGTAGTAGAGTAATTTCAAAACACTGAGTTAAGTGTCAGGTTGTCTCACAAGGATATATTATCAAAGACGAGTTAAAGACGATTTTGTCTCATAAAAGTGACAATCATGGAAGACATCATCAGATGTTTTTAATTATAATATTTTGTTTGCATAAACAAAAATCTCCCCAAAATTGGACATTTACAGTTTGCAATGTGGACTAATGATTAGAACAACAGATGCAAATATTGACATTGAACATTTGTTATATATGCAATCAGTGTCCTCTTTATGAAGGTCACAAACATAATGCAAGCATTTTGATCACATCATCATCTCTAATAGAGATGTGGAGAGGTAAAAAAATTGATTTGGTTCACTCATTTGTTTTGTACCTCCATTTGTTTCATTAGTTTCAAATGAAAACAAAAATATGTGTTTATTCATTCATTCGTTTGCCATTATAGTCCATGGGAGAAGCAATGTAGACTATTTTGGGATTCCAAATTTATATTTTCTATTCTTTTCTAATGAAATTTGTGGGTAGACATCATCAGAAGGATAAGGCATGCCAATTCTTCAAGATTATGTCAACATGGCACCAAAAGTGACATAAAGAATCTACGGCACCAGAAAGTGGCAGGAATTCTCCAAAGTTACTGTCAGAAGAGCAAAGAAGCAGCACGAGTGGGAAGAAAACCCCCAAGGCTTCAAAAAAGGGCAACAACAACAGTGGGATGAAGCCTTTATGGCAGCATGAGAGACAAAGTGATGCCAAGAATGGCATCAACATTCTAAGGCACAATGAAGGGGGAATGAAACAAAACAATTCAAAACATTTTGGTGTTCTCATATCTTCTGCTTCAAATTGCTCTAGTCAATATTTTATCATTTTATTCAGCTCTTCTGATGTGCAAGTTAGTTATTAAATACCCTTACTGCCTTAAGCCCCAGTTTCAATTTCCCTTGTTCTATGTAACTTTTGTTTCTGTTAATATAAAAAACCTAAAATAAATAAATAAAACAGGTGGTAGGAAAAACCCCATGGCACTGAGAAAGGGACAAAGCAGTACAAAGAGTGGTGTCAACATACAAAATACCATAGGGCCGATGTAATAAGTCCCACGGCAAAACAGGCGCTAATTTTGATCGTGGGTTTTGATCGCCTCACATGGCTGAAGATGCTGCTTCCCCGGGATGTAAAAAATATAAATTATGCAAATGATTTGCATGCAGAAATCCATGCACATATGCAAAAATGCACATACCTAAGTGTGGTAAGGGCCTACGCAATAAGCGGCTGCATTTGCGCTGACAATCTGCACATAAAAGAGAGCGAGCGAATGGGTGTTCCCATTAAGTGAAAGTATGACCCTGGAAAGTATTTTTAATATTTTAAATAACTGTGCTGCAGAAAACATGCCATGGATGCTAATTCACACTGGCATAGCAGTGTGGATGCTAATTCACACTGGAATAGCAGCGAGATGGTGTTGCGTTCGAGCCTGCTCTTCGCCCTCGCTCCACCCTCTCTACCTCTGTGGCGACTCCCTCCAGGCCTGATGGATGGCTTACTGCCGCGGCGTCTCCATGCCGCTTCTTCCCGGCATCCCCGGACCGGCTCGACGCTGCAGATCCGCCATGTTCCTGATGACGTAGGGCGCGTGTGCTCCGAATTATGTACCAGCAAGAACATAAGAACATAAGAACATAAGAAAATGCCATACTGGGTCAGACCAAGGGTCCATCAAGCCCAGCATCCTGTTTCCAACAGTGGCCAATCCAGGCCATAAGAACCTGGCAAGTACCCAAAAAACTAAGTCTATTCCATGTAACCATTGCTAATGGCAGTGGCTATTCTCTAAGTGAACTTAATAGCAGGTAATGGACTTCTCCTCCAAGAACTTATCCAATCCTTTTTTAAACACAGCTATACTAACTGCACGAACCACATTCTCTGGCAACAAATTCCAGAGTTTAATTGTGCGTTGAGTAAAAAAGAACTTTCTCCGATTAGTTTTAAATGTGCCCCATGCTAACTTCATGGAGTGTCCCCTAGTCTTTCTACTATCCGAAAGAGTAAATAACCGATTCACATCTACCCGTTCTAGACCTCTCATGATTTTAAACACCTCTATCGCCTCTCATGATTTTAAACACCTCTATCGCGAACCTCAAGGGCGTCCCCCTGTATTGACGTCATCTGCTTCCAACATAAAAGGTTTTCACTTGCACTTATTATTCGAGTTAGCAAGGACTACGGACTACGGTCTACGATTCCTACTCGCTCTAGGAATACAGATTCGTCCAAGCTACTCTGCTTCCTCGGACTTACCAGGGGTACCCGCTCCTCGGGGGCCTCGCTCTCTTTTCTCTATTTCAGATTGCATGTAGGAACTGGTACTCACTCCTCGAGGGCCCATGTTCCTGAAGACTCTGAAGATTCTCTACTACCTAGAAGCTATTACAGATACATACAATCATGAGTTGCAACCGCTCTCTCAGAGCTTTCCCTGGGACCAGGTACTCACTCCTCGAGGGCCTAACTCTTTCCAGCTACTGAGCCTTCTTAAGATTCAATGTGAGATTGTCATCTACTACTGGCTATGTATACAACATACCCTGTCTACTCACTATCTATTAGAGATGTAAATTGTGTGCCCGATCGTTTTAACGATCAGGTTCGGATGGAGGGAGAAAAAAATCGGATCGTTAGAGATGTGAATTGGAATCGGTTCCGATTCCAATTCACATCGTTAATTTTTTAGTGAGGCCTGAGCAGATAAAAAAAACCCTACCCCGACCCTTTACAAATGACCCCTTTGCTCTCCCACCCTCCCGAACCCCCCCCCCCAAAATGTTAAATTACCTGGTGGTCCAGTGGGGGGGGGTCCCGGCGCGATCTCCCGCTCTCGGGAGATCGCGCCGGGACCCCCCCCCCCCACTATGTCACAGGGAGCGACCGTCGCTCCCTGTGACATAGTGAGGGCAAAGGGGATCGGCGCCATTTTGAAACCAGTCCAGCACAGGCACCGAGGGTATGATTGAAGGGATGGCTCCCAGACCCCCCGCTAGACCACCAGGTACATGTGAACGGTTTTTGGGGGGGTCGGGAGGGTAGGAGAAGCAAAGGGGTAATTTGTAAAGGGTCGGGGTGGGTTTTTTTTATCGGGCCATCGGCGCCATTTTTATCAGTGGTAGCCAAAATGGTGCCGATGGCCCGAGAGCGGGAGATTGCGCCAGGACCCCCCCCCCCACTGGACCACCAGGTAATTTAACATTTTGGGGGGGTTCGGGAGGGTGGGGGAGGGTAAAGGATTGGTTTTAAAGGGTCGGGGTGGGTTTAGGGGTTGTTTTGGTGTGCTGGTTTTCCCGCCATCCCCCCAAATAATTTCCGTACTCGATTTAACGATTTTTCACGATAAATCGAGGGAATTCCTATTGTATCGAGTCCCAAACCGATTAATGACGATTTTAAAATTATCAGACGATAATTTAAATCGTTAAAAAATGATTCACATCCCTACTATCTATAGTCTCTCTACAGCTCAACAACCCTGGGATCGCAGTTCCAGTATCTGAGGTACTTCAGCCCTGCCGGGCATACCAGCTCACTACTACCACTTCTGGTGGTTCTACTAACCTGTCTAATAAAAGAACTATCTGTGTCTGTCTCCATACTCAAGCCTAGCTGGTGGTCCCTCTCAGGATATCCTCTTGGGGCGCTGTCATCTGCCATCGGCCCAAGGATTCACCTATTTACTACAGTGTGCTCACTCCTCCCACTTCAGGAGCTGAGCATAACAGAGTGCTAGCTCTCATCTGTGTCTCCGCCCATCAGACATCAGAACCATAACAGATTGCAACTCAGCATGGAGAATATAACAGAGTGCCAACTCCTCCCTCCTGGGGAGCTCACTCATAACAGATTGCTAACTCCTCCCCTCTGGAGGACAAACCTCTAACAGATTGCTAACTCCTCCCTCCTGGGGAGCTCACTCATAACAGATTGCTAACTCCAGTGAATCTGGCTTTAAAATTGAAGAAGCAGAACTCCTGGGAATCCAGTTTAAGGTATTGGATGTCAGTAACCATGGACCAGGCACACCTCTCTGCTTTGCAGGCTATACCAGGCCTGGCTCAACACATCTCAGAACAGCAGGAAACCTTGGATAAACTTACTGCAGCATTTCATCAGCTTCATTCACAGAAGATACAAGGCACAGCTTCTTCACAAGAAGGCCAGTTACAGGAGATAACTTTGAAGACAGCTGTTCCACTGGCGGTGCCTATTCAATTCTCCAGAGAACTCCAGAAGACTCTGGGCTTTTTGAACCAGTGCAGCTTACATTTCACCTTACAACCTTTATTGTTTCCCACGGGTCTCTCTAAGACCAGCTATATCCTGTCATACTTGGATGAGAGAGCCTTGTCGTGGGCATCTACCTTGTGGGAACGCAAGGACCCTATTTTGCAGGACATAGAAGGATTTGTGGACTTGTTAAATTCGTTTTTGATGACCCTGCTTGTATGTCTATTGCCGGATTTGCTTTGGTGGACTTGAAGCAAGGCAACAGATCTCTGGCCAAATTTGCTATAGAATTCAAGACTCTTGCAGTGGAACTTTGCTGGGACCCCAGATGTCTCAAGTCTCTCTTCTGCAGAGGCCTGGATAGCCGTTTGAAGGATAAGCTAGCTGCTCGTCAGACACCTGACTCGCTGGAAGAATTGATAGCCTTAGCTACTCGGATTGACTGTCGGCTCCGAGACAAGGTGAAGGAACCGGCCTAAGGTGCTACTTGGATTGATACAGGCCAGTGCCCCTGCGCTACGGATGGGTCCAGCAATTCCTGCTGTTGATAAAGAGGAACCGATGCAACGCGGTCATGGTCATTTGACCTCTAAAGAGAGAAGAGTCCGGAAGAAATGCAGCCGGTGCATGTACTGTGGTCAGCCCGGCCGTGATGTTTCTACATGTCCCATTTTGCTCGAGAGACAGATGAATGCAAGTCCGACGGAGAAACTGTTCTTGGGACTTACCGCATCCTCTACACCGCTTTCTCTTCCAGTCTCTCTGATCTGTGGATCAGTCACGGGTCAGACTACTGCCCTGGTGGACTCAGGGGCAGGAGGCAACTTCATGACCAGACATTTAGTGGAATGCTTGAGGATCCCTCTCATCAAATTAAAAGATCCACTAAAGTTGTCTTCCATTCATGAGGAGCCCTTGCCAGGCGACGTGACTTACAAGACCGTACCAGTTACACTTCGCACTGGAGCACTTCATACGAAAATAATCTCTTCCTTTGTACTGGAAAAGGCCATGCACCCTATCGTCCTGGGGTTACCCTGGCTGCAATTGCATCAACTCCAATTTGACTGGGCATCTCTGGATCTTTCACGATGGGGCCCTGAATGTCAGGCGAGATGCCTCAAGGAGGTCTCGTCTATTGTTTGCATGCCTACGACTCCAGGGATGCCAGGACTGCCGCCTGAATATGCAGCCTTTGGAGATGCATTTTCCATAGAGGCGGCTGATGTTCTTCCTCCACATAGATCCTATGACTGTGCCATAAGACTGAAGCCCAATTCGGAACCACTGAAAGGACGTGTGTACCCTCTCTCAGCTCTGGAGAATACAGCTATGTCCGAATACATAAAAGAAAATCTCCAGAAAGAGACCATCTAAGTCACCAGCCGGCACAGGCTTTTTCTTCGTGGGGAAAAAGCATGGTACCCTACGGCCATGTATCGACTATTGTGGTCTAAATGAGATCACGATTAAAGACCGTTACCCCTTGCCATTAATCTCAGAGCTGTTTGATAGGCTGCAGGGGCCAAGATATTTTCAAAACATGACTTGAAGGGGGCCTACAACTTTATTTTCATTTGAAGTGGTGATGAATGGAAAACAGCCTTCAATACGCGAGACGGCCATTTCAAGTATCTTGTAATGCCGTTCAGGTTGTGCAATGCACCCGCAACATTCCAAAATATGATGAATGACATCTTGTGGGACCTGTTATACAAGAACGTGGTGGTCTACCTGGATGACATATTAATCTTCTCCCAAGATGAGGAGACCCACATCGCAGATGTCAAGCAAGTGCTCCGTCTCCACGAACATTGGCTGTATGCCAAACTCTAGAAGTGAGAATTTCACAAAGACTCAATGCCCTTTCTAGGTTACACCGTGTCTAAGGAGGGTTTTCAAATGGACCCTCACAAACTGGAAAGTATCCAGAATTGGTCTCAACCCACCAGCCTGAAGGCCTTGAGGAGATTCCTGTGGTTCACCAATTATTATTGCAGTTTTATTAAGAACTATTCTTCTTTGACTGTACCCTTGACTGCAATGACCCATAAGGGTGCCAACGCTTCAAAATGGTCTACAGAGGCCATTTCCATGTTCAAGAGATTGAAGACTGCCTTCTCCACTGAACCCTGCTTGCGGCATCCAGACCCCAACAGACCCTTTATTGTCAAAGTTGATGCTTCAAATGTGGGGGTAGGGGCTGTGTTGAGCCAAGCGGGAGACTCAAAGACATTACGACCCCATTCATTCTTCTCACGAAGATTTTCTCCAGCCGAGAAGAACTACGGAATCGGTGGCAAGGAACTCCTAGCTATAAAGCTTGCATTTGAGGAGTGGCGGCCATGGCTCAAAGGCGCTCAACATCAAATAACCGTCTTCACGGATCACAAAACCTTGAATATCTCCGCCATGTACAACGTTTGAATTACAGACAGGCCAGGTGGTCTTTATTCTTCAACCGTTTTGATTTTGTGCTTAAGTACCGACCGGGAGATTGAAACACCAGAGCAGACGTGCTGTCACGCTCATTTCATTCAGAAGATGTGCCTGATGAACAACAGCACATAATAGATCCAAAGAAGATATCTCTAGCAACCAGCCAGTCAGTTTCTACTGGTGACGCTACCAACTCTCATTCAGCTACATCTACTGAAAAGTCATCTTTAGAAGTGGATTTTGGACATTCTTTTTACCACCATTTCCACTGAATCCCTCAGTGACATCCACAGCAGCTCCTCCCATTGCTGCTGATATCATCAATAACACTCTGCAAGATTCTTCCAAATCTCAAGATCCATCTATCTCTGCGAAAGATGAAATTGAATTCAAGTTCAAAGGGATTCTGGATGTTTGTAACAGAGGCAAGAATTTTGAATAGCTTCCGGTTTGGGAAAGTTTCGGCCCCGATTTGATCACTTGGAAGAGATGCTTCATCAGTTCCACTTCGTGCATCCTTTGAAACCTAAGCCTGGTACCCGAAGAGGAGATCACCCTTTGAAGGGGGGTACTGTTGCGCTCTGACCTACTCTTCGCCCTCGCTTTACCCTCTCTACCTCTGTGGCGACTCCCTCCGGGCCTGATAGACGGCTTGCTGCCACGGCGTCTCCATGCCGCTTCTTCCCGGCGTCCCCGGACCGGCTCGATGCTGCGGATCCGCCATGTTCCTGTTGACGTAGGGCATGCGCACGCACTCCAAAGTATGTACCAGCAAGAGTGTGAACCTCAGGGGCGTCCCCCTGTATTGACGTCATCCGCTTCCAACATAAAAGGTCTTCACTTGCACTTACTATTCGAGTTAGCAAGGACTACGAACTACGGTTTACAATTCGTACTCGCTCTAGGTATACGGATTCGTCCCAGCTACTCTGCCTCCTCGGACTTACCAGGGGTACCCGCTCCTCGGGGGCCTCGCTCTCTTTTCTCTATTTCAGATTGCAGATAGGAACTGGTACTCACTCCTCGAGGGCCCATGTTCCTGAAGACTCTGAAGATTCTCTACTGCCTAGAAGCTATTACAGATACAGACAATCGTGAGTTGCGACTCACGGGCCTAACTCTGTCCAGCTACTGAGCCTTCTTAAGATTCTATGTGAGATTGTCATCTACTACTGGCTATGTATACAGCATACCCTGTCTACTCACTATCTATAGTCTCTCTACAGCTCAGCAACCCTGGGATCGCAGTTCCAGTATCTGAGGGACTTCAGCCCTGCCGGGCATACCAGCTCACTACTGCCACCTCTGGTGGTTCTACTAACCTGTCTAATAAAAGAACTATCTGTGTCTGTCTCCATACTCAAGTCTAGCCGGTGGTCCCTCTCAGGATATCCTCTTGGGGCGCGTCATCTGCCATCGGCTCAAGGATTCACCTATTTAATACAGTGTGCTCACTCCTCCCACTTCAGGAGCTGAGCATAACAGAGTGCTAGCTCTCATCTGTGTCTCCACCCATCAGACATCAGAACCATAACAGTTTGCAACTCAGTACGGAGATTATAACAGAGTGCCAACTCTTCCCTCCTGGGGAGCTCACTCATAACAGATTGCTAACTCCTCCCCTATGGGGGAGCAAACCCTAACAGATTGCTAACTCCTCCTCTCTGGGGAAGCAAACCATAACAGATAAGTGTTCAGTTGGGCATCAATCTGGATGCTCGAGGGCCGACATAGGCACTCAGCTGGGAGCAAATGTAAATGTTCTGGCATCCAGGAAGGCACCTAGCAAATATTGCTGCTCAGGCACTCAGCTAGGTGCTTAGTTAGTCACGAATCTATATGATCGGGTGCACAGAAAGGCTCCTAGCAAATGTTGCCGCTCAGGTGCTGAGCTAGATGCTTACTTGGTCGCGAATCTATACAATCGTGTGCCCAGAAAGTCACCTAGTTAATTACCAATCTTGCCACTCAGGCGCTGAGCTGGGTGCTTTTATGGCCGTGTATATGGCTGCTCGGGCACTGGGCTAGGTGCTCAGATGGTCGCAAATCTGGCCGCTTGTCGCCGAGAATAGCACCTAGGGAGGCACCTACCTAAGCTGGCCTTTCTTACGCCGAGAAAAGCACCTAGCGATGCTGGCCGCTCATTCACCCAGAAAAGCGCCTAGCTAAGATGGGCACTCGGACACTGAGATAGGCACTCAGCTAGGTGGTTTTCAGGATGCTCGGTTGCTGACATAGGGCCCCCCCCCCCCCCCCCGAGTCGGTGGTGACACTTAACTTATGCCCTGACCGTAGCAGTAAAAATCCTGCATTAAAAAACCTGCACTAGCATTAGTGCGGCTCCTTGCATTACCTATTAGAGATGTGCATTAGTTTATCATGAATTAGGCAATTTCAACTAAATTGCCTAATTTGTCGAGATTCGGGGGGCTTGAATCCTGACACGGATTTTCCCCGAACTTCGGGGAAAATTCATTTTTGGGGTTAGTACGGGGGAGAGGGGCACATTTATTAAAAAAAAACAACACACCAATTTTACTTTAATACACCCCCCCCACACACACACACACACACCATCCTGAGCCCTCCCCAAGACTTACTAAAAGCCCTGGTGGTCCAGCGGGGTCCCGTGAGCGATCTCTCCCTCCAGGCTGTTGGGCCTGCTCTGAATCAAAATGAAAAACTGTTACTGTAACTCTTCATTGCTTTCCCAGTCTAGTCCCAGTCCTTCTTTCTCCCACATCTGTTGATCCCAAGAAGATAATCCAAAAGTCCGTATTAACACTTTCCAGCCACAGAAAATCTTGTCTCTCCTTGGAATAATGTAGCATTCTTGATGTTTCAAGTCACATGTGATCCTCATTCAGTCATGCCATCTAAATCCCTTCCCAGCCATTAACATCCTTTCACTTGCCAGTCTTCAGCATCCTGTGTCATTCTGTTTCAAGTGCACTCTGTCCTGTCCTGTTTTCCAATCCGTCAGGAAATATTTTAAGGACAACTCTCAGCCATTCAACTTTTGCAGAACATAATTGGTAATGTGACAGCAGTGTCCAAACAGCCAAATTTTTTTTATACCCAAATCTTTTATTTAGATATCCAATAGTCTTAAGAAACACATCGATCAGCAACTACCAGATCTTGCGCTACCTGCAGTCAAAATAAGGTTGCACATTCCTTCATCCATCCTTTGTCGATATTAATCTCCTGTGTTGCAGCTCTTATTTCAAAAGCAAGGCAGCAAGAAAAAACTCCATACTATTATAAAGTCAGATGTTACTAGCTATACAGTGTATTCACATTTTCTTTAACAAGCTCCGTCTCCTTCTTTTGGCATAATTCTTCAGCTGAACTGGATCTTCTGTACTCATGTTACATTTTGATGCGACACATGCACTTTGCTGGAAATCGAAACATAAATCTGATATCATGAGTATGTAGCTCCATGCAGTATGGTGCCATTGCTCCTCTGCTTTCTGAAACTTTTGCTAAAAAGTATTGAAATAAAAAGAATTTTGGATCCATTATTTAGTCAGATTTCTCTTTCCTCTATACATTATTTTCTTTTTGTCAGCAAAATTCAGTATTCTGGCTGTTACTGGCCACAGCCTATTGTTTCCATCTTACAACACTCCTAGCCTATATGACCTCTTCACTTTTACAGATTGGGATACACTGCAGTGTAGTCTGGATTTTATATTTGGGGATAGGTATATATTTATTTACAACACACTAGATTACACGTCCTTAATCTTGCTACAGAAGAGTGTGGTATACTACTAAAATATGATAACATTTTTAGGGTTGTGCTACATTCAGTTGTTTTAAGTATGTGTGTTTTATTTTGTGTACATAAATATATTGATATTTTGTGCTCCTTTGGCATGGGCTGTAGAGTGACTGAGTGGGTTAGAAAGTAAACTGGCTGTGTGGAAGGGTAGTGGTAAACAGAATTTACTCTGAGGAGGGACGCTATTGGCAGTATGCCTCAGGGGTCACTGCATGTATCAGTCCTTTTCAGTATTTTCATGAAGGATTAATGGGAAAGATATCAAAATTTGCAACAAGTTAGACAGGAAGGAGGGATCTAGCGAAGCTCAAGAAATGCTCTAGTGTCTGACAACTAAGACTTAATGCTAAAAAAGACAGAGCTGTGCATTTAGGTTGAAAAACCCAAGAGAGAGGTTCAGAATTGGAGGTGGATTTCTTTTAAGCACGAAAGAAGAACAGGATCTAATTGTATCTGTGGATCTTAAGGTGGCCAAACAGGTGGATAAAGCAAAAGTAAAAGTCAGAAAGATGCTTGGCTGCATAGGGTGAGAAATGGTCAGCAGAAAAAGGGAGGTGATATTGCCCCTGTATAGGTCCCTGGTGAGAACTCATTTGGAATACTGTGTATAATTCTGACTTCACCTTCAAATGGATATAATCCTGTTGGAGTTGGACCAGAGGGAGGCTGCTAAAATGGTCAGTGGTTTTCATTCTAAAACATATGGGGATAGACTTAAAAATCTAAACATGTATACCCTAGAGGAAAGGTGAGATAGGGGCGATATGATAGAGACATTTAAATATCTCAAAGGTTTCCATGGACAGGAGGTGAGCCTCTTTCAATGGATAGGAGGCTGTAGAATGAGGAGTCATAGGATGGGGATGAAATGAGGTAGACTCAGGAGTTATCTTAGGAAATACAGTATTTCTTTACAGAGAGGATGCTGGATGCATGGAACAGCCTCCCTGTTATGTATTTGCTTTATTTAATTTTATGCTGCAATTTATTTTATGTTTTTCTTTCAGATCTTGTTTTATAATATTGTTTTTAGTTTTACTGTTATTGCTTTTATTGTTGTACATTTATTTAGATGATCTGTTTTGGTTTAGAAAGCAGTATAAAAGAGCTCAGGACCCAGAGAGTGTGTGTGTCTGGGGGGGGAGGGGGAGAGCCTCAATAAATCAGGCCCATTATTAGCTGTAATTGTGCATTTATCTGAAAATCTTGGCTTTACAGTACTC
This sequence comes from Rhinatrema bivittatum, assembly GCF_901001135.1. Taxonomy (NCBI): domain Eukaryota; kingdom Metazoa; phylum Chordata; class Amphibia; order Gymnophiona; family Rhinatrematidae; genus Rhinatrema; species Rhinatrema bivittatum. The sequence continues at coordinate 114,317,940 of NC_042621.1, forward strand.
CCAATTCTTCAGGAAAGAAAAATCAGTTTTTGATTGTGAATTGGAAATAGGTGATTTTGTGGCAGGTTGCATCTTACTTCAGGAGGAATCTCAAAAAGGAAATACAGTAAGAGGCACTATTCTAACATGCCACAGAAAACTTCTTGATTAATATTCAGCTAGGGAGATCACCCTTTTCCAGTGCCCTTTTGCGCTTTGGTACAAGACTTATATTGGTGTTGTTGATACAGGGAGCCTGACGGAGACTGACAAAGGGCATTTCTCATGTACCTTTATTAGTGCTAGGCCACTACACTAGACCATAAAGGAACCCCCCAGCAGCGAGACGGGAACAAACAAATGAACAGAGTATAACTTGGTGATTCTTACAGCATGCTGACCACTCTGTGTCTTTCTCTTTTTATTTCTATCAGAATGAAATAAAAGATATTGTACATCCAGAGTAAGCAGGATATCAAACTAGCCAGCTGCACCCAGCTGCCCTTTCATGTTGAATGAGACTCATCAACCATTACATTACTATCTTGTCTCATTGCGCTGAGTGAAATGGAAGCTTAAAGGATGAAAAGGGCAGCGGCAGCAGCTATGGATTAGTACCTGGGGCTACAGATGACTTTAGTGCTGAGAGGGAGCAGCACACATAGAGAGAAAGTAATTCAGCCTTGGTATGACTGCAGGGTTTTAACATCCTTTTAACTGTGAAATAGGGAGGGAGACAGACTGCCTAGACAAGCACAAGTCTACATGGGCAAATTGGGGACAGAGGAGTGTCAGAAGAGATTGAAAGCAACGTAGACAAACTGAGGGAGAAATGACTGTGCAGGTGAACGGAAGGGTCTAGAGACAGACTGAAAAAGAAAACTGTCCGGACAGAGAGACAGCTGTGCACAGATGGGGAGAGAAGACTGCCCTGGCAGATTGGTGTGTGTGTGTGTGTGTAGATTGGCACAACTCTTTAGACTCAACTTCTTGCGTGGTTAGTCAGGGGGGCACACACCTGTACAGAGAAACTGAGGAATCTATAGGCAGACTGAGGGACTTAGAGACTGCCTTGGCAGACTGAAAGCTGCATTCAAAACTGTTTATATGCACTGAAGACTAATTGGATAAACTATAGGACATAAAAGTATACTTTAAAAAAAAAATCTAGAACAAGGCCAGCTTAACCAATGCACAAACTAAGTGGTTGCCTAGGACAGCAGGATCTTGGGGGCAGCAAATAACAGCTACAGTTACAGCAAAACAGTTGTGATTTTTGGGTACGACAGGTTTGTTATATAGGCTATGAGTGTCTCTTTGCAGGGTTTTGTGCGACTTCACAAAGTGTCTGGTAATGGAGGGAGTTTGTGTCACTATTACTGAGATGAAAAAAGAATTCAAATATCTATTTTTGTATAATGAGTAATAAGGAAAAAACATCCTAAATCAGCCCAATCAGCCATTTGAGAGATTGCCTTTAGCCAGTGTGTGTTCTTTTTGTTACGATTTGTGGACCCTTGGGCCGGTCAGGACAAGAGGTGGAAGCTGCGGAGGACCTCAGCTACAGGTCCCAACCGGGAGGCGGCTCGATGGACCGGAGTAGGTTTGAACGCAGGAACAGGATGGAGTCCTATGCAACCAAGGACTCGAGGATGATACGGAGGTTGGACGACGTTGGGCCCTGGAGTAGGGATCTCTTCACCCTGGAGACCGGCGCTCCCCCGAGAGGAGCTCGTAGGAGCCCGGCCGCTGGGACTTTTGGAGATTCGCCCTGGAAGCCGGAGCCCCCACAGGAGGAGCCTGTAGGGACCCAGCCGCTGGGACTTAGGAGAATCTTCGGGCCCGTGGAGCGGTGAAGATCCGAGACGGAGTCCAGGAAGGCAGTAGTTCGGAATCGAAGATGGAGCCGGGGCAAGCCAGAGGTCAGAAGTCGTACTGAAGTCGAAGGACAATTCCAGGAGCGGAGTCAGGGACGGAGCCGGGTCAAGCCAGAGGTCAGATGTCGTACCAAAGCCAAAGGACAGATCCAGGAGCGGAGTCAGGGACGGAGCCGGGTCAAGCTAGAGGTCAGAAGACGTACCGAAGCCAAAGGACAGATCCAGAAGCGGAGTCGGGGACGGAGCCGGGTCAAGACGGAGAATGGTCAGCAGGCAAGCCGAGTCGGAGTGAAGCTGGAACCAGGAACGCAGCAACTGAAGACAGGAACCCTGTGGACCTCGTTGCAAGGCAAGGAACGTTGTGACTGCAGGGCTTAAATAGCCCTGCAGCGTCTGACGTCATCAGCCGACTCCCTGAATCTCCAGCGCTGGCCCCTTTAAATGCAGAGGCCTGCCGCGCGCGTGTGGCTAGGGGGCGGGGCCAGCCGCGGGAGGACGCTGGCTGCTTCCTCGGCGTGGAGGCGCCGTGCCCGGGGCCTGTACGGCCTGAACGCGGCTCGAGGGGGCCTGGGACCGAGTGGGCGGTAAGTGGCGATCCTGGGGCCGACCCAGGATCGCAACACTTTTAATTTATAAACATATGTATTTCTTGATTTTATTTGCACTCTACCTTCTAACATCTCAGATGATATATTATCAGACACAGTGACGTTTTATGAATATTTAAAAGCATGATGTTCAATTATGTGTTTTTACAGGTTCATTCTGGCTGCAAAGGTACTGGAATGAACATGGTAAAAATAATCTCATGGGTGGAGGGAAGCCTAGGTGCCTAAAAGTTAATTGGGGGATGGGCAGGCACAAGGCTAAAGGTTCACCTAGGATGCCTAATACCCTTGCATTCACCCTGATTTAGAAGGACAGAAAAAAAAATGAACAGGAAAACACTGTGAGAGCAATTTATAAAGACATTTCCAAGTTAGACAAGTATTTGTCCAAGTAAAATAGCCCAATTGAAAATCACACTCCTCAAATTTAGCTGACATTACACACAGGTTCCATAGCAGAACATGTAATAAACATGAATTTTTAGCTGGGGAAAAAAGAGGTGATCAGGGGAGAAAAGCAGTGCATGAACATTTGATTTTCAAATACACTCACACTCCCCTCCTCGTCCTGCTCCCTCCCACATAAACAGCAGATGTAAAGCACATGGAGATTTTGAATTTGTTTTCTATTTAAAAATCTCTTTAAAAATCTACAAAAGGTACATTAAGAGCACCTGAGGAGTTTGAATATAAGTGTACAGATCACACAAATCCACTCAACGTAACATAAGAACATGGGAATTGCCATACTGGGTCAGACTGAGGGCCATCAAGCTTCGTATCCTGTTTCCAACAGTGATCAATCCAGATCACAAGTACCTGGCAGGAACCCAAACTGTAAACAGATCCCATGCAGCTAGTGTGCAGTGATAAGTAGTAGCTATTTCTTAAGTTTATTTGGTTAATAATAGTTTATTGACTTCATCTCTAGGAACTTGACCAAACCTTTTCTAAACATAACTACACTAACTGCCTTAATCACATCCTCCAGTAATAAATTCTGGAGTTTAATTGTGCACTGAGTGAAAAAAAAAATGTTCTCTGATTTGTTTTGCATGTGCTACTTACTAACTTCATGGAGCGTCTGTTGTGAATTCCTTTCGTTTGTCTTCCTGTGTGCTCTCTCCCCCTCCTGTTGCCACTCCTGCCCTTATGTGGCCATGAGTTGCTGCTGGTCTTCGGGACCTTAAGTGCCGCTCAGTTCCCAAAACTGCCATCTCCTGCTTCTATGCGGCTAGGAGTACTGCCGAAGCTGCCGCTGATGTTCGTGGCCTGAACGCTGCCGACATGCCACTTCTGCAAGTGTTCTCCTAGGCGTGCGTGCACCTCTGTTGAACATTTAAAGGGCCCATGGTGGGAAAACTGTTATGATGTTACAGTCTGATTGACAGTATATAAAAATTTATAAATAAAAGCTCCTCAGCCCTTCCCCATGACATCAGCCTGCTTGCTTTATAAAAGGGTTCTTCAGTCTGCTGTTCTTTGCCTTCGCAGGGAGTTGTCCTGCTCCTGGAGTCCTGTTCCAGCTTATGGTCCAGGAGTCTTTGGAATTCCACATCTCACTTCTTCAAGGTCTTCTGTTCCTGGTCTCTCATCAGTACCTGAAGCTTGTCTTCCAAGTCTCTATTCAAGCCTGATGTCTAAGCCTTTGCCTTCACCCATTGTCCAGGTCTTCTCTCTCGTCCATCCCTCCAGGTGTGCCAGCATTGTGGCCCGTGACCAGCCTTCAGCAGGTTGTGTGGAGACCTTCATGGCACAAGGCCTGCCTTCTTCGCCGGTCAAGCCTCCGGAAATCCTTTGTTTTAAATGCCTGGTTCTGTCCCTGGTTCTGAGTTCCTGAGTCATCTGAATCATGTTCCTGGTCTTCAGAGTTCCTTACATAAGAACATAAGAAAATGCCATACTGGGTCAGACCAAGGGTCCATCAAGCCCAGCATCCTGTTTCCAACAGTGGCCAATCCAGGCCACAAGAACCTGGCAAGTACCCAAAAAACTAAGTCTAGCTTCCGTCCATATCCAAGTCTCAAGTCCAGAGTCTGCTTTATCTTCGGTGTAGGCCGCAACCAGCCCTCGGGTTGTGTAGGGAGTGCAGCAGTGCAGCCCCCTCCCAGAGTCTTCGTCATGTTTCCAGTGCCAAGACTTCGTTGTGTTCCAAGCCTGGAGTCTGCTTCGCATTCAGCGTGGTCTGTGACCAGTCTACGGGCTGTGTAGGGCACATTGCGGCACAGAGCTCTATCCGAGTCTGAATTCTGAACCTGAACCTGAGTCCGATCCTAAACCAGTACCTGAATCTTCTTCTAAGTTCCAAGTCTTCTCTGCCAAGTCCTTGAGACTCCGTGTAGTCCTTGTCTTCAGAGTCATCTTCCATCCTCGACCTCCATCTGTCTTGATGCACTCGCTGTTCGCAAGCAGGAGGTCTGAAAGGGCTTTCTAGTGACTGGAGGGCTCCCCCAAAGACCAGCATTGCGTTGTTAGGTTTCACTCTTGGTGCATACAGGTTCAGCAGAGGCCTGAGTGAACTTCATTTCAAGTCCAAGCTACGTTCCAAGTCCAGCCCATGCCTGGATACGCTTGTCTCCCGTGGTGCATACCTTGGAGCCTTGCCCTGGGGTTGTACCCTGGTCCAAGGGCTCACTCTTTCTCGAGCAAGCAATCGCATTCCATGCTCGGAACAGCATCCCCTAGTCTTTGTATTTTTTGAAAGAGTAAATAACCAATTTACATTTACTCATTCTATTCCACTCATAATTTGATAGACCTCGATCATATCCCCACTCAGCTATCTCTTCTCCAGGCTGAACAACCTCTTTAGCCTTTCAGATAGTGGAGCCATTCCATTCCTTTTATCATTTTGGTTGCCCTTCTCTGTACTTTTTCCAATGCAACTATATCTTTTTTGAGATGTGGCAACCAGAACTGCATAAATTACTAAAGGTGCGGTCTAACTATGGAGTGATAATGAAACATTACGGCATTCACCATTTTATTCTCTATTCCGTTCCTAAATATTTCTAACATTCTATTTGCTTTTCTGACCACTGAACCGAGAATTTCAAATTATTGTTCACTCTGACACCAAGCTCTTTTTCCTGGGCAGTAACTTCTAATATGGAATTTAACATTGTGTAACTACAGTGTGAGTTTGTTTTCCCTATGTGCTTCACTTTTGCATTTGTCCACGTGAAATTTCACCTGGCATTTAAATGCCCAGTCTTCTATCCTCGCACGGTCCTCCTGCAATTTTTCACAATTTGCTTGTGATTTAACAACTCAGAATCATTTTGTGTCATCTGTAAATTTTATCACTTCACTCATTGCTCTCCTTTCCAGGTCATTTATAAATATATTGAAAAGCACTGGTCCAAGTACAGACCCCTGAGGCACTCCACTGTTTACTTTTTTCTACTGAGAAAGCTAACCATTTAGTCTTTTTTTCTGTTTCCTATGTTTTAACTAGTTTATAATCCACAATAGGACATTACCTCCTATCCTGAGACTTTTTATTTTCTCAAAAAAACCCATATCTGCTGTGCACATGAATAAGAAAAGGGTCCCCTGACTGTAGGTAATCCCTAGCCTTATTAAAAGCACCTAGTGGCTGTATATCCCTGCCCTCAGTCTGCCAATAACCATGTCATGTGTTCCAATTCTGTCTCTGACGATCAGGTCTATTTTTAAAGGCACATTTCTTTGGACAATGATTCTGTTTTTTCCGTTGCTCTTTTGGGAAGAATTGTGATGAGGACTCATCACTATAGATATATACAGTACATATATATCCACATGTAAGCCTATGCTGTTTGCACATGCTAGTTGCCTGGATGGACACATCAAGAATTAGACAGACATCATGTATCCCAGGTGAAAATCATTGGAGATAGCCTTTTTCCAAGGAGAAAGGGCATAATCAGATAGAAGATGTGGCTGGATAGAAACAGATAATGTCACTGACATTTATTCTAGCAGGAATTTAATGCTGCCAGATCCCAGGAGTGTCACTTCCACCTCTGTAGCTTTTCTACTGCTTCAATCACATTCTGAACATTTTCAGCACTTAAATGGTGTTTAGAGTGTCTGCTGTATTGATTGTGTACCGCAGTTTAACCTTCTTTTCTTAACCCCAAGGCCCCAGTAGCCCATAACCTCTGAATCAATCTTCCCGAAAATTGGCTAGCCTATAGCCAAACACAGAAAGTATTATTGATGTAAATTCTACGTTTGCTTACTGTTATTATTATATAATATTGTATTGCTCTCTAACCCCTTTTAAATAGAAAGGCCTAAGCACACAGAAAAAGGAAGAACTAGGAGATGTTAAAAGCAAAATAAAGTACTGTGTATCTACATTTAGAGGACAATTTTCAAAGGTTTTTACATGGCTAAATATAAGTTTACTTATGTAGGTCTTTTTGAATATTGCTCACCACCCCCTCACCTCAGTATGGGTAAAAGTATATGCGCTGTTTCACGTGTACTTTTAGCTGTGGGAAAAGGGGGCGCGGTTATGTCAGGGGTAGGATTTGCATTTGGCTTCCAAGAAGGCATTGGGATAATGCTTATTTTTCAACAGGCCACAATTCACTGTGCATTGGTTTACTCGCAAACATATTAAGAATACTGCAGCTTGTGCAAAATCTAGCAGCATGTGTCGTACCTAGTACGAAACGATGGTTCATCTGGTGTAGTAACAAGAGAGAAAGAGAGAGCCCTCTTGATTGCAGGCCCTATATTTTAGAATTTAATGTCTGAATAATTGCGCAAACTGTTCAGTGCTCAGATATTTAAAAACAGTTGAAAACATATTTATTTCAACAAATGTTTGAGACTGCCAATTAGTCTGCAGGGTACCTTAAGGTTCTCTTGGCTGGCTGTGGTTAACAACTATTTGGCAGTAGTTTTCACACAACTATTATAATTCATTCTTTAGCATGGTTTATATCTTCAACAGTTTTTTGAGAAAGATTATTTTTTTCCATGCTGTCTTGTTTGTGATTTTATGTTTCAGATTAATTTTCTTGTGTATGTTTAATCTGTACCCTACCTGTTTTGAAGCATGGATATGAGCAGGTAATATCTTTTTAAACAAATCAGTAAATATATATATGGTTATCTGGAATGTCTAGATAAAGGATAAATTTCAGAGGTAACACTGCGGGTAATATAGGACTTTACCCACAGAAATGGTCCTTTAGAACAGCGCTTATCAACTGGTGTGTCGCGACACACCACTGTGTCGCCAAGCACCAGCTGGTGTATCACGGCTCCCGGTGCCCCACAGCCCCAGTTATACTTCCCGTTACCTTTTTTCTGCCCCCACAGGCCAATGAAAAACCTCCTCCCTTCATCCTGCCCCCGTGGGCCAATGGGAAGCCTCCTCCCTTCTTCCTGCCCCCGCAGGCCATTCGGAAGCCTCCTCCCTTCTTCCTTCCAGTGGGAATAAGAAGAAGGGAGGAAGTCTCTGATTGGCTGGTGGAGCAGGAAGGGGGGGGGGCATCTCATATTCCAGGGTGGGGTGGTTTGAGGGGGGCTGGGAGGAGTAACAGTATCCAGGCCCGTGGCGCTGAAGAAGTCCTACCTCGTCAAAGCAAGGCCGCCACAGGCTGGAAATGCTGAAATTAAACACAGCGGTGAGCAACAAAGAGGAGGCCAGCCGCGATTAAAGTAAAAGTAGCTGGTTATATATGGGGCAATTGGAGTTCCCAGCGGCCGTAAAAGCAGGCAGATGGAGGGGCCGCAGGAGCCTAGGGATATCCCAGCAGTCAGAAGAAAGGCCTGAGTGTCGTAGCATATTTTTCTAAAATAAATGTTTGCTGCTTCAGTGTGTCTGAGAAAGCAGTGGCAGCACTGGGAAATCTGCCACTGCAAAATTAAAGGGGAACACAGCGTTGGGGCTTTAAGCAAAGTGTGTGTGAGAGACAGAGACTGGGCAGGGAGGTGAATGGGGTGTGTGTGAGAGACAGAGACAGCTCAGGGAGGTGACTGGGGTGTGTAAGAGACAGAGACTGGGCAGGGAGGTGACTGGGGTGTGTGTGAGAGATAGAGACTGGTCAGGGAGGTGACTGGGTTGTATGTGAGAGACAGAGACTGCTCCGGGAGGTGACTGGTGTGTGTGAGAGACAGACTGCTCAGGGATGTGACAGGGGTGTGTATGAGAGACAGAGACTGCTCAGGGAGATGACGGGGTATGTATGACAGACAGACTTTTCAGAGAGGTGACTGGGATGTGTATGAGAGACAGACTGTTCAGGGAGGTGACGGGTGTGTGTGAGAGACAGAGACTGCTCAGGGAGGTGACCAGGGGGTGTGTGAGAGACAGACTGCTCAGGAAGGTGACTGGGTTGTGTAACAGAGGCAGAGACTGCTCAGGGAGGTGACTGGGGTGTAAGTGAAAGACAGAGACTAGTCAGGGAGGAGACTGGTGTGTGTGTGAGAGACAGAGAGAGACTGAACAGGGAGGTGACTGGTGTCTGTGTGTGAGACCGACTGGTTGTAGGGTTTAATTGGGGGGTGGGGAAGGGGGTGAGTGACTTGTGGGCCCTAAAGAAGACGACTATGAGGACAGAGCTTCAGCAGCCACTGCTGCTCCTCCTGTGTGCTTTCAAGAGAAAAGAGTAGGAGAGTTGCTGGAGAAGGTAAGTAAAGGTGGCATTTTACGTTTATTTTTCTTGATTGACTGCCATTTTAATTATTGAGTATTATGTGATGTGTCTGCTGTTTTGAAATATTTTATTGATATTCGGACAATTTTTAATAATTTTTATGAATTTTTAATTGTTGGACGTTATTCTGTCATCAGCTGTTTTGTAATATTTATTAGTATAGTTTTACAATTATTTCTGTCTGGGGATCTATAGCAGCCTGGCTTGTTCTGTTTTCCTAATAGGAGATGTTTTAGTGTTTAGGGCCTGGTTTAATATTTGTAGCGTTGCCTTTTCATAGGTAGGGTTGTTACTGTTTGAGTGTATTCCATAACACAGGAGTAACTTTGTGTGGATTAGTTTGTGTGCATTACTGCAGATCCTGGGACTGTATTAGGTGCTATATTTCTCTTTCCATTTCTCCAGGTTTGTACCTAATGCAGAGTGGCTTTTTTTGGTTTTCCATTCCAGTTTCTGTCTCCATATTTATAATTTGTGGACTTTCTATACTTGGTGAAGGTCAGTTATGCGTGTGTGACCGAGGTGAGGTATTTTACTAGCATGTAGGCATTTGTATCAATCTTATTTGTTGTGTTTTCTCAATAGGACATGCATTAGTGGTAAATTATTGCCTTTTCATATGGAAGGCTATTGTGCCTGGTAGTAAAGGGAGCTTGTTTTGCTTTTACTGAGATGTCATCAGAACCAGAATATCTTTTTTGTTGCTGAGTTGTATGGATAATGCCCTAGTTCTGCTCTGCATCCTTTGTTGGTGGTCAAGGAGGTTTCTGTGGATGTAGAATGTATGTTTATATTTAGCCCTGTGACGGTCACATGTTCAGTGTGTCACACATATGAGAACCATCTGTCAGGTGTGTCCCAGCCAAAAAAAGGTTGAGAACCACTGCTTTAGAAGACTGTGTGACCAATACAGCCCCAGGGTTCTTAAAATGATGAGCGGTAATGCCCCTGAATGATATGGGCATAACCCTAATCCTCATTGATTTACATTGGCTCCCAATTGAACAAAGGAAACAATATAAAGTTTTAACAATTCTACACAATGCAATACATACTGAAAAATCCGAATGGTTAACTGCATCAATAAGATTACATACCCCACAAAGCACTCTGAGATCATCAAACAAAGGTTTTCTGGCAATTCCATCATTATCATCTGCCAGACTAACAGCAGTAAGAGAAAGAGCACTATCCCTAGTGGCTCCCAAGATTTGGAATATGCTACCAGTAGAATTGAGACTAGAATCCAGACATTCAGAATTTAGAAAATCCTTGAAAACATGGTTATTTAAGCAGGCTTACGGTGAAAAGAACAACCGACCAAACATGCAGAGTACTGATTGATAGGAACATGCTTCGATATTGTAAGATTTGTTATATGAAATTTGTTGTTTTTTGACTTGTGATATTTTATATTGTTTTATGGATGATATGGTTTTTTGAAATGATTGTAAACTGATGTGAAGGTTAAGTCTATACACTGGTATAGAAAAAAAATTGGTAAATAAATAAATAAACAAATAAATAAATAAATACATTTTATGGGTTCCAGTTTATGGGTCTTGTAGATGGCAAAGTAGACCCAGAAAAAAACAGTAGAGATAGATCACCTTCGTTTGAATAGGCAGGGAGAGCATCAGCCCCTCTTCCCTCCATGAATCTGGCCCCTATGACTACACATCAGTGCTGACATAAACAAAGCCAGGTAAACAGAGTCGCACCACTCTCAGATAAAAGCAAAACTCTCAACTTTATTTCTGGTTTTACAGTTAGTCACTGTTTACCCTTCCACATAGGGTGGGCATTTCAATACTGAATACTCAGAATTCATGAGATACACAGTCAGAGTAAACATCAGTAATACCCTATTTTACACCTAAAGGGAGGCCCTAGTGTACTACTCTGTCTTCACTTGAACAGCAATTAAATATTCCAATCCCCCCATATTTTCTTGCTTCATTCTTTCCCACATACCATTAACTAGAACGTAGAGCTTACATCCCTTAATTCTCAGGTACCTGGGAGTCTTTCCAAAATGCAAGCTCCCCTCCTCATGCAAGGACAGGTGAATCACTTACTCCCAGATTCCTCAGCCTTTTAAATACAAGATTCCAAATTGGGGGTCATGAGCTCACCTCCCCAAACTGCCTCCATACCAAACATAATAGAAACCCAATCTTTTTCACTCTCATTACTTTCCCATTTCTCATCAACTCTTTTAGGACATAGTATGTGCAGTATATCCCCAATATCTCTATAGTCACTTACACCGGACCCCAAGGCTACTTGCACCACCATGACCTCAAGAACCTCTTTTCCTTCATCCTCGAAAAATGTACAGGATTCTCTGGTCTCCTTCACACTCCAACTTGTATATTCCTCAGGGCTCCCCTTATCTAAGGACTCCCTTTATGTCCTCCTCCAGGCATTCTCTTCCTTGTCTTCACACCAGCACTCTATTTCTTGGGGCTGGAGCGGGGAAGGGGAGATGGACAACTCTCCTTCTTCTCCAACCAGTTCCTGAAAGAGAAGAATTGCCACCATGCACCTACTTCATGGCCTTGGACCTTTTCCCTTGAGGAGAAAAGCCCCTGCAGGGCCCAATCTGCACTGGAGGGATCTTTGGGCTGGCTACTTCAGGGGAACTACATTCTGGAGGTCTCTGTCTCTCTTAAACTCCAACCTAAAAAAGGCAACTCCCACCAAATTGACCCAGGCTTTATATATCCTCAGGATACCTCCCAATCAATCAAAACCCTTGTATCAATCTAAGGGAATGCTACACTACCCAAGATACTACACTATCACTCAGAAACCTTTCCCTGAATCAGGTATCATTATCCAGCATTATACCAAGGACCATCCAGTGATCACTCTGAAGAATTGTAGCATCAAACATTAATTTTCAAAACACATCATACAATAACATTCTTGGGTCTTCCTCACCCAAAATATCTGGTTCTACTAGAAGTGAAGAAGAGGCATAAGTTCATGGGTCTCCCCATACATGCATAAAAGACATATAACCGTACAGGTTACTAGATTTCAGTAGCCATAGGAAAAAGAGTAGCCTATTCTAATAGGGCCATTAAGTTTCTTTTCAGGTTGAGGTCAAATAAGGTGCAAAAGGTTTTTTAAGGGATTTAAATTATTTATTTAAGGATGGCTATCTGTCAACATTGAAAAGTTTCTAGAAAGTGTGGTTCACAGGAAGGATATAGAGAAGATAAGGGATGTGAAGGTTATTAAGTAGATTGGCAGGATGTCCCAGCCCAGAAGTGGGAATTGTTCAATAGATAGTATAAAAATGTTCCCCATGGAGAGTGGAGTAGGTCTGAAGATGGGAAGACATTGAGAAATATGTAGAGGTGGTAGCAGGTTCCTCTCCCACTGGCAGGCCTAGATGGGAGACCTGAGGTATTTCTACAAGCTCTCAAGGAGTGGAAAAAGTAAAATGAAACTTTGAAAAGTACAATTGTGAGAAAAGTAAGTCTTCTGAAGTTTGAAGATTCAGAACTGGATACTGGACTAGAATCCAAATGACCTAGGGGAAGGGTTGCCTGGTGGAGCTGCATCACAGGTGAAAGAGCTATACCTGCCTAAAGGAAAGGGATATTTTATCTGGATAAAACCCTGGTGGATGTGAGTACTGAGCTTTGTTTCTAAAGAGACTTTAAGTGATTCTGGATCTTCTGAGGGTCTGGAGAAAGAAGAAAAAGAACTTGGGAGTGGAGAAGGATCTCTAGGAGGGTGTGACTGGTAAGTTTTGACTCTGGACTGTCTTTCTGGGGTTTCTCCAGTTAAGCCTATAGAGTACTGTGAAATCTGAACAAGGAACATGTAACAGCAGTGTTGCCAACCTCGCTTATTTACCGCGAGATTGGGCTTCTTTTTGTAGTCATTCACGGTTTTTTTTCTGATTCGCAGGTTGCTTTTAATTGGGCTATTTTTTCTGCCAGTCACATTTTTTTGGGCTTGTTGGGCGGGACTTGTGCTCTAATGTTACAGTGATTGGCTGATGCTGCGATGAAGTCTGTCCATAGCAGGCGCACCCTATCCCTATATTGCAGCAGTAAGCCAATCAGAGCAGAGCTGCAAGCCTTGTTGATGCACACGACACGAGCATATTTTGTGGGCAGAGCCAGCCAGCACTGTCCGTCCAGCACAGCATCTCACGTGGGCAGACCTGGAACGGGAAGGCCAGCAGCGCAGCAACAAGCAACAGCAAAGGAATCTTCAGACTGTGCAGCTACAGCCAGGTATCAGGAGGAGAGGAATTAGTATGTTGGGAGGGGGGAATGAGAATGTGGGGCCAGAGATGTGCTCGGAGGGGTTAGGGAGGGGAGAATGAGAGTGTGGGGGCCAGAGATGTGCTCGGAGGGGTTAGGGAGGGGGGAATGAGAGTGTGGGGGCCAAAGATGGGCTTGGAGGGGGGTGGGGAGAGGGGAATGAGTATGTGAGGGCCAGAGATGTGCTAGGAGGGGGGAATCAGTGTGTACGGGGCCAGAGATGTGCTCGGAGGGGTTAGGGAGGGGGGGATGAGAGTGTGGGGGCCAGAGATGTGCTTGGAGGGGGGTGGGGAGAGGGGAATGAGTATGTGAGGGCGTTAAATGCTATAAAAAATAAAAAAACGTTTCAATCTCACATGTTTTGGGCTTTTTTTGGGCTTGTTTTTTGGAAAAAAGTGCTTGTTCTTTCATGAAAACCTGGCAACACTGCGTAACAGACACCAGATCTGTTACCACTATGCCCTGGGATTATGTGATATGCAGTGAGAAATAATCAAAGGGCATATTCATTCATGGACAGGCCTCCCACTGGCAGAGGTGTAATAGATTCCGCTGTGAAAAAACTTTTATAGCAGAGCTCTAGAATAGGCTCTTGGGGCAGTCTAAGTTGAGAGTGAGAGGTTATATTTTCTTAAACTGGATTTTGGGCCTACCTGGAGTCTCAGAAACCCTGTGAGACCCCTCCAGGATAGGGAAAAGAGACTCCACTGCTGTAATCTACACACGAGTGCACAGTGGTGGCTCTGGGACTAATTTTGGAAGTTTAAATGTTTGCTTAGAGGAGCCCTGCTGAAGGTCTGGGCCTTTCCAAAGCCCAGGGAATGGGGAACCCTGGGCTGTAGATGCTCATTGCCTGGGGAAGAAGATTTGTTTTCCAACATCTGGGAGGAAGTGTTTTTCTGCCCCTCTTCCTGCCCATGAAGGAGACTGGCAAGAACTGCAGTCCGCAAGGATTCTTATCACCAGGGATCCCACCAGAAGATTAATCTACTAACTATGAGTAACATATCTACATTCAAGGGAGGACACTCATTTGGCATCCATAAAGAGCCCTGAGGGATAGAGACATTAGTTCTGTGCCAAGATAGATTTTTGTGCCATCGGGAGGGGTTTCCCGTTCATCCAAGGGGGCGTGGCCCAGAGGGGCCTCTGCACAATCTAATCCAGATGTGTGGATGGATTCCTGGCTTGTTAAAGACTATTGAACAGATAGAAGAGAAAAAGTCTGTAATTAAACTGCAGAGACTGTGGTGCGTGATTTACCAAATGTAATTGTGTCATTCAACGAAACTGTATCAGTAAAGCATTATTTTGGACATTGCCTATATGGGCCAAGTGTGGTTTGTTTGGCTCGTAACACACAGTGCAGAACAGAAAGAGGAAACTTCAGCACAGCTTACAAGTCAGCTCATACTCCAACCAAAGAGGACTCCTTTCCACCCCTAATCTGAAGGATTTACAACTTGGGATGGGAGGAGAAGTAAAAGCTAGCCAGGGTCCCTGCCCAGAAAAACTTAAATAACTTTAAGTCCCCCTTCATACTCGACTTGTACCTTAACAAACAGTTTTGGGTTTTTTTGTGAGTGGGAAATGATTTTATGAAATTTTTGCTACTCACCTGTACTAACTGTGATTTGCTTTTGCCTATTATACCACCTGGCTATTCTACAGCAAACTATTTATTTTGGAGCACAATCTTCTGTATGGACAATGTATTTTTTCAAGGTGTCTGAGGCCCAGTTTGACCTTGCAGGTGAACCTCTCCCCCTCCCCCCCCCCCCCCACACCCCCACACACACACACGACCTGAAACAGTGCACTCCCCACCCTAGCAGAACCAGATTATTTTTTCCCAGGGCTAGGAAGTTGATGTCTGGGAAGGAGGAGCTACATATATGCACATACATTGTGTGTGCCCTGGGGGGAAACATTCCAGAGGGTGCAGTCTGGGCAGGGTTGAGTCTTACATGCATACTTCCTGATTTAAAAAAAAATATGTGCATAAATTATCTTGGTGAAGCAACACATCACCAAATAGCAGGTATAATTGTGTGCATGGTTTTGTTGTGATAATTTTGAAAGCATGCCTACGCGCATAAGTCCACTTTGAAAACTGGAATAACTTACATGCATATTTGCCAGCTAAACTATATATCAGGGGTCGGGAACCTTTTTGGCTGAGAGAGCCATGAACGCCACATATTTTAAAATGTAATTCCGTGAGAGCCATACTAAGTACAACCCCCCACCCTCCTGACCCCCCCAAGACCTACTAAATTAATTTACTACAACCCCCTACTCTCCTGACACCCCCCAAGACCTGCCAAATTAATTTACTACAACCCCCCACCCTCCTGACCCCCCCAAGACCTGCCAAAAGTCCCTGGTGGTCCAGCGGGGGTCCAGGGCTCACAGACAAATCTTTAATAAAAAAGTAAAAATCTAACAAAACCACCCACCCTCCTGATGCCCCCCAAAACTTCCAAAATTAATTTACTACAACCCCCCATCCTCTTGACCCCCCCAAGACCTGCCAAAAGTCCCTGGTGGTCCAGCGGGGGTCCGGGAGCAATCTCCTGGATTTAGGCTGTCGGCTGCCAGTAGTCAAAATGGTGCCGACGGCCCTTTTCCCTCACTATGTCACTGGGGTCGACCAATGGCGGCGGTAGCCCCTGTGACATAGTAAGGGCAAAGGGTCGTCGGCGCCATTTTGACTACAGGCAGCCGACAGCCCAAGTCCAGGAGATCGCTTCCGGACCCCCGCTGGACCCCCACTGGACCACCAGGGACTTTTGGCAGGTCTTGGGGGGGTCAGGAGGATGGGGGGTTTTGTTAGATTTTTACTTTTTCATTAAAGATTTGTCTGCGAGCCAGATGCAGCCATCAAAAAAGCCACATCAGGCTCACGAGCCATAGGTTCCTGACCCCTGCTATATATGATATTATAAAGTTCCGGTGTCTCTGTGGGTTGCTGGAGGCTTAAAGAAGCTAAGCTCTGTATGTATACATGTAGTCAACTCTTGGGCATGGAGGCACACAGGAAGGGCCATGGACCATGCAAGGCCCCCATGACCTGCTGGGGTTTCTACACAGGGGGGTAAACATTCAGTCTTTTCAAGGTCCCTAGGATTTTACCTTTCTGGGGCTTGTCTGTACACCTGTTGCAAGAACTCTGAGTGCATTCAGACCAGATGAAGCCTCCAAATGCATGTTTGAGAAGGGTAGGACTAAGTTTCTTGGACAGAAATGAGCAAACCCCCCCCCCCCGCCCCCCCACACACACACATAGTTACACATACACAGATATATATTTTATACACATACACACACACACAATAAATATTGTGCTAGCTTCTTTAAACTTACAGCAATCCACAGTGGTATTGTGAGCAATTTGTAGGTTGCTGGGGCAACACACCATGAAGCCATTGATTTCAATGCCACAACCATGGGCACTAATTCAAATATAGCCAGCTACTGTATATGTCATTCACAAAGAGGATATATTGCAGTTAGTTATCCATTTAAAGTAGTTTAATATTGGTTGGCTATAATGTAGTTTAATATTGGTTGGCTATAATGAGCTTCTGACGTCAGCCCCTCCTGATATCTCAGGATTAACAAGGATGGAACTTTAAAAAATGAGTAGCCTTAACAATAAGGGAGAAAGAGATTACTTTCTGATTGTCTTTGAGCTATATTTTTCAGAATTGGTTTGGATCTATCGCTGTCCTGAAAATCTAAATATCTGGGAATGGAGCTCCCCAATAGGAAGCAGTTGCCTATTAAAATGACATCACACAACTTTCATTTTTCTCTCGTGAATAACCTTTTCTTAAAAAGAAAAACGCTCTCTCAGAAAAATAGTAAATAATCCTTTTTTATTGTCTTTACTCCCGTCTTTTTGTCAGGTTTGGGGTACACAAGGTATTGCAACTGGGACTTTTTTCATCTTCAAACTTCTCTTTTATGGTACTTTCATAGAACACTAATCACAGAATATTGCAATCTTTTTCTGTTATAATTTATATCCTGAACAAACTGAGAATGATGTTGTGGAGTTCCAATGATATAAAACATGTCTGTTTGATAAATGACCAGGGGCGTGGGCTTGTCCCTCGCCGCCAAGTGTAACCAGGGGAGAGGGTGCGCGGCGGCGGAAGTGTCGCTGGGGGAGGGGGTGGGATCAAGCGTGGGAAGCCGAGGGACACAGCAATGTGAATCGCTGCATCCCTATTGGTCGGGTTCCCTCAGCCTACCAGTGACGTGGTGATTCGAGGCATACAGTCCCAGCAGGCTGAGGAGAAGGCTGTGTCGGCTCGTCGTCCCTCCCACCCACCTTTTATAATGCAAGTGTGTGCGGAGGGTGGGGGTTATAGGGTAAAGTTGTCGCAGTTGGGGATGGAAAACCCGAGCCCAAACAGTGTTTATAAGGCATTGTGAAAAGGACATTGGGGGGGGGGGGGGAGTCCCGTGTAAGTGGGGGGGCTGCTACACGGGGCGACCAACGAGCAAGGGGCTAAGCTCAAGGCCGGAGCTTACTCTCGCCGGGATGAGGCAGGATAAGCAAGGGGGGGGGGGGGGAATTATTCCTTATGCCTTACCACTGGGACATGGTGGTTGAGGTGGATAAGGTTGAAGATATGGATCGGGGGGGGGGGGGATGTATATATATTTATATTAAATGGTTATTGTATTGTACGGGCTCGGGTTAGTTAATTAAGTAATTAATAAACTGTGGCCTTTTTATAAAGCCGAAAGTTGTTGTTGTCTTTGTTGGTGGTGGGGGAGAGGAGCCAAGCGCAGATCTCGACTCCCTGAGTTAATGAACCTGCAGCCATAGTTGCTTTAAGGATCATGCAGGGGTCAGAAGTGGTAGGTACTGAAACACACTGTAAGCAAATGAGATTGCTACCGCTTTTTCCATTTTTGTGGCAGTAACTGTCATGTTGCATTATACAAGCCTCTTAAAAATGTACCTAATTTCTATGAACCTACCATCACACCAGTCCTGCCTCTGGACATCTCTTGAACTTTCCCTTCACCGCCTCTACACCTTCATTTCCTCTTCCATCTCCCTCTCTTCTCACATGGATTGCAAACTCTTTGGAAGAAGGACACTGTTTTCCTGTGTTGACATATCTACATTTATATTACATAGTGCAAGCATTATAAACAGATAGTATGATGACAGATAAGGATGCTTTGGCCCAATTAGGGATCCTCTGTGACTATCTCATCCTTTCTTGAATCCTATTTCTCTTCTATGCCTTCATTGCCTGTCCTGGAAGATGGGTTCAGGCATCCACTACCCTTTCTGTGAAGAGATATTTTCTGATGTTGCTCCTGATTCTACTCCATTGGAGCAACATAGGATAAACTTTTGTTCTAGAGCTTTCTTTCTGCTGTTAAAGGATTGCCCCTTGTTCAGTATTTATACATTTGAGGTACTTGAATATTATATTATCTCTCCCTACCCCCTCCCCACCCCTGTTCTCTCCTTTCCTTTGGGGTATACATATTTAGGTTCTTACATCTTATATCATAGGACTTAATGTGTAGACCCTGAAGCATTTTGAAAATGCAAATTAGGAAAAAAGGGAGGATTTTGGGTGGGGAACTGGACAGCCTGGCAGGTTGAGTGGACCCCGGGAGGCTAGGCCCCGCACTTAAGCTTTTTTCTTGCACGCCATGTGGTAGGCCACGGCAGCCGCTTTCATGCGCTCTTGTGCGTGTTCTGCTGACCTCTCTAGGCCGTCAGTGTGCACAATGTGTCGGCTCTGAAAACGCACCGTGCACTTGTTTTTTGGGCGTGCTTTTCAAAGCCACAAACTTTTTTACATGCTTAACTTGGTGCACAGGTTGTGCGTGTGCCTTGCCGTGCTTTCTTCTAGGTGCTTATTTTTTGGGCGCATTTCATTTTTTAACATGAGCCATTCCAAGGCACATTTACTGCAGCAATGGTGCTTCCTGTTTGTGTTGCCTGTCATATTAGAGCTTCTCAGCCTGACCTAGTTTCTAATCCATATCAGCACTGCTCAGACGCTCAGGGAGAGTTGTTTCCTTCGGATTTTGCTAAGCCTAGCTCTTCCCATTCTGATGATGGGTTGGTCATGGCCTTGACTGGGGGGATGCCAGAACTTGGTTCTCCATTGATTGGCTCCTCTGCTAGCAAGGGCAGTTCTGTGGGACCGGCTCCAGTTCCTTCTGGGCTTGGTCTGGACCCAGCTGCTTTTTCTTGGGTGGAAGTTTTTCAAGCCTTTCTTCAGGTGCAGTCCCCCACTTCCACCATTTTTGTCTGGTCAGATCCTCAGCTGGTGACTCCTCCCTCTTCCAGTCCTATGATTAAGTGCCAGGGCTTGACTTGGCTCCCTGCGAGTGTTCCCGACAGGATTCCGGATGACACTGATAATGAGGTTGATCCTGATTCCCTGGAAGATGGGTAAATTCCTCCAGGGCTGGAACCGTATCAAACCATGTTGCAGTTCTGTCATAGAGATGAACTACTGGCCCTTATTTCCCAGACCTTGAAACATCATGGATGGTCCTGGTTTGGATGCTATGGCAGAGCCGAGGAAGAATCCCATTTTGATTTCCTTACATAAAGCCTCTTGTTTTTTCCTGGTGATGGAAGCATGAATTCCAGGAATTGATTGATTTGGAAGAGGATGCCCCAGAAGCAAATTTTAAAGGGGGTTGGACATTAGAAGCCCTTTACCCCCTGGATCCAGCTGTGAGAGAGCATTCATGTTTTCCCAAAGTGGATGCTCTGGTATGTGCCATATCTAAGTGGAAAATTATCTCCGTAGGAGCAGCCTTGAAGGATGTATATGCTAGAAGGATTGAGGCTATTCTTAAGCAAGTCTTTGAGGCAGTGGCAATGAATTTACAGATTGTCTCCTGCTGTGCCCTAGTGGTGAGATCTTATCTGCTTCTCTCTCTGGAAGTTAATGAGTCTGGAGGGAATTCCAGAGCAGTTATGGAGCTGGCTGCTGCCTTTTTGGCAGATGCAGGCTGTGATTTGGTCCGGACCTCAGCCAGAGGAGTGGCTTCAGTGATAGTGGTCAGGCGTCAGCTCTGGTGGCGAAATTGGTCGGCTGACACAGCTTGTAAGCCAATCTTTCCTAGATGCCCTTTAAAGGCTCACTCTTGTATGGGATAAACATTCTGCATGAGACAAAACGCAAAATTGAATCTTTATGGGTAGAAATCCCTTGTGTGTCGGGGAAGACTATAGTGATAGGGGTATACTATCGTCCACCTGGTCAAGACGGTGAGACGGACAGTGAAATGCTAAGAGAAATTAGGGAAGCTAACCAAATTGGTAGTGTGGTAATAATGGGAGACTTCAATTACCCTAATATTGACTGGGTAAATGTATCATCGGGACACGCTAGAGCGATAACATTCCTGGATGGAATAAATGATAGCTTTATGGAACAATTGGTTCAGGAACCGATGAGAGAGGGAGCAATTTTAGATCTAATTCTCAGTGGAGCACAGGACTTGGTGAGAGAGGTAACAGTGGTGGGGCCGCTTGGCAATAGTGATCATAATAAGGTCAAATTTGAATTAATGACTGGAAAAGGAGCAGTATTCAAATCCATGGCTCGCGTGCTAAATTTTCAAAAGGGAAACTTTGATAAAATGAGAAAAATTGTTAGAAAAAAACTGAAAGGAGCAGCTACAAAAGTAAAAAATGTACAAGAGGCATGGTCATTGTTAAAAAATATCATTCTAGAAGCACAGACCAGATGTATTCCATACATTAAGAAAGGTGGAAAGAAGGCAAAACGATTACCGGCATGGTTAAAAGGGGAGGTGAAAGAAGCTATTTTAGCCAAATGATCTTCATTCAAAAATTGGAAGAAGGATCCAACAGAAGAATATAGGATAATACATAAACATTGGCAAGTTAAATGTAAGACATTGATAAGACAGGCTAAGAGAGAATTTGAAAAGAAGTTGGCTGTAGAGGCAAAAACTCACAGTAAAAACTTTTTAAAATATATCCAAAGCAGAAAGCCTGTGAGGGAGTCAGTTGGACCATTAGATGATCGAGGGGTTAAAGGGGCACTTAGAGAAGATAAGGCCATCACGGAAAGATTAAATGATTTCTTTGCTTCGGTGTTTACTGAAGAGGATGTTGGGGAGGTACACGTACTGGAGAAGGTTTTCATGGGCAATGAGTCAGACGGACTGAATCAAATCATGGTGAACCTAGAAGATGTGGGAGACCTGACTGACAAATTGAAGAGTAGTAAATCACCTGGACCAGATGGTATACACCCCAGGGTTCTGAAAGAACTAAAAAGTGAAATTTCAGACCTATTAGTAAAAATTTGTAACCTATCATTAAAATCATCCATTGTACCTGAAGACTGGAGGATAGCTAATGTAACCCCAATATTTAAAAAGGGCTCCAGGGGCGATCCGGGAAACTACAGACTGGTTAGCCTGACTTCCGTGCCAGGAAAAATAGTGGAAAGTGTTCTAAACATCAAAATCACAGAACATATAGAAAGACATGGTTTAATGGAACAGAGTCAGCATGGCTTTACCCAAGGTAAGTCTTGCCTCACAAATCTGCTTCACTTTTTTGAAGGAGTTAATAAACATGTGGATAAAGGTGAACCAGTAGATGTAGTATACTTGGATTTTCAGAAGGCATTTGACAAAGTTCCTCATGAGAGGCTTCTAGGAAAAGTAAAAAGTCATAGGATAGGTGGTGATGTCCTTTCGTGGATTGCAAACTGGCTAAAAGACAGGAAACAGAGAGTAGGATTAAATGGAGAATTTTCTCAGTGGAAGGGAGTGGGCAGTGGAGTGCCTCAGGGATCTGTATTGGGACCCTTACTTTTCAATATATTTATAAATGTTCTGGAAAGAAATACGACGAGTGAGATAATCAAATTTGCAGATGATATAAAATTGTTCAGAGTAGTTAAATCGCAAGCAGATTGTGATAAATTGCAGGAAGACCTTGTAAGACTGGAAAATTGGGTATCAAAATGGCAGATTAAATTTAATGTGGATAAGTACAAGGTGATGCATATAGGGAAAAATAACCCATGCTATAGTTACACAATCTTAGGTTCCATATTAGGTGCTACAACCCAAGAAAGAGACCTAGGCGTCATAGTGGATAACACATTGAAATCATCGGTTCAAAGTGCTGTGGCAGTCAAAAAAGCAAACAGAATGTTGGGAATTATTAGAAAGGGAATGGTGAATAAAACGGAAAATGTCATAATGCCTCTGTATCACTCCATGGTGAGACCGCACCTTGAATACTGTGTACAATTCTGGTCGCCGTATCTCAAAAAAGATATAATTGCGATGGAGAAGGTACAGAGAAGGGCTACCAAAATGATAAGGGGAATGGAACAGCTACCCTATGAGGAAAGACTAAAGAGGTTAGGACTTTTCAGCTTGGAGAAGAGACGGCTGAGGGGGGATATGATAGAGGTGTTTAAAATCATGAGAGGTCTAGAATGGGTAGATGTGAATCGGTTATTTACTCTTTCGGAAAATAGAAAGACTAGGAGGCACTCCATGAAGTTAGCATTTTGCACATTTAAAACAAATCGGAGAAAGTTCTTTTTTACTCAACATACAATTAAACTCTGGAATTTGTTGCCAGAGGATGTGGTTAGTGCAGTTAGTATAGCTATGTTTAAAAAAGGATTGGATAAGTTCTTGGAGGAGAAGTCCATTACCTGCTATTAATTAAGTTTACTTAGAAAATAGCCACTGCTATTACTAGGAACGGTAACGGAATAGACTTAGTTTTTGGGTACTTGCCAGGTTCTTATGGCCTGGATTGGCCACTGTTGGAAACAGGATGCTGGGCTTGATGGACCCTTGGTCTGACCCAGTATGGCATGTTCTTATGGAGAAACTGGCCAGTAAGTGGGGCGAATCTCTGGTGCCTTGGTTGCTGGAGGATAAGAAACAGTTATAGTGCCCCTTTGGTATGGGGTGTCATTTCCGGGGTTACAGGCATTTTTGTCCCTACAGAGGGATGACAATTCAGTGGACTCGGCCTTTCGGTAGATCTCAGTCCTTTCGTCCCCGGCAGCCAAAGAGAGGAGCGGGCTCAGGTGGTGGACCTTCCTGAGCTTCCCAATGAAGGTTTGCTGATCCACCTTCCTGTAATAATGGTTCTGCAGTCGGGGGAATTTCTGACCTCCCTGGATCTGTCAACCTTCATATTCCCATCCAATTGAATACCAGTGCTTTCTATGTTTTGCGATGTTGGGGCGCCAATATCAGCTTCAGGTCATGCTTTTTGTTCTAGCCACCACTCCCAGAACATTTTCCAAGATTATGATAGTGATAGTGAAGGTCTTGCGAAAAGAAGGAATCCTGGTGCACCTGTATTTGGACGACTGGCTGATTCGAGCCAAGTCTTAGGAAGAGAGCCATCTGGTGACATACAAGGTAATCTCCTTATTGCAGGAGCTTGGTTGGGTGGTGAACCAGACCAAGAGCAATTTTCAACTATCCCAGTCATTTGAGTATCTGGGGGTTCAGTTCGACATGAGACAGGACAGAGTTTTCCTACTGGAGGTTTGGATCCAGAAATTGATATCGCAAGTGTGTCAGTTGATGAACACTATATGCCCGAAGGTGTGCTCCTACCTACAGGTACCTCGCTTGATAGCAGCTACCCTGGAAATGGTGCTGTGGGCAAGGGCGCATATGCGTCCTCTTCAGTGCTCTCTGCTATCACGTTAGAACCCGCAGTCTCAGGATTATGTGGTTTGGCTCCACTTGCCAATGAAAATCTGCTTTTGCCTCCAGTGGTGGTTGCAGGAGGATCATCTGAAAAAGGGAGTTTCCTTGTCCTTTCCAGCCTGGTTGGTACTTATGATAGATGTGAGTCTCCACGGTTGGGGGACTCGCTGTCTAGAGTTAATGGCCCAGCGCCGCTGGAATGCTGAAGAGTCCTGCTGGAATATCAATCACCTGGATGCCTGGGTAGTATGGCTCACGCAGTTCAGCCACAAGCAGCGGAATCAAGCGGTTCACGTGATATCAGACAACACAACGATGGTGGCCTACATCAGTTGCCAAGGAGGAGCCAAGATCCAACAAGTGTCACAGGAAATAGACTAGCTGCTGGAATGGGCAGAAGGTCATATGCAGATGATCTTGGCCTCTCACATTGCAGGAAAAGACAACGTAAGAGTGAACCTTCTCAGTAGGGAGATTCTGAACTCAGAAGAGTGGGTGTTGTCAGCCGAGGCATTTCAGCTACAGTGGATCGCTGGGGCCTTCCATTCCTAGACCTGCTGGTGACTTCTCGAAATGCGAAGGTTCCTCACTTCTACAGTTGCAGGAGAAATCAGTAGTCCCTGGGAATAGAGACACTTTCGTAAAAGTCTGGCCAGAAAGCAGACTGCTTTATGCCTTTCCTCCGTGGCCCTTGATGGGCAGGATAATTTGCATGATCGAAGACCACAGGGGGCTAGTACTCTGGTGGCACTGGACTGGCCCAGACTTTCATGGTATGCGGAATTGCGACAACTCCTGTGGAGGACCCTCTTCATCTTCTGCCACACATGGATCTGCTTCAGCAGGGACTTGTTCTTCACGAGGATCAGACTCGATTCTTTCTTATGGTTTGGCCCTTTAGAGGGCTCGCCTGTTAAAGCATGGTTTTTCTTCTGTGGTGATTGCCATTTTATTCCGCGCTCACATGTTCTCTACTTCCTTGGCTTATGTGCGGGTTTGGAGAGTTTTTGAGGCCTGATGTGAGGAGCAGGGTGTTCTTCCTCATTCAGTTAAAATGCCTCATATTCTGGAATTTTTGTAGGATGGATTGAATAAAAGCTTGGTACTTAATTCCTTGAAGGTGCAGGTTGTGGCTCTTGCCTATTTCAGAGGCTTGGTGAATGGTGTTGCCTTGCCATCTCATCCTGATGTGGCCCATTTTTTGAAGGGAGTGAAGCACCTTAGGCCTCCCTTGAGGTTACCAGTTCCATTGTGGAATCTTAATTTGGTGCTGGACCTTTTGGTGGCCCTATGTTCTGAACACTGCATAGCCTTTCCTTACAGTTGCTGACTTTGAAGACTGTGTTCCTGGTGGCTATATGTTCTGTGCGTCGGATTTCTGAGCTGCAGGCCTTGTCTTGCTGGGAGATATTCCTTCAGGTGACTCCTGGGACTTTACAGCTGCATACTGTTCCATACTTCTTGCCCATCCCTGGATAAGGTCAGAGATGTGGAGGAATTTTGCCTCTTGCGCTGCTTGGATGTTAAGCATCTTGTCATGGGGTATCTGGAGGTCTCTGAGTACTTTTGAAAGATGGATCACCTGTATGTTCTCCATGGCGGAGGTAAGCAGGATGCTCCGGCTTCACGGGCTACCATAACTAGTTGGATTAAGGAGGTAGTCACGGCCGAGTATGTGGATGCTGAAAAGTTAGGGCTCATTCCACTAGGACTCAGGCAGTGTCATGGGCGGAGATTGTCTCCCGTAAATATCTGCTGAGCTGCGACGTGGTCTTTCTTACACACGTTTTCCAGGTTTTATCGTCTAGATGTGCAGGCCCTGAAGGATGCAGTGTTGACTCGTCAGCGGGCAGCCTACCCCTCTGTTGGTGGTAACTTTGGTACATCCCACTGGTTCTGAATCCATCTGTCTATTTATTTAATTTATTTATTTATTTATTTGTTTGTTTATTTATTTATTTAGGCAAATTTTTATATACCGTGAGTCAGAACACATGATTCTATCTTTACGGTTTACAATATAATTAAAATACTAGTAGGAAACAGAAAATACATTTTTAAAGATGGCGCCGGCCATCCAGTACTCCTACCATGTGACAGGGGCCGGCCAATGGCACGGCTACCCTGTCACATGGTAAGGGCAAAGGCCATCGGCGCCATTTTTATTAGTGGCAGCCGACAGCCCGAGAGCAGTAGATTGCTCCCGGGACCCCCACTGGACCACCAGGTACCTGTAAAATGTTTTTTGGGGGGTCAGGAGTGTGGGGGAAGCTAAGGGATTCGTTTTAAAGGGTCGGGGTGGGTTTAGGGGTTATTTTTGTGTGCCGTTTTTCCCGCCTTCCCCCAAAACGATAAGAGAACCCCCACGAACAATTTCGTGGGGTTTTCCTATCATTTTGGGGGAGCCCCTGATTTCTGACGATTTTGAAAATATCGATGATATTTTCAATCGTCTGAAGCCCGATTCACATCCCTAACCACTAGTACCTAGGGATGGCAAAATGCTAAATCCTTCAGTGGCAGGATGGAGGGGTAGTGTGTGTATGCTAGATTGGATCGCAGGTTAGAGACAATGAGGAGCAGGACTGGAGCATGTTAGGGCCACTTGCTTCCTGCCCTAACTACAATTCAGATTCTCTCTCTCTTGATTTTGGATTCTATCCTTCAAATCCTGGAACCTCCCTTCCTTCCTTCCTACCTCTCCCTTCTCCCTACATCCTTGAACCCATCACCCAACCCTTCTGACTCTCTGCTCCCTTTCCTCCCCTTCTCCCATCCCAGATTCATGATGTTCCCCCCCCCCCTTCCTTGATCTTCTCCATCTCCCATTCTCCCCAGTACTTTCTCTCCCTCCTCCCCCCATTCCCAGGCTTCTTTTTTCTCATACTCCTCCCCAGCCCTCACCCCATTTGTGTTCATCCTCCCTTCCTCACCCTATCCTGGTCCTCTTACCCACTTCCTCTCCTCTCCCCATTCCTGAGATCTCCCCCTCCCCCGTGTTGATACTTAAGATCCCTTTTCCTCATCCAATAACAAGAAAATAAATTACATAGCTGCAAGCAAAGTTGTAAGCCCTCTGGGGATAGGGAAATACCTACAGTACCTGAATATAATCTGATCTGAAGTGCTGAAAGGCAGAATATGAATAAAAATAAAGTAAATAAATAAAAGATGAAAATGTTTGTCAATGTGATTTAGAATTTTCAAATTTTTTCCACAGAATCTACCCCTGAGCTATCACTGGAAACTGTGGGGCTGTGCCATAGACCTTCTACTCCAGGATGTCTGACCTGACGAGATAGGGAGTTAGAGGGGGAGAAAGCATTAACAGTGCCTAGGAATGGCAAAATCCTAAATCCGACACTGCAGCTGAAAATAGATCCCAATATAATTTCTACAAAGGATTGAGCTAAATAAGATCATTAAATCTTTTTACAATTTTTGTCAGCAAATACATTCCTCCTTCCCTTCATCGCCCCTCTAAGTTCCTACTTGCCCTTGCACCCCACAGGACCTCCCCACAATGTTCCTCAAGCTGAGCCAGCAGGATACACTCTTTGCTTCCTACCGGCTTGGCATCTAGCATCGCTCTAATAATGATTGTACGGTCCTGGGGAATGGACCCTCCTGTCATGTGTCTCTCTCGTACTGTGACCTGGAGAGGGAATTCATAGCATTGTTTTAACCGCAAAATGAAGGAATCTGCATGCACTGTACACTAGTCATTTGTACAGCTGTGAAAACCATAGCAGCTGCCACACAAGCCTTAATTTTTGCTCTCTTTCTGTCCAGGTGTCAATTTTCTCCTTAAGAGATGCCACTGTTTGGCAAAACTACTGCTTTTACTGTTTCTAAAGATCCCTTAGTCATATGTATAGAACAATGGGAAGTGCCCTAAGCACCCACACAGGGACGGTAACTTTCAAACCGGCACGCGGGTGCACATTGGTGCGTGGCATGCTATAAAATAGCCTGGCCACATGCATGTGTGGTTTTTTTTAGTTTGATTTTATTTTATTCTTATTTTATTTGATTTTGAATATATTGTAAACCGTTTTGGTCAAATTTTTGTTTGTAAAGACGATATAGAAATCTTTTTAAATAAATAAAATAAATAAATAAATAAAATGTGTGCCAGATTTTAAGTGGGCATGCACCTGTGCACGCAAATGCCAATTCTGCTGCATAAATTAGGGGATTTTAAAAGGGGCATGCGCCGAAGCTATTCCTTGTTTTACCAGTTCGTCCCAGTTCACCCAGTTAGGAGATAGATCCTCCAAGCCCCCTCATAGTTTAATAGCTTTCACTCCCACCAATTGTCCCTGACCCTTAAAACACACCAGATCTGCCCATTTTTCAAATTACACGCCATCCAAAGCAGAAGTGGCAGGGGCTGCTGGTGCATGACGGATCATGTGAGTATTTACATGCACATCTCATGTTCATGCCCTGAAATACCCACGTCCCACCAAGACCAGGCCCACCACCCACCCCTTTTTGAAAACTTTCAAGATGTGCGCAGTGTGGGAGATACGCACGTATCTCGCCAGCTTTTAAAATCCGCTCGGCGCGTGCAGGCCCAACTTGTTCACACATCCCCTAATTAATGCACATGCTGGGCTTTTAAAATTCCCCTTAAATTTGCAAATTCTTTATTAGCTAAACAGATAACAATTTTTCAATTTGTCCGCAGAATACCTTGGCTAAAATTTATATTGGTAAAAATATTGATGAGAGAGAAAGAAAAAAAGCAAAGGAAGGAAATAAGACAAAAGAGAAAAAAATACACTTTTGCAACCTTTCCCTTTTCAGAGCTCACGCTATACAAACAAGCATATGGAGACACAGCACCTTTGGGCCATGTCCCATGCAATTATGTCTGATGGAGTGTGAGCTAATTAGACTGTTTTCTGAAGGCTTCCAACAATTCTTCTTTCACTCCTTACCACCATCCAAGCCCTCCAGGGTTAGAACAGCTCCCTGCACAGAGCGATAAAGAATTAAACTGTCAAACAAACTGTGGTCTTGTTCTATGAGTCAGGCCAAGAATATCCTGTCCCTGACAGAACTGCACTATGGAATAAGCAATGAAAGTGGCTTAAAATTGTCTAGCCCCAGGATCTGGCTGGTCGAGATAAGAGCTACATCTCCACCCAAGCCAACATCACTTTAATCAATGTTGTGATTATTTATAATAACCAATATTCCTAACATAGATTTACAGATGTTCAGGAAATTGACTGTGGAAATGCAGTCATGGGCATTTCAGACAACACCAGCTAGTTCTATAATTCCTGCTATCCCTCAGTGAAAATGAGATAACACTCCTCGCTACAAAGGGCAATCATGTAGGAAAAAAGAGCCCTTACTACATGTATAATGGACTGGTTGATTTTGTGACAGTTTGATGAATCAATGAATATCCTTACTCTGTTAATAAGGAGGGATCTCTGCTTGGATGAGAACACCAAACACTCTTTTAAACAGAAAATGAGCCAACTCTATAGCTTTTAGCACAGAGCTGTCTTGCAGGAACCCCAAGTTCAATCAGTACTTATGTTCAATGGAGCAAATTGGATTTCGGTTCCTGGAAGGAGTCTGGCCAGCTGAAAGTAGAGGGGTCACTTTTTAAAGGGTTTTTTTTTTTAACTTTGGGAGTTAGGCTCTTAAATTTTGTCCTTTTGAACATTTGCTGCAGCTGAGTGCCTTAAGTTTAAAAAACAAAAAAACAAATATTTATCAATTTCAAATTTTACAAAGCAAGAATAAAATTGGTTTTGCAAAAGCATCAAGGAAATACAAGAGAAAAAAAAACATTCTATGATAAGACATCAAAATGTCTGAAATGGACCCTCAGATCTCATTATCAGTAAGCCCTGGGCAAATCATTGTTTAGCTAGTGCAGTGCAGGCTAGTTAGTAAGGGGAAGCATCCTTCTGTACAGCCCCTCTCTCTGAGGGTGCTGGAATGACCATCTCCTTTGTGAGATTTTATAAGAAGCTCTCTCCTGAGAGCTCTGG
Source organism: Rhinatrema bivittatum (assembly GCF_901001135.1). NCBI lineage: Eukaryota > Metazoa > Chordata > Amphibia > Gymnophiona > Rhinatrematidae > Rhinatrema > Rhinatrema bivittatum. Next base: position 114,348,112 of record NC_042621.1, read on the forward strand.
GGCCAGTGTGAGTTACTTTTGAAATTACTGGAGGAGTTAGGAGCTTTTGCCTGAGTTGGATTTTTGGGCCTACTCTTAGGACTCCAGTAAACCCTGCTGGGATTTTGTGAATTAGGTCGGGGTCCGCCCTGCTTATCCACTCCTGGAGGGTAGGGCTTGCATCCCGGGGTGATTTTGGGGGCTTAACAAGACTTTTAATTTAAGAAACCTGGAGATACCCCTGGACACTGCTTGGAGAGAGAGGGCACGGGGAGCCCTCTCTTAGGGAGGCTAGGAAAGGCCTGCCCCTCTGCCACCTCAGTGAGGACAGAGGAAGGTGGTGACCCAGTACCAGGACCTTCTGATGTTTACCTCAGCTGGGGAAGAAGAAATTGCTTTAAGAAGATCTGGGAGGACGTTTTGGCTGCCCCTCTTCCTGCCCATCCAAAGGAAGAACTGGAGCTGCTTGTTTTAGAGCGGTTCCCTCCCATCATGGACTCTTCTGAGACAAAGAGAATACAGAAGATGAACTAAATGTGAGGAAAGAACCATTTGAGGACACCTGAGGACACCCATCAGGAGTCTTCACCCTGGGGAGAGAGAGGTTTTATCTGTGAAGCGACAGTATTTGTACCTTTTTACCAGTTTTGAAAGGGGTTTTCCCTGCCCAACTAAAGGATGCCCTGCCCACCTGGGAACTCCACTTTGCAAGTCCTAGAGGCTGGATATTTCCCTGGACCTGGTAACCGAGACAGTTGAACATTTTTGTTTTGGTGCTGAGGTAATGACTTCATTTTGTGCCATTTCTCATCTGAATTTTCTATCAGTAAATAATTTTGGACACTAAGCTAGTGGCTCTAGCATGTTATTTGGTAGTTACAGCACATATACCCATCTCCCAAGGACAAAAGTATAGCAAGAGTCACCCCTAACACTCCAGGCCTTGAAAGTGAAACCTTTCCCTCCATCCAACAATGAATTCAGGCCTTGGAAATAAGAGCTAGCCAGAAAGCCCTGAAAAGACAGTGAAATCTTTTATGGCTCCATCACAGTGCAGTAAGCTCCCTGGTATGGGGTGAGATGTTATTTAAATAGTCCACCTTTTGAAGGAGACATTCCATCAATAAGGAAAGAAAGAGAAAGCAATAAAGGTTTGAGGAAAATGAGAAGGCCAACAGGAAAGGTCTTCAATTTATATAACTACAAGAGAATAAACATTCAAGTTGATAATGGAAATGATGCTGAAATAGGATTCCCGGCTAATCCTATCTTAGCACACATAAAAGAAGCAAGCTGGGTAGGATTTCAAAAAATATATATTTAAACCCTTGATATTTAATAAAATATTTGCACGGATAAGTTAAAGAGAAGGTAACCCCAAGCTGAAATCTCAAACCTTAGGCTCCCAGTTTTACTAAGATCTGAAATGTAGGCCCTTAAATGATGTGTAGCTACAGGGCAAAGTTAGGTGAGGGAAACAATAAGGAGCTTAGATTTTCAGAATTTGGCACCTAAGAAGTTTAATTCTAGGCAAATGAATACGAGTACTACATTTATGGCCCTAACTTTATGTGATTTTTTAGCTGAAAATTTAAAGGTGAATTTTTTAAAAGTTGTGCAGATAAAAAAACAGCAGTTATGCATATAAAATAGATGGTACACAAGTATATGGTATTTTAGAAACCTCAACATACACGCGTAAATCAGGGTCCACGAGTATATTTGCATACGTAAAAAAGCAGCGAGCCAGGGGTGCTCTGAGAAGGGGGCCAACATTTATGGGCATGTTACTATTTTATAAGCAATTTATGCATGTAAATTTGGCACCTTATCGGCGTATATTTACTCTTGCTCAATATCTGTAGTAAGTGATTGTTAAAGTGAAAAACTGGCTGACTAGGTGAATGGGCAGACTTTAGGCTGAAGACACAGGAGGGTCTTCATGAGCTGCAGATGAACTGGGTGAACTGGTAGTCTAATTGGTAAAACTGGTTAGTACATTGCTACCCACATGTTAGAAAATCCTTGGACTTAAGAGTGTAAAAACTGACTTTTGTGGGTAAGTGCTTTTAAATAGTGAGTGTAAAATCTACCCATGCATCCCTTTAAAAGTTAAATAAAAAATATGTGGGTATATCATTTGCACACACTTATCCGCTAAATTACAATTTATCCTGCTAAGTAGCGCCTTTGGGCCTAATATTGAAAGTGCATTTAGCGCTGGATAGCTGGATAAGTAGGACTTACCGGCTATCTAGCTATCCATTGAAAATCAGCAACCGTTAGATAGCCAGATAAGTCCCTTATCTGGCTATCTTTTAGCTGGCCAATTTGTGGGCAGGCAGTGGATGATCTGGGTGGGGCTAAATATCCAGTTAAGAACCGGATAAGCAGATAAGTAGCAATATTCGTTCTTATCTAGTTAAGTTAATCAGATAAGATAGATCAGCCATAGTGCTGATCTAATTTAGCCGGATTTAACTTATCCAGCTAAGTAGTGCCTTGACCTCAGATATTCAGTGGCATAGCCAGCTAAGTTACCTGCGAGCCGATACAGTACTGTGTGTTCCGGCGGAGCGCACTGTTACCCTACGTTTGGACGCACGTTTTGGACACGCTAGCTTTACCCCTTATTCAGTAAGGGGTAATAGTGCGTCCAAAACGCGCGTCCAACCCCCCCGAACCTAATAGTGCCCGCAACATGCAAATGCATGTTGATGGCCCTATTAGTATTCCCGTGCGATACAGAAAGTAAAATGTGCAGCCTACCCAAAGGTAGGCGCTAATTTCTCCGGGCACCATGAAAGTGCACAGAAAAACAGTAGAAACTGCTTTTCTGTGCACCCTCCGACTTAATATCATGGCGATATTAAGTCAGAGGTCCCGAAAGTTAAAAAAAGTAAAAAAAAATAGAAAAAAAAATTTGAAATAGGCCCGCAGCTCACGGGTCGAAAACCGGACGCTCAATTTTGCCGGCATCTGGTTTCCGAACCCGTGGCTGTCAGCGGGCTCGAGAACCGATACCGGCAAAATTGAGCATTGGCTGTCAAACCCGATGACAGCCGCCGCTCCTGTAAAAAAAAGAGGCGCTAGGGACGCGCTAGTGTCCCCTGCACCTCTTTTTACCGCCAGTCCTAATCAAAATAAATTAAAATACTGAATCACGCACACAGGAGAGTGGCCCGTGCATGCACTGGGAGAGCGGACGTTCGCCCACTCTCCCGCATTTTTACTGTATCGGCCCGTTACTCGGCCACTGCTGAATATCACACCCTTTGCTGCTACTTTGACAGACATCTTAGATGGTAACTTTTAAACAGGCTTGCGAGCACATATGTGCGTGTGTTTGTCGACCTGCACCCAGGGACATGGCCATTTTTATAACATACATGTGTATATGCACATATGTTATAAAATGGACTGACCAAGCACACATGTGCCCACAATTTTAAATGGACATGCACTTTTATGCACACAAATGCCGCTTCTCCTGTGTTAGTGAGTGAATTTTAGTAGACGTGCGCTGACGCCATTTCCAATTTTCCCAGTTTGTTCCCAGTTCACCCAGATGAGGGATAGGACTTCCAAACTCCCCTAATTTAATATCCTCCCTTCTCCCCTGTTAGCCCCGACCTTTAAAACCCCACTGATCTGCCCATATCTTTTTGTTTTACTACTTACATGCCATCCATAGCAGAAGTAAGTTACGCAGTAAGTGACCCCAGTGTGTGCCAGCGAGAAGATTTGAAGGTGAAACCCAGGAATGCCCATGCCCCGCCCAGACCACAACTCACCCCTTTTTTAGAACTTTTAATTTGTAAGTAGCCTTAAGTATGCACGTACGATGGCACCTTTTAAAATCCTCTCGACATGCGCCGGCCCAACATGTTCACATATCTCCCGGTTTTGGCATATGCAGGACCTTTAAAATTCACCGTTTAATGTAAGAATTAAATTCCATGTTGTGGCACACCTGGCTCAGCCTGATGATTTTGGTGCCCACCATAAGCTAAATAAACTCCCCCAGGCTTTTAATATAGTGGTGGGAACTTGCCTAAGGCTCCCTGCCACTTGTTCTGGCTCCCACTACCCTATATTTATTCTTTTGTGATGGTGGTTCAGTGGCACAGCAACCCACAACCTACTTCCGTGTTTGTGGCATCCCCATGATGTCACCACTGAGCCCAGATGCATGCTTCAGCAGCAGCAGGAGCGGGTGCCAACTGCCCATGCTCCTGCTGTTCTCGCCACATGGTGGCAGCTTTGTCTGCTGCTACTGCCACTTCACCTGCCCAACCAAAGGCTCTGCCTCTGTGGGGGAGGCAAACAGAAGACCTCCCCCAGCTGCCTCCCTCTCTACAGTGAGAGCTGTCTGACGGTGCTCACATTGCTATCTCCGAACCAGCACTTACCACTACATTGGAAGGAGAGACAGCAGCACTCCCACCGCTGTCAGTTCTACCTTTTCACTATTTTTTTTGGCTTAACAGTCCCTTTAATCCCTGAGCCCAAAGCAAAGACAAAAACGTATTAAAAACATTGGGTTCTTGTGTGCAGAGTCAGGGCAGCCCTGCTCCTGCTCTAACTCTCTCTTTCTCTGCTGTGGCTATGATATCCCTTTCTTTCAATGGGCTTGGGCTGTTACAGCCATCTCCTCAAATCTACTATATAACATCCCAGCCCAAGGCATGGATATGGGCACCACTGCATCGAGGGATATTCAAGGGGTAACAACAATGTCCCCTACCACCGATGTAAAAAAGTAAATGATTTGTTTTCATTTTCTCCTTTCTGGTCACACAAAACTTTTTCAATTACATAAAAAGAGTGAATCGATTGGGCCATTAGATAACCAGGGGGTAAAAGGGGAATTAAGAAAGAATAAGGACACACCAGAAAAACTAAATGCTTTGCTTCCGTGTTTACTCTGGAGACATACCTTCACTGGAAAGATTCCACTGGGAGAGATGTTCTCGCTCTCGAAATGATTGGAGGGATTCCAGGAGGTGTCCCATAGTCTGTAGTCCTCTAGAAGGTATTTGTCCCCATGGCTCAGGGGCAGGACAGTTTGTCTGAGAAGTTGAAGATAGCAACCAAGTGTTGCCAAATATTCCAAGGGGCTGATGCAAAGCAGTGCGCTCAGCCAAGCGCACTGTTTAACCCAAGGATGGATGCACGATTTGGACGTGGGTCTACAGCCCCTTATGCTATAAGGGGATTAGCACATCCAAAACATGCGTCCAACCCGAGGCAAAACTAGCAGCGCTCACCACATGCAAATGCATATTAATGATGCTATTAGTTATTACCCCCAATCGAAAAAAAAAAAAATGTGCGCCTGACCTGCACGTTTTTACATTCAGAAAATACTGCTTTTCTGTACTTCCACCGACTTAATATCGTGGTGATGTTAAGACAGAGGAACCAAAAAGTAAAAAAATGTTTAAAAAATAAAATTAAAAAAAAAAAGTGCCTATGGTCAGGTTAGGGAAATGGAAGCTCAATTAACCAGCTTCCATTTTCCTAACACATGGCTGTGCACCGGTTACGAAAACGGACGTTCGTAGAATTGAGCATCTGTTTTCTTAACCCGCTGACAGCCAACCTCTCCTGGGCATCTGCTAGGGGCATGCAAAAATCCCTAGTGCCTCCTTAGCAGCGTGACCCCTCATTTAAATATTGCATCGCGCACCCGGGAGAAGTACCTGGGCGCGTGTTAGGAAAGTGGGCGCTCAACACCGAGTGCCCGTTTTCCGCGTTTATTTATTGCATCAGCCCCCAAGTGAGAGAGTAGGATTCTCTAGTTTCTGAGGGCTGTGAAGGGGGAACTTGCTCCAATAGGGCAAGGAGAGAGAACTTGGTTTCTTCCTAATTGTCTCAAGAAGCATAAGAAACTGTGAATTTCTGAATTCTGACTTTTATTTATTTTTGTACTGCTGAAATATTTTAAATTTTTTTCTTTTTGGCTTTAGAAAAGTATATTTGTTTTGGGAGTACACCAAGTTGCAGATATTCTGTTTTTGACAGACTACGTGCATGATCCCTTGGGCCTTACAGCTTAGCTGTCCCTCACAGAAGAATCCTGATCCGGAGCTGTGTCCAAGTTTTCCTCAACCTCTGCAGAATCTGAAGGTGGCTACTTGTCTATTTCTTGATGGTCATGGAAAAAGGGGGGGGGGATTGAATTCAGAAATCATTACTCAAGCTTGAGATCATTTATTAAAAAAAAGTATATTCCATAGTTTACAGCAATGCAGTCCAATGTGGATGTGACAATAGGAATTTGTACAAATGAAAGAATTAGGCACCTTCTAATTGTGGACCAAATTTAAGTGGAAGCTGCTTCAAATAACCTCCATAGAATTTTGGAGTTCAGGCCAAGCTTGGACTTCTACTCTAAAAATGTCAAATGTCTCTGCTTTAGCATGTTGATATGAGTACATGGTGACATATCTGGGGTGAAAGATAAGACTATTCTTTATAATAACATAAACATCAGGAGCTGGTCAGAATTGAGCAAACCCTATATAAGAACACTTAATAGGGATGTGTATTCATTGAAAAACAAATGGTAATCTGAATCGAGAATGTCCATTTTTTGTTTCATTGCATTAAAACCAAAACAAAGTGAAAATGGCCCTTAAAATCCCCCAAAATTTAGCTTTTACTCATTTTGGAAAATAGTGTGTACTATTTTTCAAAATGAAAAAAATAATGAAATTAAACAAGAAAACCAATATCCTCCCGAAATGAAATTCAGGCCAAAAATGGCCCGAAAATTAAAGAAATGCTGAAATGAAAGTTTTGGTCCCCGCACATCCCTAACATATAAGGTAAGGTCATGGATAAGGCCAAGTATGAGCAGGCATATCCAGCCAGTCCACAAATAACTCATCCATCTCTAAAACAAAGACAGGAGATCACAAGACGTGACTTACACAATGAGATTCATTTTTACAAGAGTAAGGAGCAATATGGTGGAGCTATTTAAAATCCTCATAGGTAAGGAGGCACATATTTTTAAATGGAAATAATTTTTAGAAAAAGGATTCAAATATAAGGCTAGAAGGGCTAGACTCAGGAGCTTAAAAATATGCCGCTCTTCGCAGAAATAGCGGTGGATGCATATCACAGCCTTCCAGTAGAAGTGTGGAGACAACAAACATATTAATAGAAATCACGGAAGGATGGGGCAAACAGGATCTTTAGCGATGGTGAAGCAAGGGCAGAGTTGTGTAGTTGGCAGGGAAAACAGGCAGATTAGATGAACCTTGTGGTCTTTTCCTGTCAGCATATTTCTCTGTTTCTGTGTTAACCAGAGCTTCACGCTCTCTGTATTCGTAACGAGCTATGCAGTTCTTCTGCCTGTCACATAAACGGCAAAATAGTGTTTTACATGGTTACTTTTATTCTTCTGCTCTGTCGTTCAGACTGGATTTCAAAGCCCATGAGAACTTTTAGTTTCCTACATGGAAGAAGAGAGATCCTTGCCTGACTGCTACTCCCCTGCCAAACATCCTCTTTGCGAAAGATGATAAAAACTCTTCCTATTATCTACAATTATAATCTCTGGAGGGAAAGGAAAAGAAAAAGAAAAAAAAATCCTCTCCTGACGCTGCAGTAAATTCTCTCTTTTTCTCCTTAGCTTTACAGGAAAACCTCTTTCTTTAAAGGCATGGAAACCCCATCCTAAAGTCACATTTTTCCGTTATCAGTTTACCTATTTCTTTTCTCTCTTAATTCCTCTCTGGGTCCTTTATCTTTTTTATTTCTAATATATATTATTTCTTATACATTGAAAACTTTCTGGAGTAATATAACTATATTACTGGTGAGGGCAAGTTTCAAAAGATTTTACCTAAGGTAACTAAGTAGTTTCTGAGGTGAATTCAAGGTCTTGACATTTGTTTATTTATATTTGGATTTACAGATCACTTCCTTCATACTAGTTCAGAGCAATATATAATCATCACTTTAAAAACAAAACTACAAAAACTACAAATGCAGAGGGCCTAATTTTCAAAAGCATTTAAACAATCAAAACTGGGTTTTTATACATGGAAATGCACTTTACCCATCTAAGTGGGCTTTTGAAAATTGCTACAATATATGCCATTAAATTGTCAATAGGTTTTACCCCTTGTTAAGTGCACTTAATACCAGTAAATGGCTCTTGAAAATTGCTGCGATAGTATTTTACATTTACATGTTTAACTTCTTTGAAAATTCATCTGATACTGTACAAATAAAATACCCTTATTCTAAACCACACAGGTAAAAGATTTAGGCATCATAGTGGACAATGCATTAAAATCAGTTGCTCAGTGTGCTGCAGAGTTCAAAAAAGCAAATAGAATATTAGGAATTATTAAAAAAAGGAATGGTGAATAAAATGGAGAATGTCATAATATCTCTGTAATGCTCCATGGTGAGCACATACCTTGAATACTGTGTGCAATTCTGGTTGATGCAGTTCAAAAAATATATAGTTGCAATGGAAGAAGTATAGAGAAGGGCTACCAAAATGATAAAAGGGATGGAATGGCTCTCCTATGAGGAAAGGTTAAAGAGGTTAGGGCTGTTCAGCTTGGAGAAGAGACGGCTGAGGGTGGATATGATAGAGGATTATAAAATCATGAGAGCATTAGAATGGGTAAATGTGAATCAGTTATACAAGGACCAGGGAGCACTCCATGAAGGTAGCATGTAGCACATTTAAAACAAAACAGAGAAAATTATTTTCCACTCAACTCACAATTAAACTTTGGAATTCATTGCCAGAGGATGTGGTTAAGGCAGTTAGTAAATCTGGATTTAAAAAAGGTTTGAACAAGTTCCTGGAGGAGAGGTCTGTAAACTACTATTAATCAAGTTGATTTAGGGACTAGCCACTGCTTATTACTGGCATTACTAGCATACAATTTAATCACTGTTTGAGTACTTGGGCAATTTAGCAGGTGAAAGGGGGGGGGGATTTCTTTCCACAAACTCCCCCCTAAAAAAATGTGTCCCCTGCCCCAGCACTGAACTGTATCCCCTACCCCCATCCTGGTGGTAATTACATAGCACCCTCCGAGGATTACCTTCTCCTGACCCACAGCAGCAATGATATTGCTCCCTACTGCAATGAAGTCCCGTCCCGTCCCCCCCCCCCCCCCGCTCCCAGAAGCTGTACCTAAAATCCCCCACCTACCTCTTCAGGGCCCTTACCATTCCAGAGGTGCTCCCTTACTTCACCGACAGGAGGAGAAAATGCAGAGCACGGCACGGACACCAAACTCCAAATCCTACTATTTAGCGATGCTTCACTACATATCAAGCAGCACAAGGCAGCATCACTTGGAGTTCAGTGGCCAAGCCAGGAGGATGGCTTTGAATCTCATCCTGCTGATGAAGAAAAGAAGTATTTCTGGATTGGTAAATTCCCATTTTGGAGGTTCAGGAGAGGCGTAGGAATTCTTCAGTACTAGCTCATTGCTGCTGTTAAGGGAGGGAGCCACGGGGGTGGGGGGGGGGGGGGGGGGCGGCGGACAACATCATTGCTTCTGCAGGTGATGGGGATTCCCTGGTGTAGGAAATGCTATTCTTGACAGGAGGAGATTGGGAGGGAAATGGCCTGAATGAGAGACTGGGGGGTGGGGGGTGGGGAATGCTGTTGGAGGACAACACATTCTTTTAAGGGAGGGGAGGAAATGACCTCTTCTAATTTACCCTTTCCCTTCAGGCTGGTTAGCATGGGTTGCACTGTGGCACTAGCTCCATTAACACTTAAATGTGTTTATTGAAAATGTAAACAGTACAACTCACAATAGCCATGGTGCGTGCACTCTGCAACACCCCGGCGGTAATTATACAACAGACCAATCAATCAGAATAAACCCCTTCCACAACCCCCACCCCCCCCCCATCCATCCCCTAAAGCCCAACATATCACTTAGGAAGGGGATAGAAAAATATTGAATCAATTCACACAAGAGAAAGACATCTAGACAGGTAGCTCACTAAGACAAATCATTTAAGAGTAGACTTCATGCTCGTGGAGATACATATTGCAAATAGAGATCCCAACATTTCAAGAAAAGTCTATGCTTTCGATGGAGCTCCATTTGCTCGACATATTTTTCCAACTGACAGTTTTGAAAAATTGCAAGTTTTGGTTGCCCAAAAGTAGGCGGATCACTAATAGTCTGCTTAACAAGGTGAATTTTAGAACTGGCGTGTGGGCACACTTGTGCGTGCGTGTGTAAGCCTGCACTCAGGGACACGCCCGTTTTATAGCATACGCGCATATATGTATGCATGTTATAAAACAGGTGGGCCATGTGCACATGTGCACCCGATTTTAAGTGGGCGCATGCCTGTGTGCACAAATGCCACTTCTACTGCGTAAGTGGGGGGATTTTAAAAGGGGCGCGTGCCAATGCCATTGCCACTAAAACTAGTTTGTTCCCAGTTCGCCCAGTTACTAGATAGGTCTTCCAAGCCCCCCTAGTTTATTTGCCTTCCTGCCCCATTTAGCCCCCAACCCTGATTTCATGCCAATAAAAACTGTTGGAACTAAACCCCGCTGATCTGCCTAGTTTTCTTTATCACTTTCGTGTCTGCCATAGCAAAGTAAAGTTGCCCAGTAGGAGACCTCGGTGTGCACTGGGTTGCATACTGTTTACACACACATCTCAGATACATGTCCTGAAATGCCCATGCCCTGCCCAGATCATGCCTTTACATATAAATATTAATGTATAAAGGGCCCATCTTAAATGTGCATTTTAAGATTTTACTGCATAGCATGCTATTTATATGTGAAAAAGAGGCCCTTACCTTGCATGTCAAGCTTTACTGTACCTTTCTCTCCCTTAGTTCTCAATGCTCACCTTTTCCCCCTCTCCCCAGAAAGCATGTCTCTAGGGAACCTTTGCTGTTTCAAAGGCCAGAGGGCGGCCTCTTCCGAAATGCATCTCAGTGCTGCTCTTTGGCCTGCAGGGGCAATCACAGTAGTGTCAGCAGTATTCCTTACTTCCCTCGGCCTAAGGGCACCACCTCTGCTGTGTACAGGGGGGTTCTATCATGAGGCAGGGTGAGGCGGTCTCTTCAGGTGGCAGAGTTTTGAGGCGCAAAAAAGTGCTCCTCAAAACTTTCTGTCTGCAGCCACTTCACCCTGCCTTTAGGCGCAGTTCTGCAAAAAGCCTGAAGGATCCCCATCCTCCACGGGCAGGAAGTAAAAAAAACCCAACAGTATTGATGTAAATTTGATGACAGGCCGGCAGGGTCCCCACCCTCCCATGGGCAAGAAGAAAGGAACCAGCAGTCAATGATGGCCATTTTTAATGACATGCCCGAAGGGTCCCCACCCCTTGCAGGCAGGAAGAAGGAACTAGAGAGGCAATATGGTTTCGACTAACATGCCCATGGGGTCCCGACCTGCCACAGGCAATAAGAAAGGAACCGTGGCAACAGTAGCGTGCTTTGGTAACGTTCCCCAGGCCAAAATAAAACCATATGGCACCAAAGATGATTGCCTTCAGGATTACACACCCCGTCCCCTGCGGGCAGTTAGGACATGGGGAGGAGGAGAGGCAATGCAGCAAAGGGAAGGGAAGGTGAGAGAACTTCTCACATTTCCCCTTCCCCACACTTAGCTCAGAACTGCTTCCCTTCTGAATGAGAGGGAAGGGAAGGGGAGCTGAGCTGAGCTGAATGAATGAAAGGCAGAGCCGTAGGGTGCCTATGGCCAATAAGGCGCCATAGTGCTATTGGTGATGTCGCCTTAAGGAGGAGCAACACCGTGGCCCTACTGGAATTGCCAGCAGGGATTGGAAAAAAGGAGCAATGCTGTGACCTTGCCAGAATCACCAGCGAGGCCAGGGGAAGAGGAGCAATGCCGCAGTCCTGCCAGAATTGCTGGTGAGGCCCGGGGAGGAGGAGCAACACTGTGGCCCTGCCAGAATTGCAGGCGGGGCCTTAGGAGGAGGATCAGCACGACCTGCTCTGCAGGAAGGAGCTGGGTCAATCCCAAGAAGTCCTGGTGGCTGTGAGGGATGAAGTAGACTGCTGCTGCTATTTCAATTTGGGGGGGGGGGGGGGGGGGGGGGAGAGTTAAGAGTATATGTGTGTGAGTGAGAGAGAGAGAGAGAAAGGGAGAATGTGTGAGAGAGCATCTGTGTATGACTGAGAGTGTGGGAAAATGAGAGAGAGCATGTTTCTGCATGCATATGTGTGAGAGAGTGTGAGCTTGTGTGAGGGCATGTGTGAGAGAGAGTGAGGGAGAGCATACGTGTGTGTGAGAGAGAGACAGAAAGCATATGTGTTTGTGTGCACATGTGAGAGAAAGCATTTGTGTGCAACAAACCTCCATCCTCTCTTCTTGCTAATCCATGACAATTTCAGGGCATCTGGAAATCAAAGGTTCGCAGGTATGGAAAGCAGGGGATTTCTAAACATCCTTATGTGTTTTAATTATTGGGAGTTATTTCATGTGTCTGTTTTGAAATATTTTATTGGTGCTTGGAAAATATTTATATGAGTTTTTAATTATTGGTTGTTTTTCTATTTGTTAGCTGTTTTGAATTATTCATGTAGTTTTACTACTATTGATGAAATTTGTATTTCTTGATTTTATTGTTTTATAAAGAACAAGCCGTTAAGCCCATTAAAACGGGCTACATCCCTCTGTCTCTCACCTCCCCCTCTTCACCACCCCCTACCTCCCTCCCACCCACTCAGTCCCTCCCTCCCACTCAGTCTCACTCCCTCCTCTCTCCCTCCCTCCCTCTCACTCTCCCTCAGTCCCACTCCCTCCCCCCCTCCCTCTCTCCCTCCCTCTCACTCTCCCTCAGTCCCACTCCCTCCCCCCTCCCTCTCACTCTCCCTCAGTCCCACTCCCTCCCCTCCCCCTCTCTCTCCCTCAGTCCCACTCCCTCCCCCTCCCTCTCACTCTCCCTCAGTCCCACTCCCTCCCCCCTCCCCCCTCCCTCTCACTCTCCCTCAGTCCCACTCTCTCCCTCCCTCCCACTCTCCCTCAGTCCCACTCCCTCCCTCCCTCCCTCCCTGTCCCACTCCCTCAGTCCCACTCCCTCCCTCCCCCCCCCCCTCCCCCTCTCTCTCTCTCCCCCCTCACTCAGTCCCCCCCTCACTCAGTCCCACTCCCTCCCTCTCACTCAGTCTCACTCCCTCCCTCTCACTCAGTCCCACTCCCTCTCTCTCCTCCCCTCTCACTCAGTCCCTCCCTCTCTCTCTCTCCTCCCTCATTGCTGCCGCCGCCGCCGCTGCCACCGGACGCCTCCGCTGCCACCCGCCGCCGCTACCACCGGACGCCGCCGCTGCTGCCACTCAACGCCGCCGCTGCCACCCGACGCCACCGCCGCTACCACCGGACGCCACCGCTGCCACCCGCCGCCGCTACCACCAGCCACCGCCGCCGCTGCTGCCACTCAACGCCGCTGCCGCCGCTGCCTCCCGACGCCGCCGCTGCCACTGGACACTGCCATTTTTTTTCTTTTTTTTCTGGCTCAGACCGACGTGCTCTCCCGCACATGCGCAGTAGAGCTGGTCTCTACTGCGCATTTGCGGCACGTCGGTCATCCTTCGTTTATTAGGTAGGATGGTAATGTTTACTTTTTTTCCATTGTTGCACTGCATACAGAGTCTGGCTTCTTGTGATTTCAAATTCAGTTTTTGTCTGCACTTTTCCATTTATATTTTATGGTCTCTTTATACTGTATTTGATGAGGGTTTGTCTGTGTTCTGCACGTGTGACTGGGGTATCCTGCTAGTGTATAGTTTCTATGTAAAGATCTAAAGCAGCTTGGCTTGTTATGTTTTCCTAATAGGAGGTGTATTGGTGTTTTAGGGCCTATAATAACATCTACATTGTTACCTTTTCATAGGTTGGGTTGTTGCTGTTTTAATGCTGGCAGTTAGTGCTGTTTGATATAGAAAGTTTATTCCATTTTAATTCTGTTTTCTTGTGACTTTCAGAGCACCAAGCCATCTGTAAGTGATATTTTATCTCGGAAGACTCTACTTTGAATATCATTTTTCATGTAAATGTATAAATTTTAATTGTATGTAGGGAGAATGTAACAAGGTGGGATGGGGATGCAAGGTTGTAAGGTTTGCCTATGATGCCTAACACTCTTGTACTGATCTTGGGCATGTGTGAGAGAGAGAGTAGCGTCATGTTTTGTGTAATGGATGAGGATGCAGCTTTTTACTTGGCCATAGGTGCCAAATTGCATGCCTATGGCTCTGGTGAAAGGAGAGGGGTTTGAGAGAGGAGAGGGGAATGGAAGGTGAGTGAGAGGGAAGAAAGGGGATTGCCTATGAGGAAAGGGGTAAGTAAGGGAGAGAGAAAAGGAAAGGGATGAGTGTGAGGGGGAAAGGGGTAGGGGTGAGTGAGAGGAGAAAGGCAGGCGAGAGTCAGCGGAAATGGAGTAACACGTGAGTAAGATTGGGAAGGGGAAAAGGGGGTAGAAGTGATTCAGTAGGGGGAAGAGCAGAAGAGCAAGAATTTATTGTGGGGGATATAAATGAAAGAGAGTTCAGGACCAGTAGAAGTAGTTGGCTGCCTAGACTGTCACAGTTTTGGTTGTGGTACAGTGGGGTCATGACTGTGATGATTGCAGCTCCTTGTTCTTCCTGCCCATGTGGGTCCAGCATAGGAAGCTGTCACATGAGCCCTTGTGGGTAGGAAGAAAGAGGCTCAATAACTGCAGCCAGAAGGACCAAGAGTAGCATTGGCCCATATGGCCAATAGAAAGCAGGAGAGCCTCTGCCCAAGACTGAAGGGGAAAGAGTAGTCCTATTGACTGTACAGGCTATAGGTGGAGGTTGCTACAGCTTGTGAATTCCAGAGCAGGAGAGAATATGTATGTGTGTGTGTGTGTGTGGTGTGTGTGTAATCATGTGAGAGAGTGTGAGCAAGAGTGTGTGTTAATGAAAGACGACAACGTTTGTGTGCAGCTCCCTTCCTCCCACTCTTCCATGACAATCTCAAAGTAACTGGAAATAAAAAGTTAACAGATAGAATGATGCATTTACGTTATCCTTATTTGTTTTAATTATTAGGTGTTTGATGTGTCTGCTCTTCTTTTTAAATATTTAATTGATTTTTTGGGAATATTTTAATAATTCTTATATGAGTTTTTTAATGTTAAATTTGTAACTGTTTTGAAATATTTATTTTCTTATTATGTTTTTAATATAATTATGTTTTATATTTCTTGATTGTAGTTGTTTTATGAAGAATGGTGATGATTCTGTTTTTCCTTTGTTGCATTGCAAATGGAGTCTGGCTTGTTGCAGTTTCCAGTTCAATTTTTGTCTGGACATTTCTATTCATGGTCTTTTTATTCTCTGTATCATGAGTTTGTGTTCTGGTGGTGTTCTGCATGTGCAACTGAGTTGAGGTATTCTGTTATGTTTATTTTCTGTGTAGGGATGTTCAGCAGCCTGATATGTTCTTTTTTTCCTAATAGGAGATGTATTGGTGTTTTAGGACCCCGTATAATATTTGCAGTGTTGCTTTTCATAGGTAGGGTTGACACTGTTCGAGTGCTAGCAGTTAGTGCTGTTTTGGTATGGAAGGTTTACTGTATTATAATTTGTAATTCAGTTTGCTTATGGCTTTCTGAGGGCCAAACTCATATCAAACACATTTTATAATAGGCCTAATACCAAGGGTCTTGCTTTTTTGCAGGATTTTCTGATTGACACCACAATAGTGCATGTAAATGTAATATACCTGATGTAAATTCTGTTATTACAAATGAGTAATTTGTAAACTGTGTATGGGAGAGCCAGGGAGTGAACAGGGGTGGGTGCAAGGCTGTAAAATTTGCCTAGATGGCCAATACCTTTGCACCATCCTGGAAAGAGTAGTACACACACACACACACATATTCACACACTCACACTCACACTCTCTATTTGCCACTCCTCTGGGAACCCTGATCCCTGTTCCTCTTTTGCCCAGCATTTCAAATCACCAAAAGAGCTAGACTCTAAGGGGGATCTATCCCCTCACCCCCCGCTCTGATCTGACCTGCACTTCACCTTTGGGGGGGGCGGAGTTTTCTTTTTCCTCACTTAAGGCAGCAGATATCCTTGAGCCACCCCTGGCCGTGTACAAAGTGTACAACTGACCTTGACATGCAGAGGATCCAAACCTAGATGTCTCATTCCACACTACAGTCTGAGATACAGGATCTGCCCAGAAACCGGAAATCTTGGTTTCATTTCAACTGAATTATTTTTTTTAGTAATATTGTTGCTGTCATCTTAGTTTTAGAATGTAGCAAATGTTAATGCTCTCTGATTGGATGAAGGAGAATATACTGGTAATTCTTGATGCTACTCCAACATGGCTCTTTGCTTCACAGCAAGAGGTAACAGGGATTTTGGACTCAAACAGCAACCAACAAGGGCCCTGGCTTTGACGGTCTGGGAAACTAATAAGTATGTGGGTGACTTGGATGGCGCGACAGAAACTACCATGAGCTTGCTGGGCAGGCTGGATGGACCATTGGTCCTTTTCTGCCGTCATTTCAATGTTTCTATGTTCCTTTGTTTCTACGATATAGTAGGGATGTGAATCGTTTTAGGACGATTAAAATTATCGTCCGATAATTTTAATATCGTCTTAAACCGTTATGGAACACAATACAATAGAGATTCTAACGATTTATCGTTATAAATCGTTAGAATCGTGAGCCGGCACACTAAAACCCCCTAAAACCCCCCCCCCCAAATGACTTAAATAACCTGGGGGTCCAGCGGCGGTCCGGAACGGCAGCGGTCCGGAACGGGCTCCTGCTACTGAATCTTGTTGTCTTCAGCCGGCGCCATTTTCCAAAATGGCGCCGAAAAATGGCGGCGGCCATAGACGAACACGATTGGACGGCAGGAGGTCCTTCCGGACCCCCGCTGGACTTTTGGCAAGTCTTGTGGGGATCAGGAGGCCCCCCCAAGCTGGCCAAAAGTTCCTGGAGGTCCAGCGGGGGTCAGGGAGCGATTTCCCGCCGCGAATCGTTTTCCGTACGGAAAATGGCGCCGGCAGGAGATCGACTGCAGGAGGTCGTTCAGCGAGGCGCCAGAACCCTCGCTGAACGACCTCCTGCAGTCGATCTCCTGCCGGCGCCATTTTCCGTACGGAAAACGATTTGCGGCGGGAAATCGCTCCCTGACCCCCGCTGGACCTCCAGGAACTTTTGGCCAGCTTGGGGGGGCCTCCTGACCCCCACAAGACTTGCCAAAAGTCCAGCGGGGGTCCGGAAGGACCTCCTGCCGTCCAATCGTGTTCGTCTATGGCCGCCGCCATTTTTCAGCGCCATTTTGGAAAATGGCGCCGGCTGAAGACAACAAGATTCAGTAGCAGGAGCCCGTTCCGGACCGCCGCTGGACCCCCAGGTTATTTAAGTCATTGGGGGTGGGGGATTTAATTTAAAGGGTCGGGGGTGGGTTTTAGGGGGTTTTAATGTGCCGGTTTTTCGATTTTACGATTTTTCGATTTTTCACGATTTTTCACGATTTTTCACGATATTTTACCCCCCCAAATGGCAACAATACGATTCCCTCCCCCTCCCAGCCGAAATCGATCGTTAAGACGATCGAGGACACGATTCACATCTCTACAATATAGTACTCAGGATGTTAGTGTTGGAACCACTTCACACAATCCACATTTTACATCTTTTCTGAATCACTCCTGCTGCTATTATCCTCAGCTGGCCCACCTCACTGTGCCACTTTGCTTGCTACCACTATACCATTTACTCAGATTGCTATCAAAGTACTTGTAAATGATTGCAATATTATGGCTGTTAGGAGTATATGCACTGGTAAATGTATTTATACCTTCCTCCTTGTAGACATTACTTTTGATATGAGAGGGTTGAAAAGAGGTAATGTTACCCAGATTCTGTCATGATGACATGATTAATTTCTAAATCTCTACCTTCAAGGTCATCTTGTACCTTGTATATGGGAAATACAGAGGCCCACGGTTATAACCCAGAGTTTCCTAATACTTGTTGTGTCCGTCGCTGTCCGACATCTCTGCTCCGCTCACCTTACCTCGTTGGCGACTTCTTTCGGGGTTGATGGAAGGCTAGCTGCTGCGGCGGCTCCAGGCTGTCCTCCTCTGGTGTTCCCGGACTGGCTCGACGCTGCAAGCTGCCATGTTGACCAGATGCCTAAGGGCGCGCATGCGCGGCCCGACTGATATACTGGCGTTGGCGCGAACCTCAGGGGCGTCCCCCTGAGATGACGTCATCAGCTCCAGATATTTAAGGTCTCAGTTTTCGCTAACAAGACGAGTTAGCAAGGGTTCACTTTCTCCAGGTCGCTGCGGATGGGATTCGCTTTCCGCAAACCTAGCTACTCTACCTTCTCGGACTTTACTAGAGGTATCCACTCCTCGGAGGCCTCGCTCTCTCTTTTTCTTTTCAGGTCACAGTCCCGAACCGGTACTCACTCCTCGAGGGCCCATGTCCTGGACCAGCTCCTGAATACCACTTCTGCTAAGAAGTCATCTCTGCTTACAACATTAGTGAGTTTCCATCTATCTCTCAGAGCCTTCACTGGGACCAGGTACTTGCTCCTCAAGGGCCTACTGCATTCCAACTCCTGGGCTGCCTAAAGAGACTATGGTGTTAGTGTTATCACCAAGGACTTGTTCCAGAACTCTGCATATCCTATCTACTCACTTTTTTAGTTTCTGTACAGCTCAGCCACCTTGGGATCGCTGTTCCAGTACCTGAGGAACTACAGCCCAGCCGAGCGCTTCCATCTCACTACTGCCACCTTTGGTGGTTTAATATACTGCTTACTAAGAAGTCTTTGTTGCTTATAACATCAGTGAGTTTCTATCTATCCCTCAGAGCTTTCCCTGGAACCAGGTACTCGCTCCTCGAAGGCCTAATGCATACCAACTCCTGGGCTGCCTCAGGAGACTATTGTGTGAGTGTTACCATCAAGGATGTGTTCCTGAACTCTGCATGTCTTGACTACTCACTTTCTTAGTTTCTCTACAGCTCAGCCAACTTGGAATCGCTGTTCCAGTATCTGAGGGACTACAGTCCAGCCGGGTGCTTCCAACTCACTATTGCCAACTCTGGGGGTTTTATATATTGTCTAATAAAAGAACTAGTGTGTGTCTGTCTCCTACACTAAGCCTGACCAGTGGTTCCTCTCGGGAGCTCCCCCAAGGGCATGGTCACCTGCCACTGGTCCAAGGATCCACCCACAACTATTCTAAATAATAACAGATTGCTATCTCTCAGCTTTAACAACTGAGCTCTAATAACAGATTGCTAATTCCCAGCTTTAACAACAGAGCTTTAATAACAATACTCTTCTGGAGGCATACCTATCCAGTCAGGTTTTCAGGATTAAAACAATGAATATGTATGTGTCCAAAGTATGAAAATCTACCTCATGCATATTCATTCAATAAACCCAACTGGTTAGGTGTGCCTCCAGGAGAGGTTTATGAAACACTTTATTTATTTATTTTATTTATTTAATTTTTTTTTCTATACCGTCGTTAAGTTAAATACCATCACATCGGTTTACAGAAGGGCACGATAAAGAGAAATATGGGTGGTATAGATTACAAATTACTCGTGTGCCATCATAGTACGGTAACAATGTAAAATAATAAACTAGGTTTGTAAATTAAACTTATAATTGCACTGAAAGAAACCCCTCATATAATGGTAGAAGGAATTGAAAGATTCTAGGAGCAGATGCATGGGTGCAGATTTTTGAGATGACAGGAAGAAATAACCATATACAGACAGTTATGTATTAATCAGAGCTGCACAGTGTTGTTAAGTAACTGTTGTTTGATCCACATCCTGTTTTTCTGTGAGTCATTAATTACCATAGCAGCAACAAATACTACATAGTGTCAGAGGAAGTATTAAACTAAATAAGGCAGTTTAGGATTAGGAAAACATTTTTTGAAGAAAAAGTTGCAGAGAACTAGAAAAGAAGGAAATAAGGATTTGAGTTGTGCTATGCCACAGGTGGAGCAAAAAAGAAAGCTGTCAGTTCACAGTCAGTACTTTTTCTCCACATGGACATTGATTCTCTGTAGCTGTGCACTTGGTCCTGTCATGTGCTTGGAAATTCAGGGAAAATCAGTAGAGGAAAGTATATTTAATGAAGATGAACTTTTTTTTTACCAATTCTAGTGCCAGCCATGAATGATATAGACTCACAATCTCCCCTGCCATTGAGAGTACCCATTCACTAGGCATATTGGTTGGTGGGAAGCAAAGGAAATGCTGGTCCACACTGGCAAAGGAAATGCTGGTCCACACTGGCAAGGCCAGACCACAGCTTTGTGTGCCAAGTATGCAAATATGTCTGTGGCCATGTCCTTGTTGGACTCTGCAAGGTAGAGTGTGACTTAAATTTATGCAGAGGTCTCCTGTGCTGGGGAAAATATTTATTATTTCTATCTGCTTCTTATTCCAGTGAATTAGACTGTTAGACCAAAGAGTGATACTTTCTTTCATCTGTGGGTCACACATCTTGATTAGCATGTAAGGATATGGCTGGGTGAGGGGTATAAGCCTATTTTGTGGTTACAGTCACAAAGAGTCCATCTGTTTCAGTCCTTGTTCCTGCTAGAGACCCTCTAACTTCTCCAAAATATTAACTATGTGGATAACCTCACCCAGGGTGACTTTTAATGAAATTAGATCATCCATGGCATCCTTTAAGGGCTTCAAGGCTTGTTTCATCTGTGTCATGTGTACCCAAGCATGATGTCCCAGAGGGTGATCCACTCCTATATCAATTTTCAGGGACAACATGTGAAAAGCTGTCTGTTACTCCACTAACCTTGTCAGCATCAGATAGGTAGAATTCCATCTGGTGCCCACATCCTGAAACAGCTAGTACAAAGGTTCTACCACTGCTTCCTGGTTCTCACAGAGGTGCTGGCCACACTCCTGTGGAAATGCATCACTATTTTCCTGCATCTTTCTCTGTTGGTTCCTTCACGATTAAGTTGTTGCATTCCTTGCACCCCCCCCCCCCCCCCCCCCCCAACTCCAGGGTGTTCCTTTCTGTCCACTGCAATAAATGTTTAAAGAAATAGATCCCCTCATAGCCTCCATCTTCAACTGCCTTTTTTTATATTAATGACACCATCTGTAGCAAAATATTCAGCAACAGGCATGTGTTTCTGGTCCATTCATTTCCAACAAATGAAATTACTACTTCTGGGTCCCCTTAGTTACATCCAATGCAGGAAGCAGAAGATCTAAATCAGGGACCTTCTACATAACAGAACCCATCATTTGCCATCTGAGCCACCAGTTGTCTACTCATTTGCTGCCACCAGCGATTGTGTTACTGAAGTGCTAGTCAGCAGCAAAATTCAACCATGAAAAGTAAAACAAAAATACTGCTTTGCTCAACTGCTGCAGGAAGAATACATTTTAAACAATTTCATCCTGTAATACCAAAGATTAGATAAAATTGCCTTCCTAGAAGCAAAACATTATTGTCTACTGTAGCACATGAAAGGTAGTTTCCCATTCTCTTTCAGCAAGTATTTAGAGAATGTCCATCCTCTGTATTTTTTTTTTAAGTTATTGTATAAATCAAGCAAGGGGTCAGGCCACATAAATGCTGTTTGCTGAATGCACATATTGCAACTGCAGATTTAAGTCAGGCAATTCCCAAGGGGATATTTCTGCTTTCTAAAAGTGAAGCCTGTAACATCTGTGCAGATTTTTGTAAGCTTGACCCAGGCTTTTCTGCTTCTGGGGTAAATGAGATATGTAGTTGTAATTGGGTAATCATATTAGTTGTCCATTTGTAATGCACTTTGAAAAAGAAAGTGCTATACTAGAACAAAAATATGTAAAGCTCTATAGGGGAAAGGCAATTTTCCAAGCAATATACATAGGTAATAGACTGAAAATTCTCCGCATCCAGTCCAGCTAAAAGTCTACTCATTATTCTACAATGTACAAACTTTTGGCTGCATTGAATGGAAGAGTTCATGGCAGAGGACAGGACTTAGTGCAGAGGGATAGAGAAAGAGTGAAAGCCTTTGAATTCACAGTTTCAGTCTTACTGTGTTTAGATTTAAATATTTTTTTCATAGACACCTCTTTCATATTCATTTCTTTTAATGAAAGCAGATTTACTATAATTTTGCTCACATTTAAATTTTAACAGTTTTCCTTTCAATCAAACCATTTTTCCCTTATCTTTTTCAAAAAGATTTTATTAAAAAAACAAAACATGCCTTCTAAGTTCTCTCAAATAACTTATTTTCTGAGGTAAAATTTGCACATTCATATTCAGATATCCTTTCTAAATTTAGCTTCAGGGCCATAGACAGCTCTCAGCTCCATCCACTCTCAGAGATCAATATTCAAAGCCATTTAGCCGGATAATTTGTGAATTATCCATCTAAATGGTTTATTTTGAATATTCCCCTTTTCTTTCTGGCTAAAGTCTTTATCCGGCTAAGATTTTCAGCTGAATAAGAAAGGGGCATGTTGGGTGCATTTTGAGGTAGGGCAGAGTTATGCGAACAACTTAACTTGCTAACTACAATATTGGGAATTAGCAGGATATGTTTTTTTCCTAACTCTAAACATGCCTCAGAGCAGTTCTAAAGTCATCTGAGAGCATGTTCCCAGAAAACTTTAATCTTAACCGGCTATATTTAAAGAATATATCTAGTTAAGTGACAAAGTGGGGCTTAGAAAAAAACAATTAAATAAAATATAAATTATAAAAAAAAACAAAACAATTGTGAGCCTACTGAAACTAACAGATCTCCCCTCTTCCCTCTCATCTGAGGTATAAATACTCACCCTGCAGCTTTTTTCCACAAACCCCCTCCATCTATTAAAATATATATATACATCTCAAAGCAATAAAGAGATGTTATGAGATGTAATCAAAAATCGATCAAAACTAGTATCTCCACCTCTTTGCAGGTTTACTACTTGTAAACTCTAACGCTGATAGCAGTTGATAAACCCATTAGCTGGTTGTTTAGAGTTGGGCTGCAGCCTCCTGTCTCTGGAACGTCCATGAATGCCAATCAATAGCATGGAGATTCATGCCTCAGAAACCAAGGTAAGTCATTATGATGTGCAAAAATAAACTTGTTCTAGATTCCCATATCTGATCGATCTATGTTCTCCTTTCCTCAAAAGACTTTATCCTTATTGCCTTCTTCAGGACAGTGTTCTCATTCCCCAGCAGTAGGTAATTCCTCCACCAAGTTTTGTGCATCTGTCACCACTTCAAAAAGATGTACCTTATTATCATACCAAACTCATAGCCCTGCCAGGTACAGCAGTGCAAACCAAATCTGTTTATTCACTAAGGCTGAGCAGACTGTTACAAACTCCTTCTTCTTGGAGGAGACCCATGCAGAAAAATGCCGGAATAGTAAAATGCGCTGGTCACATAACCAGAGCTCTTTATTTTTATGACACAGTTGCATTATCTCAACTTTTTGCACAAAATTCAGTTATTTAAATATCTCCACTCTAGGCTTGATTCTTCCCACTGTGACTCCACTGAGCCGATGTGCACGTTCAATGATGAGAGGCCCACTTTCTATTGGAAGGCCCAATTCTTTCACTAGACCTTTTTCTAGTAGTGTTTTCAATTGCCTCTCCTCCACCGACTCGGGAATGCATACCACTCTCAGATTATTTCACCTTGAGCGGTTATCCAAATCATCAGATTGATTGAGTAGTAATTTTTCCAAACTAGGAATTTTCGTCATGGATGTTTATCCTACTGAGTATTCAGGACAAGTTATCTGGCTAACTGTAGCCAGATAACTTGTCTGCTACTGACTTACTGAATATTAACCCCTCAATCTTTACACAGAATGCTTTTGAAACAGGTAGTTTCTCTCAAATTATATGAGGCCCATATTCAATAGGTTTCTTTGATAACCTCTGGACAAATCCCGAGGTTTAAATTTCTGACCCCTCTAACAGGATACATTTTTCACAAAGTAAGTATGTTGCAGTCATTCCGGGACAGAGTAACGTTAGCTGGAGAACTTATCCAACTAACTCTGATATTGAGAGTTAACAGGATAAGTTATCCAGCTAAGCCTAGATATACCTGAGAGCAGTCCTGAAGTATTTACTAGTGTGTAGACAGATGGACTCAGGACCAGTGGGTTTATGCTCCCCTGCCAGCAGATGGAGACAGAACAAGCTGACATCACAGTATATAAAACCCTGTAGTGACCCCAGCCTGCCAGTATTCTCCATTCCAGCAGATGGTGGAAGTGCATCTCCCTATGAGGATTGCTTCAAGCTTTTTGGAAGGAGAAATTTGAAATTATAAATTCAGGAAAAGAAAGTCCCACTCTCCTGTGGTGATATCTAAAAGTCCCTCCCCCAGTTGAGAATTCCTGAGGTGATTTCCATGGTTCCTCAGATGTGTGCCTTGATCTGGAAGCTGGGTTTCCCAGCGTGGACTTAGCTGCTAGTTTAGCTGAAAGGGAGTGGGTGCAGTAGGCCGAGTGCGGCAGTGAAGGCAGATGCCCTCTCCCCCCGCAATCGGAGACTATCTCTATACTCAGCCAGTAAGCACTGAGCTCAGATAAAGTTTAAAAAAAGAAATGGGAAGTATTACCTGTGAATCAGAGACAGTTAGAGGGGTTTCAGGACTTCCTCTGGTCTCCATGCATGGTGCGCACTACCGACGTTCATTCCTGCTCCCGTTGTGGTTGGGAACTAGGCAGCCTGGCGGGTTGAAAGGCCCCTCCAGTGGGCTAGGCCCCGCACTTAGGCTTTTTTCTTGCATGCCGCATGGTAGGCCATGGCAGCAGTTTTCACACACTCCTGTGCGTATTCTGCTACCCTCTACAGGCCATCTGTGTGTGCAATGCATCAGCTCTACACAAGCATCATGTGCTCAGTTTTGGGGTGCATTTTTTACATACACAAATATCTCACTGTTCATGTGCTTAGCTTGGCGCACAAGTTGTGCATGCATCTTTTCATGCTTTTTTCTAGGCACTTATTTTCTGTGTGCATTTCCCTTCCATTCCAATGCACATTTACCACCACGATGGTCTTCCTATTTGTGTTACCTGACATATTAGGGCTTCTCAGCCTGACCTGGCTTCTAACCTGTGTCAGCGCTGCTCAGACACTCAGGGAGAGTTGTCTTCCTTGAATTTTGCTAAGCCTGGCTCTTCCCTTTTTTTTTTTAATATAATTTTTTCTTTATTGCATTTTAACATTAATTACACAAACATAATATTTGTGAATGGAAAAAACAGATGTATCACATTTACAAAAATAAACTCAAGGTAACATCTTCAATCAGATATCTAGTAACATGTGAACTCCATCTTTATAATAAGAATTTAATGGGGGGGGGGGGGATACTAAACAGATTTTGAGCGACCCAATATTAGGAAAAAGGAAAAAAGAAAATGACGGCGGCTGAGAGAAGCCTACTTTAAGCCTACTGTACTGTTATTGCCGCATTTGAGTGTGAATCAATAAAAAAGCAAAGTTGAGACGGTTCGAAAAAAACATAAACAGAATCAAGATATCTTACTACACATTTACAAGGATACTGAAGTACAAATTTAGAGCAAATAGCTAATGTTTCCATCCTCATTTCAATAAACTTTTTCCTCCTTTCCTGTGTCGACCAGGGGATATCAGGAAACATCCTGATGGTGTGACCGTAGTATTTTTCAGTTCTCTTACGAAAAAACAGTCTCATCATGGTGTTCGTCTCTGTAATAAAAGCAAAGGACACGAATAGAGTTCACCTTGTTGAGACTGTATCCTCAGATGATAATTCTAACAAATCTGTGATATTCACCTGTGCTCGGGGTTCCACCTCCTCCTGGGCTTCTTCCTGTTTCTTTTGAGGAAGGTAATAAGCCTTTAGAATTAAAGGCAAAGCTTCACAAGGCATATTTAATATATCTATTAGATATTTCTTGAATAAATCAATCGCGGGCATTTGGGGAGTGACCGGGAAGTTAAGAACCCTTATATTTAAACTGCGGAGATTGTTCTCGATATTTTCAACTTTTTTATTTAGCACTGTCTCTTGTTGAATAACATGATGATATTCTCTTTCAACATCTTTCATTTTCTCTCCCATCTCACGAAATTTTTGATCCCGAACATCCAATCTTTTCTGATTCTCTGTACTTCGCGAGTTTGCTGCGATACACACTTTTGATAAATTCACAACGGCTGCTTCAGTGGCAGCCATAGCTTCCCACAGAGCTTCCATCCTAATCACCGTGGGTTTAACAAGAAAGGGATTTAATGCTTGTACTGACTCACCCCTTTCTGCGGCGCCAGTCACAGTGTCCCTTTCAATTCCCAGCGTTGGTGCATCGGGGTCGTTGTCTCTCGGCATTGGGGGTAAGTAACCTCCCAGCTGAGCCGTTCCTCCCACTTCAGCCATTTTCAAGCCTCCCTCCAGCTTGTGGCTTATCGGCGAACCTTTTAATGTTATCTCCCACTTCTCACCATCTCGCTGGGGTGGGAACGGCATCTCAGGCGCTCCGGGACTAAGCGAGATTTCCTCTGCCATAGAGAGGGATGCTCGCTCCGCGTCTCCCTCCAACGTGGCAGTCGCTCCCGGCTGATTCGGCGTTGAAGAGAAGAAGGTTGTAATGACACTTTGTCGCGGTTCAGTTGTCTCGGTTGCGGCAAGACTCTCACGAAGCCGTGCCTTCCTTTTGGAATGCGGCATTTGTAATTATTTCTTACTTATTTAACTGAGGAATATATTTTCAAGAGGAGCAACCTTCTCCCACTTCTCACTAGGCCGCCATCTTGGACACACCCTCGCCCTTTCACCGGCTCTTTCCATTTTGATGATGGGGCCTTGACTGGGGGATGCCAGATCTTGGTTATCCCTTGACTGGCTCTTCTGCTGGTGAGGGCAGTTCTGTGGGATCAGCTCCAGTTCCTCTGGGCTTGGTCTGGAACCGGATGCTTTTTCTTGGATGGAATTTTTTCAAGGCTTACAAGCCTTTCTTCAGACCCAGTTCTCTGCTTCCCCTGTTCCTGTCCAGTCAGACCCTCAGCCGATGGCTCCTCCCTATTCCAGCCCTATGTTTAACCGCCAGAGCTCATTGCGGGTGTTTCTGACAGGAATCAGGATGGCACTGATGATGGCGTTGATCCTGATTCCATGGAAGATGGAGAAATTCTCCCAGAGCTGGGACTGTATCAAACCATCTAGCGGTTCTTTCATAGAGATGAACTGCCTGCCCTGACTTCCCAGATCTTGAAACAGCTGGGTGTCCCTGGTTTGGATGCCATGTCAGAGCCAAGGAAGAATCTCATTTTGATTTCCTTACATAAAGCCTCTTGTTTTTTCCCTGTGATGGATGCCATTCAGGAATTGATTGATCTGGAATGGGATGCCCCAGAGGCAAATCTTAAAGGGAGTCAGAAGTTGGAGGGCCTGTACCCCCTGGATCTGGCTGTGAGAGAGTGTTTCCCAAAGTGGATGCACTGGTATGTGCCATCTCTAAGCAGACAACTATCCTTGTAGATGGAGGAGCGGCCTTGAAGGATGTACATGATAGAAAGATTGAGGCTATTCTTAAGCAAGCCTTTGAGGCAGTGATGATGACTTTACAGATTGCTTCCTGTTGCACCCTAGTGATGAAATCTTGTCTGCTTCTCTCTCAGGAGATTGATGAGTCTGGAGTGAATTCCAGAGCAGTTTTTAGCAGATGCAGGCTGTGATTTGGTCCATACTTTGGCCAGGAGAGTGGCTTTGGTGATAGTGGCCAGGTGTAAACTCTGGTTGCAAAATTGGTCTGCTGACACAGTTTCCAAAGCTAATCTTATCAAGATGCCCTATAAAGGCTTGCTCTTGTTTCAGAGTGAGTTGGAGAAACTGGCCAGTAAGTGGAGTGAGTCTCCAGTTCCTTGGTTGCCAGAGGATAAGAAGCAGTTACAGCTCCCCTTTGGTATGAGGGGTTGTCTCCGGGGTTCCAGGCATTTTCATCCCTACAGAGGGATGACCTTTCAGTGGACTTGGTCTTTTGGTAGGTCTCAGTCCTTTTGTCCCCAGCAGCCCAAAAGAAGAATGGGCTCAGGTGTCGGACTTCCGAGCTTCCCAATGAAGGTTTGCCGACCCACCTTCTGGATTAGGAAATAGGGGGACGTGTCTCTCTCTTTTATCGTAGGTGGATCGAAATCACGTTGAACCAGTGGGTCCTAGAGGTGATATGAGAAGGATATGCACTGGAATTTTGCAGTATTCCTCGGGTTGTGTTCATGGTGTCCCTTTGCCACTCCCCACAGAAAAAGCAGGCAGTGGAGTTCACGCCTCAAAGACTTCTCAGGCTGAGGGCTGTAGTTCCGGTGTCTCCGTCTCAAGAAAGTATGGGGTGATATTCCATTTATTTTGTTGTGTCCAAGAAGGAGGGCTCTTTTCATCCCATCCTGGACCTCAAGAGGGTCAACCTTCATTTGAAGGTGACTCATTTTTGCATGGAAACCTTATGCTCTGTGATAATGGTGTTACGCCCGTTGGTCGCAGACGGCTGCGACCTCTCATGCTCGCCTCTTTTTTCCCTGCATCGTCAATCCTAGGATGAATGGTGGCCTCTGCTAACCACTGCAGACCTCCCCGGCATTCCCAGGACGGTGTGGGCGCTGCCGACTGCCATCTTGTTAAAGGAATCACCTAGGTGCACGCGCAAGGGCCTCCTTTGTACACATCATGGCGGGAACCTTGGGGGTGTCCTCTCCTGATGACATCAACCCGCTGCTGTACTTAAGCTGACCGGCCCTCTGCTACTATGTATTAGCAAGGACTTCGCTCGTTGCTGAATCCACTCCATTCTTGGATCTCCAGTTCCAGTGTCTCATGATGTTCGGACGCTCTGGGTAGTCGCTCCTCAGGGGCCCTTCCCCGTTCCTGGCTATCCGCTACTCGGAGGGCCTTCTTGCCTGGCACATCTCCTGGAACTTCCTCTTGTGAGTACCTTCTATGATACCAGCCTTACTGAAGTTTACTATGGTGTACTTCGTGCCTCAGGCCACTACTTCTCCTCTTCAGTAATCATTATTCCAGCATATCCTGTGCTGCTGGGTATTGGAGCTTCTACAAGATCCACATCCGGGTTCCTACACCTCAGACCTCTTCAACACCTTCATCATCAGTACAGTCATCCCCGGCGTACCCCGCACTGTGAGCCACTACAGGATCTTCACTTCTGAGGTATCTCCACCCATATGTAGGAATATCCTGGTGTACCCCACGCTGCGAGTCACTACCGGACCTTCACCCCAGCGGTACCACCCTGGGCATAACTTATTGCTCAAGAACTATGTTTATTTACATTCCCCGCTCCTTGGGCTATGCCTTGTCTTTCCTCTCAATAAAGTCTCTACTACAGCTGTGTCCTATGTCGCTGAGACCACGCCCACCGACGGTGAGGCTCACAGGGCTCCTCCCTGTGAGCAGAGACATCTCTCCTCTCGGTCCAGAGTTCACATTCTTACAAAACCATAACAAATGGCAGTGAGTTGGGGGAATTTCTGACCCCCTTGGATCTGTCAGCGGCTTACCTTCATATTCCCATTCAATTGGAACACCAACGCTTTTTATGCTTTGCAGTGTTGGGGCAACATTATCATTTTTGGGCACTGTCCTTTGGCCTAGCCACCACTCCCAGAACATTTTCCAAAGTTATGGTGGTGGTGGTAGTAGCAGCAGCCTTGCGGAAAGAAGGAATCCCAGTGCACCCGTATTTGGATGACTGGATGATTTGAGCCAAGTCTCAGGAAGAGAGCCGCCTAGTGACACCAAGGTGATCTCCTTATTGCAGGAGCTTGGTTGGGTGGTGAACCTGACCAAGAACAATCTTCAGCCATCCCAGTCATTGGAGTATCTGGGGGTCTGGTTCAACATGGGACCGGACAGTATTCCTACTGGAAGTTTGGATCCAGAAATTGATGTCTCAAATGCAACAGTTGGTGAACACTATATGCCCAACAGTGTGGTCCTACCTACAGGTACTTGGCTTGATGGTGGCTACTTTGGAAGTGGTGCCATGGATGAGGGTGCATATTTATCCTCTTCAGCGCTCTCTGCTATCTTGTTGGAACACGCGGTGTCAGGACTATGCAGTTCATACATGAAGAAATAATTGAGTAGTACAGGTCCCTGAAGAAGCCCTGTATAGCAGGGTGAAACAAGGCTCTCGTCAGATGAACATAGTGAAGATCATTTTCATGTAATATGATAATTGGATACATGATACATTAATTATTTGATATCTCATAACGTAAAGAATTGAGCTAAAGTGAGAATAAGATCGGATGAATATAGTGAAGATCATTTTTCATGTAATATGATAATTGGACACGTGATACATTAATTATTTGATATCTCATAACTTAAAGAATTGAGTTAAACAGAGAATAAGACCAATATTTTAATATGGGTGTTGTGAGTGAACTGTTTAGTAGACCCTTGGGCCGACCTGTGAGAGAATGGGGAGAGGTGTACTATAGTCTCTGGTGAGTGACAGGTCGGGAGGCAGATACCAGGCAGGAGCTGGACATGAGCTTCACCCTGGAAGCTGGTACTCCCCCGGGAGAAGTCCATAGGAGCCCAGCCGCTGGGACTTAGGTGATTCACCCTGGAAGCCGGTACTCCCCCGGGAGGAGCCTGTAGGAGCCAGGCCGCTGGGACTTAGGAGATCACGGAAGCTGGAGCTGGAACAGGCAGGCAGGGATCAGGAGACAGGCAGGAACTGAAACAGGCTAGGACTGAAGCAAGCAGGCACTGATGCAGGACTGGCTACTGGAACCAGACAGGAACTGAAGCAGGACTGGCTACTGGAACCAGACAGGAGCTGAAGCAGGACTGGCTACTGGAACCAGACAGGAGCTGAAGCAGGACTGGCTACTAGAACCAGGCAGGAGCTGAAGTAGGAAT
Source organism: Rhinatrema bivittatum (assembly GCF_901001135.1). Lineage (NCBI taxonomy): Eukaryota > Metazoa > Chordata > Amphibia > Gymnophiona > Rhinatrematidae > Rhinatrema > Rhinatrema bivittatum. The sequence goes on from NC_042621.1 coordinate 114,379,054, forward strand.
GGCCATTTTTAAAGATGATGCCGGCCATCCAGTGCTCCTACCATGTGACAGGGGCCGGCCAATGGCACGGATACCCTGTCACATGGTAAGGGCAAAGAGCCATCAGCGCCATTTTTATTAGTGGCAGCTGACGGCCTGGGAGTGGGAGATCGCTCCCGGGACCCCCACTGGACCACCAGGTACCTGTAAAATGTTTTTGAGGGGGTCAGGAGGGTGGGGGAAGCTAAGGGATTAGTTTTAAAGGGTTGGAGTGGGTTTTTTGTTTATCGGCTCGGGCGCATCCGATAAACAAAACCGCGATCGGGCCGGACGAAAAAAAACCCACGATGTGAATCGGAACCAGAATCCGAACCGATTCCAGTTCCGATTCACATCTCTATCAAGAACTGACCTTTAATATCATACACAGCTCCTAATCATTTTGTAAGCTTGAGGAGGACAAGAAGACAAATGTTTTGCTCTTAATTCCTGTGCGGTAATTCTTCTATTGTATTTTGATCTCCTATTGCTTGCAGTTGATATGAACTTTATGAAAAGTACTCCTTTAACATGATCATCTGTGCTCCCGCAAATGATTTTTCCAATAGTAGTAGGAAGGGTGAGAATTTCATTTTTTTTTTCAGAATCTTGTTGAACATTCTATCAGGGGCTAAGGAAAGTAGTGACCTCTCCTTTTGTCTCCAAACTTTCATCCTTCAAGCACCTCTAATTAGGAAAAGAAGAATGCCATAGGGCACTCATCCTATGAGTGCCAGTGATTATATTAATGATAATGCACTAACATAGGAGACACGGATCATAACTTAATTGATAGATTTCACGAGAAGAGAATTTTGACTAAATTAAGATAAAAGACCTCTAGGGGTTCTACAAGCTTTAATGATTCTCTAAATTACTGCACTTATTCTCTCAAAGATATTGCATGGGGTAGAGAGGACTGAACAACATAAATCTCTTTTTACATTGACATGTTATACATCACACAACTAGATATTTTTTGGCTTTTTTCTCACATATTCTCTGTTTATCTTTGACACCTCCCCTCTCCTCAGAAGACAAGCCCTGTTGGCTCTGGAATCCAAAAACTGAAGGGCTGCCTTCTCTGAAGCACATCAGCAGCACCACTCTTACCCTCCCTAGGACTGATTCTACCACTTCTAGGTTATTTAGACAATTTTCTAGTTGTAGTCAAGCACTCCAGAACTGAAGCAATGACGTTACATGGATCATGAATGAGAAATTACACAACTGTTCTTGGGATCTTGTAATATTTTACTAATAACATGAAAAGATTATCATTTATATATGTTTAATTATAAGAAATGTAAAACAGGATATAGAACAAGATTTGCTTATATGGCATACATTACCACTCATTATTAGTGTGATAAATGAATGTTTGCACATATAGAGGTAGATCTTCAAACGATACGCGAGCGCGTACTTTTGTTCGCGCAGCAGGCGCGAACAAAAGTAAGCTGGATTTTATAAGATGTGCGCGTAGCCGCGCGTATCTTATAAAATCTGGGGTCGGCGCGCGCAAGGCTGCGCAAAATCGGCAGCCTGCGCGCGCCGAGCCACACAGCCTGCCTCCGTTCCCTCCGAGGCCGCTCCGATTTCAGAGCGGCCTCGGAGGGAACTTTCCTTCGCCCTCCCCCCACCTTCCCCTCCCTTCCCCTACCTAACCCACCCCCCCGGCCCTATCTAAACCCCCCCCCCTTAACTTTGCGCGCGCCGGCCGGCAGCCCCGCTCCGTCCTCCGGTCCCGGGGGCTGGTCCGGAGGCCTCGACCACGCCCCCGGGCCAGTGCCATGCCCCCATGCCCGCCCCCGAAATGCCGCGTCGTTTCGGGAACACCCCAGACACGCCCCTCCCGCCCCTTTTCGAAAGCCCCGGGACTTACGCGCATCCCGGGGCTTTACGCATGCCGGCGGCCTATGCAAAATAGGCGCGCCGGAACGCGGGCCTTTTAAAATCCGCCCTTCACTGTGTTATATCAACCTCCAAATTAAGAAAGCAACAGAGTGGCATTTTCCAGGATTGGACAGCTTGGAATACCTGATTCAATAGGAAAATGGATGCATAATTGAATAAGATATTTGAAAAAGTATACTGTATATTATGCATACTTTCCCAAATGGAAAGAGTTTCTCTAATAGACAGTAAATAGATTCTGTTCCTGAAAATCAAAATGGACAGAAATAGAAAGAAGTGCTTCGAGCAATGCAGAAATATGGTAAACTTTTTGGAATTAGTTGCATTATGATAAGGATCAAATATTACCAGCCACACTCAATTGGTACCCTCAGATTTGTTGCATTTAATTCTAAATGTGGTATGCATAAAACAAGGAAAATGTACCTAAGTCAGCAAAACAAAAAACAATTACTTTTTCTTGATTAAAATACCTCAGAGCTAGCTCCTGGTTCAAGCCACAACACTGTTTTGCAGGAAACTTGAATTGAACTCTCCTTTTCACTGAGGGTAAGTGAACCACAGAGGCGATGCAGTAGAGACAAGGAAGAGAGGGAAGATTAGACTAATGGGCAGGGCTAGGTGATAGCCTCATCACAGACTTCCATCCAGCCTAGTGTGGGATTCTGTGGGATGCCCATGAATGCTGCTTGCAAAAGGAGTTACAGAACTAGGAAAATTAGGGAGGAGTCTACAGCCTTGCAATATGTGGCTAGATAAGATTTTAGACTGGCTGTCAGAATATTGCCCTCCTTCAATCTGGCTAAAAGTGTGTGGGGGTCCCACAACTGTACTTTTAGCTAGATTACGGGTGGGAGGAGATGGTTAGTGGGTTACAGAATAGCATGTGTGGATTAAAGTTTCAAATCTATGTGCATTATTTTCTGGTGCAGTTTTCCTGATCTAAAAGTGGGTGCAAAAATCTGTGAGTACCCATGGCAATTTTCAGAGTAATGAAAGTTACTAAGTAACATTTTAGAAGCATTTATTAATTCAAAGTACAAATGGACATTTAACAGATTTTTGCAAGTCAGGAATGCCAAATGGTTGACAGCAAATTTTCTTTGACAGACAATGGAAAAGATAATCAACTGCATTTATAGTGGACTGTTAATGGGCACTGAAGTTCCTGGGTAACTACTGTGTCCATATTGGGGCAGATTTTCAAAGCCCTACGCGCACCAGGCCTATTTTCAAAAGGCCCGGCAGCGCGCATAAAGCACCGGGATGCGTGTAAGTCCCGGGGCATTACAAAAGGGGTGGGGAGGGGGCGGGGAGGGGCTGTCCGGGCGCGGGGCATGGGAGAGGGGGAGGGGTGGGGCCAGAGGCCTCCACACAGCCGCTGGGCCGGGGATTGCATGCCGTCAGTCGGCTGGCGCGCCCAACTTACTTCAGCCCCAGGGCTGAAGTAAGTTTTAGAACAACAAAACGAAAAACGAAAAGGTAGGGGGGAAAGGGCAGGGGAGGTAGGGGAAGGGAAGGGAAGGTGGGGTGGGGGGCTAAGGAAGCTCCCTCCAAGGCCGCTCTGATTTTAGAGCGGCCTGGGAGGGAACAGGGGAAGGCAGCGCGGTTCTGATAGGGCTTGGCGCACACAGGGTGCACAATTATGCACCCCCTTGCACGCACCGACCCCGGATTTTATAACATGCGCACGCCTGCGCGAGCATGTTATAAAATCGGGCGTACATGTGCGCGCGCTGGGTAGCGCGCGCACATGTAGGCCATGCACATATGTTTTAAAATCCGGCCCAAAATGTTTTAAATGTGAAAATCTCAACGTTTTTGACTTGGAGTATTGAAAATATTTAGCTTCAAATGATAATAACATGGATATCCAAGACACTTGGCTCATCTGCATTCTCTTCACTTCCCTTATAATCTAATAACAAATCAACACAGCATTTTTGGATAAAAAAGGCCGCAGCTTTATTGTGTAACATATGACCTGAGCCATAACAAGAAACACTAATTCCCCAGTCCAGAAGCCTGGGTGTCTCCTGAGCCACATCCCAGCAGGGGACAACCTGTGACCCACCTGGGCCTTAGGCCACTGCCACAAATAGAGGCCCTCTTTTACCTTGACCCAGCAAGGGGGAGGGGGGCCCATGTGAACTAGCTACTCAAGGCATCCCCTGGCCGTATATCCAATGTGCCATCCCCAGCACGCCAGCGGCTGCCCCAATTCAACATCAGCAAATTAACTTCAACTTAAGCCTTGCCCACCACACCAACCAACAAATTGGCTTGGGTCTCCCGCCTGCGCTGCGACAATATATTGGAGTGAAGATACAATGTACAAAGTATCAGCAAACTACAAGGGAGTAAGGGAGGGTTGCCTTGTACTTCCTGACTTGGCAAAAAACTGCTATCCTGCCTTTATATCAGGAACATTCAAAGCCGCGGCTACACCTCTCCCAAATTTATTGCTGATCACCATCGCCCATCCCTCTTGTCAACAACTCCTCTCTGAAGAAGTATGCCCATCCCTTCCTTCTCTTACATCCACAATCAGCCCTTCCTTGGGTTGTAAAGAGAGGGATATGGGCCATCTCAGTCCCATGTTAATTACGGCAGCCAAGACTGAGCATGGTTGGTCTAAAAAATGTTGATGTTTACAATTAAAAAATAGATAGCTGGTTCTCTCAAAGTATCTTGTGTGTTAAGGCACAAAACCAGGTTGTTGTATAAATGCCAGAGGCCGGATGCAGAGAACCATGTTGTGGAACACCAGAATAAATACCTGTTACTGCCTGTATTTTGGCACAAAAAATGCCTGTTTCAGAGGTCATAACATGACTGCACTGAAACATATAACAGCAAAGAATCAATCTAAGAATTTCCAAACTTTTATAAAAAAAAAAACAAACAATACAATGTAGAACAGATCTTCACTTTCATAGCAGAGGCATGGCTCTTTATGTTCAGATGTCAGATCAAACCCATGGCTTCTGACTTCTCTATGGAGCAATCATGAGTGCTTCTGCATAAGATGTTACTCAATGAGAATTCACCACAAAGCACCAATCAAGTACATTCTCACATCCTTTTTCTGATTCCCTGTATTTAAAGTTCAAGGTTTTTATTGAGAATATTGTTTACTACGCTACGTTATGTTTTTCACACTTTGTTAATTGTAAACCGGGTTGATGTGATGCCTGTCATGAAACTCGGTATAACAAAAACAATAAATAAATAAATAAATAAATAAATAAACAATAAATAAATACATTTGCAACCTTCACTCTGAAGCCATTACCACATAGTATAGCTAGCCAATCATAAAGGATTTAAATAAAAAGGTGATATTTTCAAAACAAAAATTATGTTCCCATTGTTTTTTTTTAATAAAAGATAGACCAACATACTGTATTTCTTTGTTTAAACTTTGTAGGTTTTATGCCAATCATGGAACAGAAACTTTACTTGTGTCAGTTGAATACTCTTTGCAACAATAAATGGATAAGAGGAACGCAGTTATTATTATGATGCTTTTCTATGTTTTATCTGCTTTTGACACTTTGTCTCATTAAATTTTGTTATCTAGATTGTCTTTGCTTGGCATAGGAGGAATGATAGCATGGAATTGATGAGTAAAAACCTGGGGATGGGAATCTGCCATTTTATTTAATATATACCTGGCTGCATTGGATGGATTGTTGAACTCCATGGGAATACGTTTTAAATTTTATGCAGCTGTTGTTTCCTGTAGTTGACTTAATCCAAATGACTTTTGTTCAAATGTAGGAATGTATCTCTAAGATTAAACCTCGGTTGTCAATGAATGAAACGTCTTAAGTCCATGCTCACACAAACTGACTTCTAAGCAGTAGTACAAACATTGGTTTTATCCCCCCTTGATTATTGCAATGTTGTGTATTTTGGACTCCTCTGAGGGTGCTCAAGATAGTAGTAATTGCTGCTGCCTGGTTCTTTAGTGGGCTGGGAAGAAGGTAGTATACCATACCTGTCTTATTGATTCTTCATTGGCTTCCTATTGCTTTGAGAGCAAAATTTAAGTTTCTGTTGCTCATATTTAAAGCCCAGCAGGAGCTTGGCCTGGAATATTTGCATGCAGTATTCATCAGATCTGTTCCATCATATGATTTACAGTCTATGAGCTAAGGAAGGTTGGAAGTGCCAGGACTTAAATAATGTCACTCACAACTGGCCAGAACTAGAGCATTTTCTGCCTGCTGGCCCAATGATGTACAACAGTTTACTGATAGCTTTGAGACTAGAAACAGATTTCATCAGATTATGTAAGGAATTGACGTGCTGGTTATTTCAAGAAACTTTTCATGAGGCAATTACAATATAGGGACAGGATATAAATTGCCAGCATAAGCTGGCAGTTTGAGTTTTTAAGAACATATGGCAAGTACCCAAACGTTAAGTAGATCCCATGCTTCTAATGCTGGTAATAGCAGTGGCTATTCCGTAAGTCAACTTGATTAATAGCAGTTTATGGACTTCTCCTCCAGGAACTTATCCAAACCTTTTATAAACTCAGCTACACTAACTGCCCTAATCACTTCCTCTGGCGACAAATTTGAGATCTTAATTGTGTTTGAGTGAAAAAGAATTTTCTACAATTTGTTTTAAATGTTCTACTTGCTAACTTCATGGAGAGTCCTCTGGTCCTTCTATTATCTCCATCTCTTCCCCCTTCTCCCTGGGTTTGATATAGAGGCACCGTAATGCTATTTATTTAGTTAAAACATTTATAACCTACACTTAATCCACAGCTACAATAAAGGCACTTAAAAAATAAAAAATACAAAGACAGGTTAAGCTGACTCTGGTTGTTTCCACCCATAGGTCAACTAGGTGGTCAGCTCAGCCCAGTTGTAAATAGGAGCTAAGATCCATTTGGGGCAGAAATAAGGGTGTCAGTGGTGCCGTATACAAGGATGGCAGTGAAAGCAATTGGTAACAGAAGAGAAGACAGAGCTGTTCCTTAATTCAGTAGAACTTCACAGGCCCCACAGCAGCCATATCACACTGACTTAAAGACAATCCTGTAATATAAATGGGAGACAGGGGAGAAGAATGAAGTACATATGGCCAGTGGCAGGAGGAGGGATCCAAAGGGCCAGCATCAGAAGAAAGATCCGGCATTATACAAGCCAGTAAAGAGGAAAGGAGCCAGAGCATGAGGTAGAGAGATCTAGATATGAGAAGGCTAAAAAGGAAAGCAGGTAGGTGGATAGTTGGGAGAGAAAGAGAGAGATGGCAAGGTGTAAGGAAGGGGAAGTGAAGAGGGAGATAGTCAGGAAAGATGGATTAGAAGGAAGACAATGGGTGAAAAGGGAAGGAAGGAAGAAAACAGAAAGGGAAGGGGATAAGTAGAGAATGATTACAAAGGGAGGGATTAGATCAACAGAGAGAGAAATGAAGAAGTGGAAGGAGAGGGAATTATTTGAGATCTTAGGAGTTAGATTAGAAAAGGGTGGATATTGAGGGGCTAGGAGAGGAACGGGGTAAACGTGGAGGATAGGGATAAAACAATGAGAAAGTAGAAGGCAGAAGAGGAGCATAGTAACATGGAGAAGCGAACTGAGAAAGGAAGGGGACAGAAAGGGGAAGAGAAGCTAAATGGGATTAATAGAGATAAAATGATGCTGGATGTAACCACTGTTGCAGGCACTAAAGTGAAGTGCCAAGTAAAACCTAAATTAAGGTCCCCATAGTGCTGAAACACAAAAGCAGTCCTAGAGTGGCTCAGTGACAGTGCTATGCACTGCCCTGCAGAGAGACTGGGTTTGATTCCCACAGGTACTTTGTTCACTGTTGCTTGTATGCCCGCAGACTCTGTACCATTTTGGCAGCCCTACTCTAGACTGCCTACAGAGTCTTCCCCATATTTTGAAGGTGGCACTGGAAATGCTGTACAGTAATTCCTCTAGTAATGCTGTGTCAGCCAGATGATATTTAACAATAACAAAAAAAAAAAAATGGACTGGCTTTAATCTATTTTTTAATAGAAGTCAATTTTATAAAAAGAACAATTCAGGATGGTTAAATTAAATAATGTGTCATTAGCAAATAAAGTATTCGATCTTACCATAGTGTGAAATAAGAAATTGCTGTAATACAGATAGCTATTTAATGCTATACCTGGGTGGGGGGAGGGGGAGGAATCCCATTTTTCATTGGCTTGGGACTCTCATTTGTTATCTTCTCCTGCCTGCCATAGCAAATCACCTTAGAACGGAGCTGCAAAAAGAATAAATGTAGAGCAATATAATGGCATCTGTTTGGTGAGATATGTAATAACATATTTCTAAGGCAGCCCGGAGAGCAAAGTGCAGAATTGGTAAATTCTTCTCACTGGACAATTGTCAAATCTGTAAACTTTTTATCCAGGCAATTTTCAGTTCAATGTTGCTATAAAATACATTTATTTATGTATTTAGTTTAGAAAGATTATAGCTGAATTTAAATCGTGCAGCTCCAGGTCCATGAAAATAAGAGACAAGTCCCTTCCTTTATAAAATACAAATAGAATCTAAATAATGGGGTTTTGTATTCATTGATCAAGGAAGTCACTTGAAAAGAGCATTGTTTTGCACAATTATATTTTCTTTGAAACAGTGGGATTTTTAAAAACGCTTTTGCATTTTTTTTAAATTAAAACTGCTGCTGGCATGCTCCACCCTTCTATATTCATTGTTTTTCACCAGTAGGTGTGTTACAAGTTGAAAAGTGACAGAATCAGGAGTAGCATTAAGAAACATTTTTCACAGAAACATAGAAGTGACAGCAGAAAAGGACCAATGGTCCATCCAGTCTGCCCAGCAGGCTTCCCATAATAGTATCTGCCATGCCGTGAAGGTTACTCCCATGTATCAGTCAGCTTCACTTGACATGCTTTGCTTATGGACTTGGTCATAGAAGCAGCCCTGTGTTTTTTCCTTAATGTCTGAGCATCAGTACCCCAAACTGTAAAATAGTCATGGCTTGTATTGGTTGTCTCTGAATCCAAATTTCTCTTTCCTTTCACCACAAGCAAAAACCAATGTTGCAGTTGCATCAAAAGCATCCAGGCTTATTGGATAAGGGTAGTAATTAGGGGTGTGCATTTGTTTGCAACATATTGGCAATCCGCAACGTATATGCCATATTTGTTGTATTCGTGGGGGTCACGAAACATATGGCGAACCCCTATGAATACAACTAAAGAATAAATTCCCACCCTCCTGACCCCCCCAAGACTTGCCAAAAGTCCCTGGTGGTCCAGCGGGGGTCCTGGAGCGATGTCCTGCAATCGGGTTGTCGGCTGCTAGTATTCAAAATGGCGCCAATAGCCTTTGCCCTTACTATGTCACAGGGGCTATCGGTGCCATTGGTCGGCCCCTGTCACATGGTTGGAGCACAAACCACAGGGCCAGATTTTGTAACCTGCGCGCAGGCGTAGATTTGTGCGTGCAACCCAGCGCATGTTATAAAATCTGGGGTTGGCGCACGCAAGGGGGTGCACACTTGTGCACCTTGCATGCGCTGAGCCCTAGGGGAGCCCCGATGGCTTTCCCCGTTCCCTCCGAGGCCGCTCCGAAATCAGAACGGCCTCAGAGGGAACTTTCCTTCCACCCCCTCCACCTTCCCCTCCCTTCCTCTATCTAACCCGCCCCGCAGCCCTATCTAAATCCTGCCGCCTTACCTTTGTTTTATTATTTATTCCTGCCTCCGGGCAGGCGTAGGTTGCGCGCGCTGGCCAAGAGCCGGCACGCGATTCCCGGGCCCAGTGGCAGTGTCGAGGCCTCTGGCCATGCCCATGCCCCTCCCCGCCCATGCTTTGCCCATTTTTTCAAGCCCCGGGACATGCGCGTGTCCCGGGGCTTGCGCCCATTGCCGAGCCTATGCAAAATAGGCTCGGCATGCGCAGGAGGGATTTTAAAGGGTTGCGCACATATATTACGCATGTAACCCTTTAAAAATCCACCCCACAGTGTTTATCCCATGCCCATTTGAATTCTTTGACTGTTTTCTTCTTCACCATCTTCTCTGGAATGGCATTCCAAGCCTCCACCATCCTCTCCATGAAGAAATATTTCCTGATGTTTGTTTGGAGTAGTCCCCCCTGGTGTTTCATTTCATGACCCTTATTTCTATTGTTTTCTTTCCAACAGAACAGGTTCAAAGTCCATACATCATTGAAAACCTCCAGGTATCTGAAGGTCTGTATCATATCTCCCCTGCACTCTTCTCTTCCAGGGCATACATATTCAGATTCTTTAGTCTCTCCTCATAGGTCTTCTGATACAGACCCCACACCATTTTTGTTGCCCTTCTCTGGCCTGCCTCTATCCTGTCTCTATCCTTTTTGAGATATGGGCTCCAGAACTGAACATATTAATACTCTAGATGAGGCCTCACCAAGGACCTGTATAAGGGCATTATCACCTCCTTTTTCTTACTGGTTATTCCTCGCTCTATGCAGCTGTTGTGTGTAGAGTGGTTAATGTTTATTTGAAGCAATTTTGAAAGCAATCTGAAACAAATGAGTTTTTAAGGATTTCTTGAAGTGAATTGGATTGAATAGTGATGTTAATGAATCTGGTAATGCATTCCAAAGGGTGGGACCTACTACTGAAAAGGCCTTTTTTCTTGTGATATCTAATCGTGCTTGCCGAGGTGAAGAAGTTTTTTGTTAGTGATCTCAAATGTCTCGTGGGTTTGTAAATACGGAGTAGAGAGCAGAGCCAAGTAGAAGAAGAGTTATGGATGAGTGAATGGATAATGGTAAGAATTTTGTATTGTATTCTAAATTTTATTGGTAATCAATGATAAGTCTGAAGTACTGGAGTGATGTGATTTCTAATGGAAGTACCTGATAAGATACAGCTGCTGCATTTTGGGCTAATTGTAATGGTTGGATGCTATTATCGGGAAGGCCTAGATAAAGAGAATTACAGTAATCAAGACCTGAAAAGATAAGAGATTGAAGGATAGTGTGGAAATCCCGAAAGAACAGTAATGGATGAAAGCGCTTCAGAAGTTGTAGTTTGTAGAAGGAATTTCTTGTTACTAATGAGATGTTGCTTCATGGTTAAGTCTGTATTGATAGTTACACCTAAATTTTTTGCATGATTAGAGATTGGAATGGAGGTACTCTCCAGGGAAGTCATAGGAACTCTCCTTGGGGCCATAAACAAAGGATCACTGGCACCCTAAGCTTTAGACCAACACTGCTCTGGGACATTCTGTGGCCTGTGGAGTCCCAACTCACTTCTTTAATCTTCAGGATCAGTTCTGGATCCCCTAATCATTTCCCCTTGGGGTAAACAGTTCTCAAGCCTCAGGCCTGTCCCCTTGATGGGGAAAGCCTCTGTAGAGAGCTCTCTAAGGCACACCAGACTTCTGGTGGTTACCTTGGATCTCTTCTGGCCAAACTTGGTACACAGGAATATAAAACACTCAGTCTACTCCCTGTGAAGAAACCCTTTCTCATAGTTTCTTAAAGAAGACATATAACATACCCCACAATATACATCTTGTATCTGGGCCAGTACAAACGTATTAGGTGCCCTAGGTGAACCTTGCATTCTTGTGGACCCCTCACCCCCCTCTCTCGGTTGCACTTCCCCATATATAATCAAAGAATTATGCATTTATAGATTGAACATGAAAAGGACATACAAAGTACCCTGTAAAAAAAAAGACACTTGGAATTCATATGATGTTAGGCCTATTGCAACATATGCTGAGTGTGGACTTAGCCCTCAGAAAGCCATGAATTTACAGAATTACAATATAATAAACCTTCTACCGGTATACCAAAATAGAAGTCAATATTCAAACAGTAACAACCCTACCAATGAAAAGACAACACTGCAAAAATTATACCAGGCCCTAAAATACCAAGTACACCTCCTATTAAGAAAACAGAACAAGCCAGGTAGCTGTAGATCCCTACATAGAAACTACACACAAGCAAAATACTTCACCTTGGTCACACATGCAAAACACACACAGACCCAAACCAAATACAGAATAAAGAGACCATAAACTATAAACAAAAACATGCATATAAAAACTGAACTGAAAACTGCAATGGAAAAAAAATCCACACCACCATTCCTCATAAAATATCAAACAAAAAATCAAGAAACATAAAACATCAATCATAACAGTAAAACCATACTAATAACAAAATACATATTTCCAAACAGCTGATAAAAAAATAACCAATAATTGAAAACATTACATTTTTTTCAAAATGTCTCAAAAATCAATTAAATGTATTTTATTTATTTAAATTCTTTTAATATACCGATGCTCAAGACCAGATCTTATTGTACCGGTTTACAATGGAAATATTTCAAAAGAGCAGACACATCAAATAATACCCAATAATTAAAACTAATAAAGATAAACAAATCCCCTCCTCTCCAATCCCGGTAACTTTTGATTTCCAGTCACCCTGAAATTGTTGTAGATTAGTGGCAGGGGTAGATGAAACAAACATTTTCCTTTCTATCATTTAAACACATATATGCTCTCATATATAATACACACACAAACACACACATACACACACACACACACTAACACATGCTCTTACACCCTTCGTCCCTCAAACACATTCACATGCTCTTAGTTTGCTCTTAGTTTGCACACACATATACTCTCTCTTTCACAAACACACACACATGTTCTCTCATATACATACACATTCAGACACATATCCACACTCCCTCTCATATATATACATGCTCACACATACAACCCTCTCTCATACACACGTTCACACACACAAACACCCACCCTCTCTCTCATACACACACACAAAAACACTCTTATACATACTCCCTCTTTCTCTTACATACTCATGCTCTCACACAGACACTCCCTTTCTCACATACAGTCATGCTTTCAAACATACACCCTCTCTCTCACATACTAATGCTCTCACGCACAATCCTCTCTCTCACACACATGTTGATTCACATACACACACAGTCTCGTGCTTTCACACACACTCCTCATTCTCTCACACAGATACACACACATACCCTCACACACACTCCATCTCTCTCTCTCTCTCACACACACACACACACACACACACATACACACACTCCATTTCTCTCTCCCTCTTACACACACATGCTCTCACATATTCCATCTCTCTCTCACACACACTCCCTCTCTCACATACACACTTGCTTTCTCTTTCACACACACACACACACACACACACACACACATACTCACATACTCTCCCACTCTATAGTGGGCTGTAAATAAATGCTTAACAATGGCATCTAAAAGAGAAAGATATTTATTAAGATGTCTCAGGATTGTGCAATTACCAGCAAGGCAATTCAGGAGCAGTTTCAGAGAACACTAGTGATACAATAGTTTAAATAGATCACCACCTCTAATTTGCACCCCATTGCGTTAGCTACTTAGTTAATATAACATTTTTCTTGTAAATTGAGTCGGAAGGCAAAAACAAAACTCAGTGCTGACACTTAACTTACTTTTTGACCTTTAGCATACATTCTAACATTATATCAGCCTTGGATAGTTTTTACAAGTCTGATCAGCACAATCTCTTTGCAGTAATTATCTTTCTTCAATGCCACTCAACTAGTCTTATTTCTCAAAAAATCTTTTTCAAACACCCTTACCATTCTTACTCAGGTTATCATTTGGGGTATCCCCTTCATCCCCACCAAGCCTCTTCTTGATTCACCGTGGGATGGGGTCTATGGCAGCCCCACCCAGCCACTTCTTGTGCCACCACAGGATGGCCCATTGGGCCTTTTCTTGGTCTGCAGCGGGATAGGATCCACAGCAGCTGGGCCTCTCCATTTTACTGCCCATCAGCAGCTGTAAACTTGAGGCACCAAGGAATAGAATTAGGGCATAAGCCCTGTGTGACCAGAACTAATGATGTCCCTAAACAATGTTCTCTCTCATTCATTCATTCACAAACACATGCTCTCTCTCTCACTCACACATACACACATACTCTCCCTATCTCTCACACACACTCTCATTCACTCACTTTTCCCCTCTCTGGAAGCACATCCCCACACACACCTGCTCACTCATACACAGACACACACATACACACACAAGCTTTTCCACTCACACATACTCCCTATTTAATTCATTCACTTTCCTCCCTCTAGAAGCATAAGCAGCAGCAGCAGCAGCAGCCTTTTCCTTCAGCCCCCATGGCCAAGGGCACTCTTCCTCTTTCTTTGGGCCATGGAGGACGATGTTGCTTTGCTTTCTGCTCCTGATGTCATATGACCAATACTGCTCCTCCTGCTCCTTCAGTCTCTGCAGCTCCTTTTCCTACTCCTGACAGTAGCACAGGCTGATGTTTTTTCTGTCTCCATGGGCCATGCTGCTCCTCCTTCTGCTCCTAACCACCATACAGGCTCGGGACAATTGCTGCTTCTTCCTGCTGCTTGAACCATGCTCCTCCTCCTCCTGCTTCTGATAGTGGTGGCATAACCATCCATCCAAGGCTAGGGGAGAATGTTGTGGGTCCTCAGACACTATCCTATGGTGTGAATTGTCACACTATTGTATTGGCTTGGCCTCTAATACAATCTATTCCACAGCAAAAATCCCAAGTATAGGTCAATGGACTTCCCTACCCAGAATCTCTCCAGAGTCAATATAGTGACACAGGGCCCAGTTTAAAGGCCGATCTCAAAGGGATAAGCATAAATTTCATAGCTATGAAGAAGTAAAGAGAAAAACCATAAATCAGGTGGAGCCTAACGTATTGCAACAAATAGGAAACTAGGCAGACTAGGTGGACCTTATCAACCATATCTATAATATTACATATTTCTTTCTGTGACACATTCATTTCTAATGTATAAACAAGTAGTCTTGAAGCAACTTAACAGTTACATTGAAGAAAACGGTATCCTCAATTGCTATCAATTTGGTTTTAGAGCTGCCCACAATACTGAAACTCTTCACATTTCTAATTTTGAGGTTGTTCATTGCAGTTTTGACAGTGACACCAACTTCTATTGGATCCTCTTAGATATATCCTCTGCCTTTGACACAATAATCATTCCATTCTGCTTGAATGCCTTCACTTTACTGATATTTACTCTGTGCTTTATAGATGGTTTTAATCTTACTTTCAGAATCAATTTCAGAGTCTTATTGTAGGACCCTACATTACAAATCTGCTGGGCCCTGTATCTTACAGACAGGAGCAGAGCTGTAGCCAGGCCATTTGGCACCTATGGCCAAATGAAAAAGTATGCCCTTACCATGAACATAATATATACCATGGCAAGGCAATAGGGGGCTTTACTTTCTATTTTTAATTTTGACCTAGTAATTTCCTCCTGCTCCTTTGGATTTCCAGCTCGATTGGACCCAGTATGGGATCCTGGTATCATGAGCTTTATTTATAAAAATGTATAACCACTCTGTCTACAATTCTAGGTGGAACACAAAATTGCCTACAGATTAAAACTCAAAACTATCAAAAGATTCACAAACAAGACAAACAAAAATATGTACCGTATATATCCATACATCAAATATTATTCATATTTAAATTAGTTAGGATTCTAATATTGTAATGATGAGCATGGAAAATAATTTTATCTATATCTTATGGATAGATCAGAAGATTCAATATCATCAGACATATACAATGTACCTAATGTAAGAGGCTGGGAAACTGCCCACAAAGTTTCTCTTTGAAAATCTGGGGGCCAGCCAGAACCATGGGTCCTTGCACACCCACAGACTTTGCACCTGCTATCATAAAGCACATGTGGGAATTTCAAAATTAAATCCCAGCATGTTGTTTGCTGATTCCACCCTCCTCCTTAAAGCCTTATGCTCCACACAGTCACACCCTTCCAAAACAAAATAAAAAATTATACATTTAGAATACATGAAAAAGAACATTCAAGGTAGGGATGTGCAGACAAAAAGTTTATGTTCATAAGTCCATAAGTCGAAAAGGGGGGTCAATTTCGGTCAATATGGACATATGGAGAATTCCATAAGTTGAGTCTATGTCCATACGTGCACCGGTTCCCTAAATAAAAATTTAAAACCCCTCACCCTCCTTAATCCCCCCCCCCCCAAGACTTACCAAAATTCCCTGGTGGTCCAGCGGGGAGTCAGGAAGCCATTCCTCTATTCCTTTGCGAGGAGCACGTGACGTCCGCGTCACGTCGGAGTGACGCGGCCGTCACGTGGTCCACCGCGGTTCCACTCCCGGACCCCTCGTTGGACACAAACGGAACTTTTGGCCAGCTTGGGGGGGCCTCCTGACCTCCTGACCTCCCCAAGCTGGCCAAAAGTTCCGTTTGTGTCCAACGAGGGGTCCGGGAGCGGAACCGCGGTGAGCCACGTGACGGCCATGTCACTCCGACGTGACGCGGACGTCACGTGCTCCTCGCAAAGGAATAGAGGAATGGCTTCCTGACTCCCCGCTGGACCACCAGGGAGTTTTGGTAAGTCTTGGGGGGGATTAAGGAGGGTGAGGGGTTTAAATTTTTATTTAGGATCAACGATCGCGATTTCCAACGTATTCAACATAGCTATGTTGAATAAGTTGGAAATCCGATCGTTTTCACCTCATCACTTTTTTAAGTTAAAAAAAAAAAAAGTAGCGTTTTACATATAAGTTCAAAATGAATGCACACCCTTAATTCAAGGTACAGTCTTCTCAAGCAAAAATATCACTTACAACATATATATTATATTTACACACTCTGCTATGGTGCCAACCTTGCAAAAAAATTACTCTTGTGACCCAGGTAGTATTAAGCCTATCATAATGAATGTTGGGTGTGGGCTTGGCCCTGGGAGCACTATGAGAAAACTGAGTTACAATTACAATAAAGTAAACCTACTATACCAAAACAGCCCTGTCAGCACTCAAAAAGTAACAACCCTCCTTGTGAAAACACAACACTGCAAAATATTATATCAGATCCTGGAACACCAATACACCTTCTAGGAGGAAAACAGAACAAGCCAATCTACTACAAATCCCTACACAGAAACAACAAGCTAGAAAAATCCCTCACCTCAGTCATACATTCAGAACACAGAGACTCTCAAATAAGGAATAAAGAGACTATAAAAAAATAGAAACATGCAGACAAAAACTGAACTGGAAACCACAACAATCCAAACTATGCAGTGCAACAATGTAAAAACAGAAAAATAATAATTCATCATTAAACAAACAATAAAATAAAAAACATTAAAAAATCAATCATAATAGTAAAACCATACTAATAAATAGAATACATATTTCAAAACAGCTGATGAATAGAACATCCAATAATTAAAAACTCATAAAACTTTTCCAAATGTCAATAAAATATTTCAAAACAGCATAACACACTATAATTAAAAAATGTAAGGATTAAAAAAAAATCCTCTGCTATCCATACCTGGGAAATTGATTTCCAGATGCCCTGATATTGTCATGGATTACCAGGGGAAAGTAGGGGATTGTTGCACCCAAACCTTCTCCTCTCAGTCTGCCATGCTTAATCTCATGCGCCCACACACACTCGATCTCTGCTATGCTCAATCTCACATGCACAGATTTTCAGGAGAAGTTGATCCAGTCCTGCTTTGACTCCCCTGCATGCAGATGCTTATAGTCTTTCTTTTCTTAGGGAAAGCAATAGGGAAATCAGAATAAATCCTAACATGCAATGGGATAAAGCCAGGACTGGATCAGCTTGTCCTGAAAATGTGGAGCCAGTTAGCCACCTTAATGCACACACACATATTCATTCTTTGCCGCCCTTCATCTCACGCACACACATAGACATGTGGGCACTCGCTCTGTGCCACATTCAATCTCATACATGTACACACATACACATGCATGCACTCGATCTCTGCCTCACTGAATCTCCTCACACACATGCACTCGCTCTCTGCTATGCTCAATTTCACACACACACACTTATTCTCTGCTCCTTCTGCTGCTGAGTGCTGGGTGGGAGATACACGTGACTGAATGCAGAGAGAGGTGCGTCCTATACATGGCACCTTGGCTGAGCGGCAGTATTTGTATATTGTTCTGATAGCACTTTCCCACCACTTTCTTCAAAGAGGATGCTGGGGGGGGGGGGGGGGGGCAAACAGGCAGAACAGTTCATCTTCTCCCAGCTGTGGCAGAGCTCTAGAGGATCAATGTTTTATTGGGAGAAGGGAAGGCAACCTATAAGCCACATTGTGAGTGGTGCTCCATGGTGGTTGGCACCTATGGCTGTGGCCATATCAGCCATAGGCTAGCTTCGTCTCTGGCTGTACCAACACTAGCAGCAGTCTTCAGAATGAAAGTAATGTCTGCACCTTGCTGACAAGCACCACAGTAGAAAGAAAATAGCTCCCATTCGTCAAGGTAGAGCCACTATTGCCTGATCTCTCCCTCATCCAGTCATTTTCAGAATGGATTTAGGTTTTTGCCACTCCTAGGCATTATTGGTGCCCCTCACCCAATGCATACACACACCAGATGTTAGGACTACAGGGAGTAGAAGCACAGCACCACAGTTTCCTGCAGCAATTCAGGGGTAGATTGATCTGTGGCAAGAATTAGAACATTTTGAAGCTCATTGGCAAACATTTCCATCTTTTGTATTATATTATAAAAAAAACAGTTTTCCAGACGTGCTTGTGTCTGTATACTTTTGTTTCTATTTGGTGAGGAAAAGAGATCTCAGGAATGAGATTTTGGAGATGGGGAGAGGAGAAGAAGAGGGTAAGAGAGCCAAGAATGAGGTGAGGAGAGGGAGAGAGGACCAAGGTTGGGAGATGGGGAGGTTTAAGGAAGAGGGGAAGGATCGGGAACCTGAGATGGGGAAGAACAGGGAGAGAGAGAGAGAGAGAAAGGTTCTGGACTTGAAGAAGGGGAAGAGTGACAAGGAAGAGGATCAGAGGAGGCAAGGTGTGTGATCAGGTGTTGGGGGGCATTTCAGGATCTGGAGAGAAGGGAGAGGTGGGAACAAAGGAAGGTTCCAGGATCTGGAAGATTAAATCCAAGATCAAGGGAGGGAGGATCCAAATTGTGGTCTATGTATGGAGTGGGTGGAGAGCAAAAGCTGTCCCCACCCCTGCTGTTTTCCTGCTTCCCTTTGCATCCCCATAACCTCTATAACTTCCCATCCAATCTGACATATAGATACACACACACACACACACACACACCAGGCATTAATCCATTCTCAATCTCATGTACAAACACTGCCCACCTGGCTGATCCTGTCATCGCTCAGCTCTCCCCCCCCCCCAGTGACTCCCCTCTGATCTCCCTCAATGATCTTGTTCTCATCCCCAGCTTATGACTCCATCACCACCACTGATAAGGCCAGCAGAAGGAAGACGGTAACAGTGTTGCCTCAGGCTACATCCTTCTTTTCTGCCATCCGGGGTCCTACTTATGATATGAACCATGCCAGCACTATAGTGTCCCCCATAATTCAAAACATCAGTTAGACTTTGTGCAATAGGAGGAAGAGGACACAGAGGATGAAGCACCCACTGCTCTCCTGCTGGATTCTGTCAGCAGAGGTTACAGGTATTTCCTGGGGAACAGAAATTGAGGAGGCTGACCAGTGGCCCTATAGGCCACATTCGTATGGAGGGAGTGGGGGTAGGTATAGGCTTTGCACCCCCTCCCCCATGGGCCACAATAGGATGGGGCAGGGGGAGTTGCCAGTAGTCCAAGCTTTTGCTAGGTACTTAAAAGACTCAGGTCTCAGGCTGCCCTGAGATTCTGATAATTAAACTCATGATAAACCCCTCTTTTCTTATCCCCAAGAACAATCCTGCAAAAACACAAAACACAAATGTAACTGAGATCCTCCTGTCCTTAGGGAGGGTCATTTTCTAAGGGACTGCTTTGGATAAAGTAGTATTTTAGTTGAAGACATGACTCTTTAGAAAACTGTGTGACCAACAGGGATGTGCAGAGCAAAATTTTATGTTCATATTTCTTATGTCCGAAAGGGGGTCCCACTTGCGGCCAATATGGACATAAAAAAAATCCAATGAGTTGGGTATATGTACATATGTGCAAAAAAAAATTTTAAACCCCCTCACCCTCCTTAATCCCCCCCCCCAGACTTACCACAACTCCCTGGTGATCGAGCGAGGAGTGAGGACGCCATTTCTGCAATCCTTGGCGAGAAGCATGTGACTTCGGCGGCACGTCGAGTGATGCCGGCGTCACGTGATTCCCGGCGAGTTCGCGCCGGACGGCTCGTTCGGCCCAAAAAGAACTTTTGGCCAGCTTGGGGGGGTCAGGAGGGCCCCCCCAAGCTGGCCAAAAGTTCTTTTTGGGCCGAACGAGCCGTCCGGCGCGAACTCGCCGGGAATCACGTGACGCCGGCGTCACTCGACGTGCCGCTGACGTCACATGCTTCTCGCCAAGGATTGCAGAAATGGCGTCCTCACTCCTCGCTCCATCACCAGGGAGTTGTGGTAAGTCGGGGGGGGATTAAGGAGGGTGAGGGGGTTTATATTTTTATTTTGGCTCAACAATCGCGATTTCCCACATATCCAACATATCTATGTTGGATATGTGGGAAATCCGATCGTTTATGTCGAATCAATTTTTTAAGTTAAAAAAAAATATGAGTAGCGTTTTACTAATGCGGTCAATCCGAATGCACACCCCTAGTGACCAATACATGTGTAAACTTTTACTCATATATACACACACACACACACTTTTGTGTATGCACACACTTTTACACCTGCAAGAGAGATGCACTCCAGGGGCTGAAGTCTGGTGGTGTTAGAACTTATAGTACATTCATGCTTTTTTTTTTTTATAACCAAAATAGCAGGTATAATTGTGCGTGTGTAGTTTTGACAGGATAACTTTCAAAGCTGACTTATGTGAGTAAGTCAGCTTTGAAAATTGGTGTCATTTATTTGCATATTTGCTGCCTAATATATGTCTGATGTTACAAAATTACCCCAAAATATGCATTAACCAAGCAGCCGAACACATTGGACTGGAGGAGCCATGGGGAGATACTTTGGGGCCGATGCAATACAGTGAGCTGAGCCCAGCGCACTGTATAACCTTCAGTTGGACGCGGGCAGGGCCGGTGCAAGGGGATTAGGCACCCTAGGCGAGCCTTCTCCCTTGCGCTCCCCCCCCCCACCCCCCCGGTCTCGGCCCCGACTCCTACATCAACTGTGTGGTTTTCTGGGTCGCGAGCAGGTTGAGCACTGCTCGTGGCCCGCCAAATCTCCACTCCTCTTTGCCGCCGCTTGCGGCCCCATATGGTTCGCACCCAGTGGCGCACCAAGGGTCTCTGCTGGGTGCGCGCCCTTGAAGTGCACAAAGGAGTGAAACAGAGGAGCTTGCCCCTTTGTGCACCTGAAGTGCTAGCCTGTTGTTCATCTACCATAATAACCTTTCCTATTATCTAAAACCATTCTAACAATGGAGCACATAAACTTTATCAAACCTATACTTGGACAGGGTATCCACGGCGAACTAAGAAGGCAAATTCAAAAACAGAATCAAAAAAGTAATACAAAACAAATCTTCCCCATGACCAATAACAACTCTCATACAGGGCCAATGCATTTGTGTGCCTCTCCAGCATCCCCCCTTAATCCTTCTTGTACTAATGCTTAAGGTCACAGAAATTCATGGCATCTCTAGACAGAAGAATTTATTTTTTTTTGGGGGGGGGGGGAGCAAAAATGACATTTCTTCATCACACCCACCTCTATAGCATGGATCCTGCTTTAAAATTGGTTACAAAAAAAAAAGTGTTAATAAAAAAGTCCAAAGGGTCTTCTGCGTAATTTTAAAAAGCTGGCCAATTTCACACTATAAAATTATTTGATGGCCTCATTCAACTAATTCTATATGGCTATGAGAGTGAAGTCTGGAATATATAGGAAGGGAAGGAATGTCAATATAAATCCTGCACCTCCAGTTCTGTAACTCTGTGCATCCACTGAAATTCCCCCAAACAATAGAGCCTGGATGTTTCCCTTACAGCTCATCATACTAAAAGATATTTTCAAATTCTGGTGTCACCTCACAGTAACAGCAGCACAAACACCTTCCACTGCCAGGCACATTGTGAACTAACACAAAACCCAGCAAAAAAGACACTCAAAATCTATACTGCAATCCCATCGTAACATAATAGTAATAACACCAAGGACTCAAACAACATTTCTCCGCCTTGAACCCTCACTGGCCACCTTCAAAAAAGGTCTCAAAACCTGGCTTTTCAGAAAGGCCTATTCGGAAACCAACCAAACCTAGACGTACCCAAATAGCCCTCCCCCTCCTAATCTCCCCCCCTCCCCCCCCCACCCGACCTTCCCTCACCCTAGGCATCCCCCCTCCACCCTCTCATTCCAACGTATTGCAATTTTACAAGAATGTTTTAATTAAACTAATGTAATCTATGGTAAATAGTTCTATTGTAAATACATACCTCTGTAAATAAGTTCTATCAACATTAACGGTTGCTCTTTTCTTACTCATGCTACCTATCTCTTCCCTCTCTTCTCCTGTCTCCCCTTCCCCTCTCCTCTTTCTGGCCTGCTCCAATCCCTTGCTACCTGTTCATTGTAATTTCCTCCTATATTTGAGTTACCTGTAAACCGGCGTGATGTGCCACACGAATGTCGGTATATTAAAAGTTGTTAAATAAATAAATAAATAAATAACCCTACCTGTGAAAAAGCAAGGATAAATATTACACTGGGTCCTAGAATACCAATACACCACCTACTGCGGAAACAAAACAAACCCGATTGCTATAGATCCCTATACAGACACTACATGCTAGCAGAATCTCTCATCACGGTCACACACACAGAGCAGAGACAGACTCTCACCAAATACAGAATACAAAATAAAGGAGCACAAATTAGACAAAAACTGAAATGGAAACTCCAAGAAGCCAGACTCTGTGTATTAACAATGGAAAAACAGAACCACCATTCCTCATAAAACAAATAAAATCAAGAAACATAAAGCATCAGTTATAATAGTAAAACCATAATAAAAGAATATTTTAAAACTACTGATAAATAGAATATCTATTAATTAAAATAATATACATTTTTTACAATTTCCCAAACACCAATAAAATATTTCAAAAAAGCACATATATCAAATAACATCCAAAAATTAAAACTAATAAGGATTTAAAAAAGCCCCTGCTGTCCCCTTCTGTGGGAGATCTTGATTTTCAGTCACCCTGATATTATCGAGGATTAAGAGGTTATCCTCTCTCTCTCACACATACTCACATGTTCATTCTCTCTCACACATACATACATAAACATTCATGCTCTTATATCCACCATAACCTCTCGCTCTCACAGACACTGTCACACTCTCAGGCTCTAAGACACTCTCTCCCCTCCACCACCCCCTCCACAAACTCTTACTTCCCTGGATTTTCTCATACACACTCATGCTCTCACACTCACTGGCTCCCTCACATACACACAAACACACACCCAGGCAAGCTCCCAGTCATTTTCACACATATACACTGACCCCCCAGGCAGGCTCCCATTCATTTTCACACCACTCCCTCCCCATCCCCCAGGCATGTACACATTCATTCTCACACACACAGACCCCCAGGCAGGCACCCATGCATTCACACACATACACCCCCAGGCAGAGTCCCATTCATACACATGCACACACTAAAGGCAGACTCCCCTCTCTTTCTTTTGCCAGCAACCTCGGAACCTCTCTCATTCCTCTGCTGCCACTGTCACTGCTGCCTCATGGCTATTGGCTATTGGGGAGGTGCCGATTGCTGCTACTGGCACTGAAGCCCATTCTGCAGCCTCCTCTGTGCAGGCCCCGTGGGCTTCCACTTCCTCCATGCTGATCTTGTACATTGTGAGATCTGCATAGAGAAAGTGCTACTCTTGCACATTCCCAAAGATTACATGTGCCAATCACTAAAAAAGTATTTTTTTTTTTTACCTTTGCTGTCTGATCTTAGTTTTCTAATCGGTTGGTCACAGGCTTTTTTTCCCACCTTCCCTTTCTTATTTTTTTCCACCTTCCCTTTCTTATTTTTTTGTCAATTCCTTTTATATTGTCTTTTTTTCTATTTCTTTTCTCTCCATCTTCTTCCCTCAAACACACCGTCAGGGTCTCATTCTCACATGCTTTCTCTTTCACACACACACACACACATACAGGCTCTCACTGTCACATGTTCTCTTTCATACAATCATTCATACACACAGTCTCTCACTGGCACATGCTGTCTGAGTCTTACACACACAGGCTCTCTCTCACTCCCACATGCTGTCTTAATTTATTTCTTTTATTTTATTTAAAAGTATTTATATACCGTTTTTTAAAAAGTTAATTTTTATCAAAACAGTTTACAAAGGATATAAAATAAACAAGATTAAAAGATTAAAATAATAAAAATACACAAATTGGTATATAAACAATAAGTAACTAATCTTAACAAAAAAATCTTAATAAAAGGGAGCTGTGCCATAGATCGCCTTATAGAAATAAAAGGGGAAAGGGGGGGGGGGCTAAGAGGTATTCTCAAAAAAGATGGGGAAAGGAGTGAATAAGTTTGTTTTGTTGAAGTGGTTCACAGAGGGAAGTACTATAGGGAGGAAGGGGAAAGGGGAGGGGGTTGTGTAGTTGATATTATGTGAGTTGGTGAAATATTAAATGCTAATTGAAACAAACATGTTTTCAGGGATTTTTTTAAGTGATGTGGGTTTGATAATAAACGGAGTGGATTCGGAAAAGAGTTCCAGAGGGAGGGTCTTGCTACAGAGAACGCTCTCCTTCTGGTGATGTCTAATCTTGCCTGTCGAGGTGATGGAATATATCTAATAGATTTTGTGTTAATGATCTTAAATGCCGAGTGGGTTTATAGATACAAAGCAGAGAACAGAGCCAGGTAGAAGAGGAGTTGTGTATTAAACCATGGATGATAGTGAGTAATTTATATTTTATCCTGAATTTTATGGGTAACCAATGAAGAGATTGAAGAGTAGGTGTGATGTGATTTCAAAGGGAAATACCAGGTAAAATGCGAGCTGCGCTGTTTTGAACTAATTGTAGGGAGTAGACTGAGGAGTCAAGTAAACCTAGATAAAGAGCATTACAGTAGTCTAGACCAGAGAAAATTAGGGACTGTAGAATAGTTCAGAAATCATGATGAAAGAGTAGAGGGTGAAGACGTTTTAGGAGTTGCAGTTTGTAAAAAGATTTTTTAGTTAG
The DNA here is from genome assembly GCF_901001135.1 of Rhinatrema bivittatum. NCBI lineage: Eukaryota > Metazoa > Chordata > Amphibia > Gymnophiona > Rhinatrematidae > Rhinatrema > Rhinatrema bivittatum. The sequence goes on from NC_042621.1 coordinate 114,404,279, forward strand.
AGAAGAGATGTGTTGTTTCATTGACAGATCCGAGTTTATGATGACTCCTAGATTTGTGGCGTAGAGTGTTATCGGGATCGACACGCTGTTTGTTATCAGATGTGAAGGTGGACCAATTGAAGAATCTGAAATAGATGTTAGATGAACAATCTCGGTTTTGGACGGGTTCAATTTTAAAAGATTATGGGAAAGCCAGGAGTTAATAATAGATAGATAAAGAGAGACCATAGATAAGGTAGTGGACCAAGATGTTTAATAGGAAACTAGGAACTGTATATCATCTGCATAAATTTTGAATTGTAGGTTGAGAGAAGATAGAATATGACATAGAGGGAGGAGATATATGTTAAATAGTATGGGGGATAATGATGAGCCTTGAGGTACACCGGATGGAATAGTGTAAGAGATGGAAGAGTGGTGATTAATGTTAACTTGTTGGGGACGATCAATAAGAAAGGATGAAAACCAATTTAGAACTAGGGATGTGAATCGTTTTTTGACGATTTAAAACAATCATCAGATATATTTTAAATCGTCAAAAATCGTTAGAGCCGCGATACAATAACAATTCCCCCGATTTATCGTCAAAAAATCGTAAATCAGGCGAGGGGGGTGGGCGGGAAAACCGGCAACCTAAAACCCACCTGACCCTTTAAAATAAATCCCCCACTCTCCCGAAGCCCCCCAAAATGTTTTAAATTACCTGGGGTCCAGTGGGGGGGTCCTGGCGCGATCTCCCGCTCTCGGGCCACGGCTGTGTTAAAAGAAATGGCGCCGGTGGCCCTTTGCCCTTACCATATGACAGGGCAAAGGTAGCGCCGGCACCATTTTGGTTCCTGTCACCCGACGTCACGAGTGCAGGAGATCGCTCCCGGACCCCCGCTGGACCCCCAGGGACTTTTGGCCAGCTTGGGGGGAGGTCTCCTGACCCCCACAAGACTTGCCAGAAGTCCAGCGGGGGTCTGGGAGTGACCTCCTGCACGCGGGCCATATTGCCAATATTCAAAATGGCACCGGCGCTACTTTTGCCCTCACTATGTCGACATAGTGAGGGCAAAAGGCAAAATGGCGCCGGCACTACTTTTGCCCTCACATCCCTATTTAGAACTGTACCTATAATACCTATGGATTTAAGACCTGAAATGAGTATTTGATGATCAACCGTGTCAAATGTTGCTGAAATATCTAGAAAGACTATGATATAGTCTATGTAGGAGTCAAAAGCGCGGAATAAAGTGTCAAAGGATGCTATTAGAAGGGTTTCAGTAGAATGTCCCTTTCTGAATCTGTGTTGATTAATATGAAGGATTTTGTTTTCTGATAGAAAGTCAGAGAGTTGACATAGAACTGCAGACTCAATAAGTTTGGCTAGTGAAGTAAGTGTGACAATGGGTCTATAGTTATTGAGGTCAGCTGTATCTTTTGTTTTTGTTTTTATGATTGGTAAAATGGAAGTTTTTTTCAGACTGTTTGGGAATTGTCCTGTTTCTAGAGATTGATTAACTAGTAAACTGAGAAAGGTACAAGCATGTGGGCCAATAACTTTGAAAAAGGCTCCAGAACAGGGATTTTCAGAAGAATTAGAAGGTTTTTGTTTATTAATTATAATTAGAATAGTATTTTCAAGTATGGGAGTAAATTCTGACCATTGATGATGACTGGATTCTTTATTAACATATGTTGGGTAAGGTATTTGAGAGAATTCTGTAGATATATTAGTTACTTTTGTTTTGAAATGGTTGGCTATATTATTGCAAAAAGTAGCATCGAAATAAGGGAAGTTTTCATTGTGAGAAGTAGTTAAAGATTTTACAATATTAAATAATGTGTTTGGGTTTCCATTGGCTTTGAAGATTTTATTTGCATAGTAGAGCTTCTTGGCCTGATTTAGTCCCTTATTATAACGGCGTAAGGTGCAGTGGTAGGCATTTTTTGTTTCAGTAGTTCTTTTGCGTCGCCATTTGCACTCTAATCTTCTAAGAAGTGTTTTAAAAGAATGTAGAGATTTCGTATACCAAGGGGCATTTGATTTTCTTTTATTATTGTTTAAATGAATTTATTTAAAAGGGGCAATTGTATCTAAGGTAGATGTAATGGCTGAATTCCAGTTTGCTACTGAATTTTCTATATTAGATGATAAATTATTTGGCAAGTTAGGTGTAACTGTTTCTATAAAGGAGTCTGAGCTAATACATTTCCTCTTAAATATCGTAGATTGTTTTCTAATCTTATGCTTATTATGATCTATGTTGAAAGAAAAATGGATCTTGCAATGGTCAGACCAAGGTATGGGAGTAACAATTATATCTTTCAAAATTGGTGTGGCAAAGAGTGAATTGAAAAATACTAGATCTAGTATTTGACACTTAGCATGAGTTGGAGTCTTTATGAGCTGTTCCCAACTGAGACTGGACATGGAATCCAAAAATGAATTTTTAATTATGGAAGGGCTAGTGATGTGTACATTAAAGTCACCCAGTAGAATAGTTTTGCCTAGATCTACAGGAAGTGTTGCAATGGTTTCTAAGAAACTTGAAAGCTCTAAGTTGAGACAGCCAGGAGGACAGTGAATAATGCCAATATTTAATATTGAGGTAGTAATCAATAAAATTTCAAAGGAACCAGAGAAAGCAATTTGTTTTTTTATGGGTTTCAAGCACAGGCTCTCACTGTCACATGCTGTCTCTCTCACACACAGAGGCTCTTACATGCTGTCTCTGCAAACATTCAGGTCCTCACTCCCACACACAGTCTCTCAACTCACTCTCACACACAGTCTCTCAACTCATCTCATACACGCACACATACACACTCTACAGGCCGTCAGCCTCTCTCTCACCTCTGGGCCTCCTCCTCATGGGTCGCTACCGGGCCTCTTCCTCTTCTCGGGTCGCTGCGACTTGGGATTCGCGGCAGCCCACAGTGGCTGCTCCTCTTCTGCATGCACTGATGCTGCTCCTCTTCTGCATGTGCTGATGTTCCTCCTCCTTCTTGCCCGTGCAGCTCTGGCAACGTTTTCTTCCGGGGTCGCGCGGGCAGGAAGGAGGAGGAGACCTGCGGGCTTGAATGCAACCTTTTTCTTCGAGCAGTGGTGACGTGAGCTCCACCACGGCCCTGCCGATTTGCCTGTGTGCTATGTGTCGCTGCTCAGCCACCAGTGGGATGAGGTCCACCGGCGGCCACATGAGCCTCCCTGCACCCGGGGGCATTGACTCCCTTCGGGATACCACTGCTCATGGTGCCCCCTAATACTCGGCGCCCTAGGCCCAGGTCTAGTTTGTCTAGTGCTTCCACCGGCTCTGGACGTGGGTTATAGAGGCACTAACTAATCCTCTTATGCAATAAGGAGATTAGCGCCTCTACAAAGCACGTCCAACGCGGAGTGAAACTAATAGCAAATGCATGTGAATGAGGCTATTAGCTATTCACTCCCTATGCACATTTTAGCGATCAGAAATTAACTCCTGCCCGGAGCAGGCGTAAATTGCTGAACGCTACTAAAACTAGTATAGAAAAGCAGAAAAAGATGCTTTTCTATCACTGGCAGGGGTTTGGAAAATGGACACTGGTTAATTCAGCTTCCATTCTCCGAACCTGACTACCGGCACCAGAAGGAGTATATAAATCAATATTAGTGTCGGGCACTTAATATTAATTTATTCACTCCTTCACTTATTGCCCATTGGTCCTTTCACTGACATTTGTCAGTGAAAGGACCAAGCCCCTTTCAGGACTGCCTTCTGGAAGGAGACTGGTCCTTTCACTGACACGTGACAGTAAAGGGACCAATCCGCAATAAGTGAAGGAGTGAATAAATTAATATTAAGTGCCCTACACTTTAATATTGATTTTATAAACTCCTTCTGATGCCGGTAGTCAGGTTCGGAGGTTGGTGGTTAGGAAAATGGGATGCTGATAAATTAGGAAACGGGACGCTGATAAATTCAGCTTCCGTTTTCTTAACCAGCAGACAGCCACCACAGCGGACCTCTTTCCGGCTTGTGCTGTCAATGAGGCACTAGGGGTGCACAATCGCCCCTAGCGCCTCCTCGACAATGCGAGCCCTAATTTAAATATTACATCGTGCCCCCAGGAGAGGTGTCTAGGGGCGTGTTATGAAAGCGGGCACTGAATACACAGTGCCCGCTTTTAGCACGAGTTTTTTGCATCTGCCCCTTATAGAATCAATGACATGCTGCCAGTTTTGTATAAAGAGGTGCTCAACAGTTCTAGTCCACTTGCACTGCCCGTTCCATCATCACTAGGGATGTGAATCAGGTGCCCAATCGTTCCCGCTTTCAGGATCATCTGGACACGGGAAAATCTTTTTTTCCCGCAGATCCCCGTTTTTTTTTTACTGAAAAATCGTTTTTCAGGTTAGCGCACACTAACTCCCGTGCGCGCTAACTCATGTAAGTTGCGCGCGCCGGCCGACTGCCGGCACGCAATCCCCGGCCCAGCGGAAGCGCGGAGGCCTCTGGCCATGCCCCTGTCCCTGCCCCACACCCTCCCCACCCCTTTTGTAAAGCCCCAAGACTTACACGTGTCCCAGGGCTTTACGCGTGTCGCCAAGCCTTTTGAAAATGAGCCCGGGGCGCGTAACCTTTTGAAAATCCGGACCATATTGTGCAAATAATATTTAAAATTGTATGTGTTAACATCAATTATTAATAACTAAATAATTTTATATAAAATAGGTCATATGTTTTGGAGAAGTACTTCTGTTATATACAATACTTTTTTTTTTTTTTTTAAATCAAATTCAGTGTATAAATAAATAACAAGAAAACTCTATATTTATTCTTTTCTCCTAGACCCTACTACTCCAAGAACTTACGGCAAAAAACTCCAAATTTCCAGGACTCTACTGGCAATATAGTAAGATATGTATCAATTCTGTCAGTTGCAGCATTTGTTTCACTTTAAGTCTATCCCCTTAATGTAACTCACAAATTCTTTGTGTAGTACTTATGTCTCCTTAGGTGACGCGAGTGTTTATTTTGCCTTCAGGAGTGTTCCTGGGTAAGTACGTTTCTCTTTTAAATCTTTTCTTTTTACTGTCTGTCTCTCTTGTGTGTTTACTTTCCTATTTCTTTTCCTTGCCGTTCACCGTCCTCTGTTGTTTTTTGCAAACAGGCCTGTGTGTTTTGCACACTTTACTTTTTCTCTTCTTTGACCTTGTCCAGCATTCTTTGAGAATGCTGTTGGGGTGCATGGATAATTCCTCTTGACTCTCGTCACTCTGCTTCTACTACCTGACTTTACAAAAATCAATAAAAAAAAAATCTGACTCCCTGGCCCTGACAGTTCTTCTGGCAACTATTTGTGTTCCCTAAAATGTTATGGCTTATTGAACTAATTCAGCTAACCATAGAAAACAAAGGATAATTGTATTTTCCTTAACTAACGCTGTTTAGGACCAATAGCGTATGACTGCTTTGCACGTTGTGTTGCGACCGTCAGTCTGCGACGGCTTTGCTTTGCCTACCTTACTCTTCTTGCGGCTCCTCCCGCTCACCTCGGACTGGCTGCTGCAGCGTCTGTCTGCCGTCCTCTCCGGCGTCCCCGGACCGGCTTTGGTGCTGCTTCCCGCCATGCTCCTCCAAAGTACCATAGGGCGTGCGCACGCACGCTGCCCTCATCTTTATTTCCTCATTGGCGCGAACCTCAGGGGCCTCCCCCTGAGATGACGTCACGCTGCCCGGATATTTAAGCCTCTCTCTTTTGCTAGCTAATCGAGTTAGCAACTACTCGGATTACTACGGATGGGATTCGCTCTCCATACCGAAGCTGCTCTGCCACTCCAGCGTTATCTGGAACTCTTACTGATAACAGGGTACCCACTCCTCAGGGGCCTCTTCTGCTTCTTTCAGGTGCTATCAGGAAACCGGTACTCGCTCCTTGAGGGCCCATGTTCCCTGAGTCGCTGCCTGAATCTACAACCCTTTCTATTTGGAAGACTTCACTAACAGTTTCCTTCTGTGAGTACAACTACCATCTATTCCACAGTACTGCTTCCCTGGATCCAGGCACTCGCTCCTCGAGGGCCTGCACTCTATTCCAGTGCCAGACCTCTCTTCTAGTGGAATCGCTGTGTGAGTACAATACCACCGAGTCTCTCTACTCTAAGGGATCAGGTACTCGCTCCTCGAGGGCCTGCTCTCCCTGTCTCAGAGCTTCACCTATTCAACCTGGGACTCTATCTTTCTCACTGTGTACTCATAACTCTCAGTCTCTTTCCACTACAGCACAGCCAAGCAGAGGATCCACTGTTCCAGCGCCCTGTGGGATACTTACCCAGCCGGGCTCAACATCTACTACTCACTACTGCCACCTCTGGTGGTTTCCAAAACTGTTTAAATAAAGATTCAATCTGTGTTTGTATGTTCAGAGTCTAGCCTGACAACGTGGTCCCTCATGGGACTGCCCCCCATGGGCGTGGTCAGCTGTCACAGTGTCCAAGGATCCACCCAAATACCAATGACCATAACACTTTGCTTATGGGAACTCATCCTATTACTTATGTTCTCACTCTGTCCTTTTAGGTTTCTTTCTCTCTATTTTTCTGAGAGAATATCTTCCACTTTCTCTTTTGTTTGGGAGAGTGTTTTAGCTTTACTCTACTCCCTTTTTACAACTCACTGGTTGGTTAATGCTCACTAACAGCACTCAGTATTTGTAGGTAGGAAGTTTAAGCTTTTTTTTCAGTTCACTTTCTCTCCTGAGCCTTTTTGGAAGAGAAGTCCCTTTTTCAGGTTTTCTCCAAAACCAGTGGAAATTTTTCCAGTTTAGAATTCACTGGATGACTCAGAGTGAATGTTTCCACTTAAAGCTTTCCCTTGGAAGAGCAGTTTCTGGGAGTCTCATGTGTTCACTCCCTGGATTGTTTACTGTCTCTCATAAGCAATCTCTCTATAAATATTTACTCTTTTCATTCACCAAAACTATCAATGCTGACACTGCTTCACCTTGGATCAGCTGTCTTTATAATTAAATTTACGTATTCTAAAACTTACCATTGCACTTCTTAAATAATTAGGCACTATTCATGCATTCTATTGTGTATTATTATATTGTCCTGTTTTGAGCACCTTTTTTTTTCTTTACTTAGGTAGAGAAGCACTAGCATGTTATAAAATTGCGCGTCCATGTGTGCGCGCCGGGTAGCATGTGCACATGGACACGAGCGTATTTTTTAAAAATCTATCCCTTAGCATGTAATGCTGGGGACAAATATTTAAAGGCCAAAGTTTGTCCAGCTAAGCCCCAACTTTAACCAAACAAATCTTTTGAGTATAGACTTCAGCAATTGCAGCTAGAGAAATATCACAAAATTAAAGGAAAGATAAGAGAAAAGGAAATTTACAAATCCTACTCTTTTGCCCCTGCACTTTTCTAGTCAGCATGACACCATGTGACAGGGGCCGACCAATGGCACCGGTAGTCCCTGTGACATAGTAAGGCAAAGGCTATCGGCGCCATTTTGAATACTGGCAGCCGACGACCTGAGTGCAGGAGATTGCTTCCGGGACCCCGCTGGATCACCAGGGACTTGAGGGGGCTCCTGACCCCCCCCCCCCCAAGACTTGCCAAATGTCCCTGGTGGTCCAGCGGGGGTCCCGGGAGCGATCTCCTGCACTCGGCTCCTCAACTGCCAGTATTCAAAATGGCGCCAATAGCCTTTGCCCATACTATCTCACAGGGGCTATTGGCGCCATTTTGAATACTGGCAGCCCCACAGCCCAAGTGCAGGAGATCGCTCCCGGAACTCCACTGGCAAGTCTTGAGGGGGGGGGGTCAGGAGGGTGGGGGATTGTAGATAAATTACTTTAAAGGGTTTGTATGGGGGTTTTGGGAGGGAACAAATGCATTTTTGACATATGAACGGATCGGGGGCCCTCGAGAACGGATGCAACGGATTTGGATCCCTACGAATCCGAATCCCAAATGGGATGAATCCATCCCTGCTGCACATCCCTACTATTTTCTAAGTCAGCTTAATTAATAGCAGGTAATGGACTTCCTCTCCAAAAACGTATCCAATTTTTTTTTAAACACAGCTATATTAACTGCACTAACCACATCCTCTGGCAACAAATTCCAAAGTTTAATTGTGTGTTGAGTGTAAAAGAACTTTCTTTGATTAGTTTTAAATGTGCCACATGCTAACTTCATGGAGTGCCCCCTAGTCTTTCTATTATCTGAAAGAGTAAATACGACGAGTGAGATAATCAAATTTGCAGATGATACAAAATTGTTCAGACACAAAATTGTTCAGAATAGTTAAATCACAAGCAGATTGTGATAAATTGCAGGAAGACCTTGTGAGACTGGAAAATTGGGCATCCAAATGGCAGATGAAATTTAATGTGGATAAGTGCAAGGTGATGCATATAGGGAAAAATAACCCATGCTATAATTACACAATGTTAGGTTCCATATTAGGTGCTACTACCCAAGAAAGAGATCTAGGTGTCATAGTGGATAACACATTGAAATCGTCGGTTCAGTGTGCTGCGGCAGTCAAAAAAGTAAACAGAATGTTGGGAATTATTAGAAAGGGAATGGTGAATAAAACGGAAAATGTCATAATGCCTCTGTATCGCTCCATGGTGAGACCGCACCTTGAATACTGTGTACAATTCTGGTCGCCGCATCTCAAAAAAGATATAATTGCAATGGAGAAGGTACAGAGAAGGGCTACCAAATGATAAGGGGAATGGAACAACTCCCCTATGAGGAAAGACTAAAGAGGTTAGGACTTTTCAGCTTGGAGAAGAGACGACTGAGGGGGGATATGATAGAGGTGTTTAAAATCATGAGAGGACTAGAACGGGTAGATGTGAATCGGTTATTTACTCTTTCGGATAGTAGAAAGACTAGGGGGCACTCCATGAAGTTAGCATGGGGCACATTTAAAACTAATCGGAGAAAGTTCTTTTTTACTCAACGCACAATTAAACTCTGGAATTTGTTGCCGGAGAATGTGGTTAGTGCAGTTAGTATAGCTGTGTTTAAAAAAGGATTGGATAAGTTCTTGGAGGAGAAGTCCATTACCTGCTATTAAGTTCACTTAGAGAATAGCCACTGCCATTAGCAATGGTTACATGGAATAGACTTAGTTTTTGGGTACTTGCCAGGTTCTTATGGCCTGGATTGGCCACTGTTGAAAACAGGATGCTGGGCTTGATGGACCCTTGGTCTGACCCAGTATGGCATTTTCTTATGTACCAATTCACATCTACCCGTTCTGGACCTCTCATGATTTTAAACACCTCTCTCATATCCCCCCTCAGCCGTCTCTTCTCCAAGCTGAAAAGTCCTAACCTCTTTAGTCTTTCCTCATAGGGGACTGTAGTTACGGTCCCAGGCCGCGCCCCGTGACCTGCACTTACACACAGCCGGTCCGGCTGCAGTAACGCCTTCTCTCCGGCCTCCAAGGCCGAGGACACAGCCCTCCGCGGCGTTCTTCCTGCAAGGGAGACGTGGGTGCCGATCCGCAGCTGGCCCCACCCCCTAGGTGCATGCGCGCACGCCAGGGCTCTCTCTTAAAGGGACCAGCATGGGGAAACCCAGGAACAGCCCCCGATGACGTCAGACCTGCCAGGCCATTTAAACCTGGCAGCTGCAGCAGTACTTCACCTTGCATCGAGGTTCCTCAGTTCCCCTGAGTTGTTAGTTGCTGCGGTATCCTGATCGTCCTTCTGTCTTCTGACTCCTGACCTGGCTTTGTTCTTGACTACGTCCTTGGCTTCCACTTGGTATCGGTATTGGTATTGGTATTGGTATCGACTTCTGACTTCTGGCATCTGACTTGGCTTCGTCTCCTGACTTCGTCTTTAGCTTGTGCTCCTGGTTTTGGTTCGTCCTCTGACTTCTGGCTTTGACCAGGCTCTGTCCCACTACTCCGTCTTCTGCTTTCGTCCCTGGCTTTGGTTTGGATCTCTGACTTCTGGCTTCTGACCTGGCTTCATTCTTGGACTCCGACTTCGGCTTCTTTCATCACCTCAGGTATCCGGTACTTGCTGGCCCAGAGGATTCTCCTAAGTCCCAGTGGCTCGGGCTCTCATGGGCTCCTCCCGGGGGAGCCGCGGGCTTGCAAGGGTGAAGACTCTTCTACTACCTGGGCCCAGCCGTCTTTCTTCCATCTCTTCAGCCGCAGCCTGGATCCTTGGTTGCATAGGGTCCCGCCTAAGTCCAAGAGGTCCGGGTCCCTACGGGCTCCTCCTGGGGGGACCTCAGACTTCCAGTGGTGAAGCCTCTTCCGAGTCTCTTCCCTGCTGCCTCCCGGCTGTGTCGCTCACTGTGGGCCTCCACAGCATACCATCCACTGTCTCAGCCGTCCTAAGGGTCCATGACTGTAACAGTTTGCAAGGCCATGGACCTGGCGGACCTTGCAGGCCTGAAAGCCATCCCGGGTATTGCCCAGAGGCTGCAACAGTAGCAAACCTGCCTCGACACCCTGATGGTGACAGTGCAGGGATTAGCCGACCGTGTTGGCGGAGCCACAGCTGCCAGTCCCTCAGTACCCGGAGCTGGGACAAATTCCGGATTTACAGCACCCATACAGATGCCAGTACCTCCACAGTTTTCAGGAGATGCGAAGCTTTGCTGAGGGTTCCTGAACCAGTGCTATATTCGATTTAACCTCCTTCCGCTTCAGTTTCCTACAGACCGGGTCAAGACAAGCTTTATTAACTCACTGCTGGACGGGAGACCCCTGGCGTGAGCCTCCAACCTCTGGGAGCATCAGGACTCCTGCCTGGACAACCTGGTGCACTTCGTCTCTGCCTTTAGGCGGGTCTTCGATGAGTCCTCCCACAAACCCACTGCTGCGTCAGTGCTGCTCCAGTTGTGTCAGGGTAACCGGCCTTTGGCGGAACATGCCATGGACTTCCAGACTCTTGCCGCTGAATTGAACTGGGGAAGTGACAGCCTGCATGGTATCTTTTTGGAAAGTCTCTCCCCAAGACTCCAGGATGAATTGGCAGCCAGAGACCTCCCAGACGACTTGAACGATCTGATTGATCTAGCGGGTTGCGTGGACCACCACATCCAACGCCGGTTTTGGGAGAGAAGGTCAGCTCATAGGCCTGGGACATTTGGAACCACTCCTTCCCGAAGTGGGAGTTCTCCGTCTGCTTCCCCAGGGGCCCAAGACACCGAACCCATGCAGGTGGGTCGGGGGCCTATCTCCCAAGAAGAAAGAAGGAGACGCCGGTCTCTGGGCCTATGCCGGTATTGCGGTGGCAAGGGCCATTTCCTTGCCCGCTTTAGTGAGCGTCTGGGAAACGATTGGACCTAGGGACAGTCGGGGAGCTAACCCTTGGTCACACCACCTCTGACTTCCCGTGCATTGTACCGGTGACTTTACTCCTCCGCGAGGGGGAGTTCGATACACAAGCCCTGATCGACTCAGGAGCCGGGGGGAACTTCTTACTTAAGGACTTAGTTCAGCAACTCCAGATTGGGGTCCAACCCCAAAGACCCCCTCTCAGTGTGTCTTTTATTCAGGGGAAACTCCTTCCAGGCACCATCGCTACCTGCACCAAGCCTCTCATGTTACGCACTGGCATTCTGCATCAGGAGGAGATCTCCTTCCTCATCCTAGAGAAGTCCATTCACCCGGTCATTCTGGGGCTACCTTGGAATCTGGGATTCCCTCCAGGTAGCAGCCTGGGAATCAACCTGCTTCGACTCCTGTCTGGCTGCGGTTCCTCAGCCACGATACCTCTCCTGATGACTTCCTTGGCCCTGCCTCCACACTACCAAGACTACCTCGATGTCTTTTCCAAGGAGAAGGCCGAGATTCTCCCAGAGCATCGCCCCTTCTGCTGTGCGATCAATTTGCTTCCGGGTACCACGCCGCCCCAGGGAAGGGTATACCCGTTGTCCCTGCCTGAGACGCAAGCCATGTCCACCTATATCCGGGAGAACCTGGACCAAGGATTCATTCGACCCTCCAAGTCCCTGGCTGGAGCCGGGTTCTTCTTCGTAGTGAAGAAGGATGGGTCCCTTCAACCCTGCATAGATTACCGGGGCTTGAACAGCATTACTTGGCGGGATCGGTATCCATTACCCTTGATTCCCGAACTCCCCGACCGCCTGCAGGGAGCCAAGGTATTTAACAAGCTAGACCTTCGGGGGGCGTACAATCTAGTGCACATCCATCCTGGAGATGAATGGAAGACCGCTTTTAACACAAGGGATGGCCACTACGAATACCTGGTCATGCCCTTCGGCCTCTGCAATGCCCCGGCAGTATTTCAGAACCTCACGAATGAGGTCCTGAGGGAAATGTTACATACCTCTGTAATTGTCTACCTTGATGATGTGCTAATATATTCCAGGGACTTGGGAACGCACCATCATGATGTCTGCCAAGTACTGCAGAAATTGCAGGAGAATCGACTCTACGCGAAACTTGAGAAATGCCAGTTCGAGGAAGAATCCCTACCCTTTGTGGGGTATATCGTATCCTCCACAGGGTTCCGCATGGACCCAGACAAGGTTGCAGCCATCAAGGATTGGCCGCAACCGGGTGGAGTTAAGGCACTCCAGTGGTTCCTCGGGTTTGCCAACTTTTATCGGTAATTCATCCCCCATTATTCCCAGATGGTGGCCCCACTGACGGCCCTCACCAGGAAGGGGGCCGATGCCAAGAACTGGCTGACTAAGGCCACGTGGGCCTTTCAGGAGTTAAAGAACGTATTCCTCCAGGACACCTGCCTTCGCCACCTAGACCCTCAATGCCAGTTCATCATAGTGGTCGACATCTCTGACATAGCCGTCGGGGCTGTGCTAAGCCAACTGTCCACCGGAGGCAAACCCCTACCCTGTTCCTACTACTCACGTAAGTTCACGCCCGCAGAGAGAAACTACGGCATCGGTGATAAGGAGCTACTGGCTATCAAACTAGCTTTCGAAGAATGGCGCCAGTGGCTGGAGGGGGCCCAACATCCGATAGTCATTTATACCGACCCACAAGAACCTGGAATACCTGTGCCGTGCCCAGCGTCTTAATCCACGGCAGGCGCACTGGTCCCTCTTTTTCAGCATTTCAGTTTTTTCCTCCGTTACCGACCAGCATGCAAGAACATCCGGGCGGATGCTCTCTCCCATATGACGGAGACTGAAGACACCACCAACCCACCTCAGTACATTTTGGACCCAGCCAAAGTCCTGCTGGCCGATTCCGAGCTGGCTCCCGCGGGTAAGACTGTGGTGCCCTCTCGTTCCCGCAGGAAAGTCTTAGCATCGGCCCACAATTCACTGACCACCGGGCACCCAGGAATTTCCAGGAACCTCGAATTTCTGACTGAGTTCTATTGGTGGCTGCAGGTCAAGAAAGATGTACGACACTATGTCCAGTCGTGTCCTACCTGTGCCCGGCAGAAACCTCTTCATGGATGCCCCTGGGGGCTCCTGCAGCTGCTACCCATTTCCACTGAACCCTGGACTCACTTGTCCACAGATTTTATAGTGGATTTTCCCGTTTCTGATGGGAAGACCATGATCTGGGTCACGATCGACCGTTTCTCGAAAATGGCCCACTTCGTGCCTCTCGCCAAACTGCCTTCAGCACCGGAGTTGGCTAGCCTCTTCACACAGCACGTCTTCCGACTACATGGACTCCCTTCGAACATCACCTCAAACCGTGGTCCACAGTTTACGGCGAAGTATTGGAAGTCCCTCTGCAGGAAGTTCGGGGTGCAGCTGGACCTGACAACCGCCTTCCACCCTAAGGCCAATGGCCAGGCCGAATGGACCAACCGAACTCTGAAGGGCCTTCGTCGGAGATTTGCAAAATGACTGGGTCACCTTGTTGCCTTGAGTTTTCGTATAACCGCCACAAACACTCTGCAACTAATTGTCCCCTTTTCAGCTGGTCTATGGAAAGAGTCCTAGACCTCCATTGCCTCTGCTGCTGACAGTACCCTCGCCTGAGGTTCAACTGACGGTGCGACAGTTGCGCATCCTCTGGAGTTCTACCCAGGAAAAACTCCGGTTGGCATCTGACAAGGCGAGGAAGTACGCTGACAGACTACGGCGCCTGGCTCCGGTCCTCCTCCCAGGGAGTAAAGTCTGGTTGAGCACGAGAAATATACGGTTATAGGTCCCTTCCATGCACCTGGCCCCCAGGTATATTGGTCCATTTACAGTGGCGGAGCGAGTGGGGCTGTATTCTACCGGCTATGACTCCCATCCACTTTGTGGATTCACAACATGTTCCACGTGTCCCTGCTTAAGCCTGTGGTGCTCTCCACCTTTCATGACGAGCCTCCGGAACCCACCGCCACTGAGGCCGAGACCGATGGAACCTATACGGTGAAGGATGTTCTAGACGTTCGATTCCACCATCGCCGGTGGGAATACCTCCTCTCATGGGAGGGGTACGGCCCAGAGGAAAATTCCTGGGAGCCTTCTTCCAATATCCTGGATAAAAACCTCCTTCGTCAGTTCCATGTGGATCACCCAAGTAAACCCAGGCCTCCAGGGAGGGGGCATAAGAGGGGGGGTCCGGTTACAGTCCCGGGCCGTGCCCCCAGAACCTGCACTTACCACGCGGCCGGTCTGGCCACAGGAATGCCTTCTCTCCGGCCTCCAAGGCCGAGGACACGGCCCTCCGCGGTGTTCTCCCTGCAAGGGAGACGCCGGCACCGATCCGTGACTGGCCCCACCCCCTAGGCGCATGAGCGCGCTCCAGGGCTCTCTCTTAAAGGGGCCAGCATGGGAAAACCCAGGAACAGCCCCTGATGGTGTCAGATGCTGCTGGACCATTTAAACCCAGCAGCTGCAGCAGTACCTCGCCTTGCAACGAGATTCCTCAGTTCCCCTGAGTTGTTAGTTGCTGCAGTATCCTGATCGTCCTTCTGCTTCTGACTTCTGACCTGGCTTTGTTCTTGACCACGTCCTCGGCTTCCGCTTCTGGTATTGGTATCGACTTCTGAATTCTGGCATCTGACTTGGCTTCATCTCCTGACTTCGTCTTCAGTTTCCGCTCCTGGTTTTAGTTTGTCCTCTGACTTCTGGTTTTGATCCGGCTCTGTCCCACAACTTTGTCTTCTGCTTTCGTCCCTGGCTTTGGTTTGGATCTCTGACTTCTGGTTTCTGACCCGGCTTCGCTCTTGGACTCAGACTTCGGATTCTTTCATCACCTCAGGTATCCGGTACTTGCTGGCCCAGAGGATTCTCATAAGTCCCAGTGGCTCGGGCTCTCACGGGCTCCTCCCGGGGGAGCCGCGGACTTCCAAGGGTGAAGACTCTTCTACTACCTGGGCCTAGCCGTCTTTTGTCCATCTCTTCGGCCGCAGCCCGGATCCTTGGTCACATATGGTCCCACCCAAGTCCAAGAGGTCTGGGTCGCTATGGGCTCCTCCTGGGGGGACCTCGGACTTCCAGTGGTGAAGCCTCTTCTGAGTCCCTTCCCTGCCACCTCCCGGCTGTGATGCTCGCTGTGGGCTTCCACAGCATATCATCCAGTGTCTCAGCCGGCCTAAGGGTCCACGACCATAACAACTGTTCCATTCCCCTTATCATTTTGGTCGCCCTTCTCTGTACCTTCTCCATCGCAATTATATCTTTTTTGAAATGCGGCGACCAGAATTGTACACAATTGTATTCAAGGTGCGTCCTCACCATGCAGTGATACAGAGGCATTATGACATTTTCCGTTTTATTCACCATTCCCTTTCTAATAATTCCCAACATTCTGTTTACTTTTTTGACTGCCGCAGCACACAGAATCGATGATTTCAATGTGTTATCCACTATGACGCCTAGATCTCTTTCTTGGGTGGTAGCACCTAATATGGAACCTAATATTGTATAACTAACATTGTGTAATTGTGTTATTTTTCCCTATATGCATCACCTTGCACTTATCCACATTAAATTTCATCTGCCATTTTGATGCCCAATTTTCCAGTCTCACAAGGTCTTCCTGCAATTTATCATAATCTGCTTGTGATTTAACTACTCTGAACTGTTTTGTATCATCTGCAAATTTGATTACCTCACTCGTCGTATTTCTTTCCAGATCATTTATAAATATATTGAAAAGTAAGGGTCCCAATACAGATCCCTGAGGCACTCCACTGCCCACTCCCTTCCACTGAGAAAATTGTCCATTTAATCCTACTCTCTGTTTCCTGTCTTTTAGCCAGTTTGTAATCCACGAAAGGACATTGCCACCTATCCCATGACTTTTTAATGTTCCTAGGAGCCTCTCATGAGAAACTTTGTCAAACGCCTTCTGAAAATCCAAGTACACTATATCTACCGGTTAACCTTTATCCACATGTTTATTAACTCCTTCAAAAAAGTGAAGCAGATTTGTGAGGCAAGACTTGCCCTGGGTAAAGCCATGCTGACTTTATTCCATTAAACCATGTCTTTCTATATGTTCTGTGATTTTGATGTTTAGAACACTTTCCACTATTTTTCCTGGCACTGAAGTCAGGCTAACCAGTCTGTAGTTTCCCGGATCGCCCCTGGAGCCCTTTTTAAATATTGGGGTTACATTAGCTATCCTCCAGTCTTCAGGTACAATGGATGATTTTAATGATAGGTTACAAATTTTTACTAATAGGTCTGAAATTTCATGTTTTAGTTCCTTCAGAATTCTGGAGTGTATACCATCTGGTCCAGGTGATTTACTACTCTTCAGTTTGTCAATCAGGTCTACCACATCTTCTAGGTTCACCATGATTTGGTTCAGTCCATCTGAATCATTACCCATGAAAATCTTCTCCAGTATGGGTACCTCCCCAACATCCTCTTCAGTAAACACTGGACAGGGGGCTGTGAACATAGTAATCAATTGAATTAAATTCATTTTCTATGAAAGATGATGTTAACCAAAATGTATGGTAGTTAATTATGCTATCCTCACTGGAAGATATTCTGGGCCTGGAACAGTTTTGATTGACCATGTGAGCCTTTACTTTTTGACAGTTTATGATTTGTTAGTAGCTTAAGTCCCTAAGCAGCACAGTTTACTACAGTTCAGTTTCAGCATCATACCTCTAATCTGGGTTTCACATACACCCACTTATTTTAAAAGAAGACTAATGAGCATAGGTATGCTTTGAAAATTCAGATTGAAGTCTGCATGCACATTATATATATGAATTTTAACCCTCACTATTTATTTATTTATTTATTTATTTATTTATTTATCTATCTATTTATTTATTTATACAGTTTTTATATACCGTTGTACAGAAACAAGTTCTATCTCTACGGTTTACAATAATCACATTTTAAGAACATGATAAAAAGAGAAAATAACAAAATATCCAGAGAATAAAATTCTATCAAAACTTTCTAAAATAGGACTAAAATTAATATTAAAATAGATAAGAACAGACTAAAAAACATGTAAAAACCTGGATTATGCTTCAGTGACCATACAATGCACAAAGGCTGTAATTTCAAAAATATTTAAGTGCATAAAATTAAGTTTGAAAATTGCTACTCACTTCATAGGGCTAAATTTTCAAAAGGTTTTATGAGTGTAAATTGACTTTACATGAGTAAATGAGCTTTTGAAAATTGCTATGATTTATGCTATATTTTCCTATGTAACTGTTGTGTTCCGCGCCTACGGCCGTCCGCGGGCACAGCCCCCTACCTCCTCTGACGACCAGGGCAGCGTCGGGACCAACTGCCCTGCCCTGAGCTCCGCACCCCCGCGCGGCGGCGCGGCCCTTCGGGCTGGCCGCCAGGATCAGAGCTGTCCCTGCTCCTCCCGCGTGGGCGCTGCTGCTCTCCTCCATGGCCCGGATCCAAGATGGCCGCCGCCATGCTTGGACGCGAGGCCATGCCCCTTTTCCAGAGTTAAAGGGACCTTGCCCCTTTAATTGCCTACAGCTGGTTCTTACCTCTAGGGCCAGAGGAAGTATATAAGGAGACTTCCTCTGACCATTCCTCGACTTGGCAACGTCCTTCAATGCTGTCTAGTCTGCTTGCTTCGGTGAGTTCCCTGCGCTTGGACTCTGGTTCCTGTTTCGTCTTGGCGTTCCTGGTTCCTGACTTCGGATTGGCTTACGGTGATTCTCTGGTTCCTGACTTCGGATTGGCAAGTGGTGATTCTCTGGTTCCTGACTTCGGATCCGCAAGCAGTGACTCTCTGGTACACGACCTCGGACTGGTGAGCGTTGATCCTCTGGCACTCGACCTAGGACTCCTTCAAGACTACCGTCTCCAAGGGCCCACCTAAGTCCCAGCGGCCTGGATCCCTACGGGCTCCTCCTGGGGGAACCGCGGGCTTCCAGAGCGAAGCTCCAATTGGCCTTTGCACTGTTACCCTGACCTCTCGAGGTCCACCTAAGTCCCAGCAGTCGGGTCCCTACGGGCTCCTCCCGGGGGGACCGCAGACCGTCCTTCTGCTCATCTCCTTGTCCATCTCCACAGTAGCTTCTGTCTTCAGTGCCAAGGGTCAGCTGCTCTCCTCCTCTGTCCTGCCTCGCTACCTGATGAGAGAATCTATGGATCCTCCGCAAGGTGTAACATCCCCTCGTCGGCCCATGGGTCCACAAACCTGAGCATAACAGTAACTCCTTTGAAAATTCACTCCTGTTTTACTTTGGGCAGTAAAAAGCGGCCTCAGTGGTAGCCATGCTATTAATGTGCATGCTAACCCTTTTCACGCCACCTTACATGAAAACTGTATAAAAGGTAGAGATGTGAATCGTGTCCTCGATCGTCTTAACGATCGATTTCGGCTGGGAGGGGGAGGGAATCGTATTGTTGCCGTTTGGGTGTGTAAACTATCGTGAAAAATCGTTAAAATCGTGAGCCGGCACACTAAACCCCCCTAAAACCCACCCCGACCCTTTAAATTAAATCCCCCACCCTCCCGAACCCCCCCAAATGCTTTAAATTACCTGGGGATCCGGCGGTGGTCCAGAACGGTGGCGGTCCGGAACGGCCCCCTCAATAGAATCGTGTTGTCTTCAGCCGGCGCCATTTTTCAAAATGGCTGCCGCAAAATGGCGGCGGCCATAGACAAAAATGATTCGACGGAGGAGGTCGTTCCGGACCCCCGCTGGACTTTTGGCAAGTCTTGTGGGGGTCAGGAGGCCCCCCCAAGCTGGCCAAAAGTTTCCTGGGAGTCCAGCGGGGTTCCGGAAGCGATTTCTTGCCGCGAATCGTTTTCGTACGGAAAATGGCGCCGGCAGGAGATCGAGTGCAGGAGGTCATTCAGCGGCGGTCCGGAACCCCCGCTGAACGACCTCCTGCAGTCGATCTCCTGCCGGCGCCATTTTCCGTACGAAAACGATTCGCGGCAAGAAATCGCTCCCGGAACCCCACTGGACTCCCAGGAAACTTTTGGCCAGCTTGGGGGGGCCTCCTGACCCCCACAAGACTTGCCAAAAGTCCAGCGGGGGTCCGGAACGACCTCCTCCGTCGAATCGTTTTTGTCTATGGCCGCCGCCATTTTGCGGCGGCCATTTTGAAAAATGGCGCCGGCTGAAGACAACACGATTCTATTGAGGGGGCTGTTCCGGACCGCCGCCGTTCTGGACCACCGCCAGATCCCCAGGTAATTTAAAGCATTGGGGGGGGGGGTTCGGGAGGGTGGGGGATTTAATTTAAAGGGTCGGGGTGGGTTTTAGGGGGTTTTAGTGTGCCGGTTTTCCTGCCCTCCCCCTTCCCCCGATTTACGATTTTTTAACGATAAATCGGGGGAATTGTTATTGTATCGTGGCCCTAACGATTTTTTGACGATTTAAAATATATCGAACGATATTTTAAATCGTCAAAAAACGATTCACATCCCTAATAAAAGGAAGCATAGAACATCGGGCTGGTTGTCAATGCTGAGGGGAAGAGTGGGATACCAAATGGAGCCTAGAGAGAGGAGGCTGAAGGAGAACAAAGAGTTTGGGGAGAGGAGAAACCAGACATCTGCATGACCTATTGGTGTCTTGAACTCCTTCTGTGTGTTTTCTTTCCATTGTTTGGCCATTGTTCAGGCTCTGTGACTGAGACGGTGAGTGAGTAGGTGAATATTTCTGTCCTTTAATTTCTGTGTCAGTAAATGTCTTGAAAGAGCAAAGTGAAAGGTCTTGCTTGGTGAGCGAAAGAAGCGTGGAAAGGGGCTGTACAAGGACTAGAACATGAAAAGTGAACAACATCATAATATGCTGCTGAAGTGTACTTGAGTCAGGAAAATTCTTGGCAGTGAAAAAAAACGATTACAGCTATTTTTTAACTAAATAACAAGGAATCAGCTTCCTACCAAAACATAGTTTTAGTTTTGCATCGGCATCACAATTTCCAAGGCACGTTTAATAGAAGACCACTTGTACCTTTACTCTCAAAATCCTTGTGCTTTTAGACTATATCCAACTTTTAAGGTTATTTCAATGCATATTTCTATCTCTTTTAATGTCAGGTAACAGAATCCCTCCTGCCAGTCTCAAAATGCCAGCCCCCAAGGGCAAATTATTAGGTGCTTCATTCAGTTCATTTCAGATCTATATATAACTTTTTGCCATCAAATATGAACATAACCTTTGAATAGATGAGTAGGCAGTGTGAATGAACTGGTAGTGGAGAACTTTTCTTACATGTGACCTCACATTCTGTTTCTATAAGAGGGCTGCTGTCTCTATGGATTGCCCACTTCCATATAGACAATCCTTGCACTAAATAAGAAAAAAACATTCTCATTGCATCTATTTATTTATTTAAAACATTTATAATCTGCCTATAATAAGAGAATGCTAAGCGAAGTACAGATTAAGACAATAATACAGCACAATAATACAATTCTATCACATAACATTAAAACCAATTAAAACAAAACAACATAAAATTAAAAAAAAATTGTGAAATTAATCACAATTGCCAAAAACTTCTATAAAGAAAAATGTTTTCAATTTCTTTTGAAAAAATTTAAAAAGTTATTTTTAAATCCGGTAATGAATTCCACAGAAAGGGACCAATAACAGAAAAGGTCCAATTCAAGGTTTCTTGAAGATGGATCTCTCTGTTACTTGGGGTATCAAGTAAATGTTACGATGATGATCACAATGATCGCTTGGGAACATATATTGTTACAAGTTTAAAAAGATATTCTAGTGCATTTTCTTGTAATGCTTTAAAAACCAAGATTATAATTTTTTAAATTTTATTTCCTGGATGACAGGCAGCCAATGCAAACTTTGCAGAAGTGGAGTAATATGCTCAAATTTTGAGGTTTTTGTTATTAATCTCGCTGCAGAATTTTGTAAGAATTGAAGAACACAGGTACAAATTATAGGTAGTCCTGCATATAGAGAATTACTATAGTCTATCGTTGTTAGGTTAAATGCCCGAACTATCACACAGAAATCATTTTCTTCCAGAAATAGCCTGAGGTGGTGTATTTGTATCAGATTAAAATAGCCATTTCATAAAACTAATCTAATCTGAGGTTTATAACTCAAATTAGAATCAAATTGGATTCCTAATTGTGAACTTGATCCGAGCATTTCATTTGAACACTCTGAAATATAAAGTCTGCCAAGTCTGCTGGCCTTTTTTTTTTCCTGGAAATCCATAAAAACTCTGGATCAATTTAAGACCATGGCATTTCCTGACATCCATTTATCAACTTACTGCAGACAGGAGGATATCAATTATTTGGTGACACAGATCTCAGCAGTAACAGGAAAATAAAGCCGAATATCATCAGCCTAGACCTTAAACTGAATATTGTGCATATCCATTATTAAAAATAAGGGTTGAATAAAAATATTAAATATAGTAGAGGAAAGAACATGCCCTTGGGGTACTCCTGATTTGAGTGGGAACCAGCTAGAAATTTTACCTTCAACCCTCACCTGTTGCTGTTGATTAGTGAAGTAGAATTCAACCCATAATAATGCTTTTCCCTCAAACCCTAGCTCTTGTAGCCTGGTCATTAAGATGGAATGATTAATAGCATCAAACATTAAGGCCACATCAAGATAAATAGCAATCATAGAGTTATCTGAATCCAAGGTGTGTAAAATATAGTCATTTACTGAGACCAATAAGGCCTCTTTACTGTGATGAGCTGTGGTATCCTCACCATCACAGCTCTTGGTCCTCTGAAACATAAGCACTGATGCAGATTAGCAGCAGATGAGACACGTCAGGTACCAATGGTTTAATATTCAAGATGCTATAGATCTGTTTCTGAAACATATTTGTTATGGGATCACCAGTTATGTGAAGTGATCACCAGTTGTGTGATGGAATCACCATTTCAAGACTTTTTTTCAGTGAGGGAGATCCTGGGGTGTCCTTTATCTGACGTTACAAGGAGAAATGTGATTGGGCATGCAGTACTGTTGGATGGCCTCTGAATGGCATCAAGCATAGTGCTGGGCTGTGGATTGCATTGTATTTATTGTGATGTTTTAACCTGAAGTTACCAGAGGGATTTTTTATATGGGCTTCCCCTTAAGTGAGATGGCAAGCGATGTTTGTTTAAGAGTGATCTAGGAGAATATAAATCCTGGGTGAATTTGGTAGGACTTGCCCTTTTTTCTAAGCATAGAGCGGAGGAAGAAAAGGATCTCTAGGATGTAGGGAGCCTGGAGTAGCCAGCCTGAAGGCTGGTGGACCTGGGGGCCCTCCCAGTAGGAAGTGGGGCCCTGCAGGGTCTTTTCCCCTCAAGGGAAGAGGCCCAGGGCCAAGAATATTGAAGAAGAGATAATTCCTCCCCCTGAGGAAATGACCTAGGATTGTTCCAAAAGGAGGAGTACCCCAAAGAGGCAGAGGGTGGAGGAGACCTGCACATTGCTGGAAGGTTAGAATCAGGATGACTAAGGAGAGGTGCAAGAGTCAAAGGAGACATAAAGAAAAGGAGGTGGACTGTTGCGAGTTGCCCCAGGTGTTAGGCATGTGCCTCCCATGCCGCACATTGGATTCTGGTATTTAACAGGAAGAGGAATCTGGAAAGTGTGATTCACCTGCCTTTGGTGAAGGAAGAGAGCAAGTTTGTTGATGGAAATCACTGATACCTGGATGGTATAAGGATGGTATAAGGATGGTGACGCTCTATATTCCTGTTAATGGTGTGTTGCACGAAAGTGGTGGTGGAAAAGTGGAATGAATGCCAGATGTTGAAGGGTAAGGAGGTATTGCAAATCCTGGGATGCAAGTTATCACCCTTGTTATTGAATGTTTAACTTGGCTGAGTATCCCAAGAACTCTGAATAATTCAGTATGCTCTGAATATCCTCTATAGGTTATGTACATAGTTGCTAGCTGGAGATCCCAGAAAATAAAAGTTAAGAGTTTGACTGGACCTGGAGTGGGGAGAATTTTGTGAGACTTTAAGGATGGCAGGCACCTAATGTGCTACACAGGGTTAAGATTCAAGGAGGGGAGAGTAATGGATATATCTCCTTGACCAGACAAAAAGAGCAACCTACTCCACTGCCTCTAATTAGGGATATACAGCCAAAAATCTTTTGTTTTGTCATTTCGTGTCATTTAAACATTGATCCCATTTTCATTGTTTTCTTTTTGTTAGTTTTTAGTACACACTATTTTACAAATAGTGCACACTAAATCACAATAGTGTGCAATAAGTTTTAGCATGCACTAATTGAAACAAAACAAAAAAAAGCTGAATATCCTGTTTCTGATTGGGTCCACTTCACCATCTGATGGACCCCATTTGTTGAACCCACAAAGAAATTAGAGAGACTGACTCTTAGTCCAAATGTATCTGATCCTCTAATTATTTTATGTGTCCAGGGAAGAGGCTACATATTGTATGATAGAGAGATTTAAAACTTTGGTTCTCAATGTTTTTAAATGGAAATATTTGAAGATTTGAAAAAAAGAACCTCAAAAATATATCAGGGAAGTCTGACTATCTATCTGATCTATGACTTTCAGGGCAAGTTACTAAAAAATAAACTCAATACAAATTTTAACAAATTTATAAAATGATTTAAAAAAACTTCTTCTCAGAAGCATGCATACCCAACACATCAGCTGTGGCAATGATAGAGAATGGAGTTCAGCTGTCTGAGACAAGAACATTGACCTAAAAAAAAATCACATAAAGGGTTCAATGCAATAAAATTCAATGGGCAGGTTAAGGGCCTTTAGTGTACACTATAAATAGAATGCTATGCAGTAAAACCATTAGCAAGCTCATGCTAAAATCAGCATGCCCTCACTTGTAAGTAAGAGAGTTTCATATGGAAATGATGCTTTATTAGGCCCAGAGGAAATAGTGTGGTATTCTGTTCTCATCCACTACTTTATGTGAACTTGATAAAGCCCAAAGTTTAACCCTTGCCTTGGATCAAGTGTTACATTTTTATCATGCCAACTGTGGCCTGAAATCCATGGTCATTTTGGATGATTAGTTCAATGGATTTCTTCTCCCTCCAAACCTGTTGAATCGAAAATGGTTCTTCCCGAAGCTTCTGACCAAACATCGCCCTACTCCAACTCCCTCCTCTCACCATAGCAAGAACTCTCCCTTGAGAGAGATCATCCATGAGAGGCATTCATGCATTTATACCCAAAAGGCTCCCCTCCCTCACCCCAGAGGCATCCTTCCACGGAAACCACTTCCCACAGCAGAACAACTACCTGTCCAGAACCAGGCTATCTTTTACAGCCAGGAGTCCATGTTGCCTCTGCATGTCTCCTTGAAGGTCTCAGGTCTACCTCTGCATGGTCTGGTCTGTCTCTTTCTGGTCACATCTGTGGTTGGGCTGACTGGATGCCCCTATGCCAAAGGTCTTGTCACATCTGCTTTACCATGGATCTTTGTTCTGGTCTGTCTTCTTCTGGTCACATCTCACATTGGGGCCTGGTTGGATGCCTGTATCATTTCTTTTGGGGCTGATGCCAAATTCTGATCTCAGCATTAGCCCTTTTTATGGTGCTTTCTCATGCAATAAAACATGAAGATTGCATGTTTTTCAGTTCATTGGTTGGATCTGAGCATAAATTCACACCCAATAAATGTTAGGGCATCCTGTTTGTTCCAGATCAGATGGTCTTTTACAGCATCACATGCTTGTTGACTTCTTCTCCCATATGGTATAGGGGTATAGAAAAATCTGGATATGAAGCCTTTTCTGATTGCCCCCTCTCCTTATAGAATACATCCCTTATGGAATACTCCCCTTACAGAATACACCCCTTATAGAATACATGTAAACCTCTCTGAGTCCTTCACTTGTTAATTGTTATTTTTCCTCACTCGAAATCCTATCATTTACTTTTTATTTATTACTATGTTTATAGTTATGTACCATATCTTAACATTATGCTACCAATTGTTCCATGTAACTGTTATTCTATATTATTTAATTATACTGTTCCATGTAAACCGATACGATGTAAAAATGGTTATCGGTATATAAAAGCCTTTAAATAAATAAATACATACATACTGTATATGAGCTTTTATTAAACACAGTTCTTGTATTTTTTCTCAGCCAATTGATATCCATCTTTAAACTCTTCCAACTATGATTTCAGTTTATATACAACTGCCAAGTTCTGAAAAGGCTTCTGTTTGACTTTAGTGATAGAATTCACCTACTCTACAGCTGAAAATATTACAGCTCTGACTTTTAAATACTGCAAAATATTCTGGTTCATCAGAAAGCCCTCAAATGCTGAAAAAAAGCTTCTGGGCCTAGTATTTTTTCTGGTTTGGTTAATGTATGTGTGTAAATGTCCATATTCTTTAATATCCATTTTTCCATAGTATGCCCATTGCAGAAACTTAAACTATTTTGTGTTTAAATGTCCATTACTTTGGGAATTCCTGCCTGTTAGATGTCCATAGCCTCTTCTCATTGGTTGGAGAGAGAGGAGGGACTGGAGAAAGGTGAAAACGTCATCCATTAGCGCTGAAGGCTCTCCATAAAATCTGTGCTACAGTGATAAGCAGAGGGATTCTTGCCTGCTAGGTGTCCGTGGACTGTTCCCACTGCTCCAAGAGAGGGAGGAGAGGAACTAGAGAATGGCATAGATGTCATCCATCGGCGCCAAAGGCTTTCTATAAAATCTGTGCGGCAGCGGCGCACCACCGCCAGCACATTGAAGTGGTGCGCGGCTTCTCTCTTTTTCTCTCCATTGGTATGGGCCAGAAAAGATTGTTTTTGCATCGATGACATTGATACCAGTGAGTGGTTCAATGGACTCCCATATTATTTATATGAATCCTTCTCTTAATACTTCTGGGGATTCTATGGATGCTTTGCTGAGTCCCAGAGATTGACACCACCTATTATGCCCCAGGTTTCACAACCAATCTTAGATGAATGTTGTTCTTCTTCTGATTTGGTGACTCCTCCAAACAAATTGGGGACCTTCCTAGTTGGAACTCCAATTTCTTTACTCCCACTGAGGCTTCTTCTCATGGATCTCTTATTATGAATAAGGAAGGTAATTTAGAGCTGCTCCCTATCCAGGAAGGACCCCGTACTGAATCTAGACTTGCCATTCCACAACCAGTTTTTTTGTCGCAATCAAATCTACTGGTTGTTCTCTCTGAAGAAGTTTCAGAGCCATCAGAAATTTCCTCAAGAGGCATTTGGTGGCAGATGTCACATTTGGAACTGTCATTAACCCAGCCAATCTTACAATTGTCACAATTCTTCAACTTAAGTCTTGTGTTTTTAAGATTGGGACAACCTTCTTCCTGAGATTTCCCTGTAAGTGTGAGATTGCCTATAGTAAGAACAGATTTATTTTTGTGCACCCTTCCCACTTAGAAACTTTTCTTGAAGATAAAGAGCAGCTAAAACCTCTCTAAGGTTTAGGTGGTACCACTTGGACTATCAGTTAGAATTGACTTTTTTTTTGTTTTTTTCCTGCATAATTTCTTGTTTTTCCCCATTTCTTTCTTTCTTTTTCTAATGTGGACATGTTTTCCATTCCTGTTATTTAAGGGTTCTTGGACAATTTTCTTTATTGTCTTTGTATTTTACTTTTTTGTGTGTTAAAAATTCATAATTTCCATTATTCTATGCATTTAAAGAGGCTTATATGACAGACCAGAATAGAAATGTTCATATGAGAGGCTTATAGTAGACAAATAAGACATGCTTCAACCGCTTATCCTAACTTCCTTTCTCTAATTCTATATATAACTCTCTGCCCCAGCTCTAATCATAATGTGGCTAAGTATGCCACTAAATATACTCAGATAAAGCTACCCAGATAATATTATCCAGTTAACTTTAGATAAGTTATCCAACTGAACCAGACTTACCTGGCTAACATTATCCAGAGAGCACTGATATTCAGTGCTGTCTGGAAAAAGTGTAACCATTGCTCCAAGAATGTCTCCAACACCATCTTTTCCCATGCAGGTAAATTATGTGTGGTGGATATTTTAAATATTAGGGATTTGTCCGGTTAACTCCCAAAGTTAGCTAGACAAATCTTTTGAAGATGGACCTCTCAGTTTACACAATTGAGGCAAGGCAAATGTTTACATATACAAGAGGAGGTTTTGTGAACTAGAACTCAGTTTATACGAGATATCCTTGTAAGTTCTTTACAAACTTTAGAGAAAGGATACTATGCACTAAAAACTTGAGTTGATATTTTTTTAGCATGTACTCAAGAAATAGAAATGTGCATTTGTTTGAAATGAATACAACCCCAGAACAAATTAAGCCATTTTTAGTCTGTTTTGAATAGAACATATCGAAAATGTCCTCTAATGAAAATACCAGAACATTTTTGAGTATTTTCATGTTTGTGAGGGGGAATAAACAAAGAAAGTGTCCTGAAGGGCCTCCCCATACATACCCCACTCAACAAAAGCTTCTGGGTCCAGGCTGAGCTTAGCCAGGTGCCTCTGACCCTCCTGTCAGGAGCCAAAATCACAATGGGGCCAAGTCTACTTGACATGGCTTAGCTGGGCCCAGCCAAGGCCTCCACTGCCCCCTCTGACCCCTTCATCCCACCTTGTAAAAACTTGTGAGGGCAGTACAACATGGTGCTGATCATACAGAGATAGGGAGGAGTGAGTAGACATCAGTCTTGCCCTTTATAATGTGCTGGACTCCTGTCACAGGAGGCCTGTTAATTTTTTTGTTTTCAGGGGGTTTGATAAACTGAATAAAAAATAAAAAATAACATTAAACAAACCCTCCTCCCTGAGACCAAAAAACAAACTGAAATGAAAATCTCAGGCCTGAACATCCCTACTAAGAAATTTAGTATGCCATGCTAAAATGGAACTCAATAGAACTGTTAAAATGAAAGTGTTTCTGGAAACCTTCTGAAGGCAGGGCTAAACTTTAGGTGTTGAGCAGACATAGTGAGTGCTCTCCAGCTAAGGTTATGCAGGTACATCTAGTCAGAAATCTATCTGACCTAGCTTTATCCAGAAAAAGCTGTGCATGTACCTTTGTCCACATATTCAGTGGCAAACTTACCTGAGTCAGTCCTGCTGAATGTCCACATGGAACCTTTACCCAGATAAATTTGCCACTCACCATCTTACTCAGTATCAACCTCTGAATGCTTGTTGTGGTCTTTGGACAGAGAAAAATACCTATAGTACTACTCACCTTGAACCTCGATGAAAAGGTGTGAGCTAAATACACTAACTAAATAAAAATAAATTAATCAAATTAATGACTGCAGTAGTTATCAATATACACCAGTAAACAGAATTTAGAAAAACAACACCACCACCCTGGTGCCCCCATGCATACATTTTTTTCAACCACACCACACAAGATTTGCTTTCTCAGGAGGTCATAGATCCATGGTGGAAAGGGTAGAGAAAGGCATCCACGCTTTGGTGGGAAGAAATTGCCTGCTGATAACCTCCATAGCTCCCACTCAGTGCCTTCTGCGAGGACTTTACCATTCCCTTGCAGATGTCTCGTCTTCCATGAAACATCTGTCCTGCAGACTAGTAATGCCATGCAAGGTTTCAGCACAATCATAGTGTTTGATAGTGCCTTTTATTTGTAAAGTTGGAACATCGTGCCTTATAATTGTGAAGAATTGAATAGTTTAAAAAATGATTGCCATTTGTTTGAAAATATATTTGAGTTATTTAATAAATATAGATTTTTTTGTCATCTCTCACTCTCTCTTTCTTTCCTCCATCTCTCCCTTATCCTCTGCTACTCCATATCTCCCTGACTCTTAATGAGTTTTTTTGTCCCAAATGCATGACTTTACACTTTTTAACACTGAACTTTATTGTCCTTACCCTTGATGGTTCTTTCAAGCTTCTTTTCATTTTTTCAACTCCTTCTGGCATGTTTATATCATTGCAGAGTTTAGTATGATCTGCAGACAAGCACATAGCCTCCTTTTATTGACTGGATGGTTTTCTCCTTTGGGTGTTTGATTTTCTAACTGCCTTCCCTGTAGCCCTTTGTTTTCTCTAATAATTTTGCCTGTCCTCCTCCATCAGTTGTTGTATTTTCTAAAAGTTAGCCTTTTTATCTTACTATTTCTACTATGTCCTTAGAAAACCATATTGATTTCCTTCTTTATTTCATCTCCTTGCATTAACTTGCATAAACCATGTATTTCCTTCCAAATGTTCCATTTCATTGCTGTGCATAGTTTGTCTGTAAACTTTAATACTTAGTTCTTGATAGAGTATTCTAAATTCCATCATTCATCATCTTGATGCCAGTTCTCTTGAAGTCCAGGTCATTACTATGGTTCACTTCAGATCTGGAGCTATTGGGATGTGCATTTGTTTAGAACTGATACACACTTCATAATGAAAACGTTAATTTTTCAGTTTATTATGAAAGAAACAAACCAAAAATCATCTTTACCCAAAAATATCCAAAATATCCAGAGCTGAAATAGGGCTTTCAGTGTAGAAAGGGGGAGGAGTTATTCCCAGCTGCTCTTGCTTGTGGAACAGTGGTGCTGGTCAGCCCTGAGGTTTGTGCCATTTTCTTGTACGGTCATACATACAACAAAATGGTGCCAGATTGGCTGTATACTGGAAGCATATGTAACATCCATCTCGGGTTCTAGTAATGGCCAAGGGATATAGGGCCGCACAGAAGACCCTCACCTATTCTATTGGGAATATGCAAATGGGGGGAAAGGTTTGCGGGTTACTGTACAGCGACTGGAAGATGAGCCCTGTGCCCAATCAATATTCTGTCACAGGCTCACCCTTAGACCCTGAGCTGATCCCCCCCCCCCCCCCCCCCCGAGAATCACCTCAGGGAATGTTGCCCACTTGGAAATATTCTCTAGAAATCCTTTCTGCAGATGTTATGAAAAATCTTCAAGGGCCACAACCAGATGGTTGCATATCTGTATACTGCGACTGAGAATTTACATCCTCAGTACTTACACGGGTAGTATAAGGACATTCCCTCACAGAAAAAACCAAGAGGGGAGCCTTTCCCTGGCTTGCTGCAGCAGCCCAGCCTAATTCACCTGCACAGGGCTGGGCATTGCAAATCTTTTGTTGACAGGGGCAACCAGAAAGATTGTGCTTAAATGTACCCCCAAGAGAGGGATGTGAGGACTTTGAAGCCAGCCAAAGGAGAGAGCCGTTGTCCCTTGGAAATATTCTCCAGAAATCCTTTCTGCAGGTGTTATGAAAAATCTTCAAGGGCCCCAACCAGATGGCTGCACATCTATTTTCAGTGACTGAGAAATTACATCCTGAGTATTGGGGGGGAGGGTTGCAGGTATTGGGCTGGGGAATAGTTGCACCATTTCTAATAAATATTGAAGTGATTCACTGTATATAACTGCTTGTAGGATTCTTGCTCCAGTTGGAGAGAGTTACTACATGCTTGTTATATCAGAATATTTGACCACATTTATTCTTTTTCATGCTATCTCATTTCCCTTTTTTGCCCTATAAGTGCTAGTAAAGTTTAAGAACATAAGAACATGCCATACTGGGTCAGACCAAGGGCCCATCAAGCCCAGCATCCTGTTTCCAACAGTGGCCAATCCAGGCCACAAGAACCTGGCAATTACCCAAACACTAAGAAGATCCCATGCTACTGTTGCTAATAATAGCAGTGGCTATTTTCTAAGTCAACTTAATTAATAGCAGGTAATGGACTTCTCCAATAACTTATCCAAACCCTTTTTAAATCCAGCTACACTAACTGCACTAACCACATCCCCTGGCAACAAATTCCAGAGTTTAATTGTGCGTTGAGTGAAAAAGAACTTTCTCCAAATAGTTTTAAATGTGCCACATGCTAACTTCATGGAGTGCCCCCTAGTCCTTCTGTTATCCAAAAGAGTAAATAACCGATTCACATTTACTTGTTCTAGATCTCTCATAATTTTAAACACCTCTATCATATCCCCCCTCAGCCATCTCTTCTCCAAGCTGAACAGCCCTAACCTCTTTAGTCTTTCCTCATAGGGGAGCTGTTCCATTCCCCTTATCATTTTGGTAGCCCTTCTCTGTTCCTTCTCCATCGCAACTATATCTTTTTTGAGATGCGGCGACCAGAATTGTACACAGTATTCAAGGTGCGGTCTCACCATGGAGCGATATAGAGGCATTATGATATTTTCCATTTTATTCACCATTCTCTTTCTAATAATTCCCAACATTGTTTGCTTCTTTGACTGCCCCAGCACACTGAACCGATGATTTCAATGTGTTGTCCACTATGATGCCTAGATCTCTTTATTGATCTCTGTATGTATATGGTCATTGCCTTATTGCTGAGGTGATTCTCAGGGAGGAATCAGCTCAGAGTCTAAGAGGAGCCTGTGACAGTCCATTTGCCTATAGCTCACAGCAACCCGGGGTGGATTGCAGGAAAATAGCCCTGGGGATTTTTTTCAAATCCGGCCCATGGGGTATCTGACTCCCTCATGCACTTTCTCTGCAGCACACCAAGTCAACTCGAACCTGGCAGAATTAAGCCCCTAAATATCTCCAAAATAAATTTCACATTTCCTAAATAACTAAGAAATAGAACATACTTTAGACCAGCTGTGAGTAAACAAAGCTATAGACCACATTCCATCTATTCAAATCGCTTAACATACACATACAAATATCCTGGTCTAGCCAACCTAGCAGTCTTGAACTAATTTATTTGTTTGTATCTATTTATCGGGTTTTATGTACCGTCATTCAAATTCATCATTATAAATCCATCATAACGGTTTACAAATATGAAAGTTACATGTTAAGGGATAAACAGAGTTTCAAAAAGGTTCAAATGTTGTTAAACATAGGGGAATCAAATGTTAGTTAATTACTGTTCTGGTTTACGTTTAACTTCATAGTTATAGTCCATAGTTGAGATAAGTTCATTTATTCATTTAATCTTCAGGTTGAAGTCAAGGGTGAAGTTGTGTTGTTCATTGGGTGAGTTGGTATTTTTTGTTGAACAACCATGTTTTTAGCTCTTTTTTGAATGTTTTTAGGTTTTCTTGAGTTCTGAGTTCAGTTGGTAGGGAGTTCCAGAGTTTTGGGCTACCTAGAGAAATTGCTCTCTTTTGGGTTGAGGTGAGTTGATTGGACTGCGTAGGAGGTGTTTTTAGAAGTCCCTTGTTTGCTGATCTGAAAGTAATGAAAGTAATGAGACAACTACACTGCCAGCCAGTGTCAGACACACACACATGCTCAGTCACACGTACAGATTTATAGATTGCAGAAACTTTATATACACTGACACATACTCTCTCAAACACTTTCTCACAGACACACAGATAAACCCACACTCTGAGAGCAAGAGAGTGTTTGTGTGTGTTTGTGTGTGTGTGTCTGTATGACAGAGAGAGACACCCACACACGCATTCTCCCTCTGACACAAATGTATGTATAGGTATGTGTCCCTCTGTGTGACACAGACACTGACTCTCTCTAACATGCTACTGTTGTGCAGCTGCATATGTGCTCACACAGAGCGTGCCCCCACCACAGCACTACCACATCACAGTTTAAAGTTCTTGCTTGCTGCCAGCCCTTCCTCATTCTGCAGCAGCCTCCTCCTTTTCCAATCCCATTCTGAGACTTGCTGGTTCCGCAGTTAACTGCTCCTCTCACACTTCAGTCCAGTCACCTCAGACAGAAGCCTCCCCAACACTGTACAGGTACTTCCTCCGAGCTCATTCTCTCCCTTCCTGTGCCTGTAGCTTGCCTCCACTGCTCCACCACCCTCCCACCATTCCAGTGTATTCCCTCTGCCTGAATGCTAGCTACACAGTCTGGTGTGGTTTCCCAGACTTGACTCTGCCTACCTACTCCAGTGGATAGGGGACCAGAAGTGATCCATACTTTTCCCTGGGCTTATAAAAAGGAAAACTTAAGCTGTGGCCAAGACAAGGGAGAGCTACTAGCCCAGCTCCAGAAGGGAATCCTGTTCTCTCTTGTAGATCCAGTGCAGCCAGGGCTGGTGCAAGGGTAATTTGTAATAACAGATTTTACATAAAAAAAGAACATTCAAAGTAAAGTCTTCTAAGGTAAAAATATCATATATAACATGTATATTATTTACATGCACTACTATGGCACCAACCAGAAAACTCTGCAAAAAAGCCACCTGTGGCCATATGTTATTACAGCTTATTGTAACAGGTGTTGGGTGAGGACTCAGTCTTCAGAAAGCTTTGAGTATACTGAATTGCAATATAGTAAACCTCCCGTATGAAAACAACACTAACTGCCAGCACTCAAATATGAAATATGAAAAAGCAGCACTCCAAATATTACACCAGGCCCTAAAATACAAATACACCTGCTGTTAGAAAAACAGAACAAGCCAAGATGTTATAGATCCCTGCACAGAAACTACATGCCATAGTTCCCTCTAAGCTGAGTGCATACGCGATTGTTCATACATTTTAGAGCATTGCTCACAGGTTTTACATGATCGCTCACATAAATGTTTCTTTGTTTATGCACCAACTTATTATCGGGCCTCAGAGGGCGTTCTTGGCTGGCATCACAACCTCTGGAGCAGTGGCGTAGCTACGGGTGGGCCTGGGTGGGCAGTGGCTCACCCACTTTCCTTTCAGGCCCACCCAAATTTCTTTGCAAGACACTGCAGCCAATAAAAAGCAGGCAGCATCAGCAGGCACCCAAGGGAGAAAAGAAATTAATAAAACCAGCTGGTGTGTTGCGGCTCCCGGTGTCCCACAGCCCCAGTAATACTTCCCTTTACCGTCTTCCTGGCCCCGCGGGCCAATGGGAAACCTCCTCTCTTCTTCCTTCCCCCGCGGGCCAATGGGAAATCTCCTCCCTTCTTCCTGCCCCCGTGGGCCAATGGGAAACCTCCTCCCTTCTTCCTGCCCCCACGGGCCAATCGGAAGCCTTCTTCCTGCCAGTAGAAGGAGGAAGCCTCTGATTGGCCGGTGGGGCAGGAAGAAGGGGGGCATCGGGCTGGGAGGAGTGGCAGTGTTCAAGCCATGGGCTGGAAGTGCAGGGCAGGGAGGTGACTGGGGTGTGTGTGAGAGTTTGGGCAGGGAAGTGACTGGGGTGTGTGTGAGAGACAGAGACTGATCGTAGGGTTTAATTGGTGTGTGAGTTTGCAGGGCCGGTGCCTCCATTAGGCAAACTAGGCGGTGGCCTAGGGTGCCACAATTTGGGGGGGTTGCAAACTCCCACCAGCACAAGAGGTCCTGCGACAAATCCAATACCAAAGGAGGGGGCGCTGTGCCGGAGCTGCTGCCAATACGTAATCCAGGGGAGGGGTTGCATTTCTGAAGGTTCGCCTAGGGTGCCAAATACTCTTGCACCGGCCCTGTGTTTGTGACTTGTGGGCCCTAAAGAAGAGGACCATAAGGACAGAACTTCAGCAGCTGCTGCTGCTGCTCCTTGTATGTGCTTTCAAGGGAAAGGAGTAAGAGAGTTGCTGGAGATGGTAAGTAAAAGTGGCATTTTAAGTTTATTTTTCTTGATTGACTGCCATTTTAATTATTGAGTATTATGTGATGTGTCTGCTGTTTTGAAATATTTTATTGATATTTGGACAATTTTTTAAATAATTTTTACGAGTTTTGTTGGATGTTATTCTGTTCATCAGCTGTTTTGAAACATTTATTAGTATAGTTTTACAGTTATTTTTGTGTGGGGCTCTATAGCAGCTTGGCTTGTTCTGTTTTCCTAATAGGAAGTGAATTAATTTTTTAGGACCTGATTTAATTAATTTATTTTATTTAACACTTTTCTATACCGACCTTCATGGTTAGAAGACCATATCAGATCGGTTTACATCGAATTGGGGGACTGAACCAAAGACAATAGTTTAAACAGGAAAAACAAAGTTACATTCATCAAGGATAGTAAACTTGTTTACTGCGTTCCTAGGCCTTTTTTTCCCAGCAGTCTATGATTTAATATTTGTAGTGTTGCCTTTTCATAGATAGGGTTGTTATATGTTCCATAATGCAGGTGTAACTTTCTGTGGATTAGTTTGTGTGCATTATTGCAGATCCTGGGACTGTGTTAGGTGCTATATTTCTCTTTCCATTTCTCCAGGTTTGCACTGCATGCAGAGTGGCTTTTTTTGGTTTTCCATTTCAGTTTCTATCTCCATATTTATAATGTGTGGTCTTTCTGTACTTTGGTGAAGGTCGGTTCTGTGTGTGTGCCCGAGGTGAGGTATTTTACTAACATGTAGGCAATTGTATCAATCTTATTTGTGGATGCAGAGTGTATGTTTACATGATGGTAGCTTAGTAAATGACAGGGCTGGATAGCCTTTTTCTCCTGTCTACCCAGTTATCCTCTCCACACTGCTAAGGATACATCCCAGCTGTCAGCCAAAGGGTGTGACCACCTTCAAGACATCTCTTTATCCAGAACAGTCTTTTTTTCTGTTCTTCCTTTGTAAAGAAATGGGGATGAATGTCAGGAGCCCCTGGACTCGATTCAGCAAATGTCAGCATCAGAGGAAGACTAAAACTAAATAGTTGAGCCATAGGAAAGGAAAAGAAGTCTTCAAAGGTATCTTATCTGTTTTATTGATACAGATTAATAAGGCATTTGCTCAATTATGGTAAATATTTTGGTACAGCATTCCAGAGGGTTTTAAAACATCTCACAGAATACTGTGATGTATGATGAGATATCTGTCTTTATAGTAGACTAGTATATGGTTCTTTGTAAGTTATAGGATACTGCCACTTGAGATCTCTCTAAGTATAATTGAAATGCTTCCATATTAGGTTTAGCATTGGTAGCTGCTTGAAGTAATTGAATTTAAAATATTAAAAGTATAACAGCTGTAGCAGATTATTTAGAAATCTATTGTCAGGTGTGTGTGTGAAAGTATTTATCAATAAGAATATGAATTCCATGGCTCAGACTTTGTTTAGTGCCCACCCATGTTAATCTTGGGCCCAGCCAAAAATTCATTTCTGGCTATGCCACTGCTCTGGAGCATGCCTCAAGTGCTCCCAGCCTCATGCATCGTTGATCCACTGTTTGTGGGAATGTCAGCCGATTCAATCCTTCTGGGTACAAATCTCTCAACAGTATAATGCTCAACGGGTACAACAGGATCTCTGGACTGGTTCATTTTGCCTGCTGGGCATTTCGTCCTGGTCTGTCCCCAAGTTAACCTCACACACTTCATCATCTCACTCTTCTTTTTTACTGCATAAGAGTCGATTAGTTGCCATACGGATCATACTTCGACACTGGATATTCTCGACTCTTCCATCACTTCCGGAATGGAAAGACGCCATGCTAGAGTTATATTTATTAGAACGGAAATCAGTATCAACTTCAACTAAAAAACAGCAGGCTTTCTTTAAGGCGACGTGGTCTCCATTCATTCAACTGCTTCCCTCAGCTGGAGATTTACATTCCGTTTGACTTTCTTTTTATAGTGCTGCTCTAGAGGATGGTAGCTGGTCATGCAAAGGCCCACTTTGACTCTGCAGTCATACATTGTGAGTGCCATGCACTTAATCTCTTTCGGCGAGATCTCAGCGGACGGTGTCTATGGGGGTTGGAGGGGGGAATGGGGGATGTTGGGAAGGGGATATAAACGTGAGAAGATAATAATCCATTCCAGAGGGAACAGGTTTCTCTTACCTTGTTAGATGTTTACATTATTATGTGTTTCCGGTTACCTTTTAATGTACATTCGACTTTATTGCCAGACGTGTGATATGTGCACTGTGGATATTTCTTTTAAACGAATGTACTGTTGGAATTATCTTGTCTGTAATTCAATAAAAAAGATTACAAACAAAAAATGTTTCTTTGTGCTATATACAGAAATAGAACAGTAATGTTGGCACTCAAAATTTTTTGGTTTAAAAAATTGTTGTTCACATGAAAAAAATTTGTACACACCTAGTCACTCCTTGAAGCATTGCTTCATGTTAGCAGAATAACTTACCTCAGTCACAAATGTAGAACACAGACAGACCCTCACCAAATATACATGCTCAGACACATGCTCACTGGCTCATTCACTCTCTTTTATTCACACACACAGACTCACTGGCTTAAATAGTCCTCTTCTCAAACATATGCTCATTGGCTCACTCGTTCTCTCTCACTCACAAACATGCTCTGGTAACCACAACAAGTCCAAATGTATGCAGTGCAATAGTGGAAAAACAGAATCATAATCACTCCTCACAAAATATCAAGCAATAAAATCAAGAGATATAAGACATTATTCAAAATATTAAAACCATGAAAAGAATGAATATATCAAAATATCCACTTAACACAGGGGGCCAGATATTCAAAGCTCGTTCAGCGCTACTTAGCCAGATAAGCAGGACATTTTTTGTTAAGTAGCGGCCGCTGAATATGCACTTACTTTTAACAGATGTTGCCTAGCCACATAATTCCCTTATATGGCTAAAAAGTTAGCTGTATAAGTTATGGATGGAGCAACTTAGCCACATAACTTATGCAGCTTAGGAGCAATATTCGGTCTTGGCTAAATAAGTACAAATATATATGCGTACATTAGTGACATAGCTGTGCCGCTGAATGTACCATGTAATTTAGCTGGATATTTGGCCAAGTTACTTAAATGGCCATCTTTCAATCAGGCCAATCCAGTACCGAGCGGTAGGAAGAGCTGCGTTAGTGCCTACGGCACCCACGGTTACCGCCCGCACAGTGCAGCTCACCTACCGCTCGATCCTGAACCCTAATTATATGTAAATGTAAGCCGCGTCCGAAAAGCCTTAGGCCCGCGCAACCCAGGATACTGGATAGAGTGCCTATACAGTATCCTGGGTGCGCGGGCCTAAGGCTTCACGGCCACGCTGGTATCTGTCATTTCAAATGTCATTTGAAATGACAGATACCAGGAAGCGAAAAAACCAAAAGCAAAAAGTAAGTCGCTTCCCCGCTTCACTCTTCCCTCTTCCCGGAGCAAGGCTGCTTTTCGCGCCCTGCTCCGGGTGGAGGGAAGAGTGAAGCGGGGAAGCGACTTACTTCTTGCTTTTGGTTTTTTTCCTTCGCCGCTGTCAGTGTGCCCCCTCCTCTCGGAGCATGGCGCGAAAAGCAGCCTTGCTCCGGGAGGAGGGGGAGCACACTGACAGCAGCGAAGCAACACGAAGACAGCGTCGAAGCAATGGCGAAGACAGCGGCGAAGCAACACGAAGACAGCGTCGAAGCAACGGCGAAGACAGCGGCGAAGCAATGGCAAAAAAAAACCAAAAGCAATTTTGGTTGTTTTTTTTTTCAAAGCGACAATTTTTTTTTTTCCAAAAGCGACTTACTTTTGGGATCTGTCAAGATCCCAAAAGTAAGTCGCTTTTGGATGCCTGCAAAACTTACTTTTCTGAAGCCATCATCAGGAACCCATGCGATCGTAGCTCCTCCCGACGAAGATGGCCGCCTGCACGGGGGAAGCGTGCAATTGGCCGCTGAAGACGTGACGTCACGAAGTCACGTCTTCAGCGGCCAATTGTACGCTTCCCCCGTGCAGGCGGCCATCTTTGAGTTCGTCGGGAGGAGCTACGATCGCAGGGGTTCCTGATGATGGCGAAAAGCAGCCTTGCTCCGGGAGGAGGGGGAGCACACTGACAGCGTCGAAGCAACGGCGAAGACAGCGGCGAAGCAACACGAAGACAGCGGCGAAGCAACGGCGAAGACAGCGGCGAAGCAACGGCAAAAAAAAACCAAAAGCAATTTTGGTTGTTTTTTTTTTCAAAGCGACAATTTTTTTTTTTTTCCAAAAGCGACTTACTTTTGGGATCTGTCAAGATCCCAAAAGTAAGTCGCTTTTGGACGCCTGCAAAACTTACTTTTCTGAAGCCATCATCAGGAACCCATGCGATCGTAGCTCCTCCCGACGAAGATGGCCGCCTGCACGGGGGAAGCGTGCAATTGGCCGCTGAAGACGTGACGTCACGAAGTCACGTCTTCAGCGGCCAATTGTACGCTTCCCCCGTGCAGGCGGCCATCTTTGAGTTCGTCGGGAGGAGCTACGATCGCAGGGGTTCCTGATGATGGCTTCAGAAAAGTAAGTTGGCAGGCGTCCAAAAGCGACTTACTTTTGGGATCTTGACAGATCCCAAAAGTAAGTCGCTTTTGGAAAAAAAAAAAAATTGTCGCTTTGAAAAAAAAAACAACCAAAATTGCTTTTGGGTTTTTTTTTGCCGTTGCTTCGCCGCTGTCTTCGTGTTGCTTCGCCGCTGTCTTCGCCGTTGCTTCGCCGCTGTCTTCGTGTTGCTTCGCCGCTGTCTTCGCCGTTGCTTCGACGCTGTCAGTGCCCCCCCTCCTCCCGGAGCAAGGCTGCTTTTCGCGCCCTGCTCCGAGAGGAGGGGGCACACTGACAGCGGCGAAGGAAAAAAAAAAAACCAAAAGTCGCTTTGCCGTTGTAGTCTCCGTGGCAGCCCCAGTCCGGACATCGGAGGGGGGCTGCAACGTTTTTTACGCTTTTTTTTTTTGGCTTCGGGAGCAGGGGAGAGGACTGGGGCTGCCACGGAGACCGGCACCCATGATCGCGGCCGGGGCAGGTGAGCGGGGGCTGGGGGAAAGCTTGCCAACTACCCTTACCCATGCCTCTACCACCTGGGTCAGGGTAGGCGGTAAGTTTGCAGGTTAAACGCGCGACAAAACGGCAGGGAAAACTAGTGATAGTCGGGGCGCGGGTTACGGGATTGCAGGTGAATAGCTAATTCGCTCGTTTGCATGCAATATCACGCTAATTCGCTCGTTTGCATGCAATATGCATGCCGCGGGCGGAAGGGGTTGCCCGGGGAATTTAGGACGCGGTAGGAGTAGGTTAAAGGGGATTCGGGATCGCAGGAAGGGCTAATGCGGCCGAAAACGAAGTTAAAACGGCTTAGGAGCAGGGTAAACGCGGCCGCACTTTACAGGATAGGCCTGAATATTGGGCCCCTAATGATTTAAAAAGTCACATAAATTTGTTCTAATATTTCCCAAACAATAATAAAATATTTTAAAGCTGCAGACACATGAAATAACAACCCATAATTTTAAATAATAAAAAATCTCCTGCTCTCCATACCATTAAATAAAAAATACAGACATCTTTTGATTTCCCAGAGATTGTTGTGGATTTGGGTCAAGGGAGCCACACAATCTTTATCCTATCTCTCTCTCCTTCAGACACATTGGCACTCTCTCTCTCATAAACATGCATGCTCTCACACACACATTCAGGTTCTCTCTGTTTCTCATACATACATGCCAGGCTCACACATGAAGGCTCTCTCTCTCATACACATGCAGGTGCTCTCTCTTATACACATGCAGTCACACTCTCTCTCTCTCATATACACGCAGGCACTCTCATGCACATATGCAGTCTCTCTCTTCATACACACATGCAGTCTCTCTCATACACACATGCAGGTGCTCTCTCTCATACACACGCAGGTACTCTCATACACAAATGCAGTCTCTTTTCATACACACATGCAGGTGCTCTCTCTCTCTCTCTCATACACATATGCAGGCAATGCATGCGCAATTGAAGTTCTTTCTTTTATACAAACACACACACACACACACACACACACACCCCTCTCCGGAGTCTTGCTTTCTTCTGGGCCTTGGCCATGCCCACGATGCTCCTTATTTAGTGCAGGAGGGGAGGTGGGAGGAGGCAGCCCTGCTACTGCCACATGCATCTTTCTGCCAACTCCAGGCTGTAGGTTTTTCTTCTGGCTATGGCAGATCCATTATGGCCCTGTTGAGACCTTCCTTGGGCTGAGATGGGCTGGGCTCTGT
The DNA here is from genome assembly GCF_901001135.1 of Rhinatrema bivittatum. NCBI lineage: Eukaryota > Metazoa > Chordata > Amphibia > Gymnophiona > Rhinatrematidae > Rhinatrema > Rhinatrema bivittatum. Next base: position 114,445,428 of record NC_042621.1, read on the forward strand.
CGTGGCCCCACTGAGATATCCGTTGGGCCATGTCAGGTTGGGTTCTGTCACACACACACCCCCCCCTCGGGCCACGACAACTGAGATGAAGACCATGTGACTAGTGCAACTGGCCCATGGGGTATGCCCGACCCCCCGATAGGCCAATCTGCCCCTGGCAGCAACCGACCTCTGCAGTGGAAACTTCAGTAAGGTCCTTTTCAGTTCAGATGTACAACCTCTCTCCGGAAGGAAGGATAATATGTCCCATCTGTTGGGATCATTACAACCTCAAAATCGTCCGTCTTCAGGTAGCTGCAAGTAGAATTACTTCTCACTCTTTTTTTTTCTCTAAGAGGATCTTTCTTCTCTCTCCTCAACCCAGCCTTGGAGGAGACTCTAAACAAAAATCTGCGTTTTCTTCCTTATTTGGCGAAAACAGCATCCCACAATTCAACGTGCTCTTGGATCTCTTGTATCAGTTCAACTAAGTCATTATGAGAAGGGGAGGGGGATTCTCCCTCGTATTGGCTACTCCTGCAACTACTAGGTTCTGTCACAAGTCTTCTGATTGGTTTTAAGTAAGACGGTTTTTCTTATCTTCTACATGTCTCTGCTCGCAGTGGGGAGAGAAAACAATGTCCAGCAAGTCTTCTGCTTCAAATCTGGAGTGCAACTGTTCCCAGACCAGCTTGTATTCAATGTCCCTGGGTTAATTTTAGCTCAGGAGGCCAGGACCAAAGTTAGGGGACCCAGCCACACATACGAGCAACGTTATTATCCTATACACGTCCAGCAGTAGAGATGTGAATCGTGTCCTCGATCGTCTTAACGATCGATTTCGGCTGGGAGGGGGAGGGAATCGTATTGTTGCCGTTTGGGTGTGTAAACTATCGTGAAAAATCGTTAAAATCGTGAGCCGGCACACTAAACCCCCCTAAAACCCACCCCGACCCTTTAAATTAAATCCCCCACCCTCCCGAACCCCCCCCCAAAATGCTTTAAATTACCTGGGGATCCGGCGGTGGTCCAGAACGGCGGTGGTCCGGAACGGCCCCCTCAATAGAATCGTGTTGTCTTCAGCCGGCGCCATTTTTCAAAATGGCCGCCACAAAATGGCGGCGGCCATAGACAAAAACGATTCGACGGAGGAGGTCGTTCCGGACCCCCGCTGGACTTTTGGCAAGTCTTGTGGGGGTCAGGAGGCCCCCCCAAGCTGGCCAAAAGTTTCCTGGGAGTCCAGCGGGGTTCAGGGAGCGATTTCTCACCGCGAATCGTTTTCGTACGGAAAATGGCGCCGGCAGGAGATCGAGTGCAGGAGGTCGTTCAGCGGCGGTCCGGAACCCCCGCTGAACGACCTCCTGCAGTCGATCTCCTGCCGGCGCCATTTTCCGTACGAAAACGATTCGCGGCGAGAGGTTAAATCAAACGTATTCACTGGAGAAGGACCCCCCCCCCCCCAACCTGCCCCCTTCTCCTACCAGGTAGTTAGCGACGCTGTCTCCATTGGACAGTACAGCTGAGCTCTTCAGTTACTTGTCTGAGCAGTGACTCTTGCAGGGCGTGCAGGACTTCTTCACTACTGGCTGGTTGTTACAGTAGGTTATCTCCAATTCACAAACCCCCTATAAGCAGCATATCCCCTTTAGATGTCCTCCTTTGTGGCAGAATGTACTTCTTTTTCCTCTGATACAGTTCTATACATTTCTCCCGTGTAGACAGACTTCCTCTAAAGTCCCCCTCCCCCCCCCCCACCACCACCACTACTACCCTCTTTCTCCCCTCCCTCCATTGTAACTCATGATATGGGAATAGCTCTGTCAACATTGCTGCGCTACCACTAAAAACCTTTTACTCTTTTCATGCTCTCCCAGATACCAATATCACTTGCTAAAATGTATTCAAATTTGCTTCTAAAATAATTATCCTGCGTTCACAAACACCTTAAAAGATGAATGCCAAATGAAACCCTAGCCGGTGTCACAGCTCACAGCCATCAAAACCGTTATTCGTCCTGTAATGAACATGTGGATTTGTTCCAAGCATTGACAGGGGATTATATAGCAAATCTCCTGCCCTGAAACACTCTTCATCCTCCCAATCCCTGGTTCAAATGCAGTTCCAATGTAATCTGAAATGGTTTGCCTATCCATACATATAACCGCTCATTGTATGAAACATCTCGGCATAACAGAGATTCATTGGTTAGAGTGATCTGAACATGAATTGGTCATAATGCCTCTGATAACGCACAACTGTCAGAAGAATATGCAAAGTATGGTTCCTGGCTCCTATAAACAAACGGTTCAAGCGCAAGTTGATATGATGTCTCCACAGAGTCCTCGTTGTCAGACTGGTGCAAGGACTAGTTCTCTGGAACTGATCCATTAATAGACGATTTTTTTCATCGAATACCTTTCAATCGAAATCTAAGAGACAGCCTGTTGTAAGAGGTGAGTGCTGCGCTTTGCTGCTCCGGCATCCTGTTACCTGGTGTGTGTTTTACTATCTGTAGGCCTCTTATTTCCTGCTGACTGCTTAGTGTACTTGTACCACCATTTTGCTGAACATTTCGCTTTTAAATCTTAAACTGTAACTCTTTAAGGGCTGGAAGGATCCCCCAAACAGCAGGTCTGTCTCTGTGTAGGACAGAGATGGTGATGTTTTGGAAGGTACGCTAATTACTTTTGTGCAGTGCTATCTTTCTGGAAAACAAGGTGCTGCTACTCATATGCAAGATGTATAGGTTTTTTTTCTTTTTTTTTTTTGGAGGGGGGGGTGGATTGAGGGACCCCAGAGTAAATCTAGCAGATGAAAAAAAAAAGATGCCAGTACTCAGCAGTGGAAAATAACCCCTGAAAAAAAAAAAAGCCTTGCTTTTGTGCAACATGTGTTGCCTGCAGTATGCTGTCACTCGCCTGTGCTCCTTTCATCATTGATTCACAATCTGTGGCTTCAGCGTTATCATTTTATGTCTTGCCACAATATTTTAAGGAGTTTTGCCACACAGAATGAACTATACTTAATAGAATAATTTCTGGACAGAAATAGTCTAGATCCTCCAAACAAAGTAAATTCAGTGGATGGGATTTTGCTGTTTTGTTTCCTTGCTGAAAAATATAAGAAAAAAATCTAAGAATTTAAAGTGACAGAAATATTCTGACTCTTATATGACTTGGTGTTTCTGTCTTAGTGTTCCAGCATTGCTTAAATAAATCAAATCTGTTTCTTCCTTCTGAAATTTTGCACAGTGTTCAAGGCATGCACAATGTAGATTCCGATGCTGACTGCATTAGGATCCAATCAGAATGGAAGTACCCACCCCTACGTCCATTATAAAAGCCGAAGAAGTAGGAAGAAATTTACTTTTAACTGAAATAGTTTAACATTCCCTAGTGAGCATGCCAGGCACATTCGGCTACATTTTCAAAGAACCTCTTACTTTTTTGCAGAAGTAAAAGTAGAGTTTGTGTATGTAAATCAGCCCTGTGCAACTAAGTGGCTGTTCAACCACCTGAATGAATGCCCATATTTCTATAATGCCTAAATTCATGGCCAGATAAAAAAAGAGGCGTTCCAGGAATATTTGGTAGTGTCCACATGTGGTTTGTGTGGACAGCATACCACTAAAGAGCTTAACTTCACACCCCTGTCTTGTTTCACCTACTTGTATGTGTCTCTACTCTTAGCTATCTAAGAACCTGATTTTCAAATTCAATTTAGGTGGCTATCATGTGTTTCAAAATCAACTTTTAAAGGATGCACACATAACTTTACAGTTTGGTAACATCTTGAAAAAGTATTCCTTTAATGCATTAATGTTCAGTTTAACCCTGTCACATGCATGCTCATGTGACAGGGTTAAACTGCTCATGCATGTGACAGGGTTAAACTGATATTGCATCAGGCCAATGGAATATGGTGCGCGCTGAACCCAGCGCATTGTTAACATGCAGTTAGACGCGGGTAAAATAGGCACTAATCAATCCCCTAACGCAATAAGGGGATTAGCACCTATTCAACGCGTATCTAACACAGAGCGAATGTAATAGCACTCTTCATATGCAAATGCATGTGAATGAGGCTATTAGGCATTCAAAAAGAAAAATGCGCATCTCCGGGGCACATTTAACTGTGATCTATTAATGCCGGCCAGGAGCAGGCGTTATAATAGATGTGCGCATCGAAAAAATAAGAAAAAGAAAAGAAATAAAAGAAAAAAAATTTGACGATCGGGCCCATCACAAAAACCAACGCCGAGTTTAATGGCATTGGTTTTCGTGGCTGTCCACCGCTAAGGAAAACCGCGGCTGATAAACTCGGTGTTGGTTTTCGTGACCGCTAAAAACCAATGCCGAGTTTATTGGCAGTGGTTTTCCTTAGCGGCGGGCAGCCAGGAAAACCCATGCTGATAAACTCGGCGTCGGTTTTCAGCGATCCTCTCTCCATCATGCAGCCGGCCCAGCTCGTCCTCCGCCTCCTCCATGCGGCACGAGACCCCGGCGACCTTCGCAGCGATCCCTCCCTTGCAGTCCAAGCGGCGAACTTCCTCCAGTCCCATGCGCTGCACTGCAGGAGGAGAGTTCAGTCCCTCCCTCCACCTCTTCTTCCCGATTGGGGGGGTGGGGGGATGTGATCAGGTGCTGCTGCGAGCGCATACGTCCGGCTGTCTGTGCGGGACACTTGCCAGGTTTATCGGTGTCGGTTTTCATGACTGCCGTATGGCGTCCCGAGGTAAGGAGCCAATGATCGCTGCCGATCAGCGCCCCCACAGCCTCCCATCACTTCCTGCTTGCTTGGGCTCCGGCGGCAGGGGTAAGCTTGGCTCGTTATGCTCTCGGATCAGGAGTTTTCTCTTCTGATAGTTGTACGGGGCTGGGGGTGGAGACGAAGGCAGAGCCACCGTCTGGGTCTGGAGGCTGTGCAGCAGGTCTCGCATCTCCCGGGGGCAATGCTGGCAGCTAACTGGCTGCAGTCAGGGACAGTGTTCCCGGGTCTCATTCTATGCATACCAATGCCGAGTTTATCGGCGTCGGTTTCCCTTACTGCCGTACGGCGGTCACGAAAACCGACGCCGGGTTTATCGGCGTCGGTTTTCGTGACCAGCGTACGGCAGTCACGAAAACCGTCTGGGTTCATGTTAGCAAGGATGCGCTAGGGTCCTAGCGCATCCTTGCTAATGCAACCCCCTAATTTAAATATTGCATGGCGCCCCCCTTTGGGGCACCATGTGTGTGTTAAGAGAGCGGGCGCTGACTGTTCAGCACCCGCTTTCTATGCACCTTTATTGCATCGGCCCCTTAGACCTGGGTAATGCTCATAACTGGCAATTCATAAAAATACAACCAGATTTCTGACATTGGAAACTACGTTATGTGCCTGCCTTATGTAGAAGTGTCTTTCTCTTGCTGCTATTACATAATTCATCTGTTCATCTTTCTATTTCTTTTTTTTTTTTTTTTTTCAGGAAAATGAAGTAAAAGATTTCTGGAGTGCCAGAGTTTTCTCAGCTCAGTTTGTAAAACCTAAAAAAAAGCACTTTATTGTCTGGCACTTGCTTTGTGTTTCCATGCTTATGAATCTATTATCTTTAGTAGCCCTGGTATCTGCTTTGCTGCCCCTGGGCTTAATGCTCTTGTATCCAGTTTGTGTTTTGGATCAGAACCACCTGCTCAACTCTAATTGCATTTTACCCTTGCTGTAGCCCCAGCCCTCGCTGGAGGACACTGCCCCAGCAGTATCCTTAATGAAGGAGCCTGTGAATGCTTCCCCGCTGTGGGCTGACACATTGGGTCAAGCCAAGTCCCTGTCCAAACCTGTGACCTGTCTGCATGAGTCATTCTTTCACTCATGCACCAAGAAGCATGTTAGCATAATAACACTGCAGAACGTAGCTCCTCCTCCTCCTCTTTTGTAAGCAGACGTGTGAGCACAGTATATCATGTACAGGGCAGCAAGCAGGGCATGGGGAGAAAGGGAGGAAAATGTAGAGGAGCAAGAAGAAATGAGGTGAACAAGAGAGACAGTATGAAAAGTGTGGAGAAGGGGGAAAAAAAACAGAAATGAGAAAAGCTTAACTGGGAAAATGTCAGAGACAAAAAAATATATATATTATAGGGATGTGAATCGTTTTTCAACGATTAAAATTATCGTCCGATAATGTTAATATCGTCTTAAATCGTTATAGAACACGATACAATAGAAATTCTAACGATTTATCGTTAAAAATCGTTAAATCGTGTTAGTGCGCACTAACGGGAGTTAGTGCGCACTAACTCCCCGTTAGTGCGCACTAAATCGATTAGTGCGCACTAACTGAAAATGATACAAATAAACACTTTCCAGGTCACTGAAGGTCAGTTAGGAATGAATATGTGTTCCTATTGGCTGGCTGCCCTCTTATCTATTGATGTTACCAAGGTTACCACTGAGGTGATGGTTGGGGGGATGGGAAATGGAACTGGAAACTAACGAACACCAACAGAAATGAAACAAAGTGTTCACACTTCCCAGGTCAGTAAAGGTCACTTAGGAATGAATATGTATGTATGTATTCCTATTGGCTGGCTGTGCTCTTATCTATTGATGTTACCAAGGCTAACACTGAGGTAATGGTTGGGGGGATGTGAAATGGAAACAGTTGGAAGCTTGACAAAAAAAGTAATGTAATGATCAGCACTCACGTGACTAGAACTTGTTTGTTTATTATTTTTGTTAGCAGGCACCTGAAATGCTAGTGCATGTTGAATTTGCCAATCACTGTGCATTTTAGAAAGGTGGTCCTGGCTGGAACTGTACACAGTTCAAATATATGTAATTGATTGTTGGTAAGTGTATTTTTTAAGTAGCCACACTGGCACAAGTATGTTTACTTTTCCTCCTACTTAACTCACTATCTCAGCTTTGTAAGAAGGGCTTCTCTGCTTGTGTGTTGTTTTTGTTTGGTGTGAGGAGAGCAGAAACATCAGATCTTTATTCAATCTACTACAGTCATCTCTTACAGTGCCCTATCCCTATTAATACCAGGAGTGTTGTGATCTTCCTGCACACAGTGCCCTAACCCTGATACCAGTCTGAGACAGCTCCCTCCCTGCATTACTAGTGAGAGGCTGGCTTCACAGACAGGGGGGAGCTGCCTGACCCTCACTCCTGACTTCCCCCATGTCCCAGCTAGTGAATGGTGTGTGGGTGAGGGGGGGGGGGGGGGGGAGGATGGTGAAGTCTGAGACAGCTCCCTCCCTGCATTACTAGTGAGAGGCTGGCTTCACAGACAGGGGGGAGCTGCCTGACCCTCACTCCTGACTTCCCCCATGTCCCAGCTAGTGAATGGTGTGTGGGTGAGGGGGGGGGGGGGAGGATGGTGAAGTCTGAGACAGCTCCCTCCCTGCATTACTAGTGAGAGGCTGGCTTCACAGACAGGGGGGAGCTGCCTGACCCTCACTCCTGACTTCCCCCATGTCCCAGCTAGTGAATGGTGTGTGGGTGAGGGGGGGGGGGGAGGAGGATGGTGAAGTCTGAGACAGCTCCCTCCCTGCATTACTAGTGAGAGGCTGGCTTCACAGACAGGGGGGAGCTGCCTGACCCTCACTCCTGACTTCCCCCATGTCCCAGCTAGTGAATGGTGTGTGGGTGAGGGGGGGGGGGGGGGAGGATGGTGAAGTCTGAGACAGCTCCCTCCCTGCATTACTAGTGAGAGGCTGGCTTCACAGACAGTGGGGAGCTGCCTGACCCTCACTCCTGACTTCCCCCATGTCCCAGCTAGTGAATGGTGTGTGGTGAGGGGGGGGGGGGAGGATAGTGAAGTCTGAGACAGCTCCCTCCCTGCATTACTAGTGAGAGGCTGGCTTCACAGACAGGGGGAGCTGCCTGACCCTCACTCCTGACTTCCCCCATGTCCCAGCTAGTGAATGGTGTGTGGGTGAGGGGGGGGGGAGGATGGTGAAGACTGAGACAGCTCCCTCCCTGCATTACTAGTGAGAGGCTGGCTTCACAGACAGGGGGAGCTGCCTGACCCTCACTCCTGACTTCCCCCATGTCCCAGCTAGTGAATGGTGTGTGGGTGAGGGGGGGGGGGAGGGGGATGGTGAAGTCTGAGACAGCTCCCTCCCTGCATTACTAGTGAGAGGCTGGCTTCACAGACAGGGGGGAGCTGCCTGACCCTCACTCCTGACTTCCCCCCATGTCACAGCTAGTGAATGGTGTGTGGGTGAGGGGGGGGGAGGAGGATGGTGAAGTCTGAGACAGCTCCCTCCCTGCATTACTAGTGAGAGGCTGGCTTCACAGACAGGGGGGAGCTGCCTGACCCTCACTCCTGACTTCCCCCATGTCCCAGCTAGTGAATGGTGTGTGGGTGAGGGGGGGGGGAGGATGGTGAAGTCTGAGACAGCTCCCTTCCTGCATTACTAGTGAGAGGCTGGCTTCACAGACAGGGGGGAGCTGCCTGACCCTCACTCAAGCAGAGAAGCCCTTCTTACAAAGCTGAGCTAGTGAGTTAAGTAGGAGGGAAAGTAAACATACTTGTGCCAGTGTGGCTACTTAAAAAATACACTTACCAACAATCAATTACATATATTTGAACTGTGTACAGTTCCAGCCAGGACCACCTTTCTAAAATGCACAGTGATTGGCAAATTCAACATGCACGTGTCTGCTAACAAAAATAATAAACAAAGAAGTTCTAGTCACGTGAGTGCTGATCATCACATGTCAAGCTTCCAACTGTTTCCATTTCACATCCCCCCAACCATTACCTCAGTGGTAACCTTGGTAACATCAATAGATAAGAGCACAGCCAGCCAATAGGAATACATATTCATTCCTAAGTGACCTTTACTGACCTGGGAAGTGTGAACACTTTGTTTCATTTTCTGTTGGTGTTCATGAGTTTTCCAGTTCCATTTCCCATCCCCCCAACCATCACCTCAGTGGTAACCTTGGTAACATCAATAGATAAGGGGGCTGCCAGCCAATAGGAACACATATTCATTCCTAACTGACCTTCAGTGACCTGGAAAGTGTCTATTTGTATCATTTTGAGTTAGTGTGCACTAACTCGAGTTAGTGCGCACTAACGGGGAGTTAGTGCGCACTAACTCGAGTTAGTGCGCACTAATCGGAAAAAACGATTTTTAACGATTTTTCAACGAAATAATCGTGCCAAACACGATTTTCTTCTCCTGCCACACGATTTCTATCGTTAAGACGATATGGAAAACGATTCACATCCCTAATATATTACCAGGAATATATAAATAAATAAATGATTGGAAACAGGGAAGGTCGTGTCCCCAAAACTTCACCAAAAGATTTTATCCATATTTCTAACACACACACACACACACACACAATTGAAATATGGCAGAAACAGCAGCAGCGAGTTCCATAATTCAAACATATTTGGCCACTTATCGGGTTAAATTCTAGCTGGATAAATATTTGTGTGAGGGGTATTCCAGGGGCAGTCCAGTGACATTGCGGGGAAGAGCTGAGTTAGCCAGATAAGTTATTCGACTAACTCTGGTGCCCTGTAAAGCTGTCTTAAAGTTAGCTGGATACACTTAACTGGTTAACTTTAAGATAGCCGGTTATATTCAGTGGCACCACTACACTGCTGAATATACAGTAGAGATGTGAATCATGTGATCGATCATCTTAATGATCGATTTTGGCTGGGGGGGGAGGGAATCTGATCGTCGCGGTTTTGTTTTTTAAAAATCGTTTAAATCGTAAATCGGGGGAGGGCGGGAAAACCGGCACACTAAAACAACCCTAAAACCCACCCCGACCCTTTAAAATAAATCCCCCACCCTCCCGAACCCCCCCCCAAAATGTTTTAAATTACCTGGGGTCAAGTGGGGGGGGGGGTCCCGGTGTGATCTTCTAGGGGTGTGCATTCGGATTGACCGCATTAGTAAAACGCAACTCATATTTTTTTTTACCTTAAAAAATTGATTCGACATAAACGATCGGATTTCCCACATATCCAACATAGATATGTTGGATATGTGGGAAATCGCGATTGTTGAGCCAAAATAAAAATATAAACCCCCTCACCCTCCTTAATCCCCCCCCCCCCCCCGACTTACCACACCTCCCTGGTGATCGAGCGAGGAGTGAGGACGTCATTTTCTGCAATCCTTGGCGAGAAGCATGTGACGTCGGCGGCACGTCGAGTGACGCCGGCGTCACGTGATTCCCGGCGAGTTCGCGCCGGACGGCTCGTTCGGCCCAAAAAGAACTTTTGGCCAGCTTGGGGGGGCCTCCTGACCCCCCCAAGCTGGCCAATCGCCGGGAATCACGTGACGCCGGCGTCACTCGACGTGCCGCCGACGTCACATGCTTCTCGCCAAGGATTGCAGAAATGACGTCCTCACTCCTCGCTCGATCACCAGGGAGTTGTGGTAAGTCTGGGGGGGGGGATTAAGGAGGGTGAGGGGGTTTAAATTTTTTTTTTGCACATATGTACATATACCCAACTCATTGGATTTTTTTTATGTCCATATTGGCCGCAAGTGGGACCCCCTTTCGGACATAAGAAATATGAACATAAAATTTTGCTCTGCACATCCCTGTGATCTTCCACTCTCGGGCCATGGGGTCCGGGAGTGACCTCCTGCACTCGGGTCGTATTGCCGTATTGCAAAATGGCCATACGGCCGGCGCCATTTTGCAATACGGCCCGAGTGCAGGAGGTCACTCCCGGACCCCCGCTGGACTTTTGGCAAGTCTTGTGGGGGTCAGGAGGCCCCCCCAAGCTGGCCAAAAGTCCCTGGGGGTCCAGCGGGGGTCCGGGAGCGATCTCCTGCGCTCGTGACGTCGGGGGACAGGAACCAAAATGGCGCCGGCACTACCTTTGCCCTTGGCCCGAGAGTGGAAGATCACACCGGGACCCCCCCACTGGACCCCAGGTAATTTAAAACATTTTGGGGGGGTTCGGGAGGGTGGGGGATTTATTTTAAAGGGTCGGGGTGGGCTTTAGGGTTATTTTAGTGTGCCGGTTTTCCCACCCTCCCCCTTCCCCTCCCCCTCCCCCGATTTACGATTTTTGACAATAAATCGGGGGAATTCCTATTGTATCGTGCCTCTAACGATTATTGACGATTTAAAATATATCGGATGATTTTTTAAATCGTCAAAAAACGATTCACATCCCTAATATACAGCACTAATTAGCTGGATACATTTATCCAGCTAAACTACTAGAGCCGCACAGTGGCTGAATATGGAGTCGAGAATATTCAGGATTTATAACCCAAAACAACCATATAGATAGTTGCTAAGCTAAAGGAAAAATTATTTAAAACCTTGTCCTAAAGACCAAAAGCACCCAAATTGAAAAGAGAAGCTGATAGAGCTTCTTTTTTTTAGAAAAAGAAAAGATAATTCTCCTCATAATAGCTTTTTTCCTTATCTAATTGTGTTATGAGTCTGAAAAATAGACCAAGATAATATTACATTTTACAAGAGAATGAATGTCTTTTCAGTTGAAAAAAAAACAACCATAAAAAGTTCTTATTAACAAGAAATGCTGTTAGACAGAGCACTGGCAGTTGACTCCAGGAGTGGGAAATTAATCTCAGCCAGCTCTTCTACTATAGGTATTAACTGCTAACTTATGTTCTGACCCAAATAAGAGGATTAGATTACATATAATCAGCCTCCGGGAACTGCTTAATAGAAAAATAATTAGTGCAGGAAAATCTGGTAGAGCAGAAACAGGGGGCGAGAGAAGGCGAGAGGGCAGAAAAGAGGCCAAAAAATATAGATAGCGTAAACAGAGAGTGACACAAAGAAGAAAGCCCAGACGGTGGAGACCGAAAAGGGGTTACAAAAAGAGGTAGAAGACAAAACTACTGGGGGAAGTATTCTGATTCCCAGCAGAGCTCACAGGAATGTGCGTACTTTGTACCTCGGGGAATTCCATGGCAATTTTTTTTATCACTAGTCAGTCTCCACTCTTCTATGTCCGTTTTTCACAAACAGTTAAAGCAGTACTGTATTTCAGAATTATTTTACTCTACAGAAGAGCTACAGAGAGGTATCTCTCATAATAACATAATAAATGCCAGAAAATACGCACCATTTGGATGAACAGCTCTTTCGCATTGCTCCTATCTAACCTATTGTACCTCTGCTTATCATCCTTCTTTGCCTTTACTACCACATTCTGTGCTTGAAGGAGATCTCCCGGCTGTCAGCCATAAAAGTCTGACTGCCTGCAGAAGGTTGTTTCTAATCCTTTTCACCATTAACTGTGGTGTATGACCAAGTCATTCTGTTGCTCATCCTAAGCAATCTGCTACCTTTCTTCACGTATACCTAGGGACATTCTTTTGCAGTTTTTATATTTTTTTCCTGGGAATTTATCAGGGTTTATTAGGACAAGAACAAAAACAGGAGAAAATCAGTGGAAAACGGTGACTGTTTTTCTGGGTAGATATCGGAGTTTATTTTGGTGGTCAGAAGCCAGGACAATCAAACAATGTTAAGTAGATTTTCCCACTCGCCAGCAGCACCCCTATGTCTACCTCCATCCCCTGCCAGGCATGTCCCTTTCTCTACCCCGCCTCCCCCATGCCTCTGAGAATCTCCCTCGTTCCTCTCCATTTCAACAGCATTCCTCCTTACTGGGCGAGGGCCTCCGGGCTTCTTCTCTCTCCTTTGGCAGCAGGCTTACTGAGGCTCCTGTGCTCTGCAGCACTGCACTTCTGCTTTTGTATGGGGCCAGGGAGCTTGCCGGGAAGTGCTTCTGGTAGGCATGGCCTGCTTCAAGTGCTGCATTGACAACACCAAAAAAAGGGCATCTTGGCTGTCTTGGTGGGGGAGGAGGAGGCAGGATTTGAAATGCCACATCAGCGCACTAGTGGGCAGGACTTAAAACACTGCAGGTGCTTTGGCCCTCATTGGCTTCCAGCAGCTGTTGGATGCCTTGAGACACTGCATCTGCAGCTCTGGAGCTATTCTTTAATCATCCTAAAATAACATAGGAAGGGAAGACGTTGCGCTCGATCACTGTCTCGTACAACCCCCCCAATAAAAACACAACCACTTGATGGCTTTAAAATAGGCCGCAGTTTAATAATCAACTAACCCGAGCCCGTACAATAAGTTTAACCATAAGCTGCCCCTCCCCTAACGCCCCTCCCCCACCCATTGCCTTGGTCCTCCACCACCTTAATCCCCAATGGTGTAACTGCCCCTCCCCCTCTTCCACCTGCTCCGCCTCTAACCAGCGAGAGCAAGCTCTACCGTGAACCTCAGCCCCATGGTTCTCCGGTCATCCTGTGTAGCAGCCCCCCCAACTACACGAGGCACTCCCCCCCCCTTTCCACCAACCAAATCGCCCCCACCCCCAACATTCCAACATACATGGGCTCGGGTTTCCCGCCACAACTGCGACAAATATTTCATATGATACATATTTAGTGAACCTTACAATAACAACAAGGGCGGGCGGGCGGGACAGAAACTAGCACGCTCCCTTCCCACACGCTGCTCTCCTAGACTGCCAACTGCCTCTGCCCATGTCACCTGACTCTTGTCCAATCAGGAGAGGTGATTTCAGAACTCTCCTGAAACCACTCACTCTTTCCCCCCTCCCTTTCTTTGTTCTTAACCTCCTTTCCCGCCTTGCACTTTCCTGCCCTTCCCCCTCCCCTGATCTCTTAATCCCTGACTCTGCTCTCGCACGCTTTCCCCCATGTTATATTCGCGGTGCAGGATAAACCAGTGCCGCTCACCTTTTAGGGTGAAAATAGGTTTAAACCTATTTGCCACATATGGAAAAATCCAGGAATTTATGGGTGAAAATTGGTTTAAACTGAAAACGAAGGACCTTAGTCATACCTAAGAGGGTACCAAAGCCCTATCAGTGTTCCTCACTGGTCAACTTTGCCTGAAATCATGATACAACTGCATTGTGGTGGTTTGTTCTTTCCTCCTTTTCACCCTCAGCTATTCTGGGTAGATGAGTGCATGTATTTCTATAACAAAACCAAAATGTAGACCTCCACATTTATGTATTTTACCTCTTCCTCTGAACTGCTGCCCCCCCCCCCCACCCCCCACTCACTGCCTTTTGCCCCAGTGTCTTCTATAATTCTTCAGTGCATTCATCACACTCTTAGTAAAGTAATATTAATTCATATTTCCTCTGAGCCTTCCTCCCTCTAATGTAATAACATGGACACTTGATTTTGAGTTTCTTATTCTATAGAAAAAGCTACCATCTCCTCAATTGTTGTCACTTTCCAAGCTTTTTAAGATGCTCGTCTTGTGATGTCATAATATTATTTGTTTGGTTCTTTCATCCTGCCAGGACAGTATCACATGATAAACTCTTCTCTATTTTATATGAAAGTAGAACATCAAGAATAGGAGTCCAATAGTACAAGAACTGAATGGACAACAAACACGATGAATAACCCAAAAATATATACAATCTATTAGGGATGTGAATCGTTTTCCATATCGTCTTAACGATAGAAATCGTGTGGCAGGGCAAGAAAATCGTCTTAGGCACGATTTTTTAGTTAAAAAATCGTTAAAAATCGTTTTTTCCGATTAGTGCGCACTAACTCGAGTTAGTGCGCACTAACGGGAGTTAGTGCACACTAACTGGGAGTTAGTGCACACTAACTGGGAGTTAGTGCACACTAACTGAAAATGATACAATTTGACACTTTTCAGGTCAGTTAAGGTCAGTTTAGGAATGAATATGTATTCCTATTGGCTGCCCTCTTATTTATTCATGTTACCAAGTTTCCTACTGACAGTATATGGGGGATGGGAAATGGAAACAGTTGGTAGCTTGACAAAACAAGTAATGTGATCAGTCAATGTGACTAGAACTTGTGCCCTAACCCTGATACCAGGGGTATTGTGATCTTCCTGCACACAGTGCCCTATCCCTATTAATACCAGGAGTGTTGTGATCTTCCTGCACACAGTGCCCTATCCCTAATACCAGGGGTGTTGTGATCTTCCTGCACACAGTGCCCTATTCCTGATACTGGGGGTGTTGTGATCTTCCTGCACACAGTGCCCTATTCCTGATACCGGGGGTGTTGTGATCTTCTTGCACACATCCCGGTATCAGGGATAGGGCACTGCATGCAGGAAGATCACAACACTCCTGGTATTAATAGGGATAGGGCACTGCATGCAGGAAGATCACAACACTCCTGGTATTAATAGGGATAGGGCACTGCATGCAGGAAGATCACAACACCCCTGGTATCAGGGATAGGGCACTGTGTGCAGGAAGATCACAATACCCCGGAGGAGTGAGGGTCAGGCAGCTCCCCCCTGTCTGTGAAGCCAGCCTCTCACTAGTAATGCAGGGAGGGAGCTGTCTCAGACTTCACCATCCTCCCCCCCCCCCCCCCCCCCTCACCCACACACCATTCACTAGCTGGGACATGGGGGAAGTCAGGAGTGAGGGTCAGGCAGCTCCCCCCTGTCTGTGAAGCCAGCCTCTCACTAGTAATGCAGGGAGGGAGCTGTCTCAGACTTCACCATCCTCCCCCCCCCCTCACCCACACACCATTCACTAGCTGGGACATGGGGGAAGTCAGGAGTGAGGGTCAGGCAGCTACCCCTGTCTGTGAAGCCAGCCTCTCACTAGTAATGCAGGGAGGGAGCTGTCTCAGACTTCACCATAATCCCCCCCCCCCTCACCCACACACCATTCACTAGCTGGGACATGGGGGAAGTCAGGAGTGAGGGTCAGGCAGCTCCCCCCTGTCTGTGAAGCCAGCCTCTCACTAGTAATGCAGGGAGGGAGCTGTCTCAGACTTCACCATCCTCCCCCCCCCCTCACCCACACACCATTCACTAGCTGGGACATGGGGGAAGTCAGGAGTGAGGGTCAGGCAGCTCCCCCCTGTCTGTGAAGCCAGCCTCTCACTAGTAATGCAGGGAGGGAGCTGTCTCAGACTTCACCATCCTCCCCCCCCCCCCCCTCACCCACACACCATTCACTAGCTGGGACATGGGGGAAGTCAGGAGTGAGGGTCAGGCAGCTCCCCCCTGTCTGTGAAGCCAGCCTCTCACTAGTAATGCAGGGAGGGAGCTGTCTCAGACTTCACCATCCTCCCCCCCCCCCCTCACCCACACACCATTCACTAGCTGGGACATGGGGGAAGTCAGGAGTGAGGGTCA